>NW_026652282.1:106218363-106285557 GCF_009828535.3 Hylobates moloch
TTGTGGCACATATACACCATGGAATACTATGCAGCCATAAAAAATGATGAGTTCATGTCCTTTGTAGGGACATGGATGAAACTGGAAACCATCATTCTCAGTAAACTATCGCAAAAACAAAAAACCAAACACCGCATGTTCTCACTCATAGGTGGGAATTGAACAATGAGAACTCATGGACACAGGAAGGAGAACATCACACTCCGGGGACTGTTGTGGGTTTGGGGGAGCGGGGAGGGACAGCATTAGGAGATATACCTAATGCTAAATGACGAGTTAATGGGTGCAGCAAACCAACACGGCACATGGATACATATGTTACAAACCTGCACATTGTGCACATGTACCCTAAAACCTGAAGTATAATAATAAAAAAATAAATAAAATAAAATAAAATAAAATGATCATCCTGGTTGCTGTGTGAAAAACTATATGAGAACAAAGATGGATCTAGGGATATCAATTAGAAGGCTGTTTCAGTAGTCCAGGTAAGAAATGATGGTGGTTTGTTCTAGAGTGTTAGTAATGAATGAGATGAAAATTATTCAGATAAAGAATATAGTTTGAAGGTAGAGTCAGCATTTGTTAATTGGTTGGGTGTCAGGTGTTAAAAAAGAGAAATCAAGAATGACTAACATTTGGGACTTGAAAAATTGCACTGAGCATTATTTTAATTTTAAAATAAACAAGCATTTATTGTTTCTAATTTGTATGTATACATGTATATACAAACTGTGGTAAGAACCTTCAACATGAGATCTACCCTCTTAAAATTGTAAGTGTACAATACAGTATTGTTATTTAAGGCACTATGTTGGACAAAAGATCTCTAGAACTTATTTGCCTTGCATAAGAGAAACTTTATATTCATTGAATACCATTTATGTTGATTACTGAAGGTTGAGGTATTTTTCAGTCATTTTTTTCCATTTCCCATTTCTATTTCCTCTCTTGTGAATTATTTTTTCATGTCTTTGCCCAAGTGGCATTTATAAAATTATTTCCTCCCTTAGCTTCTATTTTATTGTTATCTTGTATGGCTTTTACCTCTCTGATCTTACTCTAACTTCCTCTCTCTTGAAGGCTCCTCTTATTTCACTAAACTCTTAAATGCAGTGTTTCTCAAGATTTCATCTTTGCTTCTTTTTACTCTATACAGTCAACTTTCTGTATCCATGAGTTCCACATCTGTAGATATAATCAAACGTGAATCAAAAATATTCGGAAAAAAATTCCACAAAGTTCCCAAAAGCAAAACTTGAATTTGCCGCACAGCAAGTACTTTGTTGAATCCATGTGAATAAAGTGATGTGTAGGTATTGTATTCGATTTTCTTTTTTAGAGATGGGGTCTTGCTATGTTGCCCAGGCTGGACTCAAACTCATGGGACCAAAGGATCCTCCTGCCTCAGCCTCCCAAGTAGTTCAGACTATAGGCATGTACACCCTTGCATCTGGTGTATTAGGTATTGTTAAGTAATCTACAGATGACTTAAAGTATATACTTAGGTCATATGCAAATACTATACCATTTTATATCACGAACGTGACTATCTGTGGATTTTGGTATCTATGGTGGGGGGTCCTGTAACCCGGTCCCCACAGATACCAAAAGATGACTGTATATACTCTCTAGCTATGCTCACCTACCTGCCCCTATGATTTCAACTACTATGTTGATTGATGACACCCAGATCTCTAATTCCAGACTTTATCTTCAGATCTGTATTTTTTTAGAACAAGCTCTTGCTCTGTCATTTAGACTGGAGTGCAGTGGTGCAATCATGGCTCACTTGCAGTCTCAACATCCCAGGCACAAGCAAGCAATCCTCCCACCTCAGAGTGCTGAGTAGCTGGGACTAAAGAGATGTACCACCACGCCCAGTTAATTTTTTTTTTTTAAAAAGAGATGGGGTCTCACTATGTTGCCCAAGCTTGTCTCGAACTCCTGTGCTCAAGTAATCCTCCTTCCTTGGCCTCCTAAGCTGCTAGGATTACAGGCAGGAACCACTGCACCCAGCCAGGTCTGTAATTTCCATCTGGCACAATCCGTCTCCATCTGGATATCTAGCTGGTGTCTCACATTGAGTAAGTCCAAACCTGACCGCATTATCCCCACTAAAACCAACTTTTTCTTCTGTATTCCCTATTCTGCTTCACGGCATTACCTAGTTTCCCAAGACGAAAGCCTCAGAGTCACTCCCTCCTTCTTCCTCACACTTCCTCACACCCTAAATTTAATCAATTTCTAAGAATCATTGATTCAACCTTATGAGTGGTTCTCAAATTTGTCCACTCCTCTCCATCCTTACTGTCACTGCCTTGGTTCATGTCCTCATAATTGGTCACAGTTGCAGTACTGCCTCTTTATTGGTCTCACTGCTACTATACTCTTAATCTACTTCAATCCCTTCTCCATACTGGTGATGTCTTTCTAAAACAAGGTTGATTCACCTTGCCCTCACTTTAAAACCCCTTATCTCGTTCAGTTGACGCTGCTACAACATAGCACACTGCTTAATTTTGGATAAACCTCAGGAAAAACACCATTTTCTAGGATTATCTCCATGCAGCAAAATACCAACCCATTCATTCACTCAACAAATGTGTACTAAGCCTCTTCTGTATGTCAGACACATAAATGGAAATAAAATAAGACGTTATCCCTGACCTCTGTTCTCCAGGCTCAGATAGGAAATAAAATGGCACTCCCTTGTCCTAGATTGGTATTCCCCATTGCTAATTTAACCTTGTGTTCTTTCACAGCCCTAAGATCATGTGGAATGTGATTCTCCATATTCTGACTAAAAAAATCCTAGACACTCTTTAAGAATCAATTCAAATAACTGATTATTTATAAAACTATATCAACCTTTGAGTTTCCAGAGCATTCTAATTATTCCTCTACTGTAGCATTTGTTATATGACCAGAGTATGCTTATATATCTGTCTCCCAAAGATGATTTTTTAATGTCTCTGTAGCACCAGGTAAACAGAGGCATTGAGGAAGGTTTGATAAATTAGTAAATGAATGAATGGAAGAATGAGCAAATGAAAATTTTCCTTCATAAAAATTGTTTTATGATATATAACCAAAACTATGTAATACTGAAGTTTTCAGTAAAAGGAGAGACCAGTGCACGAGACCTGGAGGGCCTCTGTGGAAAACAGGAGCCTTCAAGACCCATTGTCACAGATTATCAGTGTAAATGTTAATTTTTTTCCCTTCCAATAGTAAAGCAGTTCCAAGTATTTTGCTAAATATCTAGGACCACTGTTCTCTCACTATGTCTACTGCTGTTTTACACATTTTCTTAAGGATACTTTATTCCATGTTTTACAGAAGTAAATTGTTAAAATTTTCTCTCTTCCATGTTAAATTACTGGTTAAAATATTTCCCTTGCACTGAATTCTAATTGTTTACATTAAAATTACCTCACTTTCACAAGTTGTCCAATGTTTCATCAAAGCAGTATCTCAAATAGGGAAAGAACAAAACAATGAAGAAAATGTAGCATCCTTATGTTGACACTTCATGAATTCCAAACCAAAAATAAATAGTGTCACACCTAAGTGTTGAGATTTTATTAGACTAAACAGGAAAGATATATCACAAATGTACCAGCAGCATATGAATACACGAACAGAGTACATCTATAATAAATACCAACCCAGTAAAGCAGTGTGACATTATAGCCCCTACCCAAGACAACTGAAAGAAGGTACGAACTGAAAAAAATATAAATAATAATATCTTATATTATGGTTATAATTATCTAGAACATATATAAAGAATTGGCCAGAATCAGAAGAAGAATAAAAAGAGTAATCACTCCCAATATTTTAGTGAGTGTCCTAAAGCCTATTTTCTTTCTCTTAAAACTGTATACCAACCCAAATCTTAAAAGTAGTTTAAAAAGAGAAATAAAAAAGAAGGAAGGAAAGAAGGAAGGAAGGAAGGAAGGAAGGAAGGAAGGAAGGAAGGAAGGAATGAATTAGAGTGATTTTATTATTTAAAATGTAAGATTATTCTCAAGTCTAACAATAGGTATTAATTGGCCAATCAACTGTACTGTTCTTCTCCCTTAGCGGTCACTAGATCTCATTAGTGAAATTAATACTATCTTCCCCAAAAAAGTTTCTTTTTTTTGACTTGCTTCACAATTCTGAAAATGCTTTCCTACATTACTTAAAGCTTTAAGCGTATAATGAGTCACAGTCACAAATACATATTCATTTGAAATATACAGTAAGCAAATAAGTGGCGTATTTATATGTGTCTGTAAATGATGCTTATGAAATCCTTGTCCACAATGTATGTATGTTTTCATAAATATTCATTTAAAAAATGTCAGCCCCACACACATAAACACAAACACATATTTGGGCTACTTAATAGAACAGATCACACATCAGTATCAATCAAATGCTTACAATTAAGCAGAGCAGCTTTAAAAAAGAAAATCATTAATGTTAAAAGCAGGAGGGGGATAAGGCACAGAGTATAAATTCAAAATGTTGACCACAAACATTTTGTTGATAGGAATTGAGTAAGCTGAAAACAGTACCAAAATTTTAGGTTGAGAAGGCTTCCAGCCACTGTGTAGTTATAGTGTATTTATACACCTCTATATTTAAACACAGGTGGTAATTAGCAAAATTGAAACACCTTTAATAAGGTATCATCATAGGTGCAAAGGATGTGTAGCATAAGATGAGTTCATTATCAATAACTTTCCTGAATTAATCATCTCTAGGACATTTAATTTTAAATGTACCTGAAAAAACCTGGATTATTGAGATCAGCCATCTGCAGTATCTCTTTCTAATGTCTCTGAACAACTGAAGAGTTTTCTTAAAATGTCTGTATGCAGCTGGGACATAGGGATTGCAATATCTAATAAACCAATTGTCCATCTAATCTGGCACCTTCTCTTTGACAGGTGTCTAAACCAGATAGAGACATTAGAGGTAATATACACACTTAGAATCCACCAATTATGCAAAACCATGCAACTGGGAAATTTTCTCTTTGACCTTAGCCAGTGATCAGATTGTCCCAGAAGTATGCAAACTGATAGCCATGTACTTTTGTTTTGGCTGTTTAAAAACCATCATTCATACAGGCAACTAAAAACACCAAATTGATTCCAAACATTAAAACGTTAAAATGAAAGTGGATTTCCTTTAATATAACCGTATAGAAATTCTACTGAAAGTTACATATATATGTATAATATGCATCAGCATCCTGAATACTTACAATACCTTTCATCTAAATAGAAAAACAATTGAAAAATAAATATATGGTGATTTCAAAAGGGAAACCGAGGCTATAGAACCATAAAAACTGAGGATTTGAGTAAACAGTGGAAGCTGGAACCATCCAGATGAATGAATGACTTTTTCCATTGTTCATCCAAATGCAAGCATCTGCTGAAAGGTTAGAGGAAATCGACACGACAAAGAAGATACTGATATTATGAATTCTACAAGTTCCGTGATAATTGTCCCAATTTTTTTAAGTTTTAGTCAGATTTTAGTATCACACAGATATAGTCCAAGTAACAAAAAATAAACCAAAGAATAAAATACACGTAATTCAACACTCAACAACTGGATACTGATATTCTCAGTATTCCCTAAACTGTAAAAATGTGGATATTAGTTTTCCTAAACTTTTAAATAACTACTTCATTCTATCATGAATAATTCTACCTTGAACATATATATTTTGAAATTTTATTAACCTTAAAACAGAAAAATACCTTCTGACCTTTATATATCTTTCCATTCTTTGTTTCCTTACCAAAGATCTTCTCTCAGTCTTAATATAGAAATTTGCTTACAGCTACAAATTGACAGAAAAATAATACTAGTTTCTCAGGACTTTAGCCGGTATTGCAAAAGACTTGACATGGATTGCAATTCAGCTCATCATAGAGATTGTGATTCCAAAATTTAATTTCATAGCTCATAATCAGCCACAAAAACATTAAAACAGAATACGAGAAACGTTAAAAGGCAATTTCCTCATTATTGACTACTTATTAATTTACAACTTAGTCGAATAAAATTAAAACAATCAGTATGCTTTCTGGTGACTGGTAAAATGACTGTTATACAAATTTCAAATAAATGTATTCAAATGCATTTGGTCTCTGTAATAAAAGTGGGGCATAGATATTGTAATAAGACTTTTTTTATTTGAAAGGGAAAAATAACCAATTCTACTGGAAAATTCAAGCATCATTTATATTGTTTTCCTATCATCACTAACTAGGCTTCTTCAAAGTCTACAAAATCATAATTTGAAAGAACATATTTTTTCAATGTAATAGCTATTATGAAACTATTTTACAGCTGTGAATGTTCTATTAGAACAAAAAATGCTCCATAGAATACATACATACCAATAGGAATGCACAAATCAAACTTCTCTTTCTGTGATTATTTTTTAAAAATTGCTTGAGTAGGGACAAAGAGGGTTGTAGTAAGATTTTTCAGGAAAATGACAGAGATGGCACTGATTTTTCGTTCGGCTTAATCATTTATTTCTAGCAAATTCAATTCCCCAGCCTTTTACAGTTACTTTCAGAGACCAACAGGCTGGCATGAAATTAAATTAACAAGCAGATTCCCATTCTGAATTAGTGACTCCCAGCTGTCTGTCCCATCTAGTTTCCATGGCAGTAGCACAATCAGTGGAAAATGAGGTACAGGAAATTTTAAGAAGCAACTGTATCAAGCCCCTTAAGTCAATTTCTTTAAACTGATGAAACAGTACAGGGGGCAGGGGTGGGGGGCAGGGAAAGGGGAGTAGAGTGTAGAACTGAACTTAAAGTTTTTAATTTCCTGGCTTGCTGAAAAGGTCAGTGTGTTTCTGTTTCTGTAATTGTTGGAGAATGCAAGCAACATCTCCTTATACATTTTATAGAAGGCTGTAGATTCACGATGGCATTTAGTTCATTGGGCATTTTATAGTAACCCAAGAGTGTTTAAGATATTTTACATGTATTTTAAAGTGTTTTATTTTTTCTTTCTCTTTTGACATGGATATTAAGGGTCATCGGCCTGTTAAGTGACTCCAAAACACCCAGAAACTAAGTAAACAATTTTCTCAAACAACCAGATGTTTGTCGCCCCAAACAGTTGGATGGTTAACAGAATGGTGCAGTCACATATTTGGGTGTCACCTAGATTCAGTCATAGAAATTTGTCATAAGCACCCAGAGAAAAAATATTAACCTTGGCACATATCTACCATAAACAGAAATATAAAGGCTCCCAGGTAAGAACTTCATAGGGGATTAACCACCCATGTGAAAAGAGATTTTTAACATGTTTTTATGTGTCCATTTTCCAATTAGCTTCTCCACTCTTACAGTTAGAATAGAGCGGGGGTGGAGAATCCAATATTTCAGAATCATTACATCACATTAAAAACATCATCCAAGAGGTAGTGGTTAGTTGGCATATATGCATGTTTCACCATATGCTATTGTTTACCTAAAGTGGAGGCTCGGACAGGAAGTACAATTTAGAATAATTTTTTAAGTTGTAAATTATCCAAGATTATACTTCCAGGCCTTGAAATGGGTCCTGAAGTTACATAAAAATCTAATAGACTTCATTTATTAGACTCTAGATTACTATTTTAAAATATTAGGGATCCAGGTCACCTGTAAAAATATTTACTTTTCAAATTAAAATTAGCTTAATTTCTATACAGAAATGTTAGCATTGCAATTGATATAAATATTGTTATATAATAATTTTCAGTCTATGCCATCATATTCCAATTTCCTCAGCCCTATTTTTCATGGGTTCCAAATGTAAGCAATTTTGCTGGTCTTGCTAAATTGTACCACAGCACGTCTAGCAAACTACAAAATCTCTATACATTATATAAATTGCCATAACAGAGCACTGAATACTGAACAGACACCTATGGTTGGTCATCAAGGTTGTTAAGAATAATCAAAAGCTGTGTGAAGCCTTTTATAGCATTCACCTGCTCAAACTAAGCATGGTTCTAGCTGGTTATATTTGATATTTACTTTCCTCTGTTCTAAAAAAAAAATCAATGGAAAACAGGAATAAAAATAATATATTAAGCCAGGATTCAGAATATTTTTACCTTTTAGGGGAAGGAAAAATAATAGCAATCTCCATTAAAAATAGTGATTTAATCTAATACGCAGAATCTGTAGATGATTTAAAGAAATTGTGGTATATGTGAGCATTTCTGAAATTTGATTCCTTTTAATTTTTATAATCAGCAGTTACACTTCCAGTCGTGGGTATATGCTGTTGGTCAGAATTGCTAAATTTTGTACCTTACAATATTTTTCATCTGCCTGTAGTCATACTAGGAATCCAGTTTAAACCTTTCTTCTAAATGTTAAGTGATGGGAAGCTTTTTAAGTATGCATGGATTATTAATTTTGAGGTTAAAATCCACAGCAATTTAACAAATATATATAATTTTAATAAAGCTATTGTACATGTTTTATACCTGATTCAAGGCATTCACAAGCAATTGCTTCCATGCGTGTGTGTGTGTGTGTGTGTGTGTGTGTGTGTGAGAGAGAGAGAGAAAGAGAACAAATATGAGTACTATAAGAAAATTTGTTTTCGTCAAAAAAAAATTAATCACTGAGTCAGTTATTCAAAGTACTGGTCTTCTTTTGACCTCTGGTCATTTATAAGTAAGTAAATAAATAACTGCATAAATAATAATTAATTTGTTTTGGGAAACTATAGGGAATTTATTAACCATAATCTATACCAACTACTTGATAGCTTTACTTAAATCTGAAACTGAATGACTTAGGAAAAGCAAGCTTCAAGCAAAAATTATATGGATTCCAAATGTGTATCTCTAACATAGAATATGAAAAATTTTTGTTTTATTAATTAACACTAAAATTTCTTACTACTTCCAAGTTTTTAAGGCTGTCACAGAAAATAAATTTCCACTAAGTTTTCTGTTTTCAGAAACAACATATCAGGAATGTTTTGCAGTTTGACAATTTAAAGTAATATCGTATAGAATAAACTTGAATGCTAGACTGTTCTGCTTCAGCAAGAATCTTTCTGGTAAAGGTATCAGAAAGGATCAATGACTATGAGGGAAACTATGATTATGTCGGTGTTATTTACACATATAATAGCTGAATTGAAACACTGAGACTTCTAGGGTATTCAGACTGAATTAGGCCTTTGAATGTGATGATAGTTATGTATAATACAATTTTATTTTAATACACCTATACGTTTGAGTATTTGAAATCTTAATCACCTTTACAGCACAATGATTCTACAAAGCATTCTTTAGCCTCACTGTATATTTTGTCAAATGACATGACTGTCCCTAATTCATAATTGGAACCTAAACCTAATGGAAAATACTACTTCATGTAAGCAAAAATATTTGTGGGTTTTTTTCTGCTATGTATATCTGACATTGTTCTCAGGACTGGACTCGACTAGTTTTATTATGAAAATGTTAACATTTCTTCATAGAGTTGTTTTATAGAAACACCTGTTTTTCAGAAACATTCTGGGGAACAACCTGAAAACTTTTAAATAATATTTAGAGCATGGATTTATTTTAGGAATTACATGATCCCTTTTTAAATGCATATTTTGACTTTGTTTAATCATGAAAAGTTTTCAACATTATTTTGTCATACCTGAAAGCCTTTAATTACCCTTAAAAACCCCAACTTTGCAATAGTAAATTATTTAATGCATCACAAAATAGTGTTATGAACTTGAACTAAAATGGCAAAATTGGGATTCTGTTTCTCCAGTTATTTACTTTGAGGGTCTTACTATGCCTTATGAAAATTCATTTTTCCCCACATTGCAGATATGAAGAGCAAGGAGCGGGGGTGAGGCAAGCAAGCAGATGCTGGGTAATCATGGAGCAGAAGTTAAAGGTGTGGATCGCCTTTTCATTAATTTTATTTTTTAAGCCTTTCCCTCTTAGACTCTGCCCTTTCTTGGTAACACTGGAGTATCTACTGCTCCAGATCAGAAGACTTCGGACTAGGAAGATGAACTGGGCTATTTCAGCCAAAAAAAACATGTAATAGAGCAGACATTTGCCATGTTCTCCTCAAACACGTTAAGAGTAGCAATTGATTCTCACAGTGCATTGTTACCTGGCTTGTTAATTATAATCATAGAACAAGAGTCTAAAATTCAAGGAAGCTGTCTGCGACACTTACTTGTCACAAACGCGATCAATTAACCGCTAATCTAACAGTACCTATTAGAGTGCACTGGGATGTTTCGTTTCCTTTTGGTCTTTAAAACCAAATGGCTACTAATTTCCTTTCTGTGGCACTAAGAACTTCTCTTTGTATTTCTTTGGGCCACCTCAAAAACACCTCCAGGTTGGTATCCCAGGAAAAAAACAGTTAAGTTCAGGATGTTTACTGACCAATTGTTTCCTATTGGAGATGTAGAGCTTTTCTACCCCTATTAGCATATCGCCAGTAGCAGTGATGCAGAGCTGCTCAACCCGAAGCTGCCGACGGCGAGTACGAGCTGCAAACCAGCCCCCGCCCCCGCCCCTACTCTCCCAGTGGCGACACAGACGTGGAAACATTTACTAGTGGAGTGCGATCGTCTGTCTCCGCAATTGTAAACAACTGACTGCATCGGGTTCACTGAAATGTTTAAATATACTCCTGACTGCAAACACATCCACTCACCAAGTAGCGCTAACAATCTCCCCTTCTCCGCCTCTAGGCAAAGCATCCTGAAACTAAATTGGCAACCCTCCCGTTACGGAGTGGAAGAAAGTGAGGTTACATTTCCCCAAGCCTGCCTAGCGCGTGCTTGGCGCTCGCAGATATGCTGGCCTTTGCTGAATCTCGGGCACCACGTCTCCGGATGAAATGCGGAAACACACAAACCCGCGCATTGGAGCGCATGGTTAAAGTCAACACCGACGGTCCAGGAGCACCGCCTGGGCTGTAATGACTGTCTCTTTTGACAAAGATTGACAAAGGTATAGGGAGGACGCATCGGGTGGGGCCCTCGACAGCGGCGTAGGTTAGGAGGTCCTGGAGTTCCCCCGGGAACCCGGGCTCCCTGAGTGAGGCTCAAATAGAAATTCAGAAGCAAACAGGTACTAAAGTGCGTCCTAGCCCTTGGGCATATTCTCTGCGGAGACAGCAGGACCTGGACCCCAGTGGCAGAGCCCCGGGCGAACGCTCCAGGATGGGAGGGATGCCAGAGAAGCGCCCCTTTCTTTCTTTTTAGACCGAGCCTCCCATCCTCACCCCAAGCACCCAGGTCCACTTGTTAGAGTGCCTGGGCTCTGCGCGAGAGCCGAGGCGAGGAGGCTCCCTCTCAGAACTGAAGGAGTTGGTTGGTAAAAGTGCCGCCTGGGAAGCCCAGCGAGCCCTCGAAGTGCAGCGTCCCCAGGGCCCGCTGGAAGCTTGAACTGCGAACAAGGCCGACCTCCCTTCTGCCCCAGATGGTCCAGAGCCCCATGGCCGGCGGAGACCGGGAGAAGAAGGATGCGGAGGCTCTGCCACCTCGGGCAGGAGTCCCAGAGCGGACTCAACCGGCCGCTCACAGCCGGGAGCCGCCATCCGCCGCCTGCAGCCTCGGGGCGAAGTTCGCCTGTAGTCCTTGGGGTAGAAGGTTGGGGGTGGCGGGCGGGAGCGAGAAGGAATGGGGTGGGAGCCAGGAGAAACGCACCTACCTATTCCAAGCGCAAGTTTCGGCGGCGTCCCCAGGTGCGGTTCCCCCGCCCCCTCGCCAGGTGCTCGGCTCCGCCGGGCGCTGCCAGTGCCCGGGACTTAGGGCGTCTCGGCCGACTCCTGCGGGAAACGACTGTAAATCCACATTACTGTTCGAGCTGCCGCTCTGGTCCCCGCATTGCTCTCCTCCGGCTGCTGGCGGCGGTGCTCTAAACCGGCGGCCGCCGGAGGCAGGAACCGAACCTAGCTACTATTGCACCAGCGGACGACTGCTGCCGGAAGGGTGCTTGCGCCCAGGGTCCTATGTGTGTGCGAGAGAGTGTGAATACGTGTGTGTGTGTGTGTGAGTGAAAGAGAGTGTTCGTGTGTGAGAGAGCAGAAGGGGTGAGCTCAGCCCCCGGGGCACTCGGAGGTGAACTCCGGGCTGAGCCGAAGCTCGCCGCGCTCCCGAGTGCTGGGCGTCTGCACGGCTGATGGCTGGACTGATGTTGCCGTGGCCGCCGCCGCCGCGCTCTAAGGCTGGTCGCGGTGGTGCAAAAAATGTTTCTCCGCTACTCGAGACCAAAAAACCTGCCCTATCTACTGAGCATGCCCGGTTTGACAGCTTCACAGCCGAGTTTTTTTTTTTTTTCTCCTTTTCCCCAAGACTCCAGGTTTTAGCCGCAGCTGAGATGGGAGGTGGGGGGAGGAGGAGGGGGAGAGGAGGAGGAGGAGAAAGAGGAGAAGGGCTTAAGGAGCAGGTATCGGGCAGAGGAAGGGAAGTCAAAATGAGAAAGATCAGAGTGTTATAGGGTGGAGAGGGGAAGGAGAAAGCTGGATATGGGAGCAGAGGAAGGAAATATGGATCAACAAAATTTAGATTTCCTACCACAGTGGGTAGATGCCTGGCGAGGGGACTCACTCGACTAGTTTTTTTTTTTTTTTTTTTTTTAATTACTTTCTCCTGAGGGTGAGGGTGGGGTGGGGCGTTCGGATGAGTATTTGTCAACCCCAGGATCAGCCTGGGACAATGTTACCTAGTCATGACATACACAAACATCGCGTGCACACACACGCGCGCACACACACAGGAGCACAATCACTGCTTCTATGTTCAAAGCCTCAAGACTGACTTAGAATGCGAAGTCTTTTGCCAGTATAACTTTGGCAAAAAAAAAAAAGGGCGGGGGGGAGAGAAATTGTTTGGTTTCCTTCTCTTATTCTCCTCTCCCCCGCCTTCCAGAAAAGCCAAAAGCCCGTGAATGCGGTGCGTAAGCGACCCACAAGCTCTCGTGCGTCGGTCGGTGAGAGTGCACCGCCGACTGCGCCCCGCTGACAGTGTGACCCCAGAGCTCCAAGGCCGGCTGGCCACATGCAGCCTATTGGCGGCGCATCAGATCAGCAGTAACGACTTCCACCTGAAGGTGGTTGGGGGAAGAGGGGAGCGCTAAGGGATCCTGCCCTGCCTGGCCGCCCAGGTTCCTGGGCTCCCTAAACGGCTCCGCCCCTCACCCAGCCTGGCACCAGGGCACGTACTCCGGCGAACCCAGCGCGCTGCCCCAAGCCCTGGATCCGTCCCTCCCTCCCAACCCTCCTCAGCTTCCTCGAAAAAGCGGAGAAGCGGAATCTGCACGCCCAGAAACTCGCGTCAGGAGCCTTAGGAGTCCGACTGGGCATGCTCGGGACTTGGGGCGCTTCGCATGGAGGCACTCTCCAGCGGCTAACATCTGTCTGGCTGGGCCAGATGTGAGTCTGAAGTAGGAGGCTTAGATGCCCGCTAGGAGCAGGCTCTGATTCCGGGAGGGGTGGCGGCGACGCCCACAGCAGTCTTCTTTCCGGCTTCCCACAGAGAGCAAGACCGTGGGAGATACCAAGTGCCGAGCCAGGGGAGCTGCACCAACTGGAGAAATAGGAGTCTAGCGGATTCCCAAGCCTCCTGCCCCGCGGCGCCACCCCAGCCGTAGGCAGGTAGGGGGCGCGCAGAGCAGCGAGGGAGCACCGCGTGTGCTCCCAAGGGACTGCTGACCTCTAGGTAAAGAAAAGAGAGCGTGAAGAGTCGCACATTCTTTGGGCGAAGGACGTTTACTGATTTTTTTTTTTTTTAAGTAAAGAAAGAAGGGCGTGTGTGAATGTGTATATGTGCACGCACGTTTTAAATTTTCCTCCGCAAGAACAGGGACAGGAGAGCGAGAAGCTATTGCCGAGTTGGGAACCCGCTAGAGGTTACCATAAGGCATGCTTGGAGTCGTGGCTGGTGCTAGTTACCGGGAAGAGTTCCTCTTGGCGCGGTGGGCGAACACCAGAGCTTCCAACTGTTCCTCTCCCTGGGTGGCGGCCCCTGCCCAAGGTCGGCTTCCGGGCTGGTCTCTGCGCTCCAGAGCAGGGGGACCGGATTCAGTTTCAGAAAGAGAGGTAGTACAGAGTGACGCCAGGGGGAGTTCTCTGAACCGTGTGTTCCCATTTTCCCAGCTTTTGATACAGGTATTTGCAAAGAGGGAGCATTGTAAGACCATCACACAGCCAATGGGAGGAAATACAAAGAGCTGAACACTCTAGGGGGAAGAATCAGGGAATCAAGAGCACGTTTATTCCCATCGTCCCTTTCCCAACAAGGTCTTCAGCTTCAGGCAGGAATCATTTGGATCCCTGCGGCTCAACACCCTCCCCCTCCCGTCCCGCCCCACCGCCCTGCCAACAAAGAAACAAAAGATGACAACCAGGCTCTGTAGGGGCATAGCAACTGCTTCTATCACCGGCTCTCTGTTGGGCTGTTGAGAAAGCAGTAGTGAAAGGATGGGTATAAAACCTGTGTCTTGCCACAGATATGTAAACGAAACCTTCCTAAAACCCACTACCCTCCTACAAAACAAAAACAAGTTATTTGTATAAACATATATAGATTTAAATATCCTAAATAAATGAAAGATTCCACATTATGAACTGCCCAAACCCTGAACTGTGGAGGGAAGACTTTCAGGATACCTCCTCAATCCTTACCAAAGAGTTCTGGAAGGAGAAAAAAAAGAAACATCTGGCCAGTCACTTCTCCAATGACTGGAAACACTCTGGGTGTTTCTGTAACCAGCGATTAAGAAAAGAACTCCCTATAACAAAAAGGGAATTCTGGCCAAATGGGACATGGACAAACCCTAACGGCCAAGGAAACGGAATATGAATTTAAAAGCATGATTATCTCACTCTCATTCTTGCTGTTCCTTTGTTACTCTTTTTGGAGATACTGGCAGAAAGGGAGAGTTGATACTCAGGGATTTCATGAAAGGAGGCTGAGTTTGTTTCTTTCCTGGCAATTCAGCAGTCCCTGTAATCATTTTTTAGAAATTCTCTACCACCTCCTCTTTATGCTGTATTTTCTCTCGCATTCTTCCCTCTCATTTCCTTACTGGTCTCCTGTGGCTCCCTGGTGTCCTTAATTCATTTGGTCTGCACCTGTCTCCCTTTAGTTCCTTCAAAACATTGTTTCCAGTCCTAATTCCAAAGTACAGAGGGCTCTGTCACTTTTCTCTGTTTCCTAAGAACTGATTTGCTGCTTCTAGACGCCTATATCCTGATATTGTAGGTGGATTTCCTAAGGCATTTATTCAACTTTAGAGATTCCCCAGACACATTTAAGCAACATGAAATTGCAGAATTTTCAAGTAGTTTTGCTCATGGGACCAAGAATTTCTATTTCAAATATGAATATCAGGAAGAAGACACACTAAATTGCTAGTTTCAGAATAGCCAATGTAAATATAACAGATTGTAATGGAGCATGCAATCTCTATATGACAGTTATCCAGTTGCTGAGTGTATATTATTAAAATAATTTGCTAGGAATTTTAAGATATATACCTTTTTGTTAACAAAGACACACACACACACACATGCACTCATACACCTTTTTATGTTTATTTCCGAAACTAATGTAATTACATAAATTCAATTCAGCAAGTGATTATGGAACATCTACTATATTCCAGGAACTGTGCCAGCATTGGGAATAGGCAAAGAAACTGAGACTTAAAGAAGCTAAGAAATGTTCAAAGATGTGTGAACAATTTGCTAATCAACAAGCATATACTGTGTGACTGTTACCATGTACCTAGAACATTTCACTCCCAGAGAACAATATTTAGATGTTCTGGCCTTGATTTTTTAAATATATTTTTAATCTATAGGTTGCATTCTGTGAGAAGAATGCATAATGGAAAATATTATGTCAGTTTTGTTTCTAAGTACCCTCATAAGTAAGAATGTAAGTACAATAATATTTGTATTAGTCTATTCTCACGCTGCCAATAAAGACATACCTGAGACTAAGTAACTTATACAGGAAAGAAGTTTCATTGTACTCGCAGTTCAGCATGGCTGGGGAGGGTCTCAGGAAACTTACAATCATGGTGGAAGGAGAAGCAAACATGTCCTTCTTCACATGGTGGCAGCAAGGAGAAGTGCAGAGCAAAAGGTGGAACAGCCCCCCATTGTAAATCCATCAGATCTCAGGAGAACTCACTCACTATCACAAGAATAGCATGGAGGAAACCACCCCTATATTTAATTACCACCCACAGGATCTCTCCCATGAAGCACAGAGATTATGGGAACTACTATTCAACACGAGATTTGGGTGGGGACACAACCAAACCATATCAATATTAGAAGACTAAAGTCAATAACAATTACATAAAGAAAATCAATGTGCACCATCTGAAATGAAGGAGTTTTGTTTGGTTGCTTTTCTAATGGGAAGATGTTTTCCAAAGCATAATTTCAACATGTACTCGTTGTGGTGGACTCTTATTTCCTATTTCAACTGATAACAACGCCATCCAGAGATCAGCTAGCAGAGATTATGAATAGAGCTGGCACCTTAACTTTTGGCTACAATGATTGGAAGCAGGAAAGGTAGCTTAATGATTTTCTACCCAAACAGCTTCCATAAACAGGGCTGTAAAATTGCAGTCACCAGCTTGCTGCAAGGGAGTGCCCATTTCCGGCCAGCTGTGGGCACCCCCCCCTGGGGAAAGCAGCCACATTGGAGGAAGCTTATTTGAGCCTGGATATGAACAGTTGGTGGCCAGGATTCTGCATCCATCTGTTCAGAACAGAGTCAGACACATTATTTTTCACATACCCAAGTAAGGCTCAGGAAAACAACTGACAAGCCAATTAAAGTCTTCTCTTTACCTATTCCTATTTAGTATCCAAATGGACCCTGTGGAGCTACTTCTCTGGCCAGAGTGCAAAGGAGAAACAAAATGCCTTTTAAAAAAAGTTTGGGCTTTAGCAAGGCACTTTGTATTCCACATAGCAAGTTCTGCTCATGGAAGTGTACATTCATATATAATATCCCCCACTGGAAAGGCTCCATCAATGCTGCTTTACCTTACTCTCAGAATAAAATACATCCCTAATACAGACTAATCATAACCTTCAGAAACCAAGGCTTCTCAATAGGGTACAGTGGCAATTCATTTGTATTATTGCTATAATGGATTCAAATAACTGCCTAAATTTAAATTTATAGCTAGTTTAAAAAGTGGTACCTTGGTCCTTAATTTATATAAAATTCACTTATATTCACTATCCATACACATAAACCAATATGGCAATAATAATAATTTATACCCTCATAAAGATAACATAGTGCCTTCCCTTGAAGATCTGAAAGCTGACTTTATGCTAGTGTTTGTCTTTTTATTGGAAATACTTTTAAGAATATTACTTTTTAGCATTTTTTAACTATCACAGTTGTTGAAAAGGGGGAAAAAAATGATTTCAAAATGTACCGTGATTTCTCCTTAAGAGATAAAATTACACTCCAGGAAAAGAACTTGAAAAGAGTATAGAACAATTAGGATTGCTCGGCTGGCATTTAAATGCACTTGAACTTCTCTCTAACTTTGTGACCTCATTATCATAATCCTTTAAGTGAATTATTGTGATTGACTTGTACAGGTAACTACTAATTTGTATTGAAATAACTAAAATATTTAGTGCTTCCAAAACACATGCTTAATAATGGCCATAAGAAGACTTTTATAGTCACATACATTAACAATTACTAATAAATGCTAACAATTATTAGGATAGTCCTTCATAAACAGATTTTAAAAGGCATTTTAAATGAAAATTTGGAACTAGGATGTTATCATTTTCCATACAACACAATAAACATGAATAATTTCTTCTCAGACTAAGAAAATAGGCTCCCCATGTGTATCTTCATTCTCTCATTTATACTTTCACTAAGCAAAGATTTACAGAATAACTACTATGTACCTATTCGGTGCTAAGTACTGGGAAGACAGTGGTAAACAAAACATACGTATTCGTGCCCTTGTAGACTTTACAGACTACTGGTAGGAGACAAACAGAACCAATAATACAACGAAATATGTAGTTCTAAACTGATGGGTGTTCTGAAGGAACAGAACAAGGTATTTGCAAGAGAACAACAGAGGAGACCCATTTCAATTGAGGTTGAGGTGGTTAAATAGGCATTCCTGAGGCAGTGGCTATTAATCTGAGGCCTGAAGAATGTGGAGTAATTGGCATTCCAGGCAGAGAGAACAGAATCTATGGTATTTGATGTAAGGAATGTCTTGGTACCTCAAATAATGCAAGGTCAGCCTGTGCATCTAGAGTGTAAGGAGCATAATGATGTAGGGGAGGAAGTGATGTAAGATGAGGCAGGAGAGGCAGGAAGGAGCCAAAACATCCAAGACCTCAAGGGCCTGGATAAAGATTTTGGATTTTGCCCTAAGGGCAACAGGAAGTCAGGAAAGGAGGGAAGGTATGTTATGATCTGATATACCGTTGATAGAATCTTTACCCCTGTCATTCAAATCCTTACACTTGCTAATGCTCAATAAAACATTTTCTATCCTTAATCTTCGTGACCTCTCTATGTCATATGGTATCTGTTCTTAAAGTATGGTCAAGAGTCCCCTGGAGGCTCCTTAGAGCCTTTTAGGGTGTCTGTGCAGTTAAACTTATGTTCCTAATACTAACATATTATTTGTTGACAGAGTGTGATGGCTCATGCCTCTAATCTCAGCATTTTGGGAGGCCAAGGTGGGAGGATTGCTTCAGCCCAGGAGTTTGAGACCAGCTTGGGCAACACAGTGAGATCCTGTCTCTATAAAACATTTTTAAAAATTAGCCAGGTGTGATGATGTGTGCCTGTAGTCCCAGCTATATGGGAGGCTAAGGCAGGAGGATCACTTCAGCCTGGGAGGTTTAGGCTGCTGTGAGCCATGATCTCACCACTACACTCCATCCTGGGCAACAAAGACCCTGTCTCAGAAAACAAACGAATAAAAGACATTATGTTTTTTCACTCACATTTTCTTTTCTTTCTTTCTTTTTTTTTTTTAAGATGCAGTCTCACTCTGTCACCAGGTTGGAGTGCAGTGGCGCAGTCTTGGCTCACTGCAACCTCTGCTTCCCAGGTTCAGGAGATTCTCCTGCCTCAGCCTCCCGAGTAGCTGGGACTACAGGTGCGCACCACCACACCCAGCTAATTTTTCTATTTTTAGTAGGGATGACGTTTCACTATGTTGGCCAGGATGGTCTCGATCTCTTGATCTTGTGATCCACCTGCCTCGGCCTCCCAAATGCTGGGATTACATGTGTGCATCATCAATTAACTGAATGCAGAAGCAGAGATGAGATTTCAGCTGTGTTTTGTTAAGCCAGGCATTAATGATCATGATACCACCCCTCTCAATTATTTTATTTTAGATTCAGGGTGAACATGTGCATGTTTGTTACATGGGTCTATTGCATACTGGTGGGGATTGAGCTTCTAGTGTACCCATTACTCACATAGTAAATATCGTAGTGAATAGATAATTTTTCAACTCTGGCCTCCCTCTAGCTGTCCCCTCTTTTGGAGTCCCCAGTGTCTATTATTTCCGTCTTTTTGCTCATATGTACCCATTGTTTAGCTCCCACTTATAACTTAGAATGTGTGTTTTTTTACTTTCTGAGTTATTCCATTGAAAATCATGGCCTCCGGATCCATCCATGTTGCTGGAAAGGATATGATTTCATTCCTTTTAATGGCTGCTCAATAATTTTTTGTTTCAGAAAATATAGCAATTTTTCATGAAGATACTATTTATGTTAACATGTAATGGGTTTATTACTGTTATTTTAAGTGAATCAATACATAAATATTTAATTTCTGTTTTAACTTCTGATACACGAATATCAATAGGTATAACTCACAGGGACAACAGCACTTTGGGGTCATCAGTAATTGTAAAGACTGTAAAGGGGCCCAGAGACCAATGCCAACCATTGGTCTTATTTTCTTAAAACTAGTTACAGTTTCTCTCCTGTCGGTATCTTCTACTGTTTCTAAACGATTAGTCCTTAGACTCACAATTAGAAATTGATTTTTATATTGCAATCCAGTGTGAATACTTATAACTGCTATGTGATACATTCTGAAATTATCTATCCTATTCCAACCTTATCAATTGCCTTCTTAACCCAGTAACTCACCCTGTGAAAAAGTGTGGATGATATCACCCCATTTCCAGGCTTCAATAATTACTTATAGATTGACATCTTCCAGACCTTTTTCCAACATTTCTCCTAGACTCTCTCTCTAACAGCTGGCTGGACATTTCCTCATTAATATTTCACAATTACCTGAAGCTCAACTTTTTAAAAACTGAATTTAAAAACTGATTCTCTATATATTTTAAATAGGAAAAATTGGAGAGTACAAAAGGGTATAACCCCAACTTTATATGAATAGACTAAAGCAAAAATATTTATAAATAGAGGCATGGGGAAAAAACTGGGAAAAATAAATTACAGTATTAATAGTGATTCGTGGGGTTGCCAGCAGTTTTAATTTTCTTTTGTATATTGTTTTCTATAATAAACATGCATTACTTCATAATCAAAAATATATTATTAAAAACATAACAGAACTATTTTGCCTTACACATCCCATACCTATCCTTACTTTTCATTTTAAAGGTCTGATCCTTTTTATCTCTAAATTTGCAATTAACACACTTTTTAATTAATATCATTATAATAGTACAGACTCCTCCTGGACCACTTTGTTTTACCACCAAAGACATTTCAATCACAGGATGGGCATAGGTAGGAGTCAACTACCACCAAAAAGTAGGCTCATCAATTTTCTAGGCTACTTGGATGCCTTAGTTGAAGTTCTAGGTGCTGCGGGTTACTGTTGTTCTTGGTATTCATTTGTTTTCACGCAGCTGATAAAGACATACCCGAAACTGGGAACAAAAAAGGTTTAATTGAACTTACAGCTCCACATGGCTGGAGAGGCCTCAGAATCATGGCAGGAGGCAAAAGGCTCTTCTCATATGGCAGCAGCAAGAGAAAATGAGAAAGAAACAAAAGCAAAAACCCCTGATAAACCCATCAGATCTCGTGAGACTTATTCACTATCAACAGAAAAGCACAGGAAAGACCGGCCCCCATGATTCAATTACCTCCCCCTAGGTCCCTCCCACAATACGTGGCAATTCTGGGAGATACTATTCAAGTTGAGATTTCGGTGGGGCCACAGCCAAACCATATCGCTCTCTCTGTCTTGAAATTGTGCGAAGTACAGTTTATCCCAGGGGCTATCAGATGGACACTTGGGTAGAGTGAAACCGTCTATTTTTTGTTGTTATTGTTCAAATGCTATTGTAAATAAAGCCTAAAAATTCTACAGTTCAAAACAATCTTTCATCTACTTGGAGTGTCCTTCCCTCTCTATTTCTAGCAATCTATATATTTATGTGAGATTCATTTTCTTTTTTTTTTCTTTTTTTTTTTTTCTTGAGACGGAGTCTTGCTCTTGTCGTCCAGGCTAGAGTGCAATGGCACTATCTCGGTTCACTGCAACCTCTGCCTCCTGGGTTCAAGCGATTCTCCTGCCTCAGCCTCCTGAGTGGCTGGGATTACAGGTGCCCACGCCCGGCTAATTTTTGTATTTTTAGTAGACCCAGGGTTTCACCATGCTGGCCAGGCTGGTCTTGAACTCCTGACTTTGTGATCCACCCGCTCGCCGTCAGGAGCTTGTTTTTTCTGCTTAAAAATATAGCGAGGTGATATATTGGTGCCGGCAGATCCACCTCATTTTTTAAATGGCTGCATGGTCGTCCACTATTTTGATGTACTATAATTTTATTTAACCATTTCTTTATTGATGGATGCTCAGATTGTTTCCAATTATTTTCTATTACAAATGATGCTATGATAAATATTCTTCAATTCATTCTCTTTTCAGTATATATTTTTGTGCACTTGTACGAGAATTTCCTTAGAATAGATTCTTGGAGTGGATTTCACGGATCAAATACTGTGGGCTAGATACTGTCAAGTATCCCTTCAAAAAGACTTTCACGAGAGTGTATGAAAGTGTCCATTTCTTCATGTGTCTGTTGGCTGCATAAATGTCTTCTTTTGAGAAGTGTCCTTTGCCCACTTTTTGATGTGGTTGTTTGATTTTTTCTTGTAAATTTGTTTAAGTTCTTTGTGGATTCTGGATATTGGCCCTTTGTCAGACGGGTAGATTGTAAAAATTTTCTCCCATTCTGAAAGTTGTCTGTTCACTCTGATGGTAGTTCGTTTTGCTGTGCAGAAGCTCTTTAGTTTAATTAGATCCCATTTGTCAATTTTGGCTTTTGCTGCCATTGCTTTTGGTGTTTTAGTCATGAAGTCCTTGCCCATGCCTATGTCCTGAATGGTATTGCCTAGGTTTTCTTCTAGTGTTTTTATGGTTTTAGGCCTAACATTTAAGTCTTTAATCCATCTTGAATTAATTTTTGTATAGGGTGTAAGGAAGGGGTCTAGTTTCAGCTTTCTACATATTTTATTAAATAGGGAATCATTTTTCCCAGCACCATTTATTAAATAGGGACTTATTTCCCCATTTATTAAATAGGGAATCATTTCCCCAGCACCATTTATTAAACAGGGAATAATAGTTTTCCCAGCACCATTTATTAAATAGGGAATCATTTCCCCATTTCTTGTTCTTGTCAGGTTTGTCAAAGATCAGATGGTTGTAGATGCGTGGTACTATTTCTGAGGGCTCTGTTCTGTTCCATTGGTCTATGTCTCTGTTGTGGTACCAGTACCATGCTGTTTTGGTTACTGTAGCCTTGCAGTATAGTTTGAAGTCAGGTAGGGTGATGCCTCCAGCTTTGTTCTTTGGCTTATGCACACGTATGTTTATTGTGGCACTATTCACAATAGCAAAGACTTGGAACCAACCCAAATGTCCATCAATGATAGACTGGATGAAGAAAATGTGGCACATATACACCATGGAATACTATGCAGCCATAAAAAAGGATGAGTTCATGTCCTTTGTAGAGACATGGATGAAGCTGGAAACCATCATTCAGAGCAAACGTTGTGCACATGTACCCTAGAACTTAAAGTATAATAAAAATAAAAAAAATAAGAACTGTCCAACAAGGGTAAACAGACAAACAAAAAACAATAAAAAAAAATTCTGTGCTACCAGCAACAAAAAAAAAGTGTCCATTTCTCCAATAGGCAACAACATTTTGCATCATCAAACATTTTAAATTTGATGGACAAAAATATCTCATTAAACATTTAATATACATTTGCTTGATTGCTAGTAATGTTGAACTTTTTCATAGGGTTATATATTTTTTCATTTGTGAAGTGCCTATTACAGTATTTTTTCATGGATTTGTTGAACTCCTGATATATTTGGGCTATTGCCCTTTTGTTTTATATGTTGCAGATATTTTCTCCAGGTCTGTCACTGGAGGTTGTGAAATCTGTCAGTCTTCTCCTTCATGGAGTCTGGGTTTCGTACTTTGCTTGGGAAGACCTTGCCACTCCATAATTTTTTTAAGTATCCATTATTTTATTCTATTATTTTTAATACTTAAAAAATTAAAACTTTAAAGTTTATTTGTATTCATGGTTTCAATTAAGGGCGCAGCCTATTTTTTTCTTCATTTGGTTGGCCGTTTGTCCTTTTATGACAGGTCCATCCTTTTCTCAGTGATCTGAAGTTTATCGTCAACCAAATTAGCACATCTTTACACATCTATTTTTTTTATTTTTAAACTCTGTTCAACCACTGATTTGAGTGACTGTCTGTAAACTAATACCATGCTGTATTACTAGTGTTTTATAGTATGTTTTGATATCTCTCAGGTAAAATGTTCCTCTTTCTCTCTCACTCTTCTTTTTTTAAAAAAACTTTTTGTTTACAAAGTATTTTTGCTTTGGGAGGCTGAGGCAGGTGGATTGCTTGAGCTCAGGAGTTTGAAACCAACCTGGGGGAACAGGGAGACCTCGTATCTACAAAACATAAAAAAAAAAAATTCGTGGGGCATAGTGGTACACACCTGTCATCCCAGCTACCTGGGAGGCTGAGCTGGGAGGATCACTTGAGCCCAGGGAGTCAAGGCTGCAGTGAGCCATGATGGCATCACTGCACTCCAGCCTGGGCAACAGATTGAGTCTCTGTCCAAAAAAAAAAAAAGTACCACTTTCACCTAAATGAGCTTTAAAGAAAATCTTTCTACCACCAGATTTTACAATCACCCCACCTCTCTTTCAGGAGTTCTGTGGAAAATTGATTATAAATTTGGATTATTGTTACATGAGAATTCAAATTTAGGAATGTGTTTGTATTTCCCAGAGAAAAATTATCTGTAATACCAAGGAATAAACTTCTGTCAGGGTAGAGAATCCATAAGAGAAATCTACAGAGAAATTAGGTGAATAGCGCTCATGAAGCAAGTGAAAACGATAAAATATTAATATGAAGAACCCAAGAGCTAGGACACAAAGGGTAAACATCTTGCTCTCAATTCCCAACTTAACCCTACCCAATTGAATAGATACGTGTTGCAAGTGAATAGATACGTGTTTCAAGTAAACAGACTTGGGATGGAGCTTCTCACTGGATTGCTTTTTTTTTCTCTTAGCAGTGGACCTTGCAATTCACTCTTCCATCCAAGAGTCCCAAACTACTTGCACCTGTCATTCTGCCTGTAGCGGACTCCTTCCTTTACCAATTGTCAAGTAAGCCAAACACTTAATAGTTGGCAGTTTGTTATTCTTTCCTTGTTTCCTTTTGTTCTTCAAATCTGAAGGAAAGGAGGACAAAAGAAGGACCAAGAAAGCCACATAAGAGTCATACAACTCTCTCTGGTCATGGCAGAGTCATCTAAAAAGATAGCAGGGAAACTACAGTAGTCCCCCTTTATCTTCAGAGGATACTTTCCGAGACCCCCAGTTTGATGTTTGAAACCACAGATGGTAACAAACCCTATAGATTACTATGTTTTTCCTTACATATACATACCTATAATAAGGTTTAATTTATAAATTAGTCAGAGTAAGGGATTAACAACAAAAACTAATGATAAAATAGAACAATTACAATAATAGGCCAGCATCACTCCTCTTGTACTTTGGGGCCATTATGAAGTAGGGATTACTTGAACACAAGGACTGCATTACCAATACTGTAGCAGTGAATCTGATAATAGAGAAGGCCACTAAGTGACATCCGAGTTAGGATGAAGCAGGATAGTGAGAGATTTCATCATGCTAGTCAAAACAGCAAGCAATTTAAAACATGTGAATTGTTATTTCTAGAATTTTCTATTTAATCTTTTTGGAGTGCAGTTGACTGTGATTAACAAACTGCTAAAAGCAAATCCATGAATAAGAGGGGACTACTGTACTGGTTATATCATTATGCAGAGTTGTTGTGGTTTGAGCTATGTAATTTACGCTTCCCTTTATTATACTTGGTGGCACTAAAGACCGTTAACAGGCTATTGGTTAGTAAGTACATTCAACCCATAGTTTTAAACCTTAGCATCTCCTTAAACTCAGGAGTAGACTAGGTTCAGTCTCTAAAATTGTCCCACAAGCAAAGCAAACATGATCTATCCAGATTTAGTTTTCATATGCCTGTTTTCTAAGTAATTTAATGGTGTTGCATTCTGCATTGCATTCTATGTTGTTTCATCACAGGAAGACTGCCAAAATTATTAATATAATTTCTTTAGAGGAAAGGAGGAGAAATTGTTTCCCTGATGTCTGCGTAAAATTTAAATGAGAATGAATGTGATTTGAGTGTTAGTATTCATGGCTGCTAGTTCTCTGTTAATTTACATTTATTTTCTTAATGTCTAGGTTGAGCCTAGGGAAATTTAAAACTCAATTTCATTAATGCTATAACTTCCATAGGAATCTCAATATGCACACAAGTTCCTAGATTGTGGAGTTGTTGGATGAGAATATAGCAGGCAAGCATAATTGCTGAGTGGTTATGATAGTTAAATACGTAGTGTCAATTTTGATTTTTGAAATTCCTCTGGGCCTAAGCCCAATGTCCAAAAAGTTTCAGAAACATGAAGTCAATATAGTAATGAATTTTAACATCCTTAAAATGGAAACATTACATTTCTGAACCATTGCCCATTTCTGATTAAATATGATTTAAACTAGATCATGTTTCACATTTGCCACAATTACATTGACATACATGATATTTGCGATTACTGCATAACTTGAGGTTTGCAAGTTCAGCTCACTGGAGTTAGTTTTTTTTTTTTCATTTGCTTGTTTTTATTGCAAATATGATACACTGCTCCCAAGTGGGAAAGGTACTGTGAATAGGAATACATGAAGCAAACAACAATAATGTCCCCTAAGTCTCAGAGAGATATATCTTTATTTCTTACTTTATAAGCTATGTGTAGATATACTTTGAACATATAATATTTAAAGATTACACTTATGAAGTAATCTTTTGAGGAAGAAAATCCCTGAACATCCCAGAATTTCTTAATAGAAATGACACTTTAACCCCATTCTTAATCCTTACTTTAGTCGTTTCGATTAGACTACTCCTTCAATCTCCCTGAATGATGTCTTAGAATTATATCTATTCCAGAGAGGTTCTGCAGTAATACTTTAGTCTTTCAGCCTCTTGCAACCTTAGGCCATGAGAATTTTGGCCTAAAGACAGATTGGTCTTATTGTCCTCTTATATAATCTTCAGCCAAAGTCCATCTTCTAGATTTCAATTAACTCGCAGCAGTGGTAAGATAGAGGAGAAAGAGTAAAGGAAACAAGAGGAAAGAAAAGAGAGGGAAGGGAAAGGAAATACTCTATTATTGGACAACACTGGAAAGTGGTTATCAACTTCTTTGCCTCCAGGCACACTCATGGCTACACCGAAGGTTACGGCAATAATTCACTACAAAGAAATATCCTCCCGCTGGGGCAATATGTGGTGGGACTGAAAGGGAAGAAAGGAGGATGGGATGTGTGTAAGGTTTGAGAAAGTTTTCCAAGTGATATGCACAATTGAAATGAATTGCTTTAAAAGCAGACTTAAACTAACTTCGTGATAACATAGTTTAATATTTCTCCTCCATTTATAATTTTGAAAATTTGATATTTTATATATTTTTTAAAAAATTTATATACAGACAGCATCTCCTTATGTTGCCCAGGCTGGTCTTGAACTCCTGGCCTCAAGCGATCCTCTCACTTTGGCCACTCAAAGCGCTGGCATGAACCGCTGTGTTTGGCTGCAATTATTTTTTATTAAAATATCAGGCACAGTGCAGTGACTCACACCTGTAATCCCAGCACTTTGGGAGGCTGAGGTGGGAAGATCACTTGCACCCATGAGTTCAAGACCAACCTGGGCAACATGGTGAAACCCTGTCTCTACAAAACTTAGCCGGGAATGGTGGCATGCGCCTGTAGTCACAGCTACTTGGGAGGCTGAGATGAGAGGATCACCTGAGCCCAGGGAGGTTAAGGCTGCAGTGAGCCATGATGGTACCACTGCACTCCAGCCTAGGCAACAGGATGAGACCCTGTCTCCAAAATATAAAAATAAAAAATAAATGCATGATATGTGTTCAGCAGAGTATTCAGGAATCTGCTTTTTTTATTGTTAAAAATCTTACACGTAGAAAGTGGCTACATGTAAATATAGATTAAAAATTCATTCATCCAGCATGATAAAATGGTGCATGAGCTATCTTCCTGGCACAACTATTCAGAATATGTTGAGGGCCTTGCCTGCCACCGTTTATCAAAGCCAGTGTGTGGTGTAAGGCCTAAAATTAAAGCCTCATATTATGTACTGCCTTGATATCTGGCGAAACTGAGAGAGCCTCCAATGACCTACCTATGAGTTTTTCTCCCTACCGTGCTCCCACAGATAAGTTCCCTTAGCCTAACAAGCCTCCTTATCAAGGAGACCAGGTGCAGTTCCTAAGTAGTGGCTTTCAGTTCTTTGCCGGCCCATGGAATTATTCAAATAAGCCAATCACATCCTCCTGTGGGAACTAAGAGTCACCCCACCTGTCTGATACTATAAAGCCTGCCTCCCACAGCCCCTGGTTGCTTGGTCTGCTCCAGAGAGCAAACTCCTGTGTGGTCCTGTATGGTGTGTGGTGTCCTCCTCTCTTAGGCTGTGAGTATATGTAATTGATAAACTGTGATCAGTCTCATCTGTCCAGCATTGGGTGTTGCGTGTTCGTCTATCCCCATAACTCTGGGGTGGGGATACCTCCCTCCCCAGTGGAATAAAGAGGAAGCAATAAAAACACAATGACGAACTGGAGAATATTTGGTAATATTTATTACCATGGGTAAACAATAATAAATCAGTAGTAATTTTGAAATTCTGGGTAGAAATGGAAGTAGTTGGGACATACGTGGAACTTCCATTTTTTTTTTTCTCATGACAAGGAACCGTGGGCAGCCTCAAGGAGCTAGGAGAGGTCCCCAGACAAAAGCCATCAAGAACTGAGAAAATGGGGATCTCAGCATCAACTACAAGAAACTGAATTCTGCCAATAGTCAGTGAGCTTTTATTTCAGTTCTTAGGTAATTTATTATCTCTACTGTTCTCAGACTGTCACTACTGAAGCGGCATAGTTGTCTGGGGTAAATATCCCGGGTTCGTCATCTCGCACCAAGAAGATTAAGGACACAGACACATATGAGGAGTGAGTTTAGGAGCAGAGGTTAATAGGCAAAACAAAGACAAAGGAGAGCAGCTCTACCTCTCTCATGAGAGACAGGAGTGTCCGAAAGGGAAAAGCCAGCCTATGGTGGACCACAGCAGATTTTATATGCAGGATTGAGGAGGCCTATCTGATTTATGGTTCAGAAACTTTGGTTCGACCAGGTGTGACGTTTACATAGCGCACAGGGAAGGCTGGTCGCCCCACCCTAATCTTGTTATGCAAATGGGCTTTCCACTTTCCAGTGCCACTTATCTGCTTCTTACTGTACATTTGGCTGGCAAAGAGAAGGGAAGATGGAGCCACCATTTTGATCATGCTTAGTCTCACGTAGCCTTTTCCTATTAGCACAACTGCTGGCTTTCACCCGTGCAAGCTTCCAGCTTGCTTGTCTATGTCTGCAGCTCAATTTTACAGGCTGCTCTTTGTTAGAAAAGAAAATGATTTGGGGGCTGCTTTCCATTAAAAGGAAAACCTTACAGAGGACTTCCTTACCCTCACTATCTGCCTAAATAATTTCTTTTTAACTCCTATGTCACTACTACAGTTAAATAGTGTTTTCCTAATTTCTCTGATAAGAATCTCCTGGCATGCTTGATTTAAAACAAATTCTGAGAACCCACCCCACAGCCACTGAATAAGAACCTTCAGGAAGATAGGCTTGGTTATCCGTTTTGTCAATAATTCCTTTTAGTGACTCTTACCCAGGAAATGCTGGTTAATAACATGGCCCAGCAAAACAGCTCATCCTATTTGACACCAACTCTGCATCCACCTGATAGATCACCATATCCTTTCAATGCTTCCAAAATAATGGTCGATATGGTTTGGATCTGTGTCCCTGCCCAAACCTCATGTTGAATTGCAATCCCCAATGTTGGAGGTGGGGCCTGGTGGGAGGTGATTGGATTATGGGGGTGGCTTTTAATGGTTTAGCACCATCCGCCCTAGTGCTATCTTGTGATAGAGTTCTCAAGAGATCTGGCTGTTTAAAAGTGTGTGGCACCTCCCCACTCTGTCTCTCTTCCTCCTGCTCCTAGACATGTGAAGTGAAGTGCCGGCTCCTCCTTTGCCTTCTGCCATGATTGTAAGTTTCCTGAGGCCTCCCCAGAAGCTGAACAGATGACAGCATTATGCTTCCTGTACAGCCTGCAGAACTGTGAGCAAATTAAACTTCCTTTCTTTATAAATTTCCCAGTCTCAAGTATTTATAGCAGTGTGAGAAGAGACTAATACAATGGCATTCAAATGAGAAAAAGATGGAAGTTCCACCCAGAATTTCAAAATTACTACTGATTTATTATTGTTTAGCTATGGTAATAAAACATATTCTCCAGTTCATCACTGGGTTTTTATTACTTCCTCTTTATCTCATTGGTGAGGGAGGGATCCCCACCCCAGAGTTATGGGGACGGACTCCCTATAGGAGTTCAAAACGTGGATGTTTGCTTTCTTTCAGGTTAGCAAAAATACCTCTCTGACACTTCACATTATTTTAAAGGACTTACCTGGTTATTTCAGGCCCACTCAAAATAATCTCCCTTTTGATTATCTTAAACTCAACTGATCAGTAACTTAATCATAAAAGTGATATCATTCAAGAGGAGGGACATGTACATTTTCTGAACACCAAGAGGAGGAAATCTTTGAGGTCTTCTTAGAATTCTGTCTACTACAAATATAATTCATAATAGAATATTATAATAGAAATAAAAAACTAGGATCGTGGAATGACATTGTCTATCAAAATGAGCACCTATGTGAAAATCTAGGACTCCAGTGTAGAAGTGTAATGAGGCTATTTTATAAGGCTAGAGGAAAGGAGGGACAAATGATATGCTTTTTAAAGTATATACACACTATCCAGATAGATAGATTGAGAATATGGTAGATATCTGTATTCAAATATACCAATTCTTTGTATTTTTTTTTTTTTTTTTTTTGAGACAGAGTCACTCTGTCACGCAGGCTAGAGTGCAGTGGTGCAATCTCGGCTCACTGCAACCTCTGCCTCTCGGTTTCAAGCGATTATCCTGCCTCAGCCTCCCAAGTAGCTGGGACTACAGGTGCGTGCCACCACGCCCAGCTAATTTTTGTATTTTTAGTAGAGACAGGGTTTCACCGTCTTGTTCAGGCTGGTCTTGAACTCCTGATCTCATGATCTGCCCACCTCTGCCTCCCAAAGTGCTGGGATTACAGGCGTGAGCCACTGCTCGCAACCCAGATATACCAATTCTTACATAGCAAGACATTATAGGGATGAGATCGTCAACTATGTACATATTTTATAATTATTTTAGCTAAAAGTAGAAACAGATACATTCTTGTCTTGATGCTGCTGAAAATTTATTTTTTAAAGAGAGAACACCAAGGGGAAACATTGGTTTGGACTTTAATTTTACTAACAACGTGGAATTGATTGAGGAAATAATAGTGATGAAAGCATTCAGAGAGGGTGACCCCTTTTCAACTTGAAATAGCCAAAAAAGGAACTGTAAACATAGTCAATACACTGCAGGCCTTAAGGGGGAAATGACATTTAAAAAGTTGAGACAAAAATAAAGGTAATACCTAAATACTGCATATTCTAAAAGAGAAGACATACTGGAAGCTCTAAAGGTAGGAGGGAAATTAGTCAAGAAAGACTCCTCACAAAAAAAGAATTCCTGGGTTGAAACTTGAAGAACCAGACAGAATTATACAGGTCCAGAATCAGGGGTGGTAGTGGTGAATGGAGTGAAATAAGAAGAAATGGTTCTGTTTCCAAAAAAGGAAAGTATAAAGTAAAAAGAGAAGAGCACCTAAGACAGAATTCTGAGGAACACCAACATGTAAGGATGATCAGTGGGAAACAAGAGATAGGAAGAGAGTATAGGAATATATAATATAATGGGAGGCAAAGTAAGGGATCATTTAAAAATGAATGACCTACAGTCTGTTATGTCAAATAAATTGGATTTCTCAACCGGAGTCATTGGGGACCTCGGTGAGGATACTTTCCTTGCAGTTGTAGGACAAAAGCCTGATTATTATAGTCTAGCATAAATAGTTTACTGAAAGGAGACAAGGAAGCAAAAATGGAGACAGTGGGTGAATATACTCTAGATATCCAGAAAGGCAATAGCAAGTGTCAATAAACTCCGACCTCAGTCTTACATATTTTTGTGTGTTTCATCCTGACTTCATCATATAACTGTCTTGTATCTCAGAAAAAGCATTTATAAGCTGATTTGGCTTCTAAATACTAAATAGTGATAAAATGACCATTAGAGCTGTAGATTTCTGTAATGAGACGAGTTAGATCATGGTAAAGCCATCTTCAAGGACAAGGAACTTTAACAAGGGAGTAGAGAAGTGATGGTTTGAAAGTGGTAAAGGAGAACTAGTGGTAAAGGAGAATACTGCCTTGCACTCTCCTCCCTCATCTCACCCAAGGTGTAATGATAAGTAGCTTTTCCTCCAGGAGATTTCTTGGGAAAGCCTGTCCTTGGGAGAGAGCAAAGGTTTAAGTTAAGTCAGGAAGGTGGATGGAGTGCTTCATGAAGAGTTAGGTTATTTATTATGAAACAGATTGACAAAGTGAAAAACATTGTAAAGGAGGAAATGCTGGAAGGATGGAGAGGAGAAATCTACCCTCCATTGACAGGAAGAGAGGAAGGATGAAGTTCAAGGCAATAGAGGGTTGAGGGTTTGAGAACATGTACTTGTTGAAAATGTTAGAGACCAATTAAGATTACATGTAAATAGAATGTTGTTGTTAAATTGTTTCAGTATAAATGTGTCCATGAGAAAGATGGAAGGGGAAAACATGTAGGCATTCCTTAAGTTTTGAATGCTTGACTTTAAAGCTTTCTCCTCATCTTGTCTAGAGTAATATTCACAGAATGAAAACAAAACCTCATGTTTATGACATTTTGAGGACTGTGACTCATGCGAGTATGTGGATAAAAGTGATAGGATAGGCACAAGGTCAATGAAATCATGAAAATAAAATGTGATGGGCTGATACACTGCGTGGAAAACCTTTAAACTATGTGGATGCATGATCATATGTAAAAAGTTCAAACACCTCTGAATCAAGCAACGATTTTGGCAAAGGCATTCTCTTTTCAAATTGCTTAAGAACAGGCATCGTGAGATATCAGAGGGAGATGTTTTTCTCATGAAATTTGCTTCAGGAAATGAATAGATAATAACTTCAGAATTGAGGAAAAGCTGCAATAATGAAACAGGTGAATCCTTTCACACTTATAGCTTACAAGGCTCATCTTCTGATCTTTGACCCATAAGAAATTAGGTGGTAAAGTAAGCATCTTGTGTTCTTTCTCTGAAAATATTCCTTATGAAGAATGATTTACAGAACTTGAGGTGATTGACTAAAGAAAGGGAAAGAACATAATTGCTCTTTAAAAATACTGTCATGAGGAGAAGAGATTAAGCATATTTCTGTCTTTTTCAAAAACTCAACTAGGCCTAACAAATGGAAATACAGACAATGTGGTAGGACAATAATATCTAAAAATTATTACTGTACAATAATTGAATGGATTACTTTTCATGCTTCTCTATGGGTTCCTTATCACTGGAAGGGTTAAGGAGAGACTGACTTTCCATCTGCCAGTTGTAGTATAGAGGGAATCTCTGCACTGCTCATAAACTGTACTTGGTAACTCTTACAGTCCCTTCCAATTAGTAGATTCTATAGTATCCAAATTACCTGTGAATTTGGGCAGGGATATGGGGTGAATCAGAGTGCTTTGGCATTTTGAAAATATTCATACATATATTACTACTATTATTGCAGCGGTAGTATTTTACTTCTGGCATGATGTAGTAATAGATACACCCCATCTTTAAAACAGCAAAGCACTGCACAAAGTGCTTTTAATTAAAGCCTGTAGCTCCTTGTGTTTTAATGTTGTCTTTTGTATATATTGTTTCACAACTGCCCCTTCTTCAGTGGGGCATAGACTTGGATTGGTTTCCTTTGTAGTAGAAACAACAGATTTGCTATGAGTTACTCATTCTCTCTGCCTAAGTCATCTTTGTGCCCTCCATACAGTTGTGAAACTGACTGGGCTACTGGTCAAGTCTGTGGCTTTGTAACAAAGTAAAGTAATCACTGGAGGGGCTCTTCCTGCCAGCTGCATGGACAAAATCGATTCACTGAGAATCTGGCATTACATTAGAGGAAGAGTTTAATTGATGCAAGGCCGTCTGACATAAGAGAACTGGAGTTATCACTCAAATCAGTCTCCCTAAAGGATCAGAGCTTAGAGTTTTTATAGACAATTTGGTGGGCAAGGGGCTAGGGAATGGGTGCTGCTGATTGGTTGGGGATGAAATCATAGAGATGTGTAAAATGGACCTCATGTTCTCAGTCCACCTCTGGGTGGGGCCATAGGATCAGTTGCATCCTGGTGGGGTCAGCCTGAAGGAGATAACAAAACAATCCTAGAGGTTGGAAGCCATGCCCAGGCTGGGCAACAAAGGGAGACCCTGTCACAGGAAAAAAAAAAAAAAATTAGCTTTTAGAATAGTGATATTTTCTATAGGAACAATTGGAGAAGGCACACATCTTGTGACCTTTGGCCACATGGCTCCTGAGCAGTAAAAGATTATAGAAACTACACTTATTTTGTGACCTCTAGCCACATGACTCCTGAACAGTAAAGGATAATGGAAACTACATCTTAGTAGAGTTCAGCACCCTCCCATAATCCTATTCTTACAGTTTTTCTTTAGTCTTACAAAAGTGGTTTTCAGTACCTGAGCAAGGAGGGGGTTAGTTTTACAGAGGTGCTATAGTCATCATTTTTTTTTTTTTTTTTTTGAGACAGGGTCTTGCTCTGTCACCAAGGCTGGAGTGCAGTGTGCAGTGGTGTGAACATGGCTCACTGCAGCCTTGACCTTCTGGGCTCAAGTGATCCTACTGCTTCAACCTCCCATGTAGCTTGGACCACAGATGTGTACCACCATGCCCAACTAATTTTCTTGTTGTTCTTGTTGAGATGGGGTCTCACCATCTTGCCCAAGCTGGTCTTGAACTCCTGGGCTCAAGTGATCCTCCCAACTCAGCCTCCCAAAGTGCTGGGATTACAGGTGTGAGCCACTGTGCCCAACCTTATCCTTGCTTTCAAGTTAAACTAAAAACTAAATTCCTTCTAACCTAGCCTGGCCTATGCCCAGGAATGACCAACAATAGCTTGAAGGTCAGAAGCAAGATGGAGTCAACTATGTCAGATTTCTCTTGTCATAATATTTTTGCAAAGGCAGTTTCAATAAAACTAACAACTTTTTCCATGAAGGTACCAAAATTTTAATGTTTTTAATTTCATTCTCCAGTCAATTAAACTGGACCACACTATCCAATGCAAACTCTAGTTAATTTTATGAGTGTATTCTGTATTTGGTTCATGGCATATGTGTGTGTCATTAATTGACTTTAGTCGATACTTTGCAATCATCAAAAACTTTTTATGAGTATTGGCATTTCCCACAAAAAAGCGGAGTATTAGAATATTATGAATAGTCTGTGTAGAGACAGTATAATACGGTGGGTTACATGTATAGGCTCTGTAGGCAGACAGACCTTGCTTAGGTTTAAATCTCAACTTCATTATTTATTAGCTGTGTGATTTTGGACAAATTATTTAACTGCTCAATGCCTCAGTGTCCTCACTTCTAAAATGGAATAAAATAAAAGGACCTGTCTTAATTTTTGCTATGAGCAATAAATGAGATAATACATGTAAAGCTGAAATTGTAACTATTGTTATTATCACTGAGATTTCATAACTATGTAAAACTTAGAATGTGTACTATATAATAATATAAAACATTTAATTCAATTTGAAAATAAATATAGGAATGGTCTTTAAGAAGCATGTTTTAAAATGTGTTATTCTATTTCATTCATAAAAAAAATTCATACTGTTATCCCAAAGAAAGCAATGAATGGTTACAGCAATTGTGCATTTTAGTCTAGGTATAGCTAAAACTGTCCTGGAGGTAATATAATGTAATATAAAATGTCATCTGTTGCATCCTCTAAATCATAAGGAGTTTATTAAAACTAATGAACTGAGTTTGTGAAACAAAGTTTAAATGTTAGAAAATGTATGACTGTAGAATTTCTAGTTGAAAAGCAGTGCACAATAATAACATTTTCCTACTAAAGAAAAACCAAATTTTGATTTGCTGTTAGCTACCCAAGCTGTGATTTCTATGATTAGCATAATCTTTCATAAGATACTGAAAATAAAAATTTGTATGATTCCTCACTCTCCTTGTATTGCCAAAGAAAATGTAGTTCTGCAAGCCACAAATGAACTGTGTAAACAATTATGGGCTGGGTGCAGTGGCTCATGCCTTGTAATCCCAGCACTTTGGGAGGCCGAGGCGGGTAGACCACCTGAGTTCAGGAGTTCAAGACTAGCCTGGCCAATATGGTGAAACCCTGTCTCTACTAAAAATACAAAAATTAGCCAGGCATGGTGACAGGTGCCTGTAATTTCAGCTACTTGGGAGGCTGAGGCAGGAGAATTGCTGGAACCCGGGAGGCAGAGGTTGCAGTGAGCTGAGATAGCACCATCGCACTCCACCCTGAGCCGACAACAGCAAGACTCTGTCCAAAAACAAACAAACAAAAAAGAACGATTTGACGGTAGAACATTATCTTGAGAAACCTAATTTGGAAGAGGTATAAATTGGGTGATGTCTAACCAGGTCACATTAAAGCTGTGTGATTTGGTTCAACATTATTAGTGTTATTTCTCTCTTACCCCAACCTTTAAAATTTAAAAAGAAAACATACACAATGGGCTGTTTATTGTTACTCACAAAATTTGCAGTGGGATGACACAAAATGAAACCATTTTTATTTCATTTTAAAACATCTTGCACATTATTTTTTCATCAATTAGGTATGGAAGAAATAGTCCTTCTTAAAAATGATTTGTGTTTTCCTTTTTAAAGTTCACATGATAGAAAAATGACAAAGCTTACAGAATGGAACACTTATTTAAACTGGAACAGAAATCTTATGAATTTTGAAAACCAAAGTGCAATTAAGAAACCTATGTATACATTAGAATTATTTCCTGAGCTTCTATACTTCTAAAATTCTATCAGCTGCTGAGATCCAAACACCTTACATGTTTTCTGTATGCAAGGTTGACTTTCTCATTAGACACATGCCTAGGGCCCATAATACTTTTAGGGGTTCACAAAAGTATTATTTTAATTTCTTTTGAAATGAGAAGAAAAATTAATATAATGTATATACATTTATGATAATAAATATATAAGTATTCATCTTTATATCAATGCAGTCATAAAAAATATTTTTAAATTTATTTTTATGGAGGATAGGGCCACAAAGGCTAAAGTGTGTATGGCCCATGGAAGTCATAATGTCTTAGTATGTAGTTTAGTAGGGCACGGTAGACTGAATAATGGAGTCAAAAGATAACTATGTCCCAACCCCTGGAACATGTGAACTTTACCTTATATGGCAAAAAAAAAAAAAAGACTTTGCAGATGTGCTTTAAAATATTGAGATAGGGAGACTATCCTGGATTATCTCAGTAGGACCTAATTGTAATCACATGTGCCCTTATAAGAGGGAGACAGAGGAAAATGTAACATGTGGAAGGGAAGAAAGCAATGTGACTGTGGAGGCAGAGATTGGAGTGATGCGGCCATAAACTAAGGAATGCTGGAAGCCACTAGAAAATAGAAAAGGCAAAAAATATGTTTTCTTCAAGATCCTCTGACAGAAGCTGGACCTGCCAACACCTTCATTTCAGCCCAATGAAACTGTTTTTAGAATTCTGGCCTCCAGAACAGTAAGAGAATAAACGTGTTGTTTTAAGCCACCAAGTTTGTAGTAATTTGTTACAACAAAGATAGGAAATGAATAGAAAGGGTGTTCAACTTTAGTTTTAATGTGTTCATTCCTTAAATACAACTCTCCATTTGTACTTAAAAGGAAAAAAATGAATGATATGTCAAGGTAATGAACATTGATGAAATAATGAGCCATTTATAATATTTAAAGAAAGAAAAATGTCAAGTTATGCTTCAAATGAATATGAACTGTAGTTAAATGAGTAGCATTCCTATTTTGTTAATGCTAATTAACCAATGATAAAATTTTAAGTATGCTTTATATCAACATATATTATACCTGCAACATATAGCCAAAACCACTTTTTAAAAAAGACTTAAATGAATTAACCTCAGAAATCAACCATAATCATGAACACTAAACCTTTACCTCATTACCCCTTTCCCTATTAGAAAAAAATACATTTCTTTTTATCATAAGAGGAATGGAAGGGTGCAAATTTTCTGAGCTGCTGAACCTTGTGATTGAAATTAAGCTTTATGACACTGCTTACAGAAATAAGAAGGGCAAATGTCATTGCTTTTTCAAAAGCAAAGGCAAGGAATGGATTGTTAAATGAGCAGAGTTAAGAAGTCTTCTGAAAAGGGCATCTACTAAAAGTGGTATGTAAAAGAAGTAGTCTTAATGTATTGCTGCAGATCAGTTACTGTAAGCTCTGCATTCAAAAATATCCTTGTTTTCACATTTAATATGTTTGAATCTCAATGGTTTTCAGTGGGATTGGTCTGTTTAAAGGCTGAATGACTTGGAAAATAGCTGTCCCTTTGCTCCTCTTTAAATAAAAGAGATGTATATTTCAGAGTTTATCAAGAAGTGGGGAAGTAGTGCTGTGGTGTTAAACTATATATATACAATATACATTGTAAATGTATAATATATACACATAATATACATTGTATATATAATATATATACACAATATACATTGTGTGTGTGTGTGTATAATATACTGTAACAAGGGCATCCACAGTTCCTGGCTGATAACTCCTATAGCCCTTGTTACAGTCTTTTGTTATAGTGTTGGGAGTGTTAGGCCTTAGGGACAGGCCTCAGGGAACAAAATCTGACCTTCTCTTGCCTTCCTTTTACCTGTACCAAGGCAGGACTCTAATCTTCTTCTACCTTTCTAATTCTGGGTCATAAATCCCTCATTCCAGAGGGTCTCCCCCCATACCCTGGGGAAGTAAATGCTGGTGTCATGAAGCATTCATAAAAACCCAAGAAAACAGCATCCAGGGAGCTTCCAAATAGCTGAACATGTGAAGAATCCTGAAAGGTGGCACACCCAGAGAGGGCATGGCAGCTCCACACCCCTTCCCCTGTACCTCACCCTGTGCATCTCTTCATCTGTATTGTTTGTAATATCCTTTATAATACACTGATATACGTGTTTCCCTGAGTCCTGTGAGCCACTCCAGCAAATTAATGGAACCCAAAGAGGGGGTTGTGGGAACCCATACTTTAAGCCCATCGACCAGAAGTTCTGGAGGCCTGGTCTTGCCAGTGGTGTCTGGGGGTGGGAGAAATCTTGGGAACTGAGCCCTCAACCTATGTTATCCGACCTATCTCTAGGTAAGATAGTGTCGGGATTGAATTGGAAGATACCCAGCTGGTGTCTGCTGCTTGGTACGTGGGGAAACTACACACACACTTATTTGGCCACAGAAATCTTCTTTGGTGTTGATGATTGTTGTTGTGATGTGTGAGAATGGTGGGAAAACATGGTTTGAGAGTTTTTCACAAAACAAGTACCCTTATTTTCTCTAACATAATCTAGTCAATTTTCCTTTCTAAGTTTATAGAACCCAGTAAACCATATGGATATGAACATTTTCTAGCTACTTATTCAAAAAGTAATTCATTACAGAATACTTTTTAAATCACAATACTTTTTAATATTTTCCTCAATTTCTTCCTATTCATGAAAACGAAGTATGCCCCAGTGTGACTTAAATTATTTTACAACCAGCTTTTCCTATAATATATATGTCAACAGAAATAGTCATTGCTGTATCTTCTAGATAATATCTTATACTTAGAGAAATCATCTCTAATCAACCTGTAACCCTGAGGGCAAAGACAACACCACCAATCTTGCTTACCACTGCATTTCTAGTGCCTAACACAGTGTCTGGCTCTCAGTATTTTTTTTGAATGCATGAATAGATGAATAAATGAATGAATAAATTAATTAAACCACTGTACCATACTAGAAACTTGTGGACATTGTAGTGAAAAGATGTGACAGGTAGAGAACTACACATCAGCCTCCAAAAAGCTGTTCTCAGGAAGGGAGTCTGGATCCTGCAAGGCATAAGAGGGCATTGAGAGTCTGGAATGGTGAATTCTGAAAAAAAACAAGGAGGAGCCAAAGGAAACCTCACTGGCCTCAAAATTGTACCTGAGGTCAATCTTGTCCATTTATGACCATTTATCAGAGGTGACAATGTTGCTTTAGTTTCCCCATCTAAGCACCCTTTTTTGTTTGTTTCAGAGACGTTCGATTTGTTTTGTGTGTATATATATATATATATATATATATATATATATATATATATGTATATATGTATATATATATGTATATATATATATCCTGTTCACATAGGCAATATCTTTACCCTGTTAAAAGTGATTGTGTTAGTCTGTTTGCATTGCTATGAAGGAATACTTGAGACTGGGTAATATATAATGAATAGAGGTTTATTTGGCTCATGGTTCCTCAGGCTCTACACAAAACACAGTGCCAGCATCTGCTCCTGGTGAGGGCCTCAGGAAACTTACAGTCATGGTGGAAGGCAAAGAAGAGCCAGCATGTCACATGGTGAGAGAGGGAGCAAGAGAGAGGAAAGAGGTGCCACACATTTTTAAATAGCCAGTCTCAGTGAGAACTCACTCATCACCATGGGGATGGTGCTAAGCCATTCATGAGGGATCCGGCCCCGTGACCCAAACACCTCCCACCAGGCTCTACCTCCAACTTTGTGGACCACATTTTAACATGAAATTTGGAGGTGACAAACCATCCAAACCATATCAGTGGTACTAAGTGGAAAAAAAAAGCACGTAGTCATGAGGCCAAAAGACTTGTAAATCAAGGGGACGACTTCTGACAAAATTGAGGGACAGGTTTCATACTAGTATTATACCTCCAGCTTTCCATGAGTACCATGTATCACTATCACTTAGTTTCCTATAGCCTCTTCTACTGGATTTAAGGTATTTTAAGAAAGGGGCTGTATCTTATTTTTTATTTTTATTTATTATAATTATTATTTGAGACAAAGTCTTGCTGCGTTGCCCAGGCTGGAGTGCAGTGGCATAATCACAGCTCACTGTAGCCTTGACCTCCTAGGCTCAAGTGATCCTCCCACCTCAGCTTCCAGAGTAGCTGGGATCACAGGAACATGTCACCATGACCAGCTAATTAATTTTTTTTTTTTTTTTTTTGTAGAGACAGGAGCTCACCACATTGCCCAGGCTTGGGGGATATGCCTTATTTACTTTTATATCCCCTATACCTACCACAGAACCTGGTAGATACTAGGTGCACAATAAATATTTGATGAATCAAAGCAAATATAAAAATTAATGATACAGGCCAGGCACAGTGGCTCACGCCTGTAATCCCAGCACTTTGGGAGGCTGAGGCAGGCGGATCACTTGAGGTCAGGAGTTTGAGACCAGCCTGGCCAACATGGTGAAACCCCATCTCTACTAAAAATACAAAAATTAGCCAGGTGTGGTGGTGCATGTCTGTAATCCCAGCTACTCAGGAGGCTTAGGCAGGAGAATCGTTTGAACCCAGGAGGCGGAGGTTGCAGTGAGCCAAAATCATGCCACTGCCCTCCAGCCTAGATGACAGAGTGAGACTGTCTCAAAAATAAAGATTGATGATACTCAGTAAAATTTTTAAAAAACATGCAAAGCAGCTTGAGTTAGCTCTTTCTTGATATCTCCTGATTTTGGTGGGGGGGATGTTATGTCTGTGATTATAAAAGAACCCTACTGTGAGACCATTTCATTTATAATACATTGGGGTCCCATGCCATAAGCCCCAAAGACATCTTATTAAGGTGTTGGTCTCTGGGTGGCCATGTGTGCTTGTTTGAATGCATTCATTGCCTATGCTTTCAGGCAACATAAGCTACTTGCTAGAGAGCTTCCTTACTGTGCTTGTTTATGAATCAATCACTTTGCTCACTTAGTAGAATTTAATATTCTTAATGTGTACTTTGATTCTTTATGCCTTTATCTTTGTTTTGAATTTCTGGGGAGTTTCCTTCTTTGGGAAACATCAGCTTTACAATGGAAGCCATTTCTATTCTGCCTAGGGTATTCTATTTCATCTTGTTCAAGTGCTGCTTTTGTTCAGTCTTTTTGACTTGGAGATTTTTTTAATCAAGTTTTTGCTCATTTTTTTATCCCTTGCAGGGGGTATGGATTAATTTACTTCCTTTGTGTGTCCCTTCTAGTAATTTTGAGTTAACCTTGGTCACACATGCTAAGCTTGTGTCTCACTGGTGCTTTTCCAAATTTTCTGCTTTGATTAGTCTACGGAATGAAGATTTTTGGTAACAAGGAGGAGGATAAGCATTCATGTAGCCTTGAATTTTTGAAGCAGTCACTGTTTTACTCTATAGTTAGCTGAATATAATGGAAACAAAAGTATTAATAAGACCAAATATTCCAGTTAATTGAGAGGAGTCCAAATAATGCATGCACATTGTCATCAGATCTTGGCGTTTATCTCTACTGTTTTTCCATGCAAATCTGCACTCTTTGCCCAATGAAGAACTGGGACCTGTGACTGTCTTCATGACTACTCCCAACATCACTGATTAGCTGAAAATCTGGACTTTTTTGCACTAGGCTCTATAAATTGCATGGCTGGTCTGGAGTCTCAGTATTACAACATCAAAACTCTATTGCTTAATAAAATGAGAAATTATGTTTATTGTTCTGCTTTATCTTTTAAGATTATTTATTAGATGTTTTTGTTTGTTTTTGAGGCTATCCACTTTGTCTCACTTAAAAGAGTTGCATTAGAGTTAGAAATCAGTTAGATCCTTCTGAAATGAATTGGGAACTTCCTTAAAGAGGGAAATGGGAAAGAGAAGGACCTTTATTGAGGGTCCATTCTGTGCCAGGCTTTATACTAAGGACTTTCCCCACACAGTTAATTTTATTCCCACAAGAACACTAAGCATAGTATCTGTCCAGCCTGACCTATTCATGGGATTTTGGTTCTTGCACCAGAGCACTTGTTAATGTTTGTTGCTTGTTGGCTTCCAGGACCTCACTTTCTGCTCTTCTCTGAGGCAATCTTACAGGTGTCTCCTCTCTAGTTTATTATTCTTCCCACCTCCAGAGGTTTCCATACAAAAGCAGCTGTCCCTGTTTTTTTGACACCATGATAGACCTAATGAATCAGAATCTTCATGGGCAGGTCCCAGGCTTGTCAGATATTTTGTAATAGCTTCCTCTCGTAATTTTGATGCATGTTCCCAGTTAAGACCATAGAAAGAGCTTAACTCTTTCATTTTGTAGATGAGGAAAAGAGCCAAAATGAATTAAATGATTTGTATAAAATTAATCAGCTTGTCAGTGGAAGTTACAATTTAAATGTTGATTTCCTGCCTCCCAGTCTGATATAGTTTGGGTCTGTGTCCCCAACCAAATCTCATGTTGACTCGTAATCCCCAAGGTTGGAGGTGGGACCTGGTGGGAGGTGATGGATCATGGGGGCAAATTTCTCATGAATGGTTTAATACCATCCTCTTGATACTATCCTCATGATAGTGAGTGAGTTCTTATGAGATCTGGTTGTTAAAAAGTGTGTGACACCTCCCCCTTGGCTCTCTTGTTCCTGCTCCTGCCATGTGACATGCCTGGTCCCCCTCCATCTTCCACCATGACTGTAAGTTTTCTGAGACCTCCACAGAAGCCAAGCAGATGCCAGCATCATGCTTCCTATACAGCCTGCAGAACCATGAGCCAATTAAACCTCTTTTCTTTATATTTATCTTCAGGAATCACCTGAAAAACTTATAAAACTACAGCTTCTAATTCTGTAGATTTGGAATGAGATCTTGAGAGTCTGCATTTATCTTTCTCTTTCCCTTTCTTGCTCTAGGGAAAGAGAGTTTTCATTTCTAACAAACTCCTAGGTTATGCTAATTCTTCTGGTTCATGAATTAGAATTGAGTAACTAGTTATTAAAGTCTTCTCCAAAGCTTGGCTTAAGCAGAACAAACTTCTGACATGAAATTGTAAACATGTTGCATTGTTAATGATAATAATAATTGCTAACACTTATTGAGAAATGTAAGTTATTTTATACACATTATACAAATGAATCCTCTTAAACATCCTATGAAGTAGGTACTAAATTGTCTATTATTTTACAAATGAGGACACCAAAGCTCAGGTATTTAAGTAATTTTCTCAAGACTACACGCTATTGAATGACAGACTGATCGGGCACACTGTGTGTCTTCAGATTTCATCACTTAACCACAAAGGCTTTTTCTTTTATCTGGAAAGTGCCAATATTTAGAAAGGTAAAGGAAAGCAGGAAGAGGTGAGAGGAGATAGAGAAGGGAACTAGGTTTTATTAAGAAGCTGATATGTGCCAGAGATGTTGCTAGTTCATTTTTCATCTCTCATTTACTCATCAAAACTATGATGGAAGTTGGGCATTATCATCCTCCTTTTAATGATGAGGCCATTAAGAATCAAAGATTGTAAGTCATTTCTCCAAGAACATATACTCACACAGTTAGTAAATGGTAGAGTTGATAATTGAGCACAAAATTTATGTTAAATCCATTAAATGATCCTCATTCTTATTGGAATCAGTTGAGTGAAAGTTGGATTTACAACTTTGAAGGTAAATGGGGAATTCTTAACTAAGGTCCAAAAGATCCCTATGGTGTCTTTGATTTCCTTTCTATTCTTTGGAAAAAATATTATTAAGGCATTGCCACATTCTAAAAGAGTCTAGAATGGTGTAGTAGATACTATTACTACTCACCAATATCCAGTTCACTTCTCCTCTGGGTAACTCTAAGACTACACTTTCCAGCTCCATAACATATACGTGGGGCCATATCCTATTTATAGTCAATGGGCTGAGCAGACGTGGTATGTATTACTTCTGGCCTGAAACACTTAAGATGCAGTGCTCAATTCTTTAGCTCTAACTTCTCTTCCTTAGCAATTGTGGAACCTTGTATTAAGATAGTTGAGTCAATTATTGCAGGAGTATAGTCCAATTATTACAGAAATCACCACAACATGAAGGGAAACTCCCTTGGAGAGTTGCCCTGACACATATTGATTCTTGTGAGAGTGAGAAACTTCTGTCGTATTGAGCTACTAAGATATAGCCGTTTGTTACTGCAATGTCAGTGTAGCCTAGTCTGCCTAATATAGGTGACAAGGCATTGCTAGATGAGAACCATCAGTATATAATCCTCATAATTGCTGCATTTTGCAATCTGGAATTATTTTCCTTCCTAAGAATAAAAGAAATTTTATTCAGCTATTATAATCATATGTGATTGCTTTTGATTACAATGAATCTACCTTAAGTTTAAAAACTTTAAAAGAAAAAAACATAATATGTAAGTATCCATTGATTTCCCTTCATTACTGGACATGACAGAATGCAAAACCTGTGACACTTCTAATGTGACATGGTTCTAGCCAAATGAAGATGAAGGAACATGTCTGTACATTTCGAAAATTACTTTATTTTTGATGAAACTATTTACGGAAAAGATTACTCATCCCTCACTTTATAGATAGAGTCTACTGAATATAACTCCCATTTAGGTAATGAGTCTAGGTCCTCATTATGAACACTTCTATTCTGTGATGCCTATAATACCGTGTTCATAATGAGAACCTAGACTCATTACCTAAATGAGAGTTATATTCAGTAGACTCTATCTATAATGGAGAAAAAAAATCCTGATACTCTTTTAGATGATTGGAATACCTGCAGTGCTTGGCCACATATCTGGCTTTCCATTTTGATGAGGATCAAATCTTTCTACATCAGCATCAAAGGCAGACAACAGTTTTTGAAGTTTTGTCTATTGGCCTGAACATGAGTAGCTGGGGCAGGAAGTGGGGAAGTTGTAGCTGGGGACTGGAAGGTGTTTTGAGCCTGGTCTCTATGTATGTGGTTACAACCAAGCTAAACTGGCAAAGGCTAGCTTATTTCACTTAGCATAATGTCCTCCAGGTTTATCCATGTTATTGCAAATGACAAGATTTTCTTCTTTTTTAAGTCTGAATATTACTCCATTATGTAAATATACCATATTTTCTTTATCCATTCATATGTTGATGAACACAGGTTGCTTCCATATCTTGGTTACTGTAAATACTGCTACAATGAATATGGGAGTGCAGATATCTCTTCAAGATACTGATCTCAATTCCTTTGGATAGATACCCGTGGTAGGATTGCTGGATTACATGGTAATTCTATTTTTAGTTTTTTGAGGAACCTCCACACTGTTTTCCATGATGGCTATATGAATTTATATCCCTATCAACAGTGCGCCAGGGTTTCCTTTTCTCCACATTTTCCCCAATGCTTATTATATTTTGACCTTTTGGAAATAACTATTCTAACAGGTGTGAGGTGATATCTTATTATTGTTTTGATTTGTATTTCCCTAATGATTAAGGATGTTAAGCATTTTTTCATATACCTGTTGGCCATTTGTATGTCTTTATTCAGGTCCTTCAGCAAAAGCTAGCTTCTTTGCAGTGCCCCTGTGAGTTGGCACCAGAAAACTTATGCCCCCTTCTGTTCTCTTTTTGCTAGACCTATGATATGGTAGAATTTATCAGCTTCCTGAAAGCCTGGCTGTTGAATCATCTTTTCCTTAAAAGAGCTTTTATAAAGAAATGGGAACAGAATTTGAATTTTCTTACTCCACGAGAGTTTTCTGGCTTTCTAAAAATAAGTACTGATGTGTTTGATTGAAGTACAAAAACAAGTTTATTTATTTATTTGTTTATTTAGAGCAAGCTCACTTTCAGAAGAATAGTTTGGCTTGATGATTTTTGGTGATAGGGATACAATAATTCCTTCAATTCAAGGTCTTGTAGTCACAATTATGTTTGCCATGGGAAAAATTTACAAGAGTTTTTGGTTTGTTTCATTTCATTTTGGCCAAACTTTCTATTCTGGAAGCGTAGAGTGAACGCAAGCAACTCTACAAACTTTGTAAACTTGAAGGAGATTCGTCTGCTGGCTGGAGCCAAGATTGCCAAAGCTTGTTCAGTTTTTCTGCTGGTAGAAGTGTGTACATACCTAAAATAATTGCAAAATTATTTTAAAGTTTCTTCCTGGCTGGGCGCAGTGACACACCTGTAATCCAAGAATTTTGGGAGGCCAAGGCAGGAGAATTGCTTGAGGCTAGGAGTTTGAGAGTCAGTTTGGGCAACATAGTGAGACAAAAAAATTAGCCAGGCATGGCAGTGTGCACCTGTAATCCCAGCTGTTTGGGAAGCTGAGGTGAATCGCTTGAACCTAAGAGGTCTGAACTACAGTGAGCCTTGTTCGTGCCACTGCACTCCAGTCTGCAACAGAGTGAGACCCTGTTTCTAATAAGTAAATGAATAAACTTTCTTCCTACTCAGATGATTTTTATAATGAACCACTGATTTATAAACACTCCCTTACTAAAACAGACAGCATCAACAACGGAAATTATAACAAAAAGATGGCTTTATTCATTTGAGAATTAAGGACATGCTGGAACATGCTTTTAATTGGAAGAATCTTGGAGAATCCTGAGGCAATTTGACATAAGTTTATTCTTATCTGGCAAAGCTGCATGAGCTCTGATTTAGTTTGTCAAACTATATAATTTTATGAGTTATCATTGTCAGCATTTGTGGCCATCAAAAGTAAAGTAATTTGTTGATCTCAAATGTGTGTGTTGCTATATAAATTTTAAGGTCTTTTACAAAACAAAGACATTATTATTAAAATTTACCTTTTAGCAAAATTAAAATTTACTTATTTTGACAATTTGTTTTTTTGGTTTTTTTTATAATTTTTATTTTATTTTATTTTATTATACTTAAAGGTTTAGGGTACATGTGCACAACATGCAGGTTTGTTACATATGTATACATGTGCCATTTGGTGTGCTGCACCTATTAAGTGTGTTTTCATGAGTGAGACATAATTTTTTAAATGTTATATTTATGTGAAATAAACAGTATAATTATTAGCATTTTCTGAAAGAAGGGTATAATTTAAATCAAATTATCAGAGTGGTTTGCAAATCCAAAGAGGTTAGGGACCTTGGCATTAAATTACCTTGCTTTAGAGCTACCATTTGACCCAGCAATCTCATTACTGGGTATATACCCAAAGGAAAATAAATCATTCTATGATGAAGACACATGTACATGATGTTCATTGCAGCACTCTTTACAATAGCAAAGATGTGGAAACAACCTATGTGCCCATCAGCGGTAGACTGATAAAGAAAATGTGGTACATATAAACCATGGAATACTATGTAGCAATAAAAAAGAATGAGATCATGTTCTTTGCAGGAACATGGATGAAGCTGGAGGTCATTATCTTAGCAAACTAATGCAGGAACAGAAAACCAAATGCTGCATGTTCTCACTTACAAGTGGGAGCTAAATGATGAGAACACACGGACACATAGAAGGGAACAACAGACACTGGGGCCTACCTGAGTGTAGAGGGTGGAAGGAGGGTGAGGGTCAGCAAAAATAACTAATGGGTATTAGGCTTAATACCTGGGTGATTAAATAATCTGTACAACTAATCCCTGTGATATGAGTCTACCTATATAACAAACTTGCACATGTGCTGCAGAACTAAAAATAAAAGTTAAAAACAGTTATTTTGTTTTTCAAATAATTATTATTTATTAATTAAATTATTGAATTATTTATTAATTCAGCAGTACTACTTCTAGGTATTTACCCTGAGGAAGTAATAAAAAATGTAAGTATCAAGATGTTCATCATAGTCTTATTTATAATAATGAAAAATTAAAAACAACCTAATTTCTCAACATTAGGGGAAAATGAAATATCCAGATAGAATATCACATAGCCATTTAACATTATGCTTTAAAACCTTTTCAGTAACATAAGAGGGTACTTATGGTATAATCTTAAGTTAAAATGATGTAAAAATCATATAAATATTATTTCAACTACATAAAAATTTATAAAAGCATTTGGAAAGATTTTTGTTAAATTTTTAGCAGTGATTATCTCAAAACGGTAGGATTATGAAAAGACCATTTCTTTCGTAATACATTTTTTACAAAATTTACAAAATGGGCTGGGTGTACTGGCTCAGGCCTGTAATCCTAGCATTTTGGGAGGCTGAAGCTGGCAGATTGCTTGAGCCCAGGAGTTTAAGACTAGCCTAGGGCCAGGCGCAGTGGCTCATGCCTATAATCCCAGCACTTTGGGAGGCTGAGGCGGGCAGATCACGAGGTCAGGAGATCAAGACCATCCTGGCCAACATGGTGAAACCCCGTCTCTACTAAAAATACAAAAATTAGCCAAGTGTGGTGGCATATACCTGTAATCCCAGCTACACAGGAGGCTGAGGCAGGAGAATTGCTTGAACCAGGGAGTCAGAGGTTGCAGTGAGCCGAGATCACGCCACTGCACTCCATCATGGCGACAGATGGAGACTTCGTCTAAAAAAAAAAAAAAAAAAAAAGACTACCCTAGGCAACACGGCAAAACCCTGTCTCTACCAAAAAATATACAAACCGTTAGCCAGGCATGGTGGCGTTTGAATGTAGTTCCAGCTACTTGGGAGGCAGAGATGGGAGGATCACTTGAACCCAGGAGGTCGAGGATGCAGTGAGCTGTGATCACGACACTGCACTCCAGCCCAAGACAGTGAGATCCTGTCTCAAAAATAATGCATATCCTTTATTTTTATAATCAATGTGGAACATATTAAAAAGAAAAGAATTCCTACAGAAAGCATTTGGCTCAGTAATCTCTGTAACATATATGTTATTTCAAAAGCCCCTCCAATTAAAGAAATAATAATTTATGAGGAAGAAATAAGTCTGAAAATAAATTTTATTCATACTTCAACATTAGGCAGTTAGAAACTGAAGCATTAAGCATTGATGTTTTCTCTAGATTTTGTGACAGACACATAAAATTCTGTGTTTCCAGAGCTATACATTAGCAATGAACACACAAAACTCACTGGTTTTTATTTGTTTGTTTTCAGTGAAGGTTTAGAATGTTTTCATATTTGAATTCTTCAAATAATCTGCAGTCAGTTGTCAGGAAATATAAAAATAAAAATCTGGCAAGTATCTATTTTTAAATCACTGCAATTCTTCCTGGAGCATTTCCACTGAAAGCACAAAGGATACAGAAATCTAAGTTAAGCACATTTGGGAGTACAGAAGAATCTCAAGCAACATAGTCTCTCATCAGCTAGATGTGTTCAGATGGGTTGGTAGAATTTTGCCTATGGCTATAAGAGCTGTGTTGCTCCAGAGAATCAATTTCAATTCTCTCTTTGGGATTCACTGGTATACAAAGTTCTTCGGAGGATTCTTTTTCTCACTAGAAATACTTTCTCTTCTTACCTAACCTAACCTGTATCCCTCAAAAATATAAGCCATTTACCTAACATTTTTATAAAACTTGATAGTGAAAAGAGTCCAAAAACTGACATGGAAGAAACTATATCATAAAACCACGGAGACACTTATTTTGTTATATAAAATTTTAGAGTATGAAGATGTACTGTCTGATATATATGGTTCAATTTAAAGCAAATATAATTGATGCAGGGTGGACACAATGATATGTTAAAATTTGCTGAAAGACATGAGAAAAATAATATAAATGTATTTATTACAACTAAACTGTACACTTAAAAGTGGTAAAGGTGGTAAATTATAAATGTATATTTTACCTCAATTTTTTTTGAATTTCATTATAGTGTTGTCACTGGTTGACTTTAGCTCTTTAAGTTCATGTTCAATATTAAGAGGACTTTATTTTATTTTTCCAAAAACCTGAATTTGAAAATTGTATGGATCACCACTAAATGGCAGTGGCACTTTGGTTATTACTAAAATCAAACAAACTACAGGGTTGTTTAACATTTATGTGGGGGTGGGGCGTGGTGGCTCGCCCCTGTGATCCCAGCACTTTGGGAGGCCGAGGCGGGCAGATCACGAGGTCAGGAGATCCAGACAATCCTGGCTAACACAGTTAAACCCCGTCTCTACTAAAAATACAAAAAATTAGTCGGGCGTGGTGGCGGGCACCTCTAGTCCCAGCTACTCCAGAGGCTGAGGCGGGAGAATGGTGTGAACCCAGGAGGCGGAGCTTGCAGTGAGCCGAGATAGCGCCACTGCACTCCAGCCTGGGTGACAGAGCGAGACTCCGTCTCAAAACAAAAACAAAAACAAACAAAAAAACCCTTTTATGTGGGATTTAAAGAATTCAGGCAGGGGCTTGGCACGGTGGCTGACGCCTGTAATCCCAGCACTTTGGGAGGCCGAGGCAGGCGGATCACTAGAGGTCAGGAGTTTGAGACCACCCTGGCCAACATGGCAAAACCCCATCTCTACCAAAACTACAAAAATTAGCTGGGTGTGGTAGTGCATGCCTGTAATCCCAGCTACTCAGGAGGCTGAAGCAGAAGAATCACTTGACCTAGGAGGCGAAGGTTGCAGTGAGCTGAGATTGCACCACTGTACTCCAGCCTGGGCAACAGAGTGAGACCCTGTCTCCACCCCCAAACCCTTCCAAAAAAAAAAAAAAATCAGGCAGGATAGGGTAGGGCCTGCTGACTGGAGTTTAGTGGTACGGTAGCTGACTGTAGCCACCACAGGGAGAAACAGGCCATGTGTCTTTCTGTAGGTGTGGAAGTAGGTGGGTATGTAGGGAGTAGGTAGAAGGTGAGTTTCACCAGTCTCTAAGGGACTTCAACTAGAACTTTGCTATCAAGTGAAAAGTCATTCTATCATTTCATAAACAAAGTCTCCCTATGGCTGGGCACGGTGGCTCACGTCTGTAATCCCAGCATTTTGGGAGGCTGAGGCAGGTAGATCACTTGAGGTCAGGAGTTCGAGACCAGCCTGGCCAACATGGTGAAACCATGTGTCTACTAAAGATAAAAAAAAAAATTAGCTGTGCGTGGTGGCACGTGCCTATAGTCCCAGCTACTTGGGAGGCTGAGGCAGGAGAAGCACTTGAACCCGGGAGGTGGAGGTTGCAGTGAGCCGAGATCGTGCCACTGTGCTCCAGCCTTGGTGACAGAGCAAGACTGTCAAAAAAAAAAAAAAAAAAAGCTATGGAGACAACTCATTAGATAATCTAAGTACACAGTCTGATCTACAGAAGTGGTGCTTGAAATATGTCAGCAAAGGAACCAAGAACCAGGAATATAGAGACAATAGGGTGAAAAGTCATGTACTAGTAAGGTCACTTAAGAGACATGCTGAGGTAAGTTAGACTATAGAGAGAGGCAGGGATTGGAGCTGAATCCTCAGAATAGGGATGCAAGGATAGGGTTGAATAATACTATTTTGGACTGAATTGTGTCCCTCCAGAATTTGCATGTTGAAGCTCTAATCTTTATGGTGAGTGTATTTGGAAAAGGGGCTTTAAGGACATAATTAGGGTTCGGAGGTAATAAGTGTGAGGCTCTAATCCAAAAGGAGTGGTATCCATATAAGAGGAAGAAACACCAGCGATCTCTCCCTCTCCCCCTTTCTGTTTTCTTTTCTCTGTCTCTCTCCCTCTTTCTCTCTGTGTATGTACACATATGTACAGAGGAGGGGCCATGTGAAGACACAGGGTAAAGACAGCCATCGGCAAGCCAGGAAGAGAGCTCTCACCAGAAATCAGTTCTGACACCTTGATCTTGGACCTCCAGCCTCCAGAATTGTGAGAAAATACATTTTGGTTACTTAAGCCATCTAGTCTGTGGTATATTGCTATGGCCGCCCCAGTAGACTAATATGAGTACATAATCCTTGACCCTGAGCAGCTGCAGAGGAGCCAAAGAGATAATTGATTCTGATGCTGAGCTCATCTGAAGTGCTGAGTTGGGGGCTCTTACCTCTGACTCTTCTGGTTTATAAGGGGTAAGGTGCCTCAGGGTCATGTTAGGTGGGTTCTAATTGCCACTTCCTCAGTAATAGCATTCTTCCAACACCGACACTGAGCACTTTTAAAATAAGTTTTTATTTATTGGATTTAAAGTGATGTCATGATAGATCTAAAAATGACAACGGATAAAGGGATAGGATTTAAAGGAAAAGTAGACATATTTTTGTAGTAGAGAGTACAGGTATATTAAAGATGTATTATAAGAATTGAGAAGAGAAAGTGTTGTTTGTGTGTCACATGGATAGAAAGTGACAGTGGAAAACCTGTATAATGAACCCCACAAGAACTAGATATTATATAGAATGACAGAAATCATTTTCTAAAGAATGGGTTTTAAATAGTCCCACTAAATGAAATTGGCACTCTAAGGAGAAAGAAAGACAATTAGCAAAGGGAATTTTTTTTTCTTTCGTCCGTAGATACAAAGGAACAAAGAACTCAGAAGAGCGATTACAGAAATTCTTCCCAGAATATCAGTTTTATGATTTACCAGAACCCATTCTGACTCTTAGAGAAAAGATTAACACCTTCTGTGATGTCAGGAATTGGGAATTCAGGGATAAATGAATATGAATTCTCCGTAGAAGATGAGTGGTTCTTGTAATCTCAAGTCATGAGCATGATTCAAAGACATATGTACTCTCTTTTGTATAAGAAGTTGACATCTTTTGGTCATTTGTTAGGAGAAATATTGTTTTTCCCCTAGGATACTCTGTTCTGAGTCCTCCACATTCCCTTAGAAACATACATTTGCAGGCCGGGTGCGGTGGCTCAAGCCTGTGGTCCCAGCACTTTGGGAGGCCGAGGCGGGCGGATCACGAGGTCAGGAGATCGAGACCATCCTGGCTAACACGGTGAAACCCCGTCTCTACTAAAAATACAAAAAATTAGCCGGGCGTGTTGGCGGGCGCCTGTAGTCCCAGCTACTCAGGAGGCTGAGGCAGGAGAATGGCGTGAACCCGGGAGGCAGAGCTTGCAGTGAGCTGAGATTGCGCCACTGCACTCCAGCCTGGGGGACAGAGCAAGACTCCGTCTCAAAAAAAAAAAAAAAAAAAAAAAAAAAAAAAAAAAAAAAAAAAAAAAAGAAACATACATTTGCACGTTATTGGATAGGGGATGTAGCCTGTGACAAGGGAAAATCAGATTTTTCTCCCTGATTACCAAACAGCCTACAAAAAACACATTGGCAATTCCATATTCAAGTTTAGATTAGGGAGAATAACTAGTCCAGCCTAGGAGACAGAAAGTCCACTAGCAATAATATGTAGCAAGGTCAGACTAGCCAAGGTAATACTAAGCAAAAACAACAAAACTGGAGGCATCACTTTATCTCACCTCAAATTATACTACAAGGCTATAGTAACCCAAACAGCAAGGTACTGGCATAAAAATAGATACATAGGTCAAGAGAACAGAATAGAGAACCCATAAATAAAGCCATGTATCTACAGCTAACTGATCTTTGCCAAAGCTGACAAAAAACATAGCCTGGGGAAAGGACACTCTATTCAATAAATGGTGTTGGGATGGATTGCCATATTCAGAAGAATGAAACTGGACCCCTGTCTTTCACCATATACAAAAATCATCTCAAAATGGATTAAAGACTTAAGTGTAAGACCTGAGAGTATAAAAATACTAGAAGGAAACCAAGGGAAAACTTGTCTGGACATTGATTAGTCTAGGGAAAGAATTCATGACTAAGACCTCAAAAGCACAAGGAATGAAAATAAACAAATAGGACTTAATTCAACTAAAAGCTTCTGTACAGCAAAAGAAATAATCAACAGAGTGAAAAGACAACATACAGAATGGGAGAAAATATTTACAAACTATTTGCCCAACTGGGGACTAATACCCAGAATTTACAAGCAACTCAAACAACTCAACAAAAAAACTCAGATAACCCCATTAAAAAGTGGGCAAATGATATGAATGGACATTTCTCAAAAAAAGACATACAAATGGCCAACTGGTGTATGAAAAAATGATGACCATCATTAATCATTAAAGAAACGCAAATTAAAACCACAATGAGATACCATCTCACACCAGTCAGGATGGCTGATAAAAAGTCGGAAAAAAAAAAAAAACCCAACCAAAGAACAGATGTTGGTGAGTGGAGAAAAGGAAAGCTTATACACTGTTAGTGGGAATGTAAATTAATACAACCTCTATGGAAAACGGTATGGAGATATCTCAAAGAACTAAAAATAGAACCACCATTTGATCCAGCACTACCATTACTAGGTGTCTACCCAAAGGAAAATAAATTATTATATCACAAAGATACCTGCACATATATGTTTATTGTGACACTATTCACAATAGCAAAGATATGGAGTCAAAAACTGTGTCCATCAATGGATGATTGGATTAAGAAAATGTTATACACACACACACACACACACACGCACGCACGCACGCACGCACTATGGAAGAGAGTCAGCCATTGAAAAGAATGAAATCATGTCTTTTGCAACAACAAAGATGGAACTGGAGGCCATTATCTCAAGTGAAATAATTCAGAAACAGTTAAAAACTATGTTCTCACGCATAAATTGGAACTAAATAATATGTACACATGGACATATAGCGTGGAATGATAGATATTGGAGACTTGAAAGGGGGGTGGGGGTAGGAGAGAGGTGAGGAATGAGAAATTACTCAGTACAGTGTGTATTATTTGAGTGATGGTTACACTAAAAGTGCAGACTTCACAACTGTGCAGTATATCCATGTAACAAAACTGCACTTGTACTCCTTAAATGTATACAAAACAGAATATTTATTTTGTATCATTACAGGTGAATTAAAAAGAAAAATAGAAAATAATATGTAATAATATAATATTTATAATTAAACATTAATATTTTAACATACCAGCTTTCCCTCCTCTAGTATAACTTTTTAATAACACAGAAACTATGTATTAAATAATTACTATCAATAAAATTTCTTTCATCTGTGCAGTTTGATATACATTATCATCCAAGTTTCTTAGGCTTTGCCACCTAATACTTTTTTTCTTGGTATTATTCACAACTTAAATAATTATGTACATTCTATTTTCTGTGCCCCTAAAAGTAAAGTGCTGCCTTCTTATTAATTGGAAAGAAAAAATGGTACTGTGCTGTTTACCACTTGTACTAGGCACAGTGCCAGTAGGGCATAAAACTCAAGCAGGAAAAGATAGACCGTAATGTACGTGGTCTATGTTTGCATTGCTATGAAATAATGTATTATTCTGGGAAAGGGTAAGATAAAGAAATTTTCACCAATTTCACCTTTGGGTTTTTGTGTTGAAATCGACCAGATATTGGAGATGTTGGAGATGACCCATAGTAAAATATAATGTTTATCAAGGCTAGTCCAAGATTCAAGGCCAGACAAGCTTCAAACTTGATTCTGTTACATGATTTGAAAGTAGAAAGCAGTATTCAAGGGAGGGTATTTATGATACAAGACAGTGCTGTCTTTAAGAGCAGAGCTCTAAATCAAAGTCCTTTACACCCTATAAGCATTTTGCTATTCACTTTATATAAGCATATATATTGTTTTCAAACTGTTCCCATGTTTTACATTTGTTAAATGCAGAATGTAAGATGATATTATAGGGCAGAGATCTTTGTTTTATTTACTGGTGTATTTTGTGTGTTTAGAACAGAGCCTAGCACACAGTAGAAACTTAATGAATGTTTAATAGATAATTGAAGTGGATATATTTTTGTCCCAACTGAGATATAAGCTCTTCAAGGATAGACACTCGTACAAAAGTAGTTTATAATCCATGTAATGTGTGGTAGTATGTAAGGTGTTGCAAACACTATAGCCATCATTATTATAAGCCTCTGTTTCCCCAAAATGAAGTACAAGTCACCGCATATATATGGACACTCAATCAATACTACTTAAGGTTTTGGTGTAACATATTCCTTCAGGAATCTGATAAAAGCTACATACCTTTTCCCCCAAAGAAATGTACATTCTAATATGTTTTGCAGACAATTTCAGGGAGTTTAGGAAGCAAACCTCTGAAGCTGTCCATGTATGCCTGTTGGGTCCACATAAGTTTATTAGAGCTTCTTAATAAGCCAAGAAAGCAAAAAGAATGGCAGGACTCCAGGGCAGGATTGAGGGCTATTGGCCAAAAAAGTAAGAACAGTAAAAGAGTGTTTTAGTATCATCTAGGAAACCAGGCAGGATATCTCCAGAAGGCTAATTGCATGGGCACAGGCCAGATAGCTGAAAAGAATCTGCATGGTTTGTTTTCCCCTTTTTTTCCAGAAAACGCCACTGTGACTTGGGTACCTGTAAACTTTTCCAAGTGCCTTTCTCTTTCAAGGGTTTATTTGTCTTGCTTTGTAGAGTAACCTCACCCTAAGTAGGACTCTAGTTTTATGTTCTTTGGCACCTGACACATTCTCAGAGATTGACTAAGTATATGTGTAAAACATGTCAGAGTCTACAAGTAAAAATATGACTTGAAAAAACGATTGAAAGAATATTACTTTATTGCTATTGCTCAGTTTTATTCTTAGCAATCTGTCAATTCTAATCTGGCATGTTCTGCCCTTTCTGTGTGCATTCATCCCTATGGCTCTTTGGTAACTACTTTTTCTCTTTAAATCTTATTGTAACTCTAGTGCTTTCTCCATCTGCATGGCTGATGCAATATTTCTGATTCTGGAATGTTAAACAATGGAACATATTATTTTAGTTAGAAAGACTAGAAAATCCCTAAGTATGAAAATGTAGCTCCATATTTTAAAAGAAAATAAGGTACTCCTAACTTACATTTATCAATTTCTAGAATTTAAGTATCTCAGTGGTTTACAATATTGAAATAGAAAATGTATCATCAGAATTTAAGTATTCAATAAAAATTATGTTTTTTTACCCATCAAACACCATAATTGAAAAAAGGGATGATATCTAGTTATATAAATTAATGCAAACTTTTAAATATTTTTTCAAGTAGTTCTATCACTCATTTCTCTTCTACAATGTATTAAAAGGGATTTGTGTATTTGGGAGGAAGATAATACAGGGGATAAGATCAAAGATCTTCCTGAATTCTGGTCAAAGCCAATCTGTTATTGTTACCACTTTACCAGTAGAATTTGAGACAGAATTGTGTAACTAAATGAAGCCACAGTGATTCTTCTGACCTAAAAAGCATTTTGCAATGAATTGTACATAGCTAACATTTCTTTAATGTTGACTCCATATTTCTTTTCCCCCTACCAAGAATCTCTTCTACTTGTACTATATTGAATTTTAAACTTTTAAAAATATGCAGGGAGAAAGAAATTTTGTTCCGTGCAGAAGAAAGAAATCTGGCTGTGTGTTAGTCCATTCCCCATTGCTATAAAGATCTACCTAAGACTGGGTAATTGACAAAGAAAAGAGGTTTAATTGGCTCACAGTTTCACAGGCTGCACAGGAGGCATGGCTTGGGAGGCCTTAAGAAACTTACAAGCATGGCAGAAGGCCAAAGAGGAAGCAAACATGTGTTCGCATGGTGGCAGGAGAGAGAGAGAGAGAGAGAGAGAGAGAAGCAGGAAGTACTCCTAACTTACATTTAAGTACATTGAAGTACACACTTTCACACAACCAGAACTTATGAGAACAGCAGGGGAGAAATCCACCCCGATGATCCGATCACCTCCCACCAAGTCCCTCCTGCAACAATGGCGATACAATGCAACATGAGATTTGGGTGGGGACACAGAAACAAACCATATTACTATGAAAAGACCATGAATCTACCAAAATAACAGATTTTATTTCCCAGTTAACTCTGCCAGTTTTGGAAGAGTCAAAGGTAAGATCTGTGAGCTGCCTATGGATCAAGAATGCTGTGAGGCTGTTACTTAGATCACTGTTACATTGATTTGGTAAATTGTAAAACAAATTGTTTTTATTGAAATAACACTAATGGTAAAATTTAGCATGGACTCATGGACATATGAAAATTGTTGAGCACATCATCATTGCATAATATGGTCATGTTTTGTATAACAACGTTTCAATGATGGAACACATATATGATAGTGGTCCCATAAGATTATAATACAGCTATATAATGCAGTAGACTACATACAACATGTAGGTTTGTGTACATACACTCCATGGTCTTCACACAATGAGAAATCGCCTGATGACACATTTTTCAGAACATACCCCATTTTTAAGTGACGTGTGACTGTATATTATAAACTCTCTCAGGAAAAATTCTCATCTGGACTGAGTTTTAAGTGAAATTGAAGTTCTTCTGAGAAAATAGTTTGTTGTTATATAATACTATGATATCATAAATTATGAAACTCATAAGATTTCCCTCTTTTCATTGGCTACTAGAAAGCCTAGAGCCCACTTGTAATAATATCCGTCTATAAGATGTAGTTTTGTATTAGCCTCAGTCTTAGGTTTCATTTTAGGTTCCTATTCTGATTTTGGGTTTTCCCCTTTCATGCCTATATTTAATTTATACTATCATGTTTTATGGTTTGCATCCTTCTACACTATTTTCACCTTTTTGAAACAAAGCAGATTATAAATAAAGAAATAAGGATGGTCTGCAAATAGATTGTTAACTGGCTATAACAGATGTCATAACAAGTTTGTGTAATAGTTTAAACAATAAAAAATTTATTGTGTTACAGCTCTGTAGGTCAGAAGTCCAAAAAAGTTCTCACTGGGCTAAATTCAAGATAGTTAGCAGGACTATATACCTTTCTGGAGGCTCTAGGGGAAAATCTGTTTCATTTCCTTTTCCAGCTTCTAGAGGCTACCTGTATTCCTTGGCTCGTGGTCTCTCCTTCCATCTTCAAAATTAGCGCTATCACATCTAGCTGTGTTTCTGTAGTCATCTCTCTCTCACACTACATTCTGGAAAGGTTCTATACTTTTTTTATTATACTCTAGGTTTTAGGGTACATGTGCACAATGTGCAGGTTTGTTACATATGTATCCATGTGCCGTGTTGGTTTGCTGCACCCATTAACTCGTCATTTAGCATTAGGTGTATCTCCTAATGCTATCCCTTCCCCCTCCCCCCACCCCACAACAGTCCCCGGAGTGTGATGTTCCCCTTCCTGTGTCCATGAGTTCTCATTGTTCAATTCCCACCTATGAGTGAGAACATGCGGTGTTTGGTTTTTTGTCCTTGTGATAGTTTACTGAGAATGATGTTTTCCAGTTTCATCCATGTCCCTACAAAGGACATGAACTCATCATTTTTTATGGCTGCATAGTATTCCATGGTGTATATGTGCCACATTTTCTTAATCCAGTCTATCGTTGTTGGACATTTGGGTTGGCTCCAAGTCTTTGCTATTGTGAATAGTGCCGCAATAAACATACATGTGCATGTGTCTTTATAGCAGCATGATTTATAGTCCTTTGGGTATATACCCAGTAATGGGATGGCTGGGTCAAATGGTATTTCTAGTCCTAGATCCCTGAGGAATCGCCACACTGACTTCCACAATGGTTGAACTAGTTTACAGTCCCACCAACAGTGTAAAAGTGTTCCTATTTCTCCACATCCTCTCCAGCACCTGTTGTTTCCTGACTTTTTAATGATCGCCATTCTAACTGGTTCTATACTTTTAAGAACCCTTGTGATTACATACCCAGATAATCCAGGATAATCTCTTATCTCTTACCCTTCATCACATCTGCAAAGTCCCTCATGCCAGGTAAGATATCATTTTCACAGGTTCCAGGAGTTAGGATGTATACATCCTTGGGGAGGCATTATTATGCCTACCATATTAACCCCAACTACTTATTAAGAGAAGAAAAAAATGCTTTTTATAAGAGATAGTTAAATTTTCATTCATAATAATGGTTAAATACTAAAATCTCAAAAGATATTTTCTATGGATTAAGAATATAGTGCTTAGATTAGAGGGAGAAAACATGTTCTCATAAATCTTTAATACCAACTTGAGAAGGATGTAGGAAAGGCTAGACTAAATTAATTAAAAAAAATTCTTTAGTATTTTAAAATGTGGTGTTTCAGGAAATCTCAATTTGAGAAATGGACTATCTGAGGAACTACAATATTTGGACATTTCTGCAAGGTTGGTAGAGTAGATTTGCAAGAACACAATTTTCATGTAGGATGAAAAATCTTAGTATTGTAAATATTATTTTTGGATATTTAAGATATTTTATATCTAAAAAAATAATCTGTAAGAGAAAAATTACTGTTAGGGATATACACTAAACGAGGGTTGGCAAACAAGAGCTAATTGGCCAAGTCCAAGTTTGGAATATGTTTTTGTATGACCTTTAGCTAAAAATGTTTTTACATTTTAAAAAGGTTGTTAAAAAGAAAACAACAACAACAACACGAAAAAGTGTTAAGTGACAGAGAACATATATGGCACACAAAGGCCAAACTATTTATTATCTGGCTCTTTATTTAAACAGTTTGCCAGCCTCTGTTGCCTAAAATACCAGTTATGCCTATCTCTGGATTATTAGATTATGGAAGATTTTGATTTTCCTTTTTGTACTTCTGTATTTTTTTCCAAGTTTTCCATACCGCTTTTATAATGAAGGATATATAAACAACTAAAATGACTTTTAAGGAGGGCCTGGAAACCTTGCATGCTTATAAGATTGAACGTTTCTTCTGCTATCTGATTTAAACACTTAATTACATAGATAATCATTCTTTTATAGTTATTACAAAGGCAAATCTCAGTTCCACATCCATCTTGACTATCAGAGATTCTGAATTAGCCGTTTCTAGATAAAGGAGGTGTTAATGCAACTGATAAGAGTGGTAGTGTGAAAGTACTATCTCAGGCAAATGGAGTCTAATCTCTTTAAGGATCCTGTGTCTAGGTACTCTAATCTCTTTAGACCTTTTCCCACTCCCTGATTCTGTATCACCAATTTTTTATCTCTATCAGAAACCTCTAAAGACCCATTTGTGTTACTGACACACAGTGAAGTAGTGTTAGAATTTTTGATTATTGATTTATGTAAATGTTTTCAATTGGTTTGCTATGCAAAAGATCTATTATAAAATCCTGATAGTTCAACTGAAATTTTTGATTGTATAAATGTGTTTATTAGCCACGTTCCCAAATCCTTCAAATAACTTTCAACTTGCAGCAGTGCTTTGTATGCAACATAATTAACTTCTGTATATCATGCACACATTTTTAATTTTAAAAATGGTTTGCACAAATGTGTACTGCCTTTTCCCAGAACTTTCCAAGGGTGTGTGAATTTCCTGTAAACCAATATCTGAAATATGAAAGCAATGAGAAATTCTTTGCCAGTAAAAGCCCTGCAAAATACTGTGGGGAAGAGTGTGGCCTATAACTGAAGAAAGTAGAGTGCCATGCAAGTATTGTCTCAAAACAATGTTTTCAATGTGGGTAACTCAAAAAGGATACTTCAAAGCATAATGCATTTAAATATTCCAAAATCTCAAAGATAAGCATATCTAGATACACAAAGTGCCAGCACATAGCACTTTCCTGGAAAGTGCATGTTATTGTAGGTTGTAATTTTATAGATTCTGATTCTGAGGTTTGGGGCATTTTCATTTGGGAAATGGAATGAATGAATAAAGAGAATTGTAAAATGCTAAATGGTGTGCTCTTTCACGGATTCATTTGAGAGTTACTTTCTTATATAATTTCTTCATGCATCAATGGAAGAATAGGTCCCATAGAATTTTTTTTTTTAGCCAGCAAATAAAAATATTAATGCATGCATATTGGAGCATAGTCAACATTCTTTTTGTAGATCACAAAGCTATAATTGTATTTTTTTCCATTGGACACGAATGCCATAGTTATTTTTCTACTTTTAATTTAAAACATTAAAAGTCATTTCCACCCAAGTGTATCTTTTTCAGATTTGAGTCAGATGCCCTACTGCTTCGATGTGTCATGCCTAGTTCTCACAGTCGTTTTGCCTAGTAAGTCAGTCAGGTTATATTTTGCCACAGATATATTATTGTAAATTCTAAATAATAAGGAATTCCTCATGCTAGAGGCAAAAACAAACAAACAAACCTTTTTTTAATTCCTTTATTTTCTTTTCTGTTTCCTTCCTTCCTTCCTTCCTTCCTTCCTTCCTTCCTTCCTCCTCTTTCTTTCCTTTCTTTTCTTTCGTCTTTCTTTTCTTTCTCTCTCTCTTTCTTTCTTTTCTTTCTTTCTTTCCTAATCAAAATAGTTATATAAACATACATGATAAAATTCTAATTTAAGGCTCAATACGCAGTAAACACTGAATCTTGACTCTCATGAAAGAAACTATTATAGACACTGTTTCATTTTGAATGATTCTGTCTTAGATATCATCCATCCATTAATTGATACCTCTTTGAATACCAGATTAAATATACATTCCTGATTTAAAATAACGGAGATATATAAACTGTAATATTCACTTATAACATTTATATGAACAGGTCTCCATATATGTCAGTGGACAGACTTTTTTTGTATGTGAGGGTAAGAGAACATATACAATCAGGAAGTAATTCAATCATCAATTACTCAATATCTGAACTTGCATTTTTAAAACAAAATATTTCTATCTGTACTGAAAAGTGAATGGAAGAACACTAAATGTTAATAGTGTTTATGTGTAGGTGGCAGGATTTGAAGATTTTTTTTCTTTTTCCTTGCCTGTACTTCTAAATAGAAGACATGTTGCTATAAGAATAAGCAAAAACAGAGGAACGACAGCACAACAATATTTACTGAAACCACAACACCTGCATTTTAAAACACAACTGCATGGCAACAGTGTAAATATTTTCAGAATGTAAGAAAAACTCAAATATAACAATGATACCAAATACTGATCTAGGAAGAAACATTTATTCATATAACATTTGACAGAGCAAGGGAGTCCCACCCTTAGCTGAGCTATTAAATAATTTTTCCTGTGTGAGAAAATAAGAACATTTACATATTCCAGGTACCTTACCTCCCATTTCTTCCTTTGGTATGGCCCACTGCAGTTTCTGCAGCATTGTTTTCCAGGTAGGCTAAAATTACTTCATGTTGACTATATTCCTAGAATATCTAGAATAATACTTCACTTGTACCTTTAGCAGTAGATGAAGCTTTTTATGTAATTTAGGGGTAATACGCTCAGTTAGCCACTCATTAGGAGTAAGTTACAAGTTTAGAGAGCCCACTAAGGTACTAACCTCTTCAAGCAGTTATGCCTTAAGTAGCCTAAAAACATTAATACACCTCCTTAACTATTTCATTCACTCCCCAGGGACTTAAGCACAGGAGCATATATGGCCAAATATGTTTTATTCATTGTGTTTATAATGCCTACTACTCTCTAGGCACACATAAATATTGTACAAAAATCTGGTTTGTATAAAGTCAGCTTTGATCAAGAAAGGGTTTGTTGATAAGGTTCAAAACCCGCTTAAACTTTTTTGTTAATATCAAGCTCCTATTTGGAAGCTTCCACTGCACAATTATGGGCTAGAAAGGGCTTGTCCTTCAGCAAGTGAAATGATTTTAAAGGTCCAGTATAAGTCCTTGATTTAAATTGAATGAATTCTCCAAATCCCAGCAATGTGCTGCTTTGCATATCAGGAGGTTTCTTGCTGGGCTGGAAAGGTGGATCTGTATTTGAGTATTTGGTGCCAGTAAAAAATGTCACAAAGTAAGCAGAGTCTAAAGGGTTTTCTTCCAAAATAAAAATAATTGCTTTCATCCCACATCACTGTTTTGACTTAGGTTCTTTTTCAAAATGCTCTTCCCCTTTTTTTGGTCAGTAACCTAATAATATCTTTGTGAGGTCAGTGAGACCTAAGTTTTCAATTCCTTATTTAATAACATCTTTATAATCCTCTTTCATCCTTAACATTTCTATATTGACTGCTGATATTTTTTCTTCTTATAACCATGTGCTTAACAAGGTCATGGCACTTTGGTTTCTTTTTGTTAGCTGCCTGTGAATGGAAATATCTGGGGCAGTTTTACGCAGTGTTGTTTGTTTTAATTGTAATGTTACTGACAAATGTTTTTTATGAGGTAACATATTAGTAGTTGGAAACTCTATCAGTGAAGATTATTGTCTTTTTAATGCTATAAATGTTTCAGTATGAAACATTTATAATACAAAGTGCATCAGCTGTGCACTTTGATTTGTAGCATAGGTGATTGATTAATCTACAAGGGTTTAGACTAAACAAACTCCTCTGAAAATGAGTTGCTCTTATAAAAGGCAGCATTCACTGAACTTGGAATTCGGGAAAAAACTCCAATTAAAGACATTTCCTTCCTTTTATTTCTCCTAAAGGTAAAAAAATAATCTGTCCAGGTTTTGTCACCTTGAATGGGTTTTAATGAAGGAGGTAGCATCATAGAGTGGGAGAAAAACATTAAAAGACAGAAGACTTCGTTTCTGGTCTAAGCCCTATGATTGTAATAGCCCTAGGTGATCTTACACAATAATTGCTTAATATCTAGACCTCAACTTGCACATCTATAAAATAGGGAAGCTAATATTAGATTTTCCTATCTTGAGAGGTTAGGCATAGTTATTCAGAGGTTTCTTGTGTAATTGTTCTTATATTTCCCTAATTTGGGAGAATTTCCAGTTTTCATCTAATTTTATTTATAATTAATGTTCACGAACTTTAACCTCTCAATTCAGTGGGAAATAAACTTAGTCAAATTAGCTTTACATGTTTAATCTTTTGGCCTTCTGCACATATAAGCTACTCACAGTAGCTCACTCATATTTGCTGTTAAGATTTAGTACAACCAAGGTGCCACAGTCTATTTGCACAATGCAGTTAGCCGAAATCAATGTCAGTGGAGCCAGTAATACATTGCCACACCCCTTAGCAAGTTTCTACAAGGTGCCATAACGACCAGCATTTTGATCAATTTCCTAAAAAATAAAACAAAACAAAAACCACAATTTCATTTTAGGGCAGATTCAGGGCCTAGGAAGATTAGCTTCTAGGATAACTAGGTCATAATGAAGCCCTTAGACTACCGTGTAGTCTAGGCCAGTGGTCTCCAAACATAGCTGGTCATTAAAATCACCTGGAAAGTTTAAAAATCAGAAAGATTCCCAGACTTTGCCCCCAGGGATTCTGGATCAGTAGATGTGGTGTGGAGTGTGAAAATTCATACTTTTAAAAACTGCCCAGGAAATTCTGAGAATCAACCAAATCTGAGATGCACTAGTCTAAGTTATCCTGAGATGCATAATGACAGGGATTTGTCCTCAGTTTTGTGTTCTTTAGAGACAATTGAGCACTTAATTCAGGTTTTTACAGTACAAATGCATCCTCCATTGTGGATCTATACTGTGAATATAAATGATATCTCATTGTCAGAGACTAAATCTTACGTTTAGGAAAGTAATTCTCAAACTTTAGTGTGCTTTCAAATCACTTACGGGGCTTGTTCAAAATTTGAATATGGTCCTCACTCCCAAAGATTTGGATTCACTTAGTTTGGGACGGGGACCCAGCACTCTGCATTTTTAACAAGTACCACAGATGATTCTGATACAGATGATCTAGGGAGTCACACTTTGAAAAACACTGGCTTACGTAGTAGGCTTTCAGTAACCTAAATATGTTGCCTTTACTATATGTAATCATAATTTCAAATTAGTAATTCAGATGAATATACACATTCTCACAAAGAGATAATCACCTCTTCCTAATGTTTTATACTTTATTCAAGTCCTTTTAAATATGGATCAGAATTAAACAGGCCTCTTTGGACTTATTTAGGACAAAGTCGAAAATGCCAGTGAATTATATTTTTTCTATCTTTAGCTTTGGATAGTTAAACCTAATTTTAGAAGAGTAGAAATGGATCAGTAAGGATTATGTATATGATTATTTCACTCATTAGAACAAAATAAAATATTTGGATTGTCTCCTGAACATTTCACTATGAACTAATTATAGCTCCTAGATCACCAGAATATTAACTGAAGCTGGATCAACAATTCTTATAGCCTAGTCTTTCTTCTGCTTTGGCGTATTAATAACTAAAATACAACACAGTTCCCTGTCAGTCCTGTTTCATCTTTCATATGATTTTTGTTAATAGTCTATTGTCAGGCTAAGTTGTGGGTGTTGCCAGGTATAAATCATAATGCAATGTTCAAAGAAGAAAATGAAAATCACCTGAAAGCCCATTACCTAGCGAGGACACTATGAATATTTGGTGAACTTACTCTCTCTTTCCACTTCTCTGTCTCCCTCTCTCTCTATAACATATATATGTATATACAATGTTATATATATGTATATATAATGTTATATATGTATATATAATGTTATATAT
>NW_026652282.1:106285567-106294528 GCF_009828535.3 Hylobates moloch
TATATATAATGTTATATATGTATATATAATGTTATATATGTATATATGTTATATATGTATATATAATGTTATATATGTATATATAATGTTAAATGTGTATATATAATGTTATATATATAGAAAACATGGTATACATATATGTTCATATATATAGAATAGATATACAAACATGCATATATGTTATATATATGTATACCAGAACTAATATAATCTTATATACAGAGCTTAAGCATTAAATCACATGCGCTTTCTCGTGCCATTAAATGTTTTCTACAGCATCATTTTCAGAGTTCCATTTTAATGGTAACATACAACCATGGAATAAATAAAAGATTAAGCCCACAAGTAGATTAGACACATTTATTTATGTTTCTTTAATATTCGAAGTGTCTACCTCAAAAGACTTAAATGAGTTAATACATATTTGCCACTTAGGACAGTCTGAGGTATAGCAAGTGCTCAATTAATGTTTATTATAATTCAAAGTGATTGCTTGGGCCCAAGCACTGGAGGGAGAAGATGGGAAGGTGAGGGAGGGAAGAGAAATGGGCAATGACTACTAATGGTTACGGAATTTCTTCATTAGAGGAGGAAAATGTTCTAAAATTGATTGTGGTGAAGATGGAACAGCTCTGTGAGCATCCTTAATACCATTGGTTTGTACATTTTAAATGGGTGCGTTGTATGATATGTGAATTATATCTCAATAAAGCTGTTAATAATATACAGGTATCTTGAATAAATGACACTAATCATCTGAATGTTTCAGAAACATTATAAAAACCATTTATTCGAATATATGGGAAATACTGGTATTTCTTCTTTTATATTCTTTACAAATAAACTTTGAGTAAATTCTTCAAAAATGTATTGTTGGTTTTTTTATGTTAGCAAAAGTTACTAATGCCTTAGATAAGCAGATGCCATTACATTTCTCCTGGTTTTTCCCATTAAAGCAGCAAAGTTGAATATTAATGAGTATAGAGAATTATGTTGTCATGCATGTTAGTCTGGAAAATATAAACTCATCTCATAAAAAAGTCAAAGATCAAATAAGGTTTTTACTGTTAATTGGAAACAAAGTGTCATTGGTCTCCTGATTTAAAGGGCACTCCACTATGATTAGCTACTTTAAACAATCAAAGAAAAGAAAGAAAGAAAAATAATTACAGTTAAAGTGAAGTTATTATTAACCTTTATTTCAGTAAAGTCTTTCTCATAGCCCATGGCACCAAATAAAATTAAATATAGAAAAGTTTCATAATTCACAATGACATTCTCAGTGTTAAGACATTTTAAAATAAAAAAAATCCCGCATTACGGAAAGCATACTTCAAAATTATTAGATGTAATATTTTTATAGCCAAAAGCATTTAAATTTGAAGAATTAAACAACTAGGTGACTGGATACTATTTATGGATGTAAAAAGATTTAGTCTCTTTCATAAGTACACATTCTTCCTCTTTAAGCCACCTGTTCTCTCTCAGAATTGGTTTTGTTAAAACTAATCTCAAGATTCCAACTATTTTCTATTCCAAGGGAACTACATCAAGAACAAAGTTGGATATTTGTCTTAATTATTGCTAAAGATTCAGAACAGGTTTATGAACAGACAGTTCACTAATTTGTTATAGTCTTTCTCATAACATTTTAAAACATGGTCTGGAAAATATCAGAATAGGCTGCCAAAAATAAAACCAAGCAACTGACCTAAGTTCAGTGAAATGCTTGAAATATACATTACCTGAAACTTTAGCATAATGAGTTCCTTAATTAGGGAAGACCTAATTTAAGGTGTTAAAAAGTCACGTGGCTATTTGAATTACTGTATGTTTACATTCATTTAGCTAGAAACTTCAATTATCAATTAGAAGTCCAAATTAAAAGTGTACTCCCACTTCTACCACAGCTAAAATATTTCTAAGGAAGTATTAATGGAATACTTTTGTTATATGCTGGACACATTTATTCATAGTTATTCATTTCCATAAATAAGAATTCAAGTAAATGAATAACACTAAAAAGGATAATTGTTTAAAAATGTGGTATTGTCTAACAAACAACAACTAACAGTCTCTGATTACAAGCATTCTTTTTTAACATAGTATATTTACTTTTAAATATATCTAATATGTTTCTATGTGTAACCTTTATTTAGCCTCATTATTGTAAGTTACCATTAGAATGGAACTCTGAAAATGTTTACAAAGAATTATAATATACGTGGGAAAATATGTAAGATACGGAATGTGGGAGAAAATAAGGAAGTGGAATACAATGGTATATAGAGAATTAGCTTTAAACTTCTAAAGTTTTCCAACTTTCTACAATAAGCATATACTCTTTTTATAATCAAGAAACATAATATTCATTTATTTATTTTCTGTGTTTTTTTTTTTTAGATAGGGTTTCACTCTATCACTCAGGCCGAGTGTAGCAGCACAGCTAATTTTTTATTTTTTGTAGAGACAGAGGTCTCACTGTGTTGCCCTAACTGGTCTCAAACTCCTAAACCAAGGGATCCTTCCACCGTGGCCTCCCAAATTGCTGGGATTACAGGTATGAGCCACCATGCCCAGCAGGAAACCTATTTATTTAAAGGAACCCTAGTCAATGACCACAGTTACAGTAGAACAATTAGAACACGCATGTATTTTGTTTTACTTATGGCTCCATGAAAGTATAATTTATTATTTCAACATTTCACATCAGAGAACCTGACTCAGAAAATACATTTGTTATTTACCCTTTTATATGTTGATGATGATAATCAAGGCAGAAGCCACTTATGAAACACATTTTAGCTTTTACTGCTGCAGGTTAAAAAGAAGCAAGATTTTTTGCTTGGTACAGTCATTAGCTGAAACCATCAACAGCAGTGTGTTATTGGCTAAATAACAAAGCAAGAATTAGAGCTATAATCATTTATTCAAGATGCTCATGACGTTTAATATTTTATCATATATAAAACATTGATCTACAACTAAAAGATGAGAGGATTTGCATAGATACACCTTAAACATTCTGCCTCCCATTGACTGAAATATCTTTATTGTACATTTCATTCTACCTTATGGTTTAAAAAAATCTAATTGGCCACCTGTTTTCTTACATTTATAATACTTATAATTTTTCTTTATATGATAATATTTGGAAGATATAGTACCAATTTTGTTTTTTAATTCCTTTTGCTGGATGAAACTTGCTGGTATACGTCACGATGAAACAGGAACTATTCCTTGACCCCTTCCATGGGACTCAGGACAGGGATGCCTTGCTTACTCAGCCTGCAGCTCTCAACCCCTCACGGGAGGGGGAGCATGCAGATGAGTGGGTGCAGGAGCTGGAGCAAACACTTTTGGGTGCTGGCAGAAGCAAAACTCTGTGCTGCCCCCGTCTAGGGAGGTGCCTGTGACCCCTGATGCCCCAGAGGGCATGTGTTACAGTGCTCTTTTAGCTTTGCTGTCCACAGATGGCTTAAGTGTTCAACAGCTCAGGGGACCCTCTGCCTTTTTGCAAGAGCAGAGGGTCAGTGTGACAGCTTTCTGTATCCCGAGCTCTTCTCTGATGTCCAGGAAAAATCAGTTCACATGAAGGATAATAAATGCTGGGGATTTTATTGCTGATGGAAGTGGCTCTTAGCGGGATGGGGAGCTGTAAAGGGGATGGAGTGGGAAGGTATTCTTCCCCTGAAGTCCAGCCATCTCCAGCCATACTCTTCTCCAAAGTCTCGCCATCAAGCTGTCCCTCTGAGGTCGAGCTACTTCTCTCCAATGTCAAGCCCCAGTCTCTGACGTCCAGCTATTTCTTCTCTTTTCCCCTTCTCTGCTCTCTACTGGTGGAGCCTAGGGCTTTTATGGGTACAGGATGGGGGCTGGGGTGGGCCATGGGAGGTATTGGAAAATGCAACATTCAAGCAGGAAAACAAGAATGCATGTTCTCACTTTGGGCCATGGTTCCAGGCTCGAGGGTGGGGCTTCTCCAAGGGTCCCACCCTTTTTTGCCTAGAATTTTTCTGCCTCCTATCCCTATCAATAAGATAATATATAATAATAAAATAATTATTCTAATATAGTAACACCTTCACTATGGCCATGTCTACCAATTTTGACAGTTAACGGCTCAGTTTCAGAAGAAACAGACTGGCTTACTCAATTGTGGCATTATATTTATTTATTTAGCCATAAGAAAGTCTATCTGGGGCTTACCATGAGAAGTTTGGGGTTTGCATGTGTATCTAGATATTTTAAACTATGTTTCCTAGATCATACCTAGGAAACAGGGAAACAGTCAGTGGAATCAAGTAAATCACTATGAAAATACTAATTTTCGTTCACACCTCTGTATGTTTTATTTAATAAATTATGAGTAAAGCCTATTAAATTATTAATCTGGAAAATAATTAAATCAACAGTAATTTTTAACAACAGCAAATAGAAATAAAGCTAATTTTAAAAGTTCATCAATAAAAAGAACAGATTTTGTAGCAACACATTACAAACGGACAGGATTTAGGACATTTCTAGTTACTTTTAAATCTACATAGGCATTAGTTATTTTCTAAATTCAATCTTTGTTTACATGCACCCTCCAGGATCATGAAATGTGAAAAAGTGAAAGTAGGATTCTGCATATATGAAACTGCTTTTCATACTCAGATTCTGTGAATTAGGTGGGGTGAGGGTAACACTCTTGGGAAATTGTGTTAACAACTTATTAATTTGAGTAGTACATGATCTCAATAATAATGAAGTTAATGACTCTCTATACTTATTTGATCAGTTACTGTAGTTCTCTTTTCATAATGTTTATGTGCTTCCAAGATATAAATTAGTTTCCTGGTTTCTAGTTATTAATAAATATTTATTTGATACCTGATATTTAGTATTATATACATGCATATTAATTTTAGCCTATGATAGCACTTGCTAGTATACTAAACTTACTCTGGCTTTCAACAAAAGTATTTATGTGAACATCTGTACTGCAAAAATAGCCATGACTCCCAGAAGAGTATTTAATCTTATGGAGATGACAAAGGCTCTCTTTAATAAACCTTTAATAACTCCAGGTGAGATTACATATAGATGTGATGAATAATTCAATAAATGTTACTTAATAGATACACTCTGTATCTAATCCTATCTTGGGATATTAGAGGGATAAAACATTGATGGGAGTGAATGTTGAAGACTTGGAAAACTGTCAGTATCCTCAAGGCAATTAAAATAAAATTGGAGAGAATTGTAAATTAGTGATACAAGATAGAACAAAATTGAGTGACAAACTGTGTGGTACAGATAGAGATGGATTTACGATGAAACTAATGAAGCTTAAGTTTCAGGAAACCCTTACTAGAATGGGTCCCTCGAAAGACCCTAATGGGACTGTATCAATTGCTATGGCTTCCATGACATAGCATCACAGACTGGTTGTATTTTCCCACAATTTTGGAGGCTGGAAGTCCAAGATAAAGAGGTCAGCACGGTTGGTTTTTGTCTAAGGTCTTGCTCCTTGGCTTGTAGATAGCCATCTTTTCTGTGTGTTTTCACATGATTTTCTCTCTGTGTGTGGCTGTGTCCTAATATCTTATTCTTACAAGGACATTAGTCACATTGGATTAGGGTACACCCTAATGCACAACAGAGCACTAGTGATATATTTGCATCATCACATGGTTTTGCAAAATTTGTAAAACTAAGATTGTCGTGGTTTGGCTGTGACCCACCCAAATATTGTCTTGAATTCCCGCATGTGTGGGAGGGTCCCAGCAGGAGGTAATTGAATCATGGGGGCTGGTCTTTCCCATCTTGTTCTCATGATAGTGAATAAGTCACACAAGATCTGATGGTTTTCTAAGGGGGAGTTCCCCTGCACAAGCTTTTTGCCTGCTGCCATCCATGTAAGACATGACTTGCTCCTCCTTGTCTTCCACCATGATTCTGAGGCCTCCCCAGCCATGTGGAACTGTGAGTCCATTAAATGTCTTTTCTTCCCAGTCTTGGGTATGTCTTTATCAGCAGCATGAAAATGAACTAACACAGCAAATTGGTACCAGTAGAGTGGTGCACTGCTGAAAAGATACCTGAAAATGTGGAAGTGACTTTAGAACTGGATAACAGGCAGAGGTTGGAACAGTCTAGAAGGCTCAGAAGAAGAGAGGAAAATGTGGGAAAGTTTGGAACTCCCTAGAGACTTGTTGAATGGCTTTGACCAAAATGCTGATGATGATATGGACAATGAAATCCAGGCTGAGGTGGTCTTAGATGGAGATGAGGAACTTGGTGGTAAGTGGAGCAAAGGTGACTCTTTTTATGTTTTAGCAGAGACTGGTGGCATTTTGCCCCTGCCCTAGAGATTTGTGAAACTTTGAACTTGAGAAAGATGATTTAGGCTATCTTTTGAAAAAAATTTCTAAGCAGCAAAGCATTCAAGAGGTGACTTGGATGATGTTAAAGTCATTCAGTTTTATAAGGGAAGCAGAGCATGAAAGTCTGGGAAATTTGCAGCCTCACAATGCAATGGAAAAGAAAAACTGATTTTCTGAGGAGAAATTCAAGCCAGCTGCACAAATTTGCATAAGTAATGAGGAGCAGAATGTTAATTCCCAAGGCAATGGGGAAAATGTCTCCAGGGTATGTCAGAGGTCTTCATGACAGCTCCTCCCATCACAGGCCCAGAGGCCTAGGAGGAAAAAATGGTTTCATGGGCTGGACCCAGGGTTCCCATGCTGTGTGCAGCCTAGGGGACTTGGTGCTCTGCAACCCAGATGCTCCAGCCATGGCTGAAAGGGGCTAATGTAGAGCTCAGGCCATGGCTTCAGAGGGTGCAAGCCCCAAGCCTTAGCAGCTTCCTTGTGGCGTTGAGCCTGCAAGTGCACAGAAGTCGAGAATTGGGGTGGGCACCTCTGCTTAGATTTCAGAGGGTGTATGGAAACTCCTGGATGCCCAGGTAGAAGTTTGCTGCAGGAGTAGGAACTTCATGGAGGACCTCTGCTAGGGCAGTGCAGAAGGGAAATGTGAGGTCAGAGCCCCCAAACAAAGTCCCTACTGGGGCACAACCTAGTGGAGCTATGAAAGGAGGGCCACCCTTCTCCAGACCCCAGAATGGTAGATCCACTGACAGCTTGCACTGTGCACCTGAAAAAGCCACAGGCACTCAACACCAGCTGGGGAAAGCAGCTGGGAGGAAGGCTGTACCCTGCAAAGCCACAGGGTTGGAGCAGCCCAAGACCATGGGAACCCACCTCTTGCATCGGCGTGTCTTGGATGTGAGACATGGAGTCAAAGGAGATCATTTTGGAGATTTAAGATTTGATGGCCCTGCTGGATTTCCGACTTGCATGGGGCCTGTGGCCCCTTTGTTTTGGCCAATTTCTCCTATTTGGAATGGCTGTATTTATTGGATACCTGTATCCCCACTGTATCTAGGAAGTAACTAACTTGCTTTTGATTTTACAGGCTCATAGGTGGAAGGGGCTTGCCTTGTCTCAGTTGAGACTTTGGACTGTGGACATCTGAGTTAATATTGAAATGAGTTAAGTCTTTGAGGGACTGTTGGGAAGGCATGATTGGTTTTGAAATGTGAGGACATGAGATTTAGGAGGGGCTGGGGCAGAATAATATGGTTTGGCTGTGTCCCCACCCAAATATCATCTTAAATTCCCAAGTATTATGGGAGGGACCCGGTGGGAGGTAATTGAATCACGGGGGCAGGTCTTTCCCATGCTGTTCTTGTGATGGTGAATAAGTCTCAGGAGATCTGATGGATTTACAAGGGGGAGTTCCCCTGCACAAGCTCTCTTTTTGCCTGCTGCTATTCATGCAAGACATGACTTGCTCCTCCTTGCCTTCTACCATTATTGTGAGGCCTCCCCAGCCACGTGGAGCTGTGAGCCCATTTAACCTCTTTTTCTTCCAAGTCTTGGGTATTTCTTTATCACCAGTGTGAAAACAGACTAATACAAATATATTTTTAACCAATATCTCTTTTTATATTTTCTCCCCACTCACTCTTCCTTGCATAGAATGGGACTCAAGCGACAACAGGCACATTAGGGAATTGGCTCAGAAGAAGTTCAGTTGGATATTATTTAGTCTGACTTCAGTAGGATATATCTATGTGATCCACAGTCACATTCATGTATAGTTATTATTACCTGCCCCAGAGTAGGAGTGGCTTCCACGAATATTCCTACCACCTTCTGTGCATACAACATGAATATGAAAACCTGGAGTCACGTTGTGGTATGAACAACAGCTACAGCTTCCAGCACTGGAAATATGAAGATAGTAGAGGAAAAGCAAGATCTGAAATGTACAAAGCCAAAAACCCATCTATGCAAAAGTCTTCCCATCATTAAATGTATAAAATTATAAAAAGAGGATTAAGTTCTCCTGAGTCTAGTCAAATGTTCTCTACAGTTAGTATTACACTTAATAATGTGATTATAAAAGAACCATTTAAACTTTTTTTATGAAAAACATAAAATATAATTTATGCAAATTTATGTGATTGTAGGGCAGAGATTTATAGCAGTATGACAAACAATAAATATGTTTATTATGAAGTCATGTTTTATTATTACTTATTAATAATAATAGAAAAAGCACCAATTTTGATCAACTATCAAAGGTCTTTTTATGAATTTACCATCTATTGATTTGACCATATTGTCCTTTATTCTGTTGATATGATGTATCCCATTGCTTGATTTGCATATGTTGAATTATCTTTGCATCCCAGGGATAAATCCCACTTGGTCAAGATGAATGATCTTTTTCGCATATGGCTGAATTTGGCTTGCTGTATTTTGTTGATTATTTTTGCATCAATACTCATCAGAGATATTGACCTGCAGTTTTCTTTCTTTGATATGTCTTTGGTTTTGGTATGAGGATAATAATGGCCTCATACCATAAGTTTGAAAGTATTCCTTCCTTCTCTATTTTTTGGAATAG
>NW_026652282.1:106319402-106476425 GCF_009828535.3 Hylobates moloch
TGTGATGTTCCCCTTCCTGTGTCCATGAGTTCTCATTGTTCAATTCCCACCTATGAGTGAGAACATGCGGTGTTTGGTTTTTTGTCCTTGCGATAGTTTACTGAGAATGATGTTTTCCGGTTTCATCCATGTCCCTACAAAGGACATGAACTCATCATTTTTTATGGCTGCATAGTATTCCGTGGTGTATATGTGCCACATTTTCTTAATCCAGTCTATCGTTGTTGGACATTTGGGTTGGTTCCAACTCTTTGCTATTGTGAATAGTGCCGCAATAAACATACGTGTGCATGTGTCTTTATAGCAGCATGATTTATAGTCCTTTGAGTATATACCCAGTAATGGGATGGCTGGGTCTAGAGTAAACTCTTTATGCAAGGTGGACTTAAGGATAGAAAGAGAGGCCTCTTTTATCTATAAACAGGTTGTGAAGAAATGTAAGTACCCTTGTTGGAATTTGGTCTGAGGATTGTTTTCTCCTCATAGCCAGGTTTTTAGGGTTAAGGACAGGTAGCCTCTATTTGTTTTTTAGTTACTGGTGAATACTAATTTTTATCAGAAAGACGTGACATTCACAGAATCACAAAAATAGCTCTAGCCTGTTTGTTGTGGTGAAGAATTCATTGCCAACTGGGAACCAGAATCTACAATTCCCCAAATATCAAACTATCCATGATCAGAATGTTGGCGGTCAGTGGGAAGGAAGGAATTTATGTTCTTGAGGAAGAATAGTCAGCTAATGGGCATATGGTTTCTATCCTCTAGAGAAAGTTAGAACAGAGCAACAATACTTTGCTTTTATTCCTGAATGCTTCACAAAGATGGTAAGGGTTCATTATTTCAATCAGCCAATACTTACTCTTTTCTTATTATTCAACCTTGATTATATACTGAAATTGACTTTATAGGGACCCCTGTGTTAGTCTATTTTGGGTTGCTGTAACAGAATACCTCAAATTAGGTATTTTTTAATCAATGAAAATATTTTTAAAAACTTTTTATAGAGACATGGTCTCACAATGTTGCCCAGGCTAGTCTCGGACTCCTGACCTCAAGCCATCTTCATGTCTCAGCCTCCCAAAGTGTTCAGATTACAGGCATGAGCTAACTGCACCCAGCCATGTAATTTGTAAATGATAAAAGTGTATTTGACTCACGGTTCTGGAAGCTGGGGAGTCAAAGAGCATGGCACCAACATTTGGTGAGGGCCTTCCTGCTGCATCATCCCATGGTGGAAGGTGGAAGGGCAAGAGAGCATGAGAGCAACACAGCAAGAGGGAGCTAAACTCGCTTTTGTTATAAGCCCCATCTAGAGATAAAAGAACTCATTTCTATGATAATAACATTGATCCATTTATGAGGGTGGAACCCTTATGACCTAATCACCTCTTATTAGTTCCTACCTCCCACCACTGTTACTTTGGGGATTAAGTTTCCAACATATGAAGTTTGGTGAACACGTTCAAACCATACCAGACCTCTAACTTCTAACTGGTTGTAGATCTTGATGAAGACATTTCACAGCGTTGCACTCAGTTTTACTAGTGGTTCCCAAATTTCTCTCTCCTATCATTTGTTTTGCAATTTAACCTTTTCTTTTTACATCACAGTTCCGGAAGTTGTATAACCCTAGTCTCAGGCTAACAAGTAATTGTGACACTGCTTTAACATACATAACCATTATTTCATTCAGGAGGTTACCTTTCCCTTCAGTCTATCTGAGGAATAGCCCTGGCTCCTCATTACTTCCTCCTTACGCTAGTCTCATCACTTTTTGGAGGATTTTATCAAAGAGATTATACACAGACAACACTTGGTGACTAGTTGAATACTGGGAGTCATTTTGAAAGAGCAGTTAAATATAATGCCTAGGCTTCAAACCTAGGATTCCTGAAGTATATTAGTACCATTAATAAAAATGAAACTGAAAATAGGACCTGGCATAGCAGTCATCTAGAGTAAGTGAGACTGTATCTTATAGATACTATTTGCAAGTTATTGGACTAGAAGTGAGAACAAACTTCCTGCAAACATACTGCTTAATGAGTTCAAGAACTAAGGCTGTCAAGGTTAACATTACTTTACTATTTCAGGAAATTATTGCCTAGGAAAATAAAGTTGCAACAAGGTTTTCATCTGAACAATAAGCTGATCAGTTAGCTGCCCTTCTCAAGGCAAGAAGTTACTCATCAGGGTAAATATCACCATTCTCAGGATGATAGATCACTCAATGGGCAAACTGCTTGCTTATCAAATGATTACTCATCAGGACACTTCAAAATTCTTGCTTTGCTGCATTCACCAATCTAAAAATCTGTTACAACTTTTTTTTTCCAATTCCAGGCAGATCCCTTCTTTGAAAGACCTTCCTTAAGACAAACCCCAAAACTGTATGAAGATCTGCCCTTTCCCTTCCCCTTCCAAGACACTACTAAAAGTCTATCAAGGTGGTGCTTTCTCTTTTTTTTTTTTTTTTTTTTTTTTTTGAGACGGAGTCGTGCTCTGTCACCCAGGCTGGAGTGCAGTGGCTCAATCTCTGCTCACTGCAAGCTCCGCCTCCCAGGTTCACGCCATTCTCCTGCCTCAGCCTCTCCAAGTAGCTGGGACTACAGGCGCCCGCCACCACGCCCGGCTAATTTTTTTTTGTATTTTTAGTAGAGACGGGGTTTCACCGTGGTCTCGATCTCCTGACCTCTTGATCCGCCCGCCTCGGCCTCCCAAAGTGCTGGGATTACAAGCGTGAGCCACCGCGCCCGGCCTGGAAACTTCAAAGAGAACAGTTAGGCATGGAGTGGATCTTTGGTTATTAAATGTGGCCAATGGGTCTATACTAAGTCTAAAAGAATTTAACTGAGAAAAGAAAGTGAAAATACATTACCATAGTTGAAAGAATCCCTTAAATCAAATTTGGCTTAGTGAAGCTTCTATTGGACTGGAGATATTCAAGGTAGTAGAGAAATGATGTAATGGTCCAAATGATTTAAACCAGACTTCAGCAAATTTTTTCTGTCAAGGGCCCTTCTGTCTGTGTCACAACTAGTCAACTCTGCCCTCATAAAGCCAAGGAGGTAGCTAATACATAAATGGAAGAGTGTGGGAGGATGTGTTCCAGTAGCACTTTATTTAAAAATTGGTTGGCAGACTAGATGTGACTCATGGACTGCAGTTTAAAGACCAGTGATTTAGACTAAGAAAGTGTTATGAAATAAAAGAAGTCTTTTGCAATCCAGATAGTCATGATAGTTGTCGATATTAAATGCATTAACTGGACTTGAGCAACTATTCACAGTGTTTATAAAGAATGCCTGAAATTGCAGCTTCTGAAGACAGCTCTTCATTTTTCCCTAAAGAAAAATATTACAGAGCTGAAGCTGGCATATGATCTGTATGCATCTTGATCACCATACTAGATTATCCTACACTGAAATAAATAAGTCTTTGTGTGACACCACATTTTGCATAAAATTTATGCTTCCTAAATTAATAGCTTTTGTCAACTTAGAATTTTAATCAATGCATGCTACTTTGTTATTCAAATCTCCTGAAAACAAGAATAGAAAAAATTAAGATAATTAATACAAATTAACAAGATACTTAAGTTAATCCATTGCGTACTTCCACATTCACGTTTAGACTTACATAATATTAGCGCCCTAAAAGAAGTTTGGATAGTGTTATTCTGAATAGGGAAGTAAATGAGGGAAAAAGGATACTGCAATAGGTGTGGCTTGTGAAGCTCAACTATAGAAGTTTTAAAAACTTACTTTGTAATTCATTTTAACTTTAATTATCTATGAATCACGCACGTTTCACAAACTAGATGCTTGCAAATAATGTGTTTTGGGGATCGATATTATTGTCAAAGTGGAACTAAATAGTGATATTTAGTAGTAAAGTTATAACAAAATACTATATGCATTATAAACCAAATAATGAAACCATTTTTAAGATTAAGAAGTCTACAAAAGGTGAGGTGTCTATATAGCTTTTTTATGTTTATTTAATCATGTTTAATCATGAACATGCACAATCATAGCATTGCATGTATCTTTTATTTACTATAGATTAGACTGTTTTGATTACTTAATCACTTTCCCTTTTCTTTAAATTTTATTTTTAATTGATGCATAGTAATTATACATATTCATAGGGGACAATGTGATATTTCAATACATGCATACACCATATAATGATCAAATCAGGTTAATTAGCATATCCATCATCTTGAACATTATTTTGACTTAGAATTAAGAAAAAACAAAACTTAAAATGTACTACATTGCAACATACAGGCCAAGTGCTTTATATTGCAACATTATATTTTGTTTTCACAACAAATCTTATAAGTATTATTATTATTGTCATACTACAGGTAAGAAAAGTAAAGCACAAAATGATTATTAAACTTTGTAATAGTAATGGAGTTCATAAATGGCAGAACTGGGACTTGACACAGTTCTATCTGACTTGAGATCCCAATCACTAAACTACCCTAATGTATCATCTCTGAAGCAAACTATTAGAGGTAGGGCTGGGAAATGCAACAATACAACTCATTTAGTAGTAAGTGTCTAGTACATGCCAGGTTCTAGTCCCACACTGGATATGCCAGATTTCCTATGGAAGAATTTTTTTTTTTGACAGAGTCCCCTTGTGCCACCCAGGCTGGAATGCAGTGACATGAACATGGCTCACTGCAGCCTCAACCTCCTGGGTTCAAGCGATCTTCCCATCTCAACCTCCCAAGTAGCTGGGACCACAGGTGCACACCACCACAGTTTGAGTGATTTTTAAATTTTATTATTGTTACTTTTATTATTTTTTATATTAAATAGAAATAGGGTCTCACTATGTTGCCCAGGCTGATCTTGAACTCCTGGCCTCAAGCAATCCTCCTGCCTCAGCCTCCCAAAGTGCTGGGATTATAGGTGTGAGCCACTGCACTCGGCCTGTATCTTTTTTTTTTTTTGGCAGGGGGCGGGGGGAAAATTCTTTTACCATTCAATAAAAGTTAAAATATGATTAAATATATAAGCACTGAACATTTCAAGATCCTTTTGTGAATATAAGCTAGTAATACAAAGTGTTTTACCTCAAACTTATCACCAGCTGAGTGATTTCAACAGCACAGCATGGCATATATCAGAAATATCTGAGAAGTCCTTCTTTGTGAACTAGACTGTGAATTCTTTAAGAGAAGGAGGACTAGGATGTTCCTCACCTTTGTATCTGTAATGTCAAATATAATGCCTATCACAAAACACAAAATGCTAGATGTCCGGGGAACCAGTCTCTGACCAGTCACTTACCATTTGTGTAGCTTTGGGCCAATATATCCTGTTTTATTATTTGTGAAATTTGGTTTTCTGCCAGGTAACTGCAAAATCTGAAAAAAAAATATATTTTTTTCTGTTATGCAGCTTCCCATCTAATGTGTGGAAGACAGAAACATAATAATACTTATCCTGTCTTGCTCACAGAATTGGTATAAAAGTGAAATGACATACTGTACATATATTACACATTATAAAATTCTCCACAAAAATTAGTATTTTAATTTTGATCACGTATGGTAATTCTATCTCAATTATTCTTGAATTATTGCTGTTGGCTATTCAGAGTTTCTATGATATGTTATGAAATGCTCACAAATATAAAGTTGTTATCATCCATCTATTAGTTTGGATTATATTGGTTGCAAGAGAAATCCAACTCCCACCAGCTTAAGAGGGAGAAGTGAATATATTAAATACATGTAGAGTAGCTCTCCTAATCAAGAAAGGAAAAAAAAAAAGCTATAAGGACAGGGCAGCTATAGGAATCTCAAGTATGCAAAATACAATTTCAATCCCATGAGTCTTTTTTTTTTCTCCCTTTCTCTCTTTCTCCCTCTTCTACCCACTGTTGGTTGCTTTGAATGTCAGTTTCTTCCTTTCAGCCTTCCCTACTTTGTGAAGAAAATGGCCTCTGACAGCCATAGAGTCATATTCTTATAGTTCCTTGACATCCCTACAATTCCATCACTAGAGAGAAGAGAGACACTTCCCTACCACATTCAGCTGAATAATCCCGAGGAAGACCTCAGATAGTTCTGGCTTGTTCATCCGTGGGCCAATCAGTGGGATCATACAGCTGGCTTGCTATGATGGTCTCAGCCTAGGTCACAGGCTCACTTCTTTTTATAAGATATGGGGCTGGGAGAATATCCTGAGCATGACAAAAACAGTAACTACCACAATACCATAGCTTCATTTGCTTAATGCTATATCTATTAAAATACAAGTTTATTGATAGGATAACAAAGATCATCTCTGTTTCTCTCATTCTATGGTAATACTTGCAAGCTGGGTTGACTACATAATTTGCAAGGCCTAGTGAAAAATGAAAATATGAGATTCCTTATTCAAAAAGAAGAAAAATGTGTAGTTTAGGGTATTAAAATATAAATCTTTTTTAGAAAAATATTTCATTACTTATAAACTTACTGGGGTAGATACATGAATAACAAGATGAACTTAATGCAAAGAAAATAATATTTTGGTGTAATAATTTTATATAATAGAATAAATGATTTTATTTATTTATTTATTTATTTATTTATTTATTTATTTATTTATTGAGATAGCGTCTTGTTCTGTCACCCAGGCTAGAGTGCAGCGGTCTGATCTCAGCTTACTGCAACCTCTGCCTCCCAGGCTCAAGTGATCCTCCTACCTCAGCACCCCAAGCAGCTGGGACTACAGGTGTGTGCTACCATGCCAGGCTACTTTCTCTGTTTTTTCTAGAGACAGGGTTTCACCATGTTGCTCAGGCTGATCTCAAGCTCCTGGGCTTAAACAATCAGCCCGCCTTGGCCTCCCAAAGTACTGGGATTACAGGTGTGAGCCATCGCGCCTAGGCAATCGTACTTTATTAACATGACATCTTGATCCATCAGAAGATTTTTCTGGCTCACTTTTCTGTAAATTTATTTATTAAAGTCATCAAAATATACACTTTTAGCCACTTAAATTTCAATTGCTATAATTGAAAGTGGTATCAGTTGCTCTTGGCAAATACAAGAATGCAAATAATTTTTGATAATTTTTAAGTTTTTAGGAGGATCTTTCTGCTGATACAACTGTTAAGAGTATTACATAGGCTATAATAATATTGAGATGATTTCTGATAAATTAGGTCTAAATATAAGGTTTAGTACATGTAGAATTTATATTTCTTGCAGAACAATTTTTCTAAAAAGATTTAACTCTTCATTCAAATCAGTTTCATTTAAGACTAAATTTAATTGTAAATGTAAATTTGTATGATGGAACTTTAATGTTTTCTCATTACAACATTCTGGGTATCATTTTACAGAATTTATCAAATTGTGTTTTAATTTGAGAAGGTGGTAGAAGAAACTGAAAGTGGTTTCATGATTTATTTCCAATTCAAAATGACTGTTTATGCTTTCTATTGCTATATATTCAATTACAAAGAAAAACAATTTTAAATTTTTCTTCCTTATTAATAATTGGTTAATGTAAAGCCTCTAAGAAAAATCGTGTTCTTTAAATTTAATTGCTATTACTAAGTCCATGGATATTCATTCTGTAATGTTGCAACAGTTTTCAAATTTAGAAATTCTATACACTTTAAAGAATTCTAATAATTTGTTGATATGTTTTATTGCAATGTCCATGTGTTTATTTTTGTTTGGTAGTAATTCACTGGCAAAGTTTACTGACTAAGCTCTGGCAGTTCCTGCCCAGAGTTAGTATTTATACAGATGCTGCAGGGATGCGATGCCAGAACACACAAGCTTATCTCCCATCTTGAATCCCAGCATTTTCCTTATACGGAACCCCTCCTTTTTCCCCAGGATGCAACTATTCCTACCACCACTGGTATTTCTACTGCTGCTGCTACCACCAGAGCTCCATATCTGGGCTCAGGTCATGGCCTGAGATTACTCCCTTAGGTCGCTGCAGACCCCTAACCTGTCCCAGGCCAGTGTCTGTGTCTCAGGCAGCCAAGCTAACTGCTCAACACTTACTATGCTCCTGGGTCTGAACTTGTGGTGTGTATGCTGCCACAAGGCATATCTTCTCTGCTCACGTGCATATTCCATTGTTCTATTGGACTTCACTTTCAAAGCACAAAGTCAAAAGCCAAATTATTAAGAATTTCATGATTGTTAAAGCAGAGTATGAAGTTAAGTGTGGGGCTCCTTCCAAGATCAGGCCCCGTTTTCTCTACAGGTCTCATGCCCATTTTAAAAAGGGAAACTGCATGACAATAAAATTTTAAAGAGTTTATTTGAGCAAACAATGCATGAATTAGCTCCAAACCAGAAGTGGTTCAGGAGCTCCACTGACAGAACACAATGGAGAAGCTGTCATAGGATGGGTATGGACGTAAAGCAAAGAAAACATTTGATTGGTTACAGTTAAACAGTTGTTATCATATTTGGTTTATCATGTTGAGAAGTCCCAAGTTACATAATTATAAATATGTTGGTTGCTTCTGATTGGTTAAGCTTAAGTTTTTCTTTATTATAGGCATTTTAAATAAATAGTTCAAGTTAAGCTTTTCTTATGTTTTCAAATACAGCAAGGTTGAGGTCACTTAGGAAGCCTAACTTGCTTTGTCTACTCAATGATTCTTCAGGCCTCATCTCCGTTTAAATTTACTTTAACAACCATAAAGCCTGTCTTGCATGTGAGATGTGCTCACTTGAAAAAACTGGTTCCTGTTTATTTTCTGAAGAACAAGTAGTTTCTCCAAAGTGCTTGAGAAATCCTTGATTTGATTTTGACTTATACAAGCATGTGTCACACAGGTACACACACACACACACACACACACATACACACACGCTCTCTCTCTCTCTCTCTGCCTACCTGAAAAAAAATGTTGTGAAAGAATACTTAAACTTACTTTGTGACATGCACTTTTGTTTTTTAAAAATGCTGGTCCTTACCCACTTTATTTTTTTATTGTTTATTTTTTTTGAGACAGAGTCTCACACTGTTGCCAGGCTGGAGTACAGTGGCACTATCTTGGTTCACTGCAACCTCCGCCTCCCGGGTCAAGCGATTCTCCTGCCTCAGCATCCTGAGTAGCTGGATTATAGGCACATGCCACCACGCTCAGCTAATTTTTATATTTTTAGTAGAGACCAATGCATCCTGGTTTCTCTAGGACTTTCCTGATTTTAGCACCGTAAGTCCTGCGCCCCAGGAACCTCCTTAGTTCTGGGAAAAGCAGGAGGAGTGGTCAGCCTACCTCCATGTCTTTATTCTAACCTTACAAATCCCCTTCTTTGTTTTAACTTCTTTTCAAACTCTGGCTTGAAGATGTGGCTTAAGAAGTCATTCTCCTCCAAGAAAATGTTTCTCACACTTCCAAGTAGAGGTAAGTGCTTTTTCATCTCTGCTCCATCACAACATTCTGGGCATCATTTTACAGAATTTATCAAATTGTGTTTTAATTGTCTGCTTATTTTGTTGTTTGTCTTATTAGATAAGAGCTCCTTGGGGCAGGAAGTGCGTTTTATTGTCTGTTTCCTTAGTGCCAAACAGTGCTGGGTATCTAATGAGTAATCAATAACATTTGTTGAAAAGATAACTGAAGGACTGGATTTAAAACTGCTCTTTGTCATGAGGATGGCAAAGGTGAACTAAGCATCAGTGGCCAATTATCCTTCACTTTCTTGGCAAATCAGATCGGACAATGTCAGCTTCCTTCAGAAACACTAAACAAATTGACTTACTCTGTAAATGTTAGGAGTGAGTTCAACTTGTTCCTTATTTACTAGCTTCTTTATGTCATCCTAACCTTATTTTACTAAACAGGGTATATTTTCTTTAAAATGGAAACAGTAAAGTCATTACAGACAAAAAATAATGCTGCTTTCCTTCATTTTGATAACAGATTTCAGTATCCCTGGGCATAGTTGTAGAACGGTAATGTTACTGAAAACTCAACACTATAATGCGCATATAACACACTTAAGACTTTTAAAAAACCATGTTGATGTCATTGTGAGTTAAGTTTAAAAACGAAGATAGGAGATTAAAGTTTGGATTTAGACTCAATAAAAGTAAAATAAAGTTTTGTTTGAAAATTTCCTATCTAATGCTGGCATAAGGCTGATGGATGGAATCAGTTTATCTAGTGTGATGAAAATATCCTGGTTGAAAGGCTTTGATTTTCATGAAGGAAAGGAAATAGTGAAGGTCTTAGTTTACGCCAAGAAATTCAGCTTTGTGCACTGAAATGTATAATTACATAGATTATGAGTTTGGTTTAATGACTGACCATAAAATTGGTATTGTAGACTTCGACATTGTTATCAGTTATACTGTTCAAAAATTTAAAAATATGTTAGGTGAGGAACTATTTGTACAATTCTGATTCGTTATGCACATTTGCAGTGACCAACTTCTCTTAAATATTTTTGTTGTCATACCTTAAGTCACTTCCTACTGGACTATTGCAATGACTTCTGATGCTAACTATCTGGAGTTAAGCAAAACCTCACCAGTTAAGGGCATAATCATCAACAAGACTGCTCTTATGTCACATATCAGTCACCAGCTCAGAGTTTCCCAGGCCACTCACACTTCTAACCAATGGGCTACAAATTCATGGTTTTCTACTATTCCCTCAGTTCAATAATTCACAAGAATGACTCAAAGAACTCAGAAAAGCATTATATTCATAATTACAGTTTTATTATAGCAAAAAGAATACAAATCAAGGCTAACTAAGACCATCTAAAAGAAGAGTAGCAAATATGGAGGTCTGAGAAGGTCCCAGCTGTGAAGCTTCCAGTGTCTTCTCCGAGTAAGTCAGGACATATTCATGTGTAACAATATGTACAAAGCATCGCTAACCAGGAAAGTGCACCCGAGCTTCAGTGTCCAGACTTTTTCTTGGAATTTCATTATATAGGCACGGTTGATTGAATTATTGGCCACATGGTGACATAATACATTCTCCAACCCTACTCCCTCCCTAGAGGTCACATGGCTCAAAGTTCCAATTGTCTAACCACATGGATGGTCTTTCTGGCAAGGTCAACTCCCATCCTGTACTGTCTTCTTTGCTTAAACTATCTAGGAGTCCACAGTGAGTTCACCTCATTAACATAAACTACTAAGGCTCACCATGAATAATGAAGACACTCTTATCCTTGGGAAATTGCAAGAATTTAGAAGCTACCTTACAGGAACTGAGCACAAAGGTCAGCCAAATTCTTCATTATACTACAACTGTCATTGACAAGTTGGAAAAGTATTAAGATTTCTTACGTGTATACAAGGCTAATATTCTTTATCTATGGAGCACACACTTTATTTTATATATTTTAAACAGAGTACACCAAGAGGACAACATTTTATTCATACATGGTTGCAACAATATTTTGATCTATTTTCTTCATTTCAGGCCAATGAATAAAGATTTAGGCCACTAAAGCTTTATTCTGTATTAGTGTCCTTGTTTTATTGGATAACATTTAGAAAAGCAAAATAGCTCCCTGTGTACTTCACATTGTTCCATCTTTGTAATACTACTCAAGCTCTTGCCATACCTATGGAATATGCAACTGCTGAAATTGGATAGTTTTAGTGTTCTGCTTTTTCCCTTTTATTGTCCCATCTTTTCTTCTTGCAAGGGTATTTATTTCCTCTGTTTATTTCATACCTTAATGGTTAATCTCAGATCCTCTGTAGCCAGACTGTCTAGGTTTGAATTCTTGGTCTTTTACTCGTTAGTTGCGTGACTAGTCAAATTACTTGGCTTTTCTATGTCTCAGTTTTTTCATCTATAAAACAAGGATAATAGTAATATTTACCTCATAGGGTTTCAGTAAAAATCCAGTAAATCATATATGTAAAATATGCAAAAAAGTTTTTGCAATGTAGGTACTCAATAAATATTAGCAATTATACATTCAATTTGAGCATAATGGATATTTTGGTATTTTAAGGACAACCACTGCTCTATATAACTAAAAGTTTCATTTGACACCAGCTAGTCTAAACTTTCTTTACTTTCTTCTTTTTATAAATTTCCGTCTTTTACTTTTTATATTAGTAATAATGTTTGCACTTTTTTCTTTCAATTATGAATGTAGGCAACCAACCTCAGATAGTTTATAAATGAAGAAGTTGAAGACCAAGGGAGGCAAAATGACTTGCTTAAGGTCACACACTGTGTGGCATAATTGAGATTGGAATCCTTATTTCATGTTTCCAAGCCCATTGCTCTTTTCACCATATTGTATTGCATCAAGGTGAATGCAGTTTATATTTTCAAAGGTAATACCCCGTCAGAATGCTGGGAAAGAAAGACTGAAAAGGCCTGATATGCTGAACAAAACTCAAGCTAAAAGTACTTTCACTGAGAATACCTATAAGAGCATACCTCAGTTTCTCCAAATGTGACTTTACGTGCAAAAGTTTGTGAAGAGAATTTCTGTACATATTTCATGAATATATTTTTATATTTTATTTTTTTACTTTGTTCCTCAAATTGACTTCTCCTTTCTTAAGAATATTTTCATTTTTTCTTTTGCTTTGGCTGTTGACAGATTTATTTTCAATTCAGTACAGCTCACTGAATTGCAAGGGAAAATAACTAGTGTGAAAGTGTTACAGTACACCCACGTAGTCCTTCCACCTGGTTGCCCTATCCTTCCAAACAGGTATCACCCCAAAGTAAACCATGTTGCTCAAAAACAATGATGAAAGAAGAATGGTAACAGTCTGCTGAAATATTCTAATTCAAATCTATCTTGAATGGTATTCATGGCTGTTATGATAAGGGCAAACCTGATCTTGTGATGAACAAGTCAGCACTTTTAAAGTAGATTCTGGTATTTCTAGTTCTAGGGATGAAACTGGAAATCATCATTCTCAGTAAACTATTGCAAGGACAAAAAACCAAACACCGCATGTTCTCACTCATAGGTGGGAATTGAACAATGAGAACTCATGGACACAGGAAGGGGAACATCACACTCCGGGGACTGTTGTGGGGTGGGGGAGGAGATATACCTAATTTAAAAGACGATTAAGGGTCACAAACAAATGGCACATGGATACATATGTAAAAACTGCACATTGTCAAACCTAAAGTATAATAATTAAAAAAAAAAAAAGAAAAAAAAAGTAGATTCTGTGTAATGCAACTCCTTCTTAAATACTAATAAGTATTCCACAAAAATAAGTGGGGATTTTTGGGGGGCAAATACTCTTGGAAAAGCCTGAGTTTAGAAGGCTGTTTTTTGTTTGTTTGTTTGATTTGTTTTTTGTTTTTGTTTTTGTTTTGTTTTGTTTTGTTTCTTGACTTCTCTGAATGTTTAATAGGCTTTGAAACACATCTTCAGGAACACTTTGGGAAACACTATATTAAGATTTTGTTAGTGCAGGGGTTCTTAACATGGAGTATAATTTTTTTAACTGCAAAAAATCTCACTTAAAAATTTTTTTTACCAAGGTAATTGTAGATTCACATGCAGTTGTAAGATACGTGGAAGTCCTGTGTACGCTTTACTCTATTTATCCCAATAGTAATATCTTGCAAAACCGTAGTACAATATCATAGCCCTGACATTAACATTTGCACAATCTACTATTCCCATTCAAGTTTCTCCAGTTTTATACTTACATGCATGTGTCTTTGTGTGTGTGCCTGTATGGGTAAGTTTTATACAATTTTATTATATATGTAGGTTCATAAAGTCTATGGCTTTTTATGGGGAAGTGGACGCCTTTCTATGAAAATTAGCGGAGATTAGGAATAACAATGAGACCTTGGAATCTTAAAGGATGAGTAGCCAAGTGGTGGAGACAGCTTGGCATGGGTATTCCAAGCAAGGAAGGCCTCTGGAGCAAAGGTATTTATATTAATGGTGGGAAAACACAAGTAAAGTTGCTGGAGCATGGAGTGCAAGACAGGAAGTAGCACGAATTTAGATGAAAAAATTTGGTAGACATTATGTTGTCAGGGCCTTGCATACAAATGAAATTCAATTTTATCCTAACGTCATTGGGGAGGCAGGGTTAGGGTTAAGGTAGTGGAATTAACATGCTTCTTTTCATTTGTCTCAAATCACTGGTGGTGTGGTTTGGAGTGGGTAAAACCAAAGGCAGGGAGATAGAAATAAAGATACAGAAAATTTGTGAAGGTAAGGTAAATAAACTAGGTTTATTTCTTCTGGAGAATGGATGGCTAAGGGGTGACTTAGTCACAGTTTTCCAACATAAAGTTTATAATATGAAAGATTTTTTTTCTAGTCTCTGATCACCAAAAAAAAAAAAAAAAAAAAAGGAAAAGAGGAAAGAAAATGATAAAAATGGAGACGTTTAAGCTGGTTACCAAGCAAACTCTCTTGATCACCAGGATAATGAGTCATATATTTAAAATCTTTATCTCCAGAGATTTTCACGAGGAGAATGGTAGTGGTTGCATTACCACAGATAGATAACAACTTAACAATGTCAGAGAGGTATGGATGTAGGGCTGTTGAGATTTATTGACTGATTGATTTTCTTTTTAACGTGACAAGATTGTCATGAGAGATAATTTCTTTTAAAAATCTGGTGGCTTAACTATTATTATGTGGAGGCTAGATTCAGATTGAGGGCTGCCAGTTCCCTCAATCTGTGGTTTACTCATTCACTTGGTTTTAGGAAGGGGTCTGGAAAAATTAGGTGCTCCTATGAAACCCTGTTGTGCCTTGTGGTTCTCTGAGAAGGTGATCAACCAAGTAACATATATTAAGTGACAGTTTACTAGGTGCTGGGTAAAATACAAAGAGATTTAATGTGTAGTTTATGCTCTCTAGGATCTGACCATTTACTTTGGGAATATAGAACATATGGATGGGAAACTAACAATATAAGAGATAATGTAAGTTCAAACATAACTTGCGATTAGTCCATAAACTTCTGTTGAGTTATATTAAGTTATAAACTACATTTAAAAATCAGTGTGTTACTGGAAGTTTCCCTAATGATGTCATTTCTGAGAAACTCAGGTCAACAGAAATGAATGCATTTTAGAATGGACAGTTAAACCTGACATATCTAGTTCTGCTATGTTAAAGGGTAAAAGGGTTAGAAATGAATAACGATGCCACAAATTTTATTTGAAAATTGAAGAATTACATTAACATTTATTCCAAACATTATTCGGTTTGTGCACAAAAGGTTTATAGATTCAGCAGAACAAAGATGTCCTAGAATATGTAATACCTCACGATTTGTTTACTCTTCTAAAATAAGCATTTATAATTGTTTACATGTATGCAAGCTAAGAGGCAGTGTAGAGTGGTGGAAAGCGTAATGGATTGAGAATTAATCATTTCTTTTAATTTTACTTCTGCCCCTAATTAGTTCTATGATTCTCCTGATTAAAATGCTGTTGTAGTAATAACAATCTATTTTTTTCCCAAGGCATAACAAATTAGATAAAATCACCATTACTCTAAGCCTAAGAAAAATATTGAGATTTGCAAGCCAATTAAATGGAAAAAATGATAAATGCAAAATAACACTGATGAATGGCCTAAAGACAAATGCCTAAATAAAATTCAGCTACCAGGAATGTTTGACATGATAGGTAATATGGCACTTGGAAGAGCCTAAGTTTTGTTATTATATCACAAATTTGAGGGAGAAGACCATAATAATAAGTAAAATTTTGATTCCTCTTTCACACAGGAAGCAGAGCTTTAGCAGTGAGATACATAAACCTCCATAGATGTCACAATTTCATAAAAGGGCCAGAAAAAGGAGGAGGAAAGGGAAAGGGATAAAAAACCATTTATTTAGTACTTATTATTTGTGAAAACTTTACAATCCATTTTCACATGTACTACATTCTATAAGTAAAGTTATATAAACCAGTGTTTCCCAAACCTGTCAGGTCTTTATATTCATCTGGGACAATTGTTAAAAATGCAGATTCTCTGCCCTCAGCCTCTCTCCAGAACGATAGTTTCCAAAGGAGAGAGACTGATAGTCTATTTTGCATGTGTCTTAGGGGATTCTCATGATTAGGCAATTCTCGGAAATACTACCGTAGACTCTTAAAAGTCCCAAAGTACTTATCTAGAGACAGATATTCTCAATATTGCAAATACTACTACAATCGCTATAGTTTCCCATGTACAAGTTCTATTTTGCTGGCTAAGAACCATCACTTTCTTGCATCTTCTCACTTTCTTTTCATTGCCATCACAAGCACTAGCAGTTGCATCTTTTGGGGTAATTTTTTTTCCACAAAAAACCCAGTAAGTTTTATGACTTCTGAGGGAGGTCCTAAGCACAGGAGAAAAAGGGAACTATGAAGACACACTGATGCTAGGTATGTACTTCTCTGAGTAGACAAGTAACAAAAATGGGCATCTCACAGGTCTAAATGCTGAGACTAATCTTATTTTTCATAAATCTGTAATATAATGTTTGCTAAATATATGCTGACTGAAACTAGATGGAAAAATGAGCCTATAATACATCTGCCAAGTCGGGAGTTAACACCATAGTCTTTAAAGGAGTGAAATGTTAAGTCGAAAGTGGTAAAACAGAGGAAAAGACATTCTCTGTGAGATTTCTAACTGTCTGTAATGCAGAAAGATTAATTCAATCAGGGACTCTGTGGGACCACTTTTAACATTTCCTTGACTCAAATGAATTGGAAGATGTGTCATACTGATAAAAGAATATGGGTTTTTAAAGGCGAGTGGGCAGGAAAATCATGAGTAAGATTGAGTAGGATACAGCATGCATTTGAGGAAAATAATCTAAATTATAGGCTAATGGGTTTCTAGTTTATCAGTCTATCTAGCTTACATCTATAGAGAGGAGCTGTGAGTCTGTCTAAATTAGCCTCTCTGGGGACCCAAGTACTATATATTACAGCCACTTATGTTATTTTCTTTATAGCATTTGCCATGCATGCTCTGTGCTTTTTGTTTATTACCTATGTCCACTTCTTTCACCTTTGAAACAAGATGCAAACTCCATAAGGGTAGAGACCATGTTTTTGGTTATCTTTGTTTGCTGTACTATATTATTTATATATATTAAATATTTAGTGAGTTTCTGATTGTCCTAAAGATATCAACTTAGCATGCTACTGTGGTCAAAAGGTCAAAAAATAATGAGCATAATCGTGGTGTATATTAACATAAAAAATACAATATTCTACTTTGTATACATAATTACGGATTTGCCCACATATCTAGAAGATGTGTTTGAACTGGAGAAGATCTAAATGTAAGTAGCAAGTAACAAGTAACGAGGATAATTAAGGAGAAAGATCTTCAAGAGTAGACTATAAAGAATAGGATTGGCAGGGTGCGGTGGCTCACGCCTATAATCCCAGCACTTTGGGAGGCCGAGGTGGCTGGATCACGAGGTCAGGAGATCGAGACCATCCTAGCTAACACGATGAAACCCCGTCTCTACTAAAAAATACAAAAAAATTAGCTGGGCGTGGTGACACACACCTGTAGTCCTAGTTACCCAGGAGGCTGATGCAAGAGAATCACTTGAACCCAGGAAGCGGAGGTTGCAGTGAGCCGAGATTGAACCACTGTACTCCAGCCTGGGCGACAGAGCAAGACTCCATCTCAAAAATGAAAAAAAAAAAAAGAAGTAGGATTATTTTATCTGAGAAGATGAAAACTGAGGGCTAGACATTATAAAAGAGAAAGGATAAGGTGAGTTTAGAGTTGTTCATCAAATCTGCATGCAATAACTAGGAGTTACCGTTCATGTTCCTGCATTCAATAAACATGCATTGTATTGTATAACAGGTACTTAGCTAAATGCTAGAGATACAAAGATGAACAAGATAGAATAGACTAGTTTATAGAATAGTAGGAAATAGCCTTATGTGCAGATATCAACAATGCTTTCTAGATAAGATGAAACCTACACTGAATATTAAATTATTATTAGAAGTTAACCAGGTAAAGAGTGTTTGAAACCAGGCAGAGGAGACAGCAGAAACAAAGCCAATTGCATGAGAAACAAGAACACATGTGTGAGGGATTATAAGCAATTCAGCATTGTTTGAATGTAGCATTTGATGAGGGAGTGGATAAAAATTAGATCAGTAAGGCCAACAGGGAAAATTGTGAGGTGCTAAAATAAGACATTAAGGGTGTTGTACAAGTCTAGGCAAATGCTGGTAGTTTCTTTGGGTAGTGATAGTATAGACGTTAAAGTAATGGAAAAAAAAAACAAGGAATATAAAGGAGGATATTGCCACTAATTAGATATAGGGACGGGAAAGAGAGAGAGGAGTCTATATGACTTTAAAATTTCTAGTTTTGGTAATTGAGTGGATGATGGCAACAGACAATGCATAATTACAGGAACAGGATAGGATGTGATATGGGATGTAAAGATGAATTCAGTTTGTGCCATTAAGGTTGGTTCCTGTGAGCCATTTGAGGAATTCAGCATATAGTTTAGTATAACTCTTAAGCCTGAATGAGAGACATAGGTTAGAGATATAGGTGTAGGAGTTATCAGCATATGGGTAACAATTGAAAACTTGAGCATCAATTCGATCACCTGGGAAAAGGTGTAAAGTGAGAAGATCAGAGGAACAACACTGACTCTGGGGAACATCAATATTTATTGAGCAAATACGAGAACAGGAGCTCATAAAATAAACAGAAAAAGAATGATTGGAGATATGCTATATTAACTAGAGGTGTTTGATTTCCTGGAGTTCAAAAGTGAAGAAGTTTAAAAAAGAGGGAGTGATTATCAGTACCATATTCAATCGGAAGATCCAGATTGAAAATAATTTCCCTTGGATCTTACAATTAGGAAGCAGTTTGCAACTTCAGTGAAATCAAACATGGTAGAGCAATGTGTATAGGATCCAGAATCCAGAAAATTGAGGATTGAGTGGCATACTAAGATAATAATATTTAGGATAAATAGAAGGATGTTCTCTCCCTTTCTTTTACAAACAGCAGACAGAGGAGCACAAGAATTTCTAACTTCTAAAACATGATACAAATTGAAAAAACTCATTTTTTAGATAATTTCATGAGTTGCAGATCTATAATATTTGTTAATTTAAAAAGGTTATTTGTGGGAATATTATTAACTTGTGAAATGGATAGATGGAAAAGGAGTTTTTTATGTTTTTATCATAACATATACTCATAGGACCATTTGTAATGTAGTCTGTGTTGATACCAAATGGATTAATATCACTCATAATTTGCCCTACTGACATACAACTACAGGGGCAGGGATGGGAACATATGACTGTATATGCATCTTAATTTTTTTGCCAAATTAAAACACAATCTGGGAAGGGTAATCCAATATCTCTAGCTCTCTGACAACGAATAATGAGAGAAAAACAACAGAACAACAGAAGGGGTGGAATAAAAAAAAGCTCTTCTTGGAAATACAACACAGCAAGCTTGCCACTACAAATATTACCAAAGATAACTGAAATAGGTGGCTCAAAAGCAATAGTATTATATTACAGTGATTTAAAATTAAGTGTAATGCTCATTACATATACAAGGTCAGTTCTTGTGGCGGAACATAATGGAGGTGTATTGCTTTAGTAGAACGTTAGCAGTACTACAGCATGTAACCAAACTTTAATTTTTTTGTACAATTGCTGCCACAGGCATACCTTGTTTTATTGTACTTTGCTTTATTGTACTTCACAGATACTGTGGGTTTTTTTTTTTTTTCAAGAATTCAGGATTTGTGGCAACTCTGCATCGAGCAAGTCTATCAGCGTTAGTTTTCAAATATCATGCGTTCACTTCATGTCTCTGTTTCACATCTTGGTCATTTTCACAATAGTTCAAAATTTTTCATTATTATTACATCTGTTATGGTGATCAGTGATCTTTGATGTTACTATTATGATCAAGACACCACAAACTGCACCCACATAAGAAGGCAAACATAATTGATAAAGGATGTGTGGATTCTGACTGCTCCACCTACTGGCCATTTCTCCTTCTCTTTCCCTCTCCTGAGGTCTCTCTATTCTGTAATAGAGAGGCCAATTAATAAATGACAATGGTCTCTAGGTGTTTTAGTGAAAGGAATATTTGCACGTCTCTCACTTTAAATCAAAAGCTAGAAATGATTAAGCTTAGTGAGGAAGGTATGTCGAAAACTGAGATAGGCTGAAAGCTGGCCTTTTGTACCAAACAGATAGTCAAGTTGAGAATAGAAATGAAAAGTTCTTGAAGGAAATTAAAAGTGTTACTCCAGTGAGCACATGAATGATAAGAAAGCAAAACAGCCTCATTATTGATCTGGAGAAAGTTTTGGTGGCCTGGATAGAAGATCAAGCCAGCCACGACATTCCCCCCAGCCACAGCCTAATCCAGAGCAAGGCCCTAACTTTATTCAATTCCATGAAGGCTGAGAAACGTGAAGAAGCTGCAGAGGAAGTGTTTGAAGCTAGTGTTTGAAGAGGTTGGTTCATGAGTTTTATGGAAAGAAGTCATCTCCATAACATAAAAGTGCAAGGTGAAGCAGCAAGTGCTGATGTAGAAGCTGTAGCAAGTTAGCCAGCAGATGTAGGTAAGATCATTGATGAAAGTGGCTACACTAAACAGATTTTCAATGTAGACAGAATCTTATATTGGAAAAAGATGCCATCTAGGACTTCCATAGCTAGAAAATAACAGTTACTGCCTGGCTTCAAAGTTTCAAAGGACAGGCTGACTTTCTTGTTAGGGGCTCATGCAGCTGGTGACTTCGAATTGAAGCCAATGCTCATTTACCATTCTGAAAATCCTAGGTCCCTTAAGAATTTTGCTAAATCTACTCTGCCTATGCTCTATAAATGGAACAACAAAGCTTGAATGGAAGCACATCTGTTTACAGCATGTTTTACCAAATATTTTAAGTCCACTGTTGAGACCTACTTCTCAGAAACAAAGATTCCTTTCAAAATATTACTGCTCCTTGACAATGCACCAGATTACCCAAGGACCATGATGTAGATGTACAAGGAAGTGAATGTTGTTTTCATGCCCACAGACACAACATCCATTCTGCAGTCCATGGATCAAGGAGTAATTTTTACTTTTACATCTTATTTAAGAAATACATATTGTAAGGCTATAGCTGCCATAGATAGTGATTCCTCTGATGGATCAGATCTAAGTCAATTGAAAACCTTCTGGAAAGTATTCACAATTCTAGAACTACATTGGTTATTTATGGGAGGAGGCAAAAATACCAACATTATCAGGAGTTTGGAAGAAGTTGATTCCAACACTTATGAATGAATTCATGGTGTTCAAGACCTCAGTGAAGGAAGTAACTGTAGATGTGGTGGAAATAGAAGAGAATTAGAATTAGAGGTGGACCCTAAAGATGTGACTGAGTTGTTGCAATTTCATGATAAAACTTTAATGGATGAAAAATTGTTCCTTATGCATAAGCAAAGAAGATGACTTCTTGACACGGAAGCTACTCCTTGTGAAGAAGCTGTGAACATTGTTGAAATGACAACAAAGGATTTAGAATATTATACAAACTTAGTTGATAAAGCAGCAGCAAGGTTAGAAGGATTGACTCCAATTTTGAAAGAAGTTCTACCGTGGGTAAAATGCTATCAAAAATCACTGCATGCTACAGAGAAATCTTTCATGAATGGAAAAGTCAATTCATGTGGCAAAATTTATTATTGTCTTATTTTAAGAAATTTCCCTAGGCATCCCACCCTTCAGCAACCACCACCCTGATCAGTTAGTCATCACCAATGCTGAGGAAATACCATCCACTGGCAAAAAGGGTATTACTCAGTGAAGGCTCAGATGATTGTTAGCATTTTTTTTAGCAATAAGCATTTTTTATTAGGGTATATACATTGCTTTATACAATGCTATTGCACACTTAATAGACTACAGCATATTATAAACATAACTTTTATATGGACAGGGCAACAAAAAATTTGTGTAATTTGCTTTATTGTGATATTCACTTTATTTTGGTGGTCTGGAACCAGACCCACAGTATCTCTCAGGTATACCTCTATTTGTAATTTCAACTATTTTGAAGGGCCTCCAAACAAATGAGAACTGTTACAAATAACATCATATATTTGATTCTCTCAGAAATTATAATGATTACCTTGATCAGTCTAGGTCAAGGAAGTAAACCTGTGACTTTGTGAATCATGACATAGAGTTGTCTCCTAGGATAGATGTACCTTAGTGTGGGCACCCCATTCCAGGGTGTGCTCCTCAGTTCCATAAGTAAGATGCTCAATTTGGTCAGATACTTAAATGATACCAGTCTCTCAGAGAGTAGCTTGTAGCAGTTTAATACAAAAGGGATCAATGTATAAATCTGAGTGTTATCTTGTTTTTCTTTTTCAATAAACATAACCGTCAAAAAGACTGCAGCACGTAGGATGATGATTGCTGAGTTTCCTCCATAATTATAAGTTATACTGGAACATATAATTATCAGGGCACATAGGTCAACATGGAATGAGAAAAACTGGGATTTTGCTTGAGTGATTTTCATAGATATTTGTCATGGAACTTTTGTGGCTTAATGCGTCTATCTCTACAGGTATAGATCTGGCTAGAGGACTGGAATGTTCTTATTCATTGGCTAGAACATCTTTTATGTTGGAAAGGTTCGTAATACCAGTTTCAATTTGTACTCTCTGATTCCTGTTTTCTATGTTTCAAATTAATCACTCCTCTTCATTTGACTCATTTTTTAGATATATTTGGGCTACCTAATAGGTTATAGGCAAGTTTTGTTCTTCTTGGCTTTGGATTAAAAGACATTTTTGTTCAGTATAAGTTTTGCACATGTATTATCATGTCTATAATATGTTGATTCTGTTAGTTTGGGTCTCAGAGTTATGAGGAAATGTGCCATTCTGGCTGTAGAGTTTAATTTTAAGATCATGGATTTTAATCAGGTATTAATTCTGGCTTCCTAGAATTAAAACGATAGCTGTGGGTCCTTGTAAATGTTATTTCACTCTCTTAAGCCCCAATTTACTTATTCCAAAAATGGAAGTAATACTGTTACTTATCTCACACGGTTGTAGTGATAATTGCATAAGATAATGCACACGAAGTATCCACAGGGCCTAGCACATTGTAAGTGCTAAGAAGGTATTCATTATTTATTACTGTATAAAAAGCTCAGAAGAAAAACTTTTTATTAGCACCATTATTATTGTTTATAAGATGAATATGCAAAAGACTATAGAAAAGAATCGGTGAGCAACTTTAGTGTTAGTTTATAGGAAATCATTTCTACCTTCACTTAATACGCAACAATGATTAGTGCCAATTTGAAAATTAGAGCTGGCAATATTGATAACTGCTTCTCTTACACCTGAGTGCCTTTTTATATGTCTAGAAAAACAGTTCTGCTCCTTCTATTTATTCAACACTTGGCAAGTTGAACCGTCCAAGTATGAAAATATTATTTTCAGGGAAAGCTGTTATCTGTTTATCTATATAGAGTGATAAATACATTAAGTTTTTAAACATATTTCTGAGTCACATTAAATTTTTCCATTGCTAAACTAAGAAGATATTATTATTATATACAAAATCATTTACCCTCATAATTATATCCTCCTAATATGTGTTTTCATATTTCTGTATATTCCAAATATAGAAATTATGTTTCATTTCTAATCAGAGGCAGATGATGCCTTCAGTACCCAGAAGCCAACATAGATCCTGGAAATATCACAAATGCCAGCACACACATGGTGTCTCCTTGCTAGTGTCAGATGTGTAGCTCTAGCAAAGAGCATCCATGGAAATAGCTGAAAAATAGAAGGCAGGTAGGTGGAGGACCAGATACCAGCTTCTAAAATCATAATGGAATGAAACCACAAGAAGCAGTTGTCCAATGAATTGAGAAATACAATTCAACTGGATGTGGCAGAACAGGGTGACCTGGTACAAATCTTGGCCAACCAGCCGATTGGTAAATAATAGAGAAACATCTTTTATCAATTTCAAGTTCATTTTTCTCCTCAGTGTCCTCATCTAAATCCTACCCATTGTTCAAATTCCAGTTTAAGTCTCATTTAATAGTAATATGGGTGATGACGAAAATAGTATTTACATATATGTTTTTATTTCATCTTTGCAACAACTCTTTAAGGAAGTGGATCCTCAGAAATGTTAAGAAACTTGACAAGCTATTTGTCCAAAATAGTATTGATGAGTTTAGGACTTGTGGAGAATACGGCTCTTATGCAAGATCCATGTGAAAGTTTGTAGGAGGTTTTTGGCTAGGTGAGTCTCAAGTTTGAGGGTCAAAGTGTGTCCCGAATTGGTGGGTTCTTGGTCTCACTGACTTCAAGAATGAAGCCGCAGACCCTCGCGGTGAGTGTTACAGTTCTAAAGGCGGCGTGTCTGGAGTTTGTTCCTTCTGATGTTCGGATGTGTTCAGAGTTTCTTCCTTCTGGTGGGTTCGTGGTCTCGCTGGCTCAGGAGTGAAGCTGCAGACCTTTGCAGTGAATGTTACAGCTCTTAAGACAGCACGTCTGGAGTTGTTCTTTCCTCCCGGTGGGCTCGTGGTCTCACTGGCTTCAGGAGTGAAGCTGCAGACCTTCGCCCTGAGTGTTAACAGCTCATAAAAGCAGTGTGGACCCAAACAGTGAGCAGTAGCAAGATTTATTGCAAAGAGCAAAAGAACAAAGCTTCCACAGTGTGGAAGGGGACCCAAGCCAGTTGCCACTGCTGGCTTGGGCAGCCTACTTTTATTCTCTTATCTGGCCACACCCACGTCCTGCTGATTGGTAGAGCCGAGTGGTCTGTTTTGACAGGGCGCTGATTGGTGCGTTTACCATCCCTGAGCTAGACATAAAAGTCCTCCACGTCCCCATCAGATCAGTTAGATACAGAATATCAGCACAAAGGTTCTCCAAGGCCCCCCCAGAGCAGCTAGATACAGAGTGTCAATTGGTGCATTCACAAACCTCGAGCTAGACACAGGGTGCTGATTGGTGTATTTACAATCCCTGAGCTAGACATAAAGGTTCTCCACATCTCCACCAGACTCAGGAGCCCAGCTGGCTTCACCCAGTGGATCCTGCACTGGGGCTGCAGGTGGAGCTGCCTGCCAGTCCCGCGCCGTGCGCTCACACTCCTCAGCCCTTGGGTGGTCGATGGGACTGGGTGCTGTGGAGCAGGGGGTGGTGCTCGTCAGGATGGCTCGGGCCGCACAGGAGCCCATGGAGCGGGTGGGAGGCTCAGGCATGGCGGGCTGCAGGTCCCGAGCCCTGCCCCATGGGAAGGCAACTAAGGCCCGGTGAGAAATCGAGCGCAGTGCCAGTGGGCTGGCACTGCTGGGGGACCCAGTACACCCTCCACAGCTGCTGGCCTGCGTGTTAAGCCCCTCACTGCCCAGGGCCGGCAGGGCCAGCCGGCCGCTCCGAGTGAGGGGCCCACCAAGCCCATGCCCACCTGGAACTCCAGCTGGCCCGCGAGCGCAGCGCACAGCCCCAGTTCCCACTCGCGCCTCTCCCTCCACACTCGGTGCAAGCTGAGGAAGCCGGCTCCCGCCTTGGCCAGACCAGAAAGGGGCTCCTACAGTGCAGCAGTGGGCTGAAGGGCTCCTCAAGTGCCGCCAAAGTGGGAGCCCAGGCAGAGGAGGTGCCCAGAGCAAGCGAGGGCGCCCAGAGCAAGCGAGGGCTGTGAGGACTGCCAGCACACTGTCACCTCTCAAAAGCACGACCAGACATAAAGTTTTGGAAATCTTTAGCAATTAATGATGATAGCTTATAACAAGAGAATAGATGAGATCACACAGAGAGAGTCTCTGGAATAAGGGAGGGGGTCTGAGGTCTGAGGGATCTTAGGACAAAACTCAGGAAGACACCAGTATTTAAATGGTGAATGAAAGCACAGCAAGCAGCATAAAGAAACTAGGAAGGAGCAGCTAGAGGGGAAGAAAATCAGTAGAGTTTGGTGTCACAGAAGAAAAGAGAGGACTGAATTTCAAAAAGGGATTGGTTGAAAGAGTCAAAGTCTACAGAAAGGTCAAGTTAAAAGAAACTTGTACTATTGGGCGGGGAAAGAAACTTGAACATGCTCTTACTGTGATGGGAAGGAGCCAGTGAAGAGGAAGAGGCTGAAACAGAGAAGAGAATGGAGCGCTATGAATGGATCAAACTCCCTGAGGAGATGGGAGAGGCTGGTATCCAAACCACAGGTGAAGAATTTAGTTTTAAAGTTGAAAAGAGAAAAATCCTTCCTGTGAGAGTGAATGAGGCAGGAACTATGAAGGAGGCTTGAAGACAGTATGGTTACTGAGAGGTATAAGAGAAGGAACTGAGCAAACAGGCAAACAGCAGCCTTCCTTCCCCGACACCGTAATAGAAAATTTCTTCATATGGCTTTTGGTATCCTCTTGAAAGCCCTCAGAAACATCTGAGATCCAACATCGTTACTAGTATTCACTTTTCTCACACATGTTCACACACATTTTCTCATCATTCATCAGAGCATTCCATTTCAGGATGCTGAGGAAACAAAGATATCTTTCAGCAGTCTGAACTAGGTGAGGTATATAGTCCCAGAGGGACATGAGTATGGGACTTTAATCATATCCTCTGTATCCGTATCTGTGGGCAATTATTTAAAGTCATTTTGTTTTTGGCAAGTTGTCTTACCCATTATCTTTATGTTTTTAAAATTTGTAATACAAATAATAATGCATAGCCAATTAATAGTTTATCCTATTTTAATGTAAATTTTTAATAAATAAGGAACTCTCTGTTAAAAAATACTTGTACCTGTCAATTGGAGTATCTATTTAGGACAACTTAAATTTATACTCTGACATTACAATCCTCAAAATTGGCCCAAATAAACTCACTACTTATATTAACTTTGCTTCAGTTTCTTCCTTTTAGGTTGACCAGGCTAAGTTCTGAAATGTCTTCTTTTCACTGAATCAGGTCACGCATCCTAGTAGTGGCCTCTTGGTTTTTTTTTTGTTGTTTTTTTTTTTTTTGAGACGGAGTCTTGCTCTGTCCCCCAGGCTGGAGTGCAGTGGTGCTCTCGGCTCACTGCAAGCTCCACCTCCCGGGTTCATGCCATTCTCCTGCCTCAGCCTCCCGAGTAGCTGGGACTACAGGCGCCCGCCAACACGCCCGGCTAATTTTTTGTATTTTTAGTAGAGGCGGGGTTTCACCATGTTAGCCAAGATGGTCTCGATCTCCTGACCTCGTGATCCGCCCGCCTCGGCCTCCCAAAGTGCTGGGATTACAGGCTTGAGCCACCGCGCCCGGCCGGCCTCTTGTTTTTGATAGCTCCCTGTCTTCCCAGAACATCTTGGTCTGGCTTCCCTTCCTGCCTTATCCACTCAGCCGTGGTAGTGGCGCTTTTTCTATTGTCCCTGGTTAGCCTTCACCGGTGGTTTGAATCTTGTAATCCCTCTAACAGCTGCCAGCCTCTCACTTCACTCATGTACAGGGCATACAACTGAGCCTGGTTCCCACTGTTGGCCCAACAAGGGCATCTGCTCCACCAGCTTGTACCCTATTCACTTCCCTGAACTGGGAGCCTTGCAACTTTATTTTCTTCCATCTACACCTACATCCCCCTACTCTTCCAGTCTCCCAACCCCACCCAGAAGGTCTCTGAGCTCCTTTAACCCACCTTCCCTTTCAGAGAAGAAGTGTGTGTGTGCGTGTTTGGGGGTCCATTCCACTTTGGGTGTGTAAATAGCCACTCTATCGTCTCCAGAAAACCTGCCCTTCCCTCTCCCTCTCTGGGCTCACTGCAGTTCCCAGCTCAGCCGCTTGGCGATTCTCCATTCAGGAAGTGCCTTCTCAAAGGAAGCTGGTCCCAGCAGGCCTTGCGGCATGACTCAACTTTTCTCTGTGACGTGTCGCGGAGTCGCCGGTAGGGTTCGGTGTGGCGAGGGGGACCTGCTTCGCTCTTTGTGAGAACAAGGGAGTGAGGGAGGAAGGAGGCCGAGGAGGAGGCCAGGACTGAGCAAGGACTAAAGTAAGACTGAAAGGAGAGGTGAGGGGTGGACTGGTTGGTGGCGGCAGCCTGTACCGGAAGCGGCGGCAGCAGCCGAGGCGACCCACCGTGAGGCAGCTGCTTTACTAGGCCACAGCCGCCATGGCGATGAACTTTGGGGACCATGCTAGCGGGTTCCGTCACAATGATGTGATCAGGTTCATCAACAATGAAGTCCTCAGGAATGGCGGCGGCCAAGCCTTTTACATGGCCTTCCGCTCGCGGCCGTGGAACGAGGTAGAGGACCGGCTTCGGGCCATTGTGGCCGACTCGCGGGTGCCCCACGCCATTAAGAGGGCCTGTACCTGGAGCGCTTTGGCTTTGAGTGTGCGAGTGGCTGCGAGGCAGCGGGAGCAGCTGCTGTACTGTGTTCGGCGGCTGCAAGAGCATGTGGAGGAGCGCCAGGTGACCTCCTGGGCTCTAACCTCCCAGCTGCAGCAGCTGCGCCTGCAGCATGAGGAGGCGGCAACACAGCTGCACCTCACGCAGGCCGCCCTGCAGCAGGCGCTGAATGAGCGTGATGGGTTATGCAGTAGGCTGCGCGAAGTTGAGAGATCCATGCAGGTCTATCCGATACCTCAGGATTTTGTACCTGGTCCAGAAGCCGGCCAGTATGGGCCTGTGGCCGGGACTTTAAATGCAGAACAGAGTGAGGCGGTGACCACAGAGGCACAGGGAATGCCACATTCGGGAGCCCAGATAGCAGCCCCAGCAGCTGTGTTTTACATGCCTGAACCCCAGAGTGGCAGGGTCCAGGGCATGCAACCCCTTCTGCCAATGCAGGCGCCTCATCCAGTCCCATTCCATGTGCCTTCACCAATGGGACTGCCATACTCAACACCTCTACCACCCCCGGTAGTAATGGAATCAGCAGCAGCAATTGCACCACAGATGCCTCCTGCAGGGATCTATCCACCTGGTCTTTGGGCCACAGTGGGGTCCCAGGGGGAGACGGCCCCTCTGTGGGACCAGAAGTGCCATGGCCAGGATGGATATCCTGAGAATTTCCAAGGAGTATATCTCCCAGGGGATAACAGAAGCTGCAACCAAAAGGAAGGTTCTGAGTGTCCCCAAGGAATGACCTCCCAAGGGGACAGCAGCAGCCACAGCCTGAAGAAAGATCCAGTGATGCAACAGGACACAGCTCCCCCAGAGTTTAGCAGGAGCCACAGCCTGAAGAAAAAACCAGCAATGCCCAAGGAGATGGTCCCCCTAGGGGACAGCAACAGCCACAGCCTGAAGAAAGATCTAGTTGTGCACAAGGAGATGGTCTCCCTGGGGGACAGCAACAGCCACAGCATGAAGAAAGATCCAGTGATGCCTCAGAAGATTGTCCCCCTGGGGAAGAGTAGCAGCCACCACCTGAAGAAAGATCCAGTGATGCCCCAGAAGATGGTCCCCCTGGAGGAGAGCAACAGCCACAGTCTGAAGAAAGATCCAGTGATGTGCCAGGAGATGGTCCCCCTGGGGGACAGCAACAGCCACAGCCTGAAGAAAGTTCCAGTGGTGGCCCAGGGCACAGCTCCCCTGACGTTTAGCAGGAGACACAGCCTGAAGAAAGTGCCAGTGATGCCCAAGGAGATGGTCCCCCTGGGGGACAACCACAGCCTGAAGAAAGATCCAGTTGTGCACAAGGAGATGGTCCCCCTGGGGGACAGCGATAGTCACAGGATGAAGAAAGATCCAGTGATGCCCCAGAAGATGGTCCACCTGGGGGACAGCAGAAGCCACAGCCTGAAGAAAGATCCAGTGATGCCCCGGAACATGGTCCCCCTGGAGGAGAGCAACAGCCACAGTCTGAAGAAAGATCCAATGATGCGCCAGGAGATGTTCCCCCTGGGGGACAGCAACAGCCATAGCCTGAAGAAAGATCCAGTGGTGCCCCAGGGCACAGCTCCCCTGATATTTAGCAGGAGACACAGCCTGAAGAAAGTGCCAGTGATGCCCAAGGAGATGGTCTTCCTGGGGGGCAGCAACAGCCACAGCCTGAAGAAAGATCCAGTGGTGCCCCAGGGGACAGCCTCCCTGGGGTTTAGCAGGAGGCACAGCCTGAAGAAAGAGTTAGTGATGCCAAAGGAGATGGTCCCCCTGGGGGACAGCAACAGCTACAGCATGAAGAAAGATCCAGCGATGCCCAAGGAGATGGTCCCCCTAGAGGACAGCAACAGTCACAGTCTGAAGAAAGATCCAGTGGTGCACCAGGAGATATTCCCCTTGGGGGACAGCAACAGCCACATCCTGAAGAAAGATGCAGTGATGCCCAAGGAGATGGTCCCCCTAGGGCACAGCAACAGCCACATCCTGAAGAAAGATCCAGTGGTGCACCAGGAGATGGTCCTCCTAGGGAACAGCAACAGCCACAGCCTGAAGAAACATCCAGTGATTCCCCAGGGCACAGCCTCACTGAAGTTTAGCAAGAGCCACAGCCAGATGGAAGGTCCGGAGAGGCCCCAGGCAACTTCTCTGGAGGATAGCAAGAGCCATGGTGTGAAAAATAGCCCATGGAAACACCAGCCTCAGGGGCAGAAGGTCAAGCAACAAAAAAGGAAAAAGGCCTCAGAATCCCAGCAACAGAAGCCTGCCTCATGCTCCAGCCCAGTGAATTGGGCCTGCCCATGGTGTAATGCCATGAATTTTCCATGGCACAAGGTGTGCTATAAATGCAAGAGAGTCCATATGCCAGTTGAGAATGGCAGCGTTGACCCAGCGTAAACTCTTTGATTTCAGGAAGGTAAGTAAGATGGAAGCACTCCAAAGAGAAACCAATTTCCCAGGACCCCCTTCTGATAAAAAAGTAACTTATTTACTTAACAGAAAATTTGAAACCAAAATTGTAGAGAAAATTAGATAAAATAATCCATTATCCTATTACCCAAATTAAGTACTTTTTATCATTGTGAGTATACATACATACAAATACGTATGTATTTATTTTCTTATTTTATTCATTTATTTGAATAAAGGGAGACTACTTCTGAGTATAACATTCAGTCTTTAATTAGGGGATTTCTCCTAATTGCTGTCAACTTTTTCAGGTAGTAGATTCTGGTTGGCTGATACTAATTGGTTGACACCCTGGAGATGCTAAAGTTATAGTTATAAAGCCTGTTTTAAATCAACCATTTTCTGTTTTTTTGTTTTGTTTTGTTTTGTTTTTTCTTAACCTCCTTCTCCTGAAAATGCCATGTATTTGGCTGGGAGCAGCCATGTGATTTTAGAGTTACAGGCTATATTGTATTTTAGAAACACTGCTTTTCCTTGCAAGTGCTATCATTCCTTTTGAAACTAATGCAGTGTTGATTTTTGCTTATTTTTTGTTTTATTAGTTTTACAGGTGAAGTCCTGTTTTTGTGTCTTAGCCCCACCAAACTTGCTTGTTTCTGAAGAAGCTGAACCTGTGACATTAGAAGATCTGCCAAAGCCACAAGAAGTAACACCTCAGTTCTGATGGACTCACACCTCACTGAGACCCCAGCTGGCTGCAGTCAAGAAGAGTGAAAGGAAGTCAGGCAAGAAGAGATAATTTGACATTCATTAGGGGGAAAAGAAATAACAAAATTGTTTTTGTAGAGTTGAATTTTTTTCATTGGTATGGGAATTAACTTAGAAAAGTGTTAAATTCTATAGATGATAGCAACTTTGATGAATTTCACTTAATTCATTAAATGAGAAGTTTAGGGAAAGAGTTTAGGGGGTTGTAGTGTTAAATTCTATAGATGATAGCAACTTTAATTTCATTTAATTCATTAAAGAAATAGTTATTGCCTAGTATGTTTTGGGAGCTAGACTTGTATGTTATTATCTAGTACACACAGCATAATCTTTTATTGTGAGTTTGGTTAGAAGATAGGAAAGAGCATAATTTGGCATACACATTAGATCAGGGATGTCTTCTTTGCTTGCATATAGCGTGACCTTGGATAAAATCAATTGAAGTAACATCCAGATCCATTTCTGTGCTTCTGGGGCCAATGCGAAAGAGACTTTCATGAAAGGTTTTTTGTTTTGTTTTTGTTTTTTATTTTTTTGAGCAATGAGGTCTCAGTTTGTCGCCCAGGCTGGAGTGCAGTGGCATGATCATCATAGCTCACTGCAGCCTCAAACTCCTGGGCTCAAGTGATCCTCTGCCTCAGCCTCCCGAGTGGCTGTGAGCCACCATGCCCAGCCCTTATGAAAGGTCTTGAGTAACCAAACTGCTTCTCTAATTGGTCTCAGGTGAGATAAATGAGCAGTGACAAAGTTTGGGAAAGTGTCCTCACAGAAATGCAGGCAGAGCTTTTCTGATTTTCTCTGCTGATTTCCTCCTTTGAGAGGGATAGCTGTTTTCCTGGTTGCCCACCAGCCTGCCTGAAACACCTGGGGTGTCTTGAAGAAAAACAGTGCTTTGGGGAGTGTTCACTACACACGCTAGCTTTCAGCCTCAGGCTGCCCCCATCCCAAGTCCCTTTTCAGTCAGCAGTGGATGAAGAACAAAATGGATTCCAAGGACAAACATTGGGGGCACCAGGTTATGAATGGTGTTTCTCTTGGGAGGATAAATTGGGTTAAAAATAGAGGTAGACTGGGGCAAGCACTCTTGGGAATACCCCAGGACCCCCACCTCTCCCTCTTTGGTGTGTTCTCTGCAGGCTTGCCCAAGGCAACTGCTGCAAGGCAAGGAAGGAGCCAGGGTGGAGCCCAGGGGTGGTTGGTCAGATCTGCCTTCAGTCCAAGCTAAAGATGTCCTTGAGTTTCCCAATGAGATCCCACCCAGCTCACCAAAATCAATGTTTGTCAGGGATTTTCTGGTCCTAACTAGTAATAAAGAATGTGCATTTGACTGCTGTGTCTTCTGTGTAGTGTGTATCTCAGGGCAGGTTTGCTCAGAGGTGGCAGCTTAAATCCGCATCTGCCCTTCATCTCACTGAAGTGAAGAAAAGTTCAATCTCATTCACTATTGGAGGGCCCCTCCTCTTCTAAGGAGTTACCCAAGAATGGGGGCAAGGTACTATGTGGACTTAGACGATGATTCCCCCCTACATTCATTGTCTAAGTCCACATAGTACCTTGAAGGTGGGCATTTCTGCTGCTCTGGGGCCAGTGAGAGATGGAAATGTCTGCTGATGGTGGAAGTCTTGATGCCTAGGGTCCAGCCTCCTTACATGCACCATGTAGCCATTCTCCTGTGGGGCCCTGCCTTATTTCTGGGGTCTGCGTAGAGTAAGGGGTGCTTAGTTATCATGAGCAGAAATCTTCTTTTCTTTCTGTTCTCTAAGTCACTCTTCTGTCGGCATAATTCTGTCAAGATGTTCAGGATTAAAGAAAACCAAATACAGGCTGGAAGCATAAACCTCCCCTAAGATAAGGCAGGGGAAAGATCTGGATGACATCTTGGAATGAGTATGGTGAGATAAGGGGTGAACAACAAAAATAATCTTACCATACCAGAAATTTTTCTCAGAGATGTGACAAACAGTAAGGGCTTTGTTTACCTGGGACAAGAGTACAAGAAAAGAAGGGGGCTGTTGGGGAACAAACACCTTAACTTTTGTTGGAGAGAGGGACAGATACTATAATATTTTGTATATCCTAATGGCCCCTGTATGTTTGGAAATATGGGTATGTGCAGGTATTTTTTTTTTCCTACTGGGTCTAATTCTAGAGCTGATATGATAGAGGAGGAAGAGTAGAAATTATAGTGGTGGAGGAAGAGGAGAAGGATTCCAGGTGCTGCCAGTAGTGATGGTAGGAGTGGGCCTGGTGCCGCTGCCTTGCAAGCACTTATGGAGGTGGTGGTGATAGACGAGGAACATGGGTATTGCTCTGAGCAAGGGAATGCAGGGGAAGTGGGAACAGGCCTATTAGAGTCTTTGAGGGCCTCAGAACAAGAGAAGCAATATTTTCTCTTACTGCTCACCCTTCCTACACTTCTTCATACCCCGCTAGTGAGCCTAGGCGGGAGCAGCATTGCCTTCACACTCCCATTTCCATCTCTACCCTTTAACAGAAAAGCAGAATCAAAAGCAGCAGCTTGAATAAGGGCATGGCCTGTGGGACATCGGTTGGCAGGATCGAATGTGGAAAATGCTTCTCCGCCCGCCTCGGACTCCCGAAGTGCCGGGATTACAGGCGCGAGCCACCGTGGCCAGCCTAAAAAGCACTTTTTAAGGGACCTTGGAGTTTTTCCTCAAATGGCTCAACCCTGCAAGCCGGACTGGTCCCAGCACCCCTACCAGAGAGCTACAGTCAATGCTAGGGGTCCGAGTGCCCCCAGCAGACTCCCTCCAGCTTTCTCCTGGAAGAAGGTTGGGGCCAGCAGGGAATTCTTCGGGTGACACTCATGGTCCAGGAGCCTTCTGGTGCCCAGAGGGTGGAGTGGAAGGTCTGGGGGTGCTCAGCCCCGCTGTGTCCTGGACAGGCTGGTCCCCATGGAAGCTCAGAAGGAAAGTGTGCAAGAGCAGGTCAGGAAGGGAAACCAAGTCAGGAAAGGGCCCCAGCCAGGGCTAGTGGACCGCTCGCTGTCTAACACCCAGTGGTGCTCTCAGTAGCACCCAGCAGCACTCTGCTTCACATGGCACTGCTTGCAGAAGAGACGGTTGTCCAGGGGGTAGCAGCCTTGGTTCCTGGGCTCCACACACAGGAGGATCCTGCAGTCCTCACACCTGTAGCAATTTACATGGAAGTTTCTTCCCATGCACTTGATTTTGAAGGCATCTTTCCCACCCCGAGGAATAATGGGATTCTCACAGATGCTGCATACGGGGGCCAATTTCTTGTAGAATTCGTCCAGGCAGTACATCTCGTTTTGGCTGCCCAGGTCAAAGCTCTCATCCTGGATGCACCGGGCACAGGTCACACACATGAAGCAGGAGGGGTGGAAGGCCTGGCCCAGGGCCCTGATGATGTGCTCCCAGACCACCTCGCCACACTTGCCGCACTTCTCCAGCGTGTCCTGGTAGCAGGGTTCGCAGAGGGGTCGCCCATCCTGGTAGAAGCTCTGCCCAGCCAGCTGGCGGCAGCAGGTGTGCCACGTGAAGCACTGGGCATGGTACTGCCTCTTCATGGCCTCCACAGCCAGCTCTTGGGGGGACACGGTTTTGTGGCAGAAGGCACAGATGTCTGTGGACGACTCTCTCTCAACAGGCTCTGCTGGGGAAGGTGGAAGCTCTTCCTCCCCAGGCCTGAGGGGACTGGGCCCAGGCTGGACTGAAGGTCCCTCCACCGGGGCCTGTGGTCGGGGTTGGGGCGAGGGCAGGTGCAACTGCTCTAAGTCTGCAATGAGTGAGGCCCCCATTGGAGCAGGAGCCTCTTCTTCATAAGGCAGGAGCACCAGAGGGGGCAGTGGAGGGGGTGGGATGAGGTCCAGGTGAGGAAGTGCGTCCTCACCATCCAGGACAGGAGGATGGGGTGAGCATCCTCCACTGGAGAGCTGCAGAGGTGTAGCTGGCACTGTGGCTGCAGCCCTGCCAGGGGGTGCCCAGGGGCTGGGCTTTCCCGTTAAGCCAGCTCCGGGTGCCTTCATGGGGGGCAGGAGCCTCCCAGGGGAGGCCACATCAGGCCTCACAAACCACCTGGCTCCCTTCCTCAACCACAGCTAAATCGCGGCCCAGGGGTGCAAGGGTGATAAAGACAGACGATGCCACACTCTTCTCAGGCTTTGAGGCCATGGCTTCAGCTCCTGGTGTGGCTGGGATCCAATTCTCCTGGAAGGCCCAAAGGCCCGGAAGTTCAGGCCAGCTCCACTTGTCAGCCCTCGCCCAGGGGCTGCCATCCGATGCCCTCATCCATAGGATTCGACCACCTTGACTTGGTTACCTGGAGGTTGCTTGCTTGAACCACTGCCTCATGTGCTTCGATAAAGTAATGCATGAAACCACCAACTGGAATAAAACTTAAAAATTCACTAGAAAACAGTGTAGGCTCAGCATTTGACAGCCAGATAGAGTCTTCTCAGAGAAAGTTCCATATTTTTATTACCATCTAGAAAAAAGTAATACTCATCATATTAGTTTGCTAGGGCTGCCTTAACAAAGTACCACAGACTGGATGGCTTAAACAACAGAAATTTAGCCTCACAAGTTTGAAGGCTAGAAGCCCGAAATGGAGATATTGGCAGGGTTGGTTCTTTCTGAGGGCTATGGGGGGATACTCTGTTCTAGGCCTTTCTCCTGGGCGTGTGGATGTCTGTCTTGTCCCTGTGTCTCTTCACATTGTTTCCCCTCTGTGTGTGTCTCCCTTTGTCCAAATTTCTGCTGTTTATAAGAACAGCAGTCATATTGGATTAGGGGCCTCCCTAGTGAGCTCATTTTAACTAATTAAGGTCACATTCAGAAGTACTGGAGTTTAGAACTTCAACATATGAATTTTTGGGGGGACACAATTCAATCCATAACACTAATAAATATAGTTTTTTCTACTTAGACATCTGAATTTTAGAACAATTAAGACTATTAAAACTCTTGGAACTCTTGTGTAGTATAGGGGATAAACAGAATTTGAATCCTAGCACTAGCAATTGCTAGCTATATGATATTAAGCAAGTTGCTTATTCTTTCTCTGCCTCAATTTCCCCATCTATAAAATGGGAATAATTATACCTACTGAATACAGGTGTTAATATATGAAAACATGCTTAGCACCTACTAGTTTCAGTTTATAAAACCATTTGTATGATTATTCTTCCTTACCCAGAAGTAACAGTGAAACCCAACTGATTGGCATTAAACAGGCAGTCTCTCTGAATAGCTACCAAAAAATACATATGGGCATATACAAATTTATAGTTTCTCACTAGTGAATGGCAAAGCTTGTTAATATCCATGATTCATTTAAAAAAACAGTATTCATTTGGCAGAGAGGAATGTAGTGCTAAAGAGTCTTGAGTTCTGTTCTATCTAGGGCAATTAACTTCACTCATTATTTCCATGGTTTAACCAATTAAGTGAGTCAGTTACAGATCAATTGGTATACATATCACCCATTGAATATACCAAAAAACATTGCAAGATAAATCAGCTTTTTAGTTTTTATGGTAATTTCATCTCTCGGTGCTCCCTGTTCTATAAAGAAGAGAAAACATCCTTGATTTTGGAGGAAGTGAAAATGTAACTAGCAACACATTAATTTGATTCCAGCAGCTAAAATTTCAGTTGAATACACTACAATTTCTTTATAATTATAAGCATTGTGGTGTGGCTAGGTCACCATGCCTTTTCTTCTGACTGATCATCTTCCTATACTGTAATCATATTCTGAGGATCAGTCTGTAGCTAAAATAAGAGTGATTTTTATTGTTGATTTCATATAATTACTATGTGAGAGTAGTACACTGGAGCTTTTCATTATAAACACTATGGTAATTGATCATTCCAACTATTGGTTTGAATAACTTAAATGTAACCTGTAATTTCCACAACCTGAAATCAATAAGGTACATTTATTTTTAATTAAATGGATGCAAAAATAAAACCTAGGTAAAATGTGCAAATAAAAACAATAATTTAGTTTTAAGTACTGTATTGGTTATCTATTGCTGTATAACAAATTACCAGAATTTAGCAGTTAGAGTAATGCACATTTATTATCTCATAGTTTCTGTGGGTCAGGAATCTGGGTACAGCTCAGCTGGGACCTCTGCTTTAGGGTCTCTCACGAAGCTGCACTAAAGTCGTAAGCCAGGGCTGGGAGCTCATCTGAAGTCGCCACTGTGAAAGGATCCATTTCCAAGCTCACTTATGTAGTTATTGGCAGGTGTGGTAGACAGAATAATGGTCACTGAAGATGTATGTGTCCTAATCCCTGGAAAACATGAATATGTTATTTCACATGGCAAAGAAGAATTAAGATTGCTAATCAACTTAACCTTAAAATAGGGAGATTGTCCTGGATAATCTGGGTTGGTGCAATGTCATAATAAGGGGTATAAAAGGTGGAAGTGAGAGGCAGAAGAGTAGTCAGTGTGAGAGTGATGCAATGTGAGAAAGATATTCACACACTTATGAATGTTCCGTACTAACTTTGATAGGGGCATTGAGTTCTTAACTTACTTTGTGTCGACTGCAGGTCATATCCTGTATTCAGTGAACCACATACCCTAACATTTTTCATTGCAGAATTAAATTGATCAAGGATTTCATAGGAAAAGTAACTAAAAGACTTAAAATAAATTATAGATTATTACAAAATACAGAAACCTCTCCTAATCTCTTATCAGAGACACAGAAACAGCTTTAAATTAAATAAGCTGATTCTTGAAAACCATGTACACAATGGTCTTACATGTGTCTAAGGCCTTCAGCTCTTTTTCGTGGAGTTTATCATGACCCTGAGTAGCTCAATATTTAGACATGTAGAAACAAGTCTCAACTGAGAAAAGCTACTTCTCCCCTAATTTGTTATAAGTAAAAGATTGATTGTGAGCACTGAAAGTGAAGATTATGTAATGAGATTTTTCCTCAAAAATGACAACTTGACAATGATTCAAACTGGGTATCCTTTTATCTTTATAAGAAAAACAGCATGAATATGTTGATTTAATTTCCTCATCATAATAATGAATTACATGACCAGCTAAAACACTGTTAAAGAATTCACATATTATCATATTCCACCCCTGGGAATACTTGAATGCTTTATAGAGCTACTTTGAGCTAAGATTATATTTAAAGAACCCACAAACATATTTTTATTTGGGAAAAAAAACTCACTCTACGGCCCTTTGTTATATTCCTCACTTTTCAAAGAAAGATATGACATTCTTTACTAGATTGGAATGAGTAACTCACCTTTTGTTTTGCCTACAGTTTGCTTTTACAGGTTGAATGCTTTACGTTTGATTAAAATAATTTATGAATGTGCTTATGTGTGTGTGTGCACAGGGTCTCTCATATGTGTGTGCATAGGGTCTCTCATGTATGTAAAATGGAAGACAGACCAACCTTTTCTGTGAAGCTTAAGGCCCTAGCTTCTCCTGGCCAGAGAAAAGGTGACCAAGTAAACAAATGAATAATTGCTGTGGCATTTTACAAATGCACATAACATTCATTTTCTCTTCATCTTGTTTGCACTTGTGATATTCTGTGATACATTATATGGTCAAAATAGAATTAATACTGTCCACTAATAATGATGAAAAAGTGACTGAAGGAATATTTGAAAATATGATTGTCTTCTATAGCATAACAGACAACATATGATGTGGTAGGATTATCTCTTTTTACCTTTAAAAAATTATTTAAATGCAAATGTGCATGAAATTACTAAAATAAAAGCAATAGATTGGGGCATTTGTGTTCACTTGTTGCCACCATTTTCTGTTGCCTTTTGATATTTATAGCTGTGACTTTAAACTGCACAAAACACATAGCTTCTGGAAATCATTAATTCATGTATTTGTATGTACACTGTTGTGGATAAATATTTTATTTTGACCACCTAATATTTTAAGAATTAATGTTTCATGATGATTGGATGTTATGCTATTGTTTGGTGTGCCAAACTGTGCTATGATACATTAAAGGATCCCTTACTGCCTAAATGCTACATAGTTGCTTTCCCAGAAGCAGTGATAAAGGTGGTTAGAAATGTAAGAATGAATAATACCATTGATGACATGATTAGTGGAACCAGTCATTTTATTTGGGATGCTTTTTTAGACTCTCTGTTTTGATAAGTGGCCTGCCAAAGCAAACAAATGACAAGAAAGAGCCTGTTCACAGGGGAATTTGTAAATAAATGACAAAAATTCAGCAGTGCTTTGGTAATTCAACTTTTTGGTGATTTACATATTGTTTTTGTTGTTTTAATGGTTGAATAATCTAAAGACTATCATCTTATTAGGGGTGGTCCTAATGGGATTTTTCTTTGTAATCAACAAACCAGTCTGCCAAAGTGGGCAGTATTTGAAGTAAAGGGGCTGTTTGCCAGCCACCAAACAAATAGAACATCTGGATGTCTGCAGCCATCTCAAATTGGCTCCCAGTAGATCAGTCTGAAGTTGGGGATTCAGGTTGCATTTAGCCAAAACCAAAATAAAAAGTGAAAAAATAATCTGCCATACCTTTAGTTTTTTAAATGTGTGAAAAAAAACTATACAGATATTTTTGAAATACTCAGACTGAATCTGTCCCTCTAAATCTCTTAGGGATCAGAGACATATTAGTATTCATGTAAGTACTTGACATTTATCTTGGGGTTTGTTATACTTATTCCTTTAAAATGCACATTTATACTACTATAAGTTTTAAGTTTGCTTGATGCTAAAGCAGTGTCAGCTAATATATATACTTTAAAATGTTTAATGTAAGGATTTGTAATACTGTGGAGTTTTTACATTCGTCCTTAAAAAAAAAATCTAGGGACAATCCTAAAGTCACAAAATAATGTATAGTATATACAGTAATTATTTTTAATATTATTTACTTTGAAGGTTGAAAAGGACCTTGAAGGTCATTGTGTACTAAAACATTCCAACAGTTTAATCCAATTTGCGACATTCCTGCAAAGTGATTGTTTTGTTTCCAAGTGAATACTTCACTCTTTCTTTTTACCCAGGAACTTACAACCTCCAGAGACAGCAAAACTTTTCCCTATATCTGGTACCCTTCACCAAGGTGAAAGCTGAAGTGTGGTAACTTTCACCAAACTGTTCCAATTTCTTCTTTGGGAGTTTTACATAAGGAGTTTAAGTATTCATCCATTGGCTCCTCTTTTTCAGATTGAACATTTCTAGTTCTCTTACCTGTTCTTCATATAAAATGGTTTGAAATTCTTTCTTCAGCTGACTGCTTTCATATAAACAAACTTTTAAGTTATGGCTCACAGAACTGAGTACTATACTCAGTTATGGTCTGTGAAAGATTGTCAACTCCTTTATTTAAAATACTATGGTTGTATTAACATAAACTATAACCCAGTATTAATTATAACCTAATTATAATTCAAATTTTAAGTGTGAACTCATTTTGAATTCACTTTAAGCTAAAATATTCAAGTCTTCTTCTTTTCTTTTCTTTTTTTCACTTTTTCTTTTTTCCTTTTTAAAATATATGCATTGTTGCTAAGTCATGCCTTTCCCTTGCTATACTTGTATAGTTGGCTTTTTAGATCCGAATACCAGACCTTCTACTTATCCCTATTATAATTTATCTTGTTAGATTTCACTTGTCCTTTACCAGTCTGTGATAATTCATAGGGATTCTGATTTTATCATTTAAAACATTTTCTCCCAGTATTAGTTTGTTTTCACACTGCTATAAAGATACTACCTTAGACTGGGTAATTTATAAAGAAAGGAGGTTTAATTGACCCACAGTTCCATATGGCTGGGGAGGCCTCAGGAAACTTACAATCATGGAGGAAGGTGAAGGGGAAGCAAGGCACGTCTTACATGGCAGCAGAAAGGAGAGAGAATGCAGGGGAAACTGCTATTTTTAAAACACATCAGATCTCACGAGAACTCCCTTACTGTCACAAGAACAGCATGGGGGAAACTGCCGCCATGATCCAGTGACCTCCCACCAGGACCCTTCCTTGACATGTGAGGATTACAATTCGACATGATATTTGGGTGAGGACACAAAGCCAAACCGTCACCCCCCAACTCAGATTTGTGGTATCTACCAACTTGCTATTTATAACATTCATATTGGCATGTTGCTGGAGATCTCCTTTTAGGTTAACATTACTCCATTTCAAGTTGACATTATACCATTAAATAACATTTTTTTGTTGTTTTAGTCATTCACATTCTAGTCATTCAAATTTAGTCATTGCATCCTTTGTTTTAGTTCTGTATACTATCATCTGTGTCACATTTCTCTATCCTGTTAAAATCTGATATCTAAGCTGGGCGCAGTGGCTTATGCCTGTAATCCCAACACCTTGAGAGGATGAGGCAGGTGGATTGCATGAATTCAAGAGTTTGAGACCGTCGTGGGCAACAAGATGAAACCCAGTCTCTACAAAAAAATAGAAAAAATTTGCCAGGTGTGGTGGTGCATGCCTGTGTTCCCAGCTACGTGGGAGGCTGAGATGGGAGGATCACCTGAGCCCAGGGAGGACAAGGCTACAGTAAGCCATGATCACGACACTGTACTCCAGCCTGGGAGACAGAGTGAGAACCTGTCTCAAAAAAATATCTGATATCTGCAGGCACTATTTGGGGTTATATCCCTGGTCTACCAATTATTAACCCTTGTAGAAGAGAAAATGAAAATTAAAATGAGGATTGTTTTTTTCAAAATCTGTTAAGCCAGCATATAAGTTTTTCTGCAGGTGGTAGGACATGGTTCTGAAGGCATCAGAGTGGTGTTTACCTGTTATTATACTACTTCCTGAAATAAAATAAATATTTATTTATTGATGGTCTACTTTATTTAGAATATTGTCATAGGCAAGTAGAGCACCAAAAATAAATATATGATCCTTTTCACTGAAACACATTGTGTTTTATGGTCACAGACTACCCTACTTCAATGTTGCCTATTCACCCTTGAATTTGATGGCAGTGATCACAAATGGGACTGACTGGGTAAGTCATTATGAGTAGCACATTGTGAATACATCCTGTTAGAAATAAAAACCAAATCCCAAAATCCAAATATAATGTAGTGTTTTTCGAAATTTTTTTTACCACAGAAGAAGTGAATTTTACATTATGGCTTTATACACACACACACACACACACACACACACACACAAAGTATGTATACATATGTATATACATGTATATGTGTGTATGTGTGCATATGTATATTCAAGTTGAGTATCCCTTATTTAAAATGCTTGGAACCAGAAGTGTTCAAATTTAAGATTTTCCCAGATTTTGGAATATTTGCATTATACTTAAAGGTTCAGTATCCCTAATCCAGAAATCTGAAATCTGAAATGCTCCAAAGAGCATTTCCTTTAAGTGTTATGTGAGCACGCACAAAGTTTTGGATTTGGGATTTTCAGATTCAGAGTGCTCAACCTGTAATTGTATCTATATATGTGTGTATATAATACAGAAAACAAAATCATGTATTTCACAATAATGTTTTCTCCCTTGCCAAATTTTCTGAACTTGTTTATTCTATTTAAAAATTTTGTTTGTAACCACTACATTGCTTTTCTGATCTTCATTCTGTGACTGTTCTAAGGTGGAATCTCTAATGATTGTGGGTCTACCACATCATCCTTATACTTAATACAGGGAGACATATACTCAAAGGCAGCAGAGATATTTTCCCAGTCTAAGCACAATGAGGATTTGCAGCCCTCTGTATTATCTAGGCTACCATCTCCCCTGTATGATCTATTATCATTTTTTTTGTAGAGTAGGGCACTCTAGAAAACAATATTTATTTGTCTAGTCTCCCTTGGAACAGGATAGATGTGGATAGACTGTTGGAAACAGGAATGGAAGTGAACATTTATCAAGTGCCTATCATGTACCAGACATTGATTAAGGTGTTTTCAAAATTTGGTTAGTTTGACCTTCAAAAAATGTGAGGATCAGAGACTAATCTGCCCAAGATCACCACACTCCTTTATCCAAGAAATCTGGACTTAGGCCTAAAGTCTTTCTGACTTCAAAACCCATGTATATTCATGACAATGAAAAATATCTCCAGATATGATGCTTAATGGTGAGTGTCAACTAGGTTGAATTGAAGAAGGCAAAGTGTTGTTCCTGGGTGTGTACGTGAGGGTGTTGTCAAAGGAGATAAACATTTGAGTCAGTGGACTGGGAAAGGCAGACTCACCCTCAGTCTGCGTGGGCACCATCTAATCAGCTGTCAGCATGGCTACAATAAAGCAGGCAGGAGAAGATGGAAGAGCAGACTTGCTGAGTCTTCCAGCCTTCATCTTTCTCCCATGCTGGATGCTTCCTGCCCTCAAATATCAGAATCCAAGTTCTTCAGCTTTTGGACTCTTAGACCTATGCCAGTGGTTTGCCAGGGGCTCTCGGGCCTTAGGCCACAGACTGAAGTCTGCACTGTCAGCTTCCCTACTTTTGAGGTTTTGGGACTCCGACTGACTTCCTTGCTCCTCAGCTTGCAGATGCCCTATTGTGGGACTTCACCTTGTGAGTGTGTGAGTCAATACTCCTTCATAAACTCCCTTTCATACATACATCTATCCTATTAGTTCTGTCCCTCTAGAGAACCTTGACAAATACACCCTATAATGCCAAATACACTTGCAGCCCCACTGAGGAGTCGGGCAAGGTACAAAATTACCCCATTAAAAACCACTGCTTTAGGTCATAAGCTTGTAAGTGGGGAGCTAGTATTCAAATTTGAAGGAAATTAAAACATTTTGCCCCAAGATATATTTCTTTGACATATTTTGAAATGGCTGCCAATTGGCCAGCAAACAGAAGTGGACTTGCAAAACTGTTTTCTGTTGGGAAAAATTTGCATCTGTACAGCATCTCCATTAATAAAGCCATACCCCTGCTTTCCACATCTTTCCTAGATCCAGGAAGGACTGAGAGTCTCACACCTTAAGAAACCTGAAAAGAAACATTTACTATCTAGTCCCTCTGAAAGAGACTTCATCTTCATCGAGACAAGCCTCTTCCTTTCTTCCTCCTATAACCTGCCTTGCCACTAAAGCCTGTTTTTTGACATACTTTAAGTTTACATTCTTTCTGTAATTTCAAAATGGTATACAAGTTTCTGTTACCTATTGGAAAGTTGGGTCATCATTTAGAAGGCTCTCATGTCTACATATTAAATAAATTTACATTCCTTTTCTCCTATTAACATGCCTCATGCAAGTGTGAACCCCGAAAATCTGAGACAGGACTCAGTTAATTTAGAAAGTTTATTTTACCAAGGTTGAGGACACGTGCCTGTGACACAGCCACAAGAGGTCTTGAGGACATGTGCCCAAGGAGGTCAGAACACAGTTTGGTTTTATGCATTTTAGGGAGACAAGAGACATCAATCAACATATATAAGATGAACATTGTTTCGTTCTGGAAAGGCAGGACAACTCAAAGCGAGGAAGGGGCTTCCAGGTCATAGGTGGATAAGAGACAAATGGTGGCATTCTTGTTAGTTTCTGATTAGCCTCTCCAAAGGAGGCAGTCAGATATGCATTTATCGCAGTGAGCAGAGGGGTGACTTTGAATAGAATGCGAGGCAGGGTTGCCCTAAGCAGTTTCCAGCCTGACTTTTCCCTTTAGCTTAGTGATTTTGGAGCCCCAAGATATTTTCCTTTCACACAAGTGACTTTTTAGTAAACTTTTGGGGGACCAAGAGCCTATGGCCTCCACTAACTGGAGTATTTGATTCTAAATGACATGATTTTCAACATTATGTGGCACTGTAGAATGTGCCATACATAAGGCATAAATGGTAAGCAGAAAAAAAAGGGTACCTGCTATGGGAAGTTAGGTCTGGATGCCAAACTTGACCTAATTCACGCATTTTTAACTGGAAAACTCACCATAATTGGCTCCTTATATTAGAGCTCCATACTACTAAGGGGAATGCAATAAGCATGAGGGCTCCAGGCCCTTTCTGAAATTAGTTAAAAGAGCTTCCAGGTCAGGGACACACATGTTCAGGTGGTAGGAAGAACTGCAGGACATCAGGCCCTTTAGCATTTTCTCAGAGTACTCAAAGCAATAGAAGTAATTCTGCAAAGCTCTGACATGAACCAAGATATACTCAAACTACTTTTTGTTGACCCACTAAAGTGAAGGTACTAGAGGATCAGGGTAGACATCTTCAAATTCATTTAAAAATGGTAGGAATCTGAGATTCTCATTAATGTGCTTAGTTCTCAGAGAGAGTTATATTCTGAACCTCCTTTCAGTTCAAGAGAAATATTAAGGGACAAAATGAAAACCAAAAGAAGGCAAATTTTGGACCCTGGAACTCTGCATCTAGGCACCTTCCACATGATTTACTGCTCACGGTGCAGAATACAAATAATGGCCATGCCAGCATGTGAAAGCTTAAAATACATTCTAATGAAGATCACATTGTGAACATTGCCAAGGCAGAATAAAATGCAATCAGGATTTAAATGTGTCTAAAATAATAGCTCCTTGGATTCAAGCACACTGATTAATGTCAGAGACACTTATGAAATGCTGTTGCCTGGTCATCAGTGTTATTTTTCTTGTGGAACATTTTGTACAAGAAGCAATAAATGAGGGCTAATAAACTAGGAAAAAAATACCTTATTCTATAAAATTAACATGATTCAGGTGAAGTGCTTTAGTTACAGGTGATCTATGTTCCAAGATTGACATGTTATCAGCATAACTTACTTTGAAATATGCATACTACAAATATTTCTGAAATATTCACCTTTCACAGCAGATTCTCTTGCTTTCCTCAAATCTGCATATAAATGTAAATTTTGTGCTTACCATATAGTCAGCTTTTTTTTTTAGTTTGAGGAGCTGAAATTAGCTTTAAAGATAACTCTTACATTGTAACCAAGTAGCTTAGCTTCAAAATGAATTTTAAAACTTTTTTTTCTTTTTGAAACTCTTTGTTTCCCTCCCTTCCCACTGGACACTCCTTTCACTGTGCTGCTTTATCTAATTATGTGCTTGCTTAGAAATTCCAGGGGCTAATCTTCAAATGAACCAGGCATAGAGACTCAGCTATAGAATCCTCCCCATCTACAGATTACCTCAGAGCAGTAAATCTATGACTCAGTCATTGTCGAAATGGCACCAGCTCACACGCCAGCTGGACAATAACTCAAGATAGCCATTGGAATGAGACATGTAGTCGCTGTATCCCTCACTCCTCAAGTATGTTTCTCATACCAAGTTTCTTTTCTTAAACTCCTTAACAAGGCTAAAATTTGAAATGGTCTTTTGGAGGCATGCACCTAGGCATTTCTCAACAGCTAGTGTTTAATTAATAAAGCTGCTTTCGTCTCACCACACCTCACCTCTTGTGTGATTGGCTTCTCAGGCAGCAAGCAGCTGGACTTGCATTTGGTTACAATATCATCTGAGGAAGAAAATGTGCTTAAATCCTAAAAAGAACATCAGAGTAACCTGAAAGCATTTCCCACTTCAATTTTATAACTTGAGATAGTAGTTAAACACATGTCTATAAAGGCTGACATGTTTAAAAGACTGGGTCATAAGAGTTAGTGATAAAAGTACATGATAAATGCTATTACTCTTCTTTGTCTGAAAAACAAAACAATAATGAACATAAAGAAACAGGCTCACAGTGTGCATCTCTCATACCTCATATATGCTCTCTCTTTCTTGTGAGCACAATACTCATAAAAAAACCCTAATGAAATTATCACCCATTGCTAAGAATGAATTAAAATCAATAAAATTGTTCATTGTTACTCTTTTCAAATAACACTTTGATTTAGTAAGGACAAATGCTGGTCATTATAAAATTTCAGCATTGCAAGGCAGCATTAACTATATATCTATTAACTATAGCTCTATCCCCACTATCACCATTATCTAGCACAGAGAGGAAGGGTTTGGGAATGGACACCTATATGCTAGTCCTGGTTTTATTTCTGTTTACATTTTTAGTGTCTTTCCATCATCTGTAACACAAGGTTTTGATAAAGACAAAATGAGGAATATATGTAAAGCAAATGCAACATTGTTGGAGCAAAACAGCTGGTAGATCCTATTTATTAAATTATTAGTACAAATGCTAGATTTGACCTGTTATGGTAGAGTAGGAAAACTGCTTGACCGACAACCAAGAAACCTGGATCCTGGTTTAGTACTGTCACTAGTTAACTATGTTACTGTAAACAAGTTGTTTAGGCTGTCTGTGACTCAATTTCTTCATCTTTTAAATGAAACATTAAATCAGATGATGCAGCACTGTAATTCTTTCCCTTCCAATAGTTTACATTTCAGTGATGTTGCCTCATATGGAAAAAACAGATCTTGGCCGTAGCTACCTGGGAACTGCCTTATTATCATTCATCGTAAAATTATTACTAGAGTTTAAAAGAGTTGCTTAAGAATTAGTGCAGCAGACTTAAAATATAAACGATTTCAGCATGATGCTCACTGGTAAAGAGCTAAGTATAGCAGTTCACGCAACATGGCATATTGAACTAATGCATATGCCTTCTTAAAACTTGTTACATAAATGAGCCAAAGATGTCCTCTGTATATTGGCCCCTATGTTGTTTATTTCTTCACAGCAGGCTGAGACTCGTTAGCTCAAATGCTCTCTGGCACCACACTCAAATTTTTACACATCCCATTGTTTTAAACATACCCCAAATAAGCAGATTTTTAGCCATTTAGAGTCTGCCTGCTTTGCATATTCTGTGAAACTGCACATCTGTTAGCCCTAGATAAGAGAAATCCTGTGGCTATAAAGGCCCCAAGCCACTGCTGCCCTTCAAAATTCTCTGACCCAGTGATTCCCCAAAGTGCTGCTGAGTGACATCACCCCATCACAGGAACCCCATCTTTAATTCCCGTCTCCCCTGGGAGTCCTTGTGTCCTATTCCTCTTCTGGATGGTGGTTCTGTACCATAGCCTTGGGCAGTCTCATGCTGTGAGGGACTTCCCTTGCATGCAAACCTGTCAACCAATGTGTCACCCAAATAAAGCCTGTGTGTGCAACTGCTATATGTGGGAATTAAAAACACCTATAGGGACAAATTTTTAAATAAATAATGATCTAAATTAGAAACCATAATGGAGATTATTAAATACTTATAAGTGAAGAACAATAAAACCTCTATAAACCAAAACTTGTAGAATGAAGAAAAAGTAGTATTTAGAAGGACCTTTATAGCCTAAGATGAATGTATTTGGAAAAAAAGAAAGATTGAAAATTATTGAGGCAAGTATTCACTTTGAAAAGTTAGACTAAGAACATTAGTATAAAGTAAAAAAAAAAAAAGAAAAAGAAAAGAAAAAAAAAGAAAACCATAAATAGAAGAGCAGATACTAATTAAAAGAAAAGACAAAGAAACAATAGAGAGGATTTCAAAACCTGATATACTAAGATATAGAAATTTCTGGCAATGTTGTTGAATAAATAGAAGGCACAATCAAATAGTATTAGTATTAGCATTAAAAGGGGGTCATAGTATTGCTTTGGTAGGAACTTTTAAATTTCCAATTTATAACAACATATTATGGACAACTTGATGCCACTAAATGGGAAAACCAAAATGAAATGGGAAATTTTTTTTAGGTAAATATGGATTAATAAAATTGGATTAGGGCTTATTCAATTGCTCAAAATAGTCTTACAAACATTGAATATATTGGATTAATATTATAAATCTATTTCTTTCTAAAAGTATGAGGTCTGGAAGGTGTCATTAGGCGTGCTTTGCAAAGCCTCCTGGAATAGATAATTCCTGTCTTTATTCAAACAGTTTCAGAGAGCAGAAAAAGAAGGTGTTTCTTCTGCTCATTTTATAAAGATCTTATAACGCTGATATACAAAACTGATAAGAATAGTATACTTTTTTATTATTATTGTACTTTAAGTTCTAGGGTAAATGTGCACAATGTGCAGGTTACATATGTATACATGTGCCATGTTGGTGTGCTGCACCCATTAACTTGTCATTTACATTAGGTATATCTCTTAATGCTATCCCTCCCCCCTCCCCCCACCACGCGACAGGCCCCAGTGTGTGATGTTCCCCTTCCTGTGTCCAAGTGTTCTCATTGTTCAATTCCCACATGTGAGTGAGAACATGCAGTGTTTGGTTTTTTTGTCCTTGTGATAGTTTGCTGAGAATGATGGTTTCCAGCTTCATCCATGTCCACCCTCCCCCCCAAAAAAAGAAATAAAGAAAAAGAAACAAATTAGGGAGAAACAAAACCCTTTCTTTCTTTCTTTCTTTCTTTCAGAGATTTCCAGAAAATGTACCCTTACAAATGAGAGCCTGTGTCTTCATGGGTTAGAGAATAACCACACTTTGTGCATAAAAAGTTATTAAGCACAATTCTTGAATTATACATAATTACTAGCTATCAGTCAGTTGTGCATTTCTGTGTATGCTGGTCTCCACTTAATAAGGCTTTATTTCACAGAAAAGAAAAAAAAAGAATAGTATAAGATAGGACAGTAATAGGCCAGTCTCAGAAACATAGATCTAAAACACTCAATATTCCATTAGCTAACATAATTCAGCAATGTATTTTTAAAATGTAACACAAAGATGATTTATTCTAAAAATTAAGGGTGGTTTAATATTAGAAAATTTACTAAAAAATTAAAAGAGGTAAAGAAAATAAGATCTGCATCTATTAGATGCAGAAAAATCTTTTAATAAAATTAACATATAATTCTAGCAACTGTAAACTTCTTTAACTCTATCAATGGTATCTATCAAAATCTTACATAAACACAACACTTAGTAGTAAAATACTAGGTGTATTGTTTAAAGCCAGCAAGCAGATACAGGTGGTCATTCTCATACCTTTTCAACATTGCAATAGAAGTTTCTACCTAGTACAAAAGAAGAAAAAGAATAGGAATCAGAAAGTAACAAAATGTGTCTTTAATCAAAGATGATTTAAGTTTCTAAATATATAACCTAAGCAAATATTCAGACCAAAGTGTGTGTGTGTAATTAGAAAACAATTAAAATTTAAAATACGATTTTCTCAGAAAACCCATAAGGTAACTAGTAGTAAGTCTAACAAAAGATGTGTAAGACCTATTTGAAGAAAATTCTATTTATATCTTTATTATGTTTCAAAAGATAGTATAAAATAAACATATACATAATGGTGGCATGCAAGGATTCAATAAGGTTCAGAGGTCAATTCTTACCAAATTTTCTTTTAAATTAAGTGGAATTTCACTTCAAATAACAACTGGATTTTTAGCAAATCTATGGAAATATGATGAAGAATAATCAAAACCATTTTTAAAAGGGTCCATTTTAGCCATTAGTTTTCAAAACATATTATAAAGATACAAACAAAAAGTATGTAATATTGGAGGGGAGTGTCTGTCTGTGTGTGTGTTTGTGTGTGTGTGTGCGTGAGAGAGAGAGAGAGAGAGAGGAGAGAGAGAAGAGTGTAACAGAAGAAAACTACACTTAAATGAGAAATTAGTATGTGAAAAAAGAGGCATGCATATTGGAAGAAAGGAGGGATTAATCAATAAATTCTTCAAGGAAACAAAGGATTAGAAAGTGTTAGTGTTCAGTATTTATCATAGTGATACCCTAAATTAATTAATGCACATTTTATTATTAATGTAAAACTACTTAGTTCTTGATTGTTCAGAAAACCTGTTATCCAGATTGTGCATTATTCTTCACTTTCTATCCTTTCTCTTATCTTTTTCTATTTTGGGGTATCAACTAACTTTATGTCAGGGAAAGGAGAAAACAAGCAAGTTCCAACATACTGGTTGGAAGAAGATTGAAATTTCTAATTCAATTTCTATCTAGGAAAATTTCCACTTCTTGTAATGGCAGACTAGGCAATGCTGACCAGCTCTTTCACTGAGAGCAACTAGAACACCTGAGCAAAATGTTTTCTAAAATTCTGTTTGAGGCATGATAAAGCTAAGTAATATTAAAGAATTATGGCATCAAGAGCTCAGTGGGGAGCAAGGAAACACCAAAATAAATTCTTCTTTGGAACAGTTTTTTTTTTTTTTTCCCCTCAATGGGTATCTGCTGATTTTGGAGGAGGCTGCCGAGATATGAAGAAGCTGAGCACAATTTATAGGGCTATTAGAGTCCATCAAAGAGTAGGAAGCCTTGTAAACCTCTTATATTTTGGGTTGAGATGCCAAAGGAACATAACTTGGATTAAAGTTGAGCCAGAAATACTCTAACCCCCTCAGAGACTAAAGATTTGCTTCACGTAATTTCAGACTCTATAACTGGAATAAATTGATCTGCATTGGTGGTATCTTACCCCTTCTCCCAGAAGCAAATGCAAATTTGCTATAAGGAGGAAGATAACATCATCCCAAGTTTCAATATGTTTTTAAGTGATTTTAATATACAATAACCCATCCCCCAATAAAAACAAACCAGGCACATGAAGATAATAAAACAAGGTGACCTTAAAGCTCTGAAATAATAATAAAGCTTGACTCCATATCTTGCATCCAGGGCACACCCAAAGCCTCAGGCAGCCCTGTTCCCATTGCCTTGCTGGTCATAGCCCATATGGCTGCTCTCACAGTTGGAATCTAACAACTGTGGGTTTTCCCGGCTGAGGGTGCACATGTAATCGATCACCTGATGAGTTCATCTTGCCTGCTTCCTAGGAAAGTCAATGCACTAAGAACAGCAGTTTTTTGAAGAAAAGTTTAATAATCATGGTGCTGGTGAAGTGGAAGGACAGGACTAATTACTCAAATAAACTTCCCCAAGAACTCAGGGGCTAGGGTTTTTATGGATACTTTAGCAGATTGGGGGCTAGGGAATGGGTTCTGCTGATTGGTTGGGAATGATACTGTAGGAATGTGGAAAACAATCCTTGTGCACTACATCAGCCTCTGGTTGGGGGCCACAGAATGAGTTAAGTTATGAGTTAAGGGTCCAGGTGGAGTCAATCAGCTGCCAGAATGCAAAAGTATGAAAATCATCTCAAAAGACCAATCTTATGTTCCAAAATAGTGATGTCATCTATTATCTATAGGAGTAACTGAAGAAGTAACAAATCTTGTGACCTCTGGCTTTATGACTTTTAAGCAGTAACAGATTATAGAAAGGCAAGCTAGGAAACAATGGCTGGTTATCATTTAACTATGCCTACATTTTAGCAGAATTCAAGGCCCTCCCATAATCCTGTGACCTTCCATTAGTCTTACAAAGGCAGTTTAAGCACCTGAACAAGGAAGGAGTCAGTTTTAGGGAGGGACTATCATCATCCTTGCTTCAAAACTAAACTATAAATTCTTCCCATCGTTAGCTTGGTCTATGCCCAGGAATGAGCGAGGGCAATCAGCCTGTGAGGCTAGAAGCAAGAAGGAGTCAGCCGTACTAGGTTTATCTCACTATTATCATCTTTGCAAAAGCAGTTTTACATGCTGCTGGTGGCTCTACCATTCTGGAGTCTGAAGGGCTGTGGCCCCATTCCCAGTTCCCCCAACTCCACTAGACAGTATCCCAGTGGGGACTTTTCATAAGGACTCCAATCCCACATTTCCACTTGGCATTGCCTTAGTAGAATTTTTCTGCAAGGGCTCCACCCCTGCAGCAGGCTTCTTCCTGGGCACCCAGATTTCCCCATACATCCTCTGAAATGTAGGTAGAAGCTACCGAACCTTCATCACTCTTACATTCTGCCTGTCTGTAGCCTTATCACCACGTGGAAGCTGCCACTTGCACCCTCTGGACTGGAGCTGGAGCAGCCAGGATGCATTGAACAGCATCCTGGGCCTGGACCCTGAAACAATTCTGTCTTCTTAGTCCCTGGGCCTATGAAAAGAGTGGTGGCCTTGAAGAAGGTTTCTGAAATGTCTGGGACCTTTTTGCCATTGTCTTGACTATTACCAACCATCTCCCTTTTAGTTATGCTGATCTCTCTAGTAATTGATTGATCCATAGCACCCTCAGATTACTGTCACAGGAATGCTTTTTTCTTCTCTATCTCATGGCCTGGCTACAAATTTTCCAAAATTTCACACTCTGTTTCCCTTTTAATTACGGAGTCCAACTTTAGATGATTCCTTTGCTCCCATATTTAATCATAGGCTATTAGAAGCACCTGCACCAGTTCTTGAGCTTTGTGCTGCTTAGAAATTTGTTCTGCCAGATACTCTAGGCCATCACTCTTAAGTTTGGCCTTCCACAAAGCATAGACACAATGCAGCCAAAGTCTTTGCTAAGTCATTACAAAGGTGATCTTTGCTCCAGTTCCCAATAACTTCCTTATTTTCATTTGAGACCTCATCAGCCTGGCCTTCACTTTTCTTTCTTTTTTTTTTTTAATTTTTTCTTTGAGACAGGCTCTCACTCTGTCATGCAGGCTGGAGTGCAGTGGCACAATCATGGTTTATTGCAGCCTCAACCTCCCAAGTGCAAATGAATCTCCTGCCTCAGCCTTCTGAGTAGCTGGGGCTATAGGTGTTTACCATTGCATCCAGCTAATTTTTTTTTTTTGAGACAAGGTCTTGCTATGTTGTCCAGGCTGGCCTTGACTTCCTGGGCTCAGGTGATCCTTCCAACTTGGCCTCCCAAAGAGTTGGGATTACCGGTGTGAGCCACCACACCCAGTCTACTGTTCATGTTTGTATAAGCATTTTAGACACAGCCACTTAACCAGTCTCTAGTAAGTTGTGAATGTTCCCTCATTTTTCTGTCTTCTTTTGAGCCCTCCAAACTCTTCCAACCTATTCCCATTATTCAGTTCCAAAGCTGCTTCCACATTTTCCCATATCTTTATAGCAATGCTCCACTTCTCAGTATCAATTTTCTGTCTTAATCCATTTATGTCGCTATAAAGGAATACCTGAGGCTGGGTAATTTACGGAGAAAAAGTGTATTTGGTTCACGCTTCTGCAGGCTGTAAAAGAAGCATGACATCAACATCTGCTTCTGGGTACTTCCACTCATGATGGAAGGTGAAGGCGAGCTGGCATCACATGGTGAGACAGGAAAGAAGAGAGAGAGAGAAGGAGATTCCAGGCTCCTTGTAACAATCAGTTCTCACAGGAACTAACGGAGTGAGAACTCACTCATTACCCCAAGGATGACACTAAACCATTCATGAGGGATTCACCCCCATGACCCAAACACCTGCCTTTAGGCCCCACTTCTACCATTGGGGATCAAATTTCAACATGAGATTTGGAAGAGACAAATATCCAAACTATATCAGATGGCTATAATCTTTTAAAAAGAGGAAAATAAGAAATCTTGATAAAGATGTCATGAAATTTGAGCCATCATACATTGTGGATGGAGATGTAAAATGGTGCACGTGCTGTGGAAAAAGTCTGACAGTTACTCATATGGTTGAAAATATACTAACACACTATGATCTATAAATTCCACTACCAGGCATATACCCTAGAGAAATAGAAGCATATGTTCACACAAAAAGTTGTACATAAATATTTTAGCAACATTATTCATAATAGCTAAAATGTGGAGACAATCCAAATGTTCATCAATTGAAGAGTGAATAAACACAACTGGGTATAGTCATATAATGGAATATTAGTTAGCCATAAATAAATGGAGTATTGATACATGTTCCAACATGGATAAAGCTTGAAAGCATAATGCAAAGTGAAAAAAGACATATATAAAAGATATGTACTGTGTTATTCCATTTATATAATATTTCAAGAATAGGCAATACATAAATACAGAAAGTATGTTTGTTGTTATGATATTGGAGAAGAGGAGAATTGGAAGTCACTTCTAACAGGTATAAGGTATAAGGTTTGGGATGATGAAAGTGTCTGGAATTTGTGGTCATGGTCACACAACATTGTGAATAAACTAAAAAATCACTGAAGTGTATACTTTAAAATGGTGAATTTCATGTTATTTGAATTACGTCGCAATAAAAATGCAATGAAGAAATAGTCAATGCAATTTCAATGAAATATCAATAGACTGTGTTGTTGGAACTTGATAAGCTAATTCTAAAACTTACGTTGAAATGCAAAAAGCCAAGAATAGTATAAAACAATGTTGAAGATATAGTTCAGAGGACTTGGTCTACTGGATATAAAGGTCCATTTTAAAGCTACAACAATAAAGGGAATGTACTATTGACACTGGATCAGATGAATAAACAAATGGGACAGATAGAGTGAAAAAAATAGACTTGCACATATATGGACAAAGGAGACACTCCAGAGAAGTGAGGAAAAGACAATCTCTTCAATAACTGTTGCTGGGTCAGTGGACATTATATGGGAAACAAAGTAAACTTAGATCCCCTCACCATATGCAAACTCAAATTCCACATCTAAAAATCAAAGGCAAAGCAATAACATGTCTACAGGATAACATGGAAAACTATCTGCATGAACTAAGGAAATTCAAATAGAAAAATATTTATTAAAAAGTAATGAAAAACACGAATTTAAAATAAATACCTGAAAAATAGATACCATTAAAACCCACTTATGCCTAGCGTTCCATTATTGGAACTCTAAGCATGTGGGAGTTATTTACATCCTACTGCTCAAGGTCATCGCCAAGGTCTGACTGCAAAATTCAAAAAAATTCAACCCCAGGCATAAATAGGTTAATATAGTGAACACCCAAGGCATGGTATGGCAAAAATTATTTGTAACACAAATAACTGACAAAGGGCTTATATACAGAAAATGTAAAAAACTTGCACAAATAAACAATAAAGTTAGACAACCTAATAAAAACTGTTGGGGATTTAAATGGACACTTCACTATAAGAGGGCATTCAAATGACCAGTAAACATACGTAAAGTTGCTCTTCCACCTTAGGAATTAGGAAAGTGCAAATTAAAACTATAATAAAATTTTACCCCAGAATGACTATGATGAAAAAGATGAAAACTACCAAATATTGGCAAGAATATGGAGCAACTAACACTCTGCTGATTAGACTGTAAATTGCTATACACTCTTTAGAAAATAGTTGACACTGAATTTGTACGTACCCGTGTGACTTAAAATTTTTACTTTTATATACATACCTTATAGAAATATATACATACCTTATAGAAATTTGCACTGAGACATGTGTAAGAATGTCTCATTCTTGAAATATCTCTAAACTCAAAACAATTCAAATACCCATCAAGAGTAGAACTGATTTGAAACTGTTCTATGTATTTATACAATGGATAGCATATTGTAATTAAAGTGAATGAATTACAGCTACATGCAACCAGTCATAGGGGTGAATTTTACAAATACATATGTGAATGAAATGTGCCAGGCACAAAAAAACTACATTTTGATTGAGTCAATTTATAAAATGTCCCTAAATATGCAAACTTAACTATAATATTTAGAAATGTAAATAGTGGTTGAATACAGAGAAGAGGGAAGGGGTGGTAGTTGGGAAGGAGTAGGAGTTGGAGAGCCTTCTGGATAATAACTTGTTACATGAATATTCAATTTGTAAAATTCATCTGAGTTATTCTTTTCTATTTTTGCACTCTTCTCAAGGTATGCTACACTTCACACACACACACAAAATGAAAATACAGCAATGCTACTTCTGGGTATATAACCAAGATAACTGAAAACAGAATCTAGAAGAGATATTTGTACACTCATGTTCATGGCAGCATTTTTAACAGTAGCCAAAAGGCAGAAGCAACTCAAATGTCCATCAACAGAAAAATGAATAAACAAAATATAATATATACATACAATGGAATGTTATTCAGCCTTAAAAAGGACACAGGGTGAAGCAAGATAGTAGAATAGAAGGTTCCACTGATAGCACCACCCACAAGGATGCCAAGTTAACAACTATCTACACAGAAAAAACACCTTCATAAGAACCAAAAATCAGGTGAGCACGCATAGTACCTGGCTTAAACTTCATATCACTGAAACAGGCACTGAAGAGATAAAAAACAGTCCTGAATTGCTGATGCCACCCCTCCCATACACCCATCAGCAGCAGCATGGTGCGGAGAGCATCGAGCAGAAAGGAAAACCAGACCAAACTCGGCTAAAGCCTGCACAAGGTGGAAGCATTTAATCCAGCCCTAGCTAGAGGAGAAGTGCCAATCCCAGCCATCCAAAGTTGAGTTGCCACAAACCTTGCCACCATGGGCTAAAGTGCTCTGGGCCTCTAAGGAAAGTTGAAAGGCAGTCCAGACCATAAGAACTGCAATTCTTAGGTGAGTCCTTGTGCTGAATTAGGACCAGAGACAGTGGATTGTGGGGGCCATGTGACATATTGGGACAGCAGCTGGGGCAGCCAAGGGATTCACCCCTCCCCTAACCCCAGGCTGCACAGCTCATGACTCCTAAAGAGACCCCTTATCTCCACTTGAGGAGAGGAGAGGGAAGATTGGGGAGGGCTTTGTTTTGCCTCTGGGATACCAGCCCAGCTGCAGCAAGATGGGGCACTGATCAGAGTTGAGAGACCCCTGTTCCAGGCCCTGGCTCCCGGACAACACTTCTAGACACACCCTGGGCCAGAAGGGAATGTGCTGCCCTGAAGGGAAAAACCCAGTCCTGGCAGCATATAGCACCTGCTAACTGAAGAGCCCCTGGGCCCTGAATAACAAGCAGTGATACCCAGGTACTACATTGAGGGCCTTAAGCGAACCTCTGAGACTTGCTGGCTTCAGGTACCAGCATGGCCACAGTAGAGTGGAGCACAAAGCTCTTGGGGTCCCTGATTCCAGGACTTTACTCTTGGATGGTATTTCTGGACCTGCCCTGGGCCAGAGGGGAGCCCACTGCCCTGAAGGGTGAGTCCCAGGCCAGTCAGCATTCACCGCAAGCTGATCTAAGATATCTTGGCCCTCAGGCAGCATTAGTGGCAGTCTGGCAGTTCTTGTGGCCTCGGGTGGTGGTGGCTACTGGATGAGGCTCCCCTGCATTTAGAAAGGAGACGGAGGCATGGAAAGGATTGCGTCGTGTGGTTCGAGTACCAGCTCAGCCACAATACAATAGAAAACCAGGTATATTTCTAAGGTTTTTTATTTTAGTCTCTGACTACCAGACAGCACTTCTGGACCCACCTGGGTTTTGAGGGGCCTCACTGTCCTGAAGGGACAGGTCAGGCTTTTTTTGCCACCTGCTAATTGTAGAGCCCCAGAGCCTTGAGTGAACATAGGCAGTAGCCAAGGACTGTTACAGCATGCCTTGAGCGAGACGCAGCACTGTGCTGGCTTCAGGTCTAACTCAGCACACTCATAGTGGTGGTGGCCACAAGGGTGCTTCTGCCACTCTGCTCATTGCTTTAGAGTACTTAAAACAGAGAGAGAGAGAGAGAGAGAGAGAGAGAGACTGTATGTTTGGGAGAAAGTGAGGGAAGAGAACAACAGTCTCTGCTTGGTAACCCAGAGAATTCTCCCAGATCCTGTCCAAGACCACCAAAGCAGTACTTATATGAGTCTGCAAGAACCACGGTGTTACTGGGCTTGTGGTGTCCTTAAAGTAAATACAGCTTAGATCACAACACCCAAGTTCTTTCAAATATCTGAAAAACCTTCCCTAGAAGGACAGCTACAAATAAACCCAGCTAGGGAAGACTACAATAACTAACTAAGCCTACAATGCCCAGACACTGTACAACATCTACTAGCATCAGCACCATACAGGAAACACATGACCTCACCAAATGAACTAAATAAGGCGCCAGGGACCAATCCTGCAGAAAAAGAAATACGTGACCTTTCAGACAGATAATTCTGGAGGAATTTTGGAAACTATACAAATAAATGGAAATTAAATAATATACTCCTGAATGACCAGTAGGTCAATGAATAAATTCAGAGGAATTTAAAAATCTCTTGAAACAAATGATAATGGAAACACAATATACCAAAACCTATGGGATACAGCAAAAGCAATACTCAGAGGGAGGTTTATAAGTGCCTACATGAAAAAAGAGGAAAAACTTGAAAAAAAAATCTAATAATCTATCTTAAAGAACGAGAAAAGCAAGAGGAAAGCAGGAGGAAATCAAACCGGAAATGAGTAGAAGAAAAGAAATAATAAAAATCAGAGTGAAATAAATGAAATTGAAATGAGAAAAACAGTATGGAATTAATGCAATAAAAAGTTGCAGGGTTTTTTTTTTTTTTTTTTGAAATTAAAAAGAACTGATGGAAAGCCTTTAGCCAGACTAAGAAAAAAAGAGAGAAGATCCAAATAAATGAAATCAGAGATAAAAAGGAAGACATTACAACTGATTCTGCAGAAATTCAAAGGATTATTAGTGGCTACTATGAGCAACTATATGCCAACAAATTGGAAAATCTAGAAGAAACGGATAAATTCCTAGTTACGTACAACCTACCAAGGTTGAATCAAGAAGAAAAAAAAGAAAATGAAGAAATCCAAAACCTGAACAGACTAATAACAAGTAATGAGATTGAAGCTGTAATAAAAAGTCTCCCGGTAAAGAAAAGCACACATTTCCTTTGGCCATTTCAATATTTTTGTCCAAAAAGCAACACAAGGCTTCATATTCTATTTTATTTCCATAATAGATTTAATACAGAAATTTGTGTCATTTATAAGGAAATATTTCTAATGCTATAATGTGGTGTGCTGGGATATCTCCTCCTGCCAATGTTTCAAGCCTTCCTTCAGTGCAAAAAAACTACTGTGTTTTCCCTGACGTTGATAACGCTTTGTTACCAAGTTGAAAAGCTAAAAAGCTTTTGTTAAAAAAAAAGCCATAATAAGAGGCAGAGATATTAATATCTTCAACTATCTAAAATTATTAATTGGTTCTTAGTCTCTTGTCAAATAATAGAACAGCTTTCTGTTTATTAACTTTAAAGGAACTTATATAATATCTAATACATTTATATTAGGTATTTTTCAGCAAGATTAATAAGCATATAAGTGTTTATTTTGATATTATGTAATATATATGTGTATATATATTTATATTCACATACATACAAACACATGTGTATATAGTGTCTAATGCCCTCTCTTTCCTCCTAAAATGAGAAGAAGTTACAGTGGATATATAATGCTTTTGATAAATAATCCCATTTATTTATAATAATGCCATTGTATTTTTATTTATACTTTACAAATTATGTATATTTAGTTAGGATAATTATTTATAATATTTCAAATAAAATATCGAATTATTTATAATAATTTCATTAAATGTAATTTAATCATTATAGATGCTTCTCTTTAAAGTCTCTATAGAATTGACTTTGTATAATGATGTGATATTTATCCCTTACATCAATTTTGATTCAGTTTATTTTAGATTCAAATTAGTTATACTTAACATGGGCAGGCTTTTTTACTGCTAGAATTTTAGCTATTTAGTTATTCAGCTAAGATAATAGATGAATCTTAACTATATCTGCAACAGATTATCTTTGCATAAATCTCAACTTTGGTTTCTCCTAGTTTTCACCAACCAGAATGCGTATTAAAAGGTAAATACTTAATAACTGATCATTGAATTATGACCCTGAAATAATGCAAAATATAAGGGTTCTTTGGAATTGTGAAAGAAAAAGTAGCTATATTGTTTTATTTTTAGCATTAAGCATACTTCACTGGAGCCAAATTCTTTGAAGATTGGGGACCTTGTATGGCATATATGGTAACATTATATAGGTTGAAATAATTAAGTTCAATTAGTTCAATTAGTATACAGTTTTGGTCATGCAAGATAAAAATGTTCTAGAGATCTGCTCTACAACAATGTGCATACAGTGAACAATGCTGTACTGTACACTTACATCTTTGTTAAGACGGCAGATCTCATGTCATGTGGGTTTTTTTTTTTTTTTTTTTTTTGGTCACGGTAGAAAAACATTAGGCTTTCATGGATTAGTTCCTGAGATGGAGCATTATTTCTTGCTGACTCTTCAATTAGGAGAATAATGTTTTGTTGTTTGAATGTTCTTGGAATACCAAGAAGCAAAATTTGAAAAGGAACACATTTCCTTAAAACATAGACGGCTGAACATTCTACTCTTCATTCTCTTTCTCCCTGTCCTCTCTCTTCTCTCTCTAACTGAACCGTTAATATCCACAGCTGCAGAGAATAGCACATTCATCAGAATTGTCTCTTCGGGAAAGAAATAGAGATCTTTGTAGTGTATACTATTTTAAATATGCTATTTTAAATTTTCGTAAATATTTTTTGAATTTTGAAAATCAAACTTGATTATGGTAACATCACACTTCACCATTCAGTATTGCACACGTGACAAGCTTGGCATTTTAAAACCAAATTGTTTTGAATCATTTAGTAGTGAGAAAAGCACATAAATAATTTCTGAGTGACTAGAATATGCATTTTAGGTCAAATTAACTACAAAAGAGTGACACATTTTCCCAGAACTTTCTAAAATAAAATGGGCAGTTAAGCTAAGAACCATGAAAACTTTTACCTTCAGAAATCTTTCTGTGAGAAATAAAAGACTTAAAATTATGTGCTTATAGTCTAGTTGCCTTTTTAGCCTTAATTATAGCATTCACGGTGACATTTTATTTTCTGACATGACACATATTTAAGTGTGTTTTTACAGGAATTCTCTTATAATCAGACTCTTGAGTTACTTAAGAAGTAACCATGATAACAAATATTCTGAAATTAAGGACTGACAGCACAACTTAAAGGAAATAAGAATGGCAAACAACTGTTTTCACCATTAGATACTGATCTTTACTTATGCAACTTTTTAGCTATAAGAGTGTATGCTATGTCCATTATCTGTATTGTTTGAATATGACCTTAATGATAATGTGTGCAGGTTATATGTCCCTAAGAAAGACAGTCTCCTCTTGATGTTTGTTCACTCATTCAATAACATGTTACTGTGAACCTGTGAGCCAGGCCCTGTATTAGACCACAGAGGTGAAATATGAAGTTACAACCCTCAAGGCATTCACAGTCTAGAGGCTTTATACTTCATATATAAGCTAGGCAATAACATCCAAATGTGAACAGGTAAAATATGAGGAAAAATTGTATAACAGTTACTAACTACTGATAGACATTCATGGAACAAACATGAATGATATTTAAAGTACTAGAAAGAATGAGTGAATATATGATATAGTCACTGTCTTCAGGGAGTCTAATGTAGTGGAGGTCAGGAAGGAGACACATGCATAAGAAACTAAGTATAATGAAAGATGGAATAAAATAAGTTGAAATAAGTTTCTTAATAGTGTCACAAAAGCTGATGTAAAGAGGAAGGAATGATTAATACCAATATATACATATATATATATATACACACACATATATATATATATATATACACACACACATATATATAATATATATGAAGAGAAGAGAGAGATGGATGTTCCATACTGGAACCATGACAGTAGGACTACAGGCCTGAAAAGATATGGCTTGCTACCGCTAGAGCATAGGGTGGGTGTTAGAATGTAGTCGAGGAAGAAGCTAGAAGGTTATTTTAAGGCCAGATGGTGATAAGCCTTAAACATTATTTTTTTAAAAAAAGTTTCTTCTACTTTTATTTTAAGTTCCTGGGTACATGTGCAGGATTTGCAGGTTTGTTACATAGGTAAATGTGTGCCATGGTGGTTTGCTGCACAGATCATCCCATCACCTAAGTACTAAGCCCAACATCCTTTAGCTATTCTTCCTGATGCTCTCCCTTCCCTGCCAACAGGCCCCAGTGTGTGTTGTTCTTCTCATGTGTTTATGTGTTCTCATAATGAAGCTCCCACTTATAAATGAGAACATGCAGTGTTTGGTTTTCTGTTCCTGTGTTAGTTTGCTGAGGATAATGGCTTCTACCTCCATCCATGTCACTGCAAAATATGGGCTCTTGTTCCTTTTTATGACTGCATAATATTCCATGGTGTATATGTACCACATTTTCTTTATCCAGTCCGTTGTTGATGAGCATTTAGGTAGATTCCATGTCTTTGCTATTGTGAATAATGCTGCAATGAAAATATGCGTGCATGTATCTTTACAATAGAATGATTTATAGTCCTTTGGGTATATACCTAGCAATGGGATTGCTGGGTCAAATAGTATTTCAGCCTCTAGGTCTTTGAGGAATTGCCACACTGCTAGTGGGAGTGTAAACCAGTTGAACCATTTTGTTGTTCAACTGATTTACACTCCCACTAACAGTGTAAAAGCATTTCTTTTTCATCACAACCTTACTAGCATCTGTTGTTTCTTTACTGTTTAATAGTTACCATTTTTACTGGTGTGCAATGGGATCTCACTGTGATTTTGATTTGCATTTCTCTAAAGATCAGTGATGTTGAGCTTTTTATCATGTTTGTTGGCTGCATATATGTCTTCTTTTGAGAAGTGTCTGTTCATGTCCTTCGCCCACTTTTTAATGGGGTTGTTTAGTTTTTATTGTAAATTTGTTTAGATTTCTTGTAGATTCTGGATATTAGACCTTCATCAGTTGGATAGATTGCAAAAATTTTCTCCCATTCTGTAGGTTATCTGTTCATTCTGATGATAGCTTATTTTGCTGTGCAGAAGCTGTTTAGTTTAATTAGGTCCCATTTGTAAATTTTTGCTTCTGCTGCAATTGCTTTTGGTGTTTTCATCATGAAATCTTTACCAATGCCTATGTCCTGAATGGTATTGCCTAGATTATCTTCTAGTGTTTTTATAGTTTTGGGTTTTACATTTGAGTCTTTAATCTATCTTGAGTTAATTTTTGTATATGGTGTAAGGAGGGGGTCCAGTTTCAATTTTCTCTATATGGCTAGCCAGTTCCACCAGCAATTTTTATTAGATAGGGAATCTTTTCCCCACTGCTTGTTTTTGTCAGGTTTGTAAAAGGTCAGATTGTTGTAGGCGTGCACTCATATTTCTGAGTTCTCTATTCTGTTATATTGATCTATGTGTCTATTCGTGTACCAGTACCATAATGTTTTGATTACTGTAGCCTTATAGTATAGTTTGAAGTCGGGTAACCTGATGCCTCCAGCTTTGTTCTTTTGCTTAGTATTGTCTTGGTTACACAGCCTCTTTTTTGGTTCCACATGAAATTTACAGTAGATTTTTCTAATTCTGTGAAGAATGTCAATGGTAGTTTAATGGGAATAGCATTGAATCTATAAATTACTTTCGGCATTGTGGCCATTTTCACAATACTGATTCTTCCTATCTGTGAACATGGAATGTTTTTCCTTTTGTTTGTGTCCTCTCTCATTTCTTTGAGGAGTGGTTTGTGGTTCTCCTTGAAGATGTCTTTTACTTACCTTGTTAGCTACATTCCTATATATTTTATTCTGTTTGTAGCAATTGTGAATGAGAGTTCATTCATGATTTGGCTCTCTGCTTGCCTGTTGGTGTATAGAAATGCTAGTGATTTTTGCCCATTGATTTTGTATCGTGAGACATTGCTGAATTTGCTTATCAGTTTAAGAAGCTTTTGGGCTGAGAACATGGGGTTTTCTAGATATAGGATCATGTCTGCAAACAAAGATAATTTGATTTCCTCTCTTCCTATTTGAATATGCGTTATTTCTTTCTCTTGTTGTTTCTTTCTCTTGTCTGATTGCCGTGGCTAGAACTTCCAATATTATGCTGAACAGGAATGGTGAGAGAGGGCATCCTTGTCTTGTGCCGGTTTTCAAAGGGAATGATTCTATCTTTTGCACATTTGGTATGATATTGGCTGTAGGTTTGTCATAAATGATTTATATTATTTTGAGGTATGTTCCTTCAATACCTAGTTTATTGAGAGTGTTTAATATGAAGGGATGTTGAATTTTATTGAAGGCCTTTTTTTTTTGCATCTATTGAGATAATAATGTGGTTTTTGTCTTTAGTTCTGTTCATGTGATGAATCACCTGTATTGATTTGCATATGTTGAGCCAAGCTTGCATCCAGGGGATGAAGCCAACTTGATCATGGTGGCTATGCTTTTTGATGTGCTGCTGGATTCAGTTTGCCAGTATTTTATCGAGAATTTTTGCATTAATGTTCATCAGGCATATTGGCCTAAAATTCTCTCTCTTTTTTTTTTTTTGTCGTGTCTCTGCCAGGTTTGGGTATCAGGATGACGCTGACCTCATAGAATGACTTAGGGAGGAGTCCCTCCTTTTCAGTGTTTCAGAATAGTTTCAGTAGAAATAATACCAGCTCTTCTTTTTACCTCTGATAGAATTCAGCTGTGAATCCATCTGGTCCTGGGATTTTTCTGGATGGTAGGCTATTTATTAATGCCTCAATTTCAGAACTTGCCTAAATACTATTGTTAGAAAGTTTGAATTTTATCTTGCAGGCAATGTGATGATGCATAGGTAAGATAGAAGGACAGCAGTGAAGGCTTTTGAGTAGTTTCCAAAAATGTTTTTTCTACATTTTTATTGGTCATTTAATAGTTATAGTCTTTTATGGACTAAGTTTTCTGAACGTTCTACAACACTTTTATATACCAAATTCTTCTTTTATCTCTTTTATCCCTTCTTTGCACCGTACATCAACTTTCCTTACTTCTATTACCATATTTATTGAATGTTGTCTTTTATTATACTTAATTTTTTCTTATGCGTCTGTCTTCCCGATGCTAGATTTTAAGTTCCCTGAAAGTAGAGATCATGTTATTTTTAATTTATCATTTTTCTATAATATGCAGTTAATAACATTACCAACTTCCATGGGTTATTGTGAAGATTAAACAAAATAACACACTTGAGACATTGATATAGTGATTAAAATTTCTAACTCGGGGACTGAAATACCTCAGTTTTAATCCCAGTTCTGTCACTAGCTGTGGAAGCTTGAACAAATTATCTTTTTTAAAAAATGACTTCATTGAAGTATAATTCACACCACACAATTCACTCAAAGTGTGCAATTCAATTATTTTTAGTATATTCACATATATGTGCAAACCTTACCACAGAACATATTCATTGCCACAAAAAGAAAGCTCTATACCCTTTAGCTATCATCCTGTCATCCACCCTGCCCTACTTCCCCAGCCCTAAGCAACCACTAATTTACTTTCTGTCTCTGTAAATTTCCCTGTTCTGGACATTTTATACCAATTGAATTATACAATAAGTATTTTTTTGTGACTGGTTTCTTTCATTTAGCATAATGTTTTCAAGACTCATCCATAGTTTAGCATGAATAAAACTTTATTTATATGGCTAAATAATAGTCCATTACATGGATATACATTTTATTTATCTATTTGTTAGCTGATAAGCATTTGAGTGTCCATCTTTTGACTATTATGAATAATGCTGTTATAAATATTTGTGTACAAGTTTTTGTGTGGCCTTAGGTTTTCATTTCTCTTGGATATATAACCATAAGTGGAATTGCTGGGCTATAGGGTAACTGTATGTTTAATCATTTGAGAAACTAATAGACTGTTTTTCAAAGCAGCTGCAGCATTTTACATTCCCACCTGAAGAGCAAGAAAGTTGCAATTTGCCACATCCTTGTCCAACATTTGTTATTATCTGACTTTTTTTATTCTAGCCACCCTAATATGTGTGGAATGATAGTTTTTGTGGTTTTAATTTGTATTTCTGTGCTGACTAATGATGTCAAGCATTTCTTCATGTGCTTATTGGCCGTTTGTGTATCTTCTTGAGAGAAATGCCTATTCAAGACCTTTCCCATTTTTAATTGAGTTATCTTTTTATTATTGAATTGTAAGTGTTTTTCATGTATTTCAGGTAAAAGGTCCTTGTCAGATATATGATTTACAAATAATGTCTCCCATTTCCTGGGTTATGCTTTCAATTTTTTATGGTGTCTTTGAAGACCAATTCTGATGAAGTCAGATTAACTGATTTTCTTGTTGCTCTTGGTTTTGGTGTCATGTGTTACTTAATCTTGATGTGTCTCAATTTCCTCATCTGTAAAATTATGATGATTATGAGTTGATTAGGGATATCTCATAGGACTGTCAGAATTAAATTAATACATGTAAAGTAAGTTGTATTTGACATATAGTAAGCACTCAATAAATGTTTTCTGTCACCATTAATGTTATTGTTATTATGTAAAACACTTAAAACAACATCTGGCACATTACAGGGACTCAGTAATGTTAGTTCTTATTATGCAGCAGTAATTTCCTGTATCTGGTAAATAACAAAATATGGATTAAGCAAAAAATAAATATAAATATTTAGGGAGAAAAGATTTTTAGGGATATGAGGTCTTCAGGTAGGCATTGTAGGCTCATTTTATTTAAAAGAAGATTAAAAGAAGACTACAATTCTAAATACTTTATTTAAAGTTGGTTATATTAAAAAATCAAACTGGGACAATGATGAATGGTTTTAAATTTTCCTTTAATATGGTGTCTTTTAGTTTGTCTTTACTTCTGACTTAGATAATCATCAGTGATAGTTTGGATTTTATGGTAATGGAGGAAATCGGCAAGTCACTTGTGAAATATTATGGCAATAATGGTTTTGTACTAAAGATAAACGCTTTATCTTCTCCAAAGTAATACGAGGTGTCAATAAATGTAAATAAGAATCACATATATATTTGTTTAGCTAGTAACCTTTAAAGAAGCTTGCCATGCATAATAATAAAGGAGTTTAAATAATTTTCATTTTAGTCAAAGAAGTTGAAAAAGATATCAAAATTCATTTCTGTTTTTCTTCAGTTTTCTAAGCATGTGTGCTATATAGATAAACACTCATTCAAATGAAAATATAATTGCGTCAATATGAAAAAATATTCACAATGAGCAGAAATGTGCAGGTAAATTATATACACCAGAGAGAAAGATGAAAATAGAAGATATATAGCTAAAGAAGAACTTGGGGTTCTCATTAAAGATGGAGCAGTTAACTCCTTGGTTGATTATGTTTGTGTTTATTTTCCCTTTATCCACCACAATTCTTGCTTGCCCATCACAGATATACTTATTTATTACAACCATTAATGGCTGCCAGTGACAGACAGTATTTCTGAATTTCACAACTATGTGAAAATTACACATTTGCTTTGTATATCTGGGCTTTTCTCAAATTAAAGTCATCAGAATGATCTTGAGTCTTCCTGAGCTAAGAGTGACTGTTTTCTCTCTCTTTAATAATAATGTAAAACAAGGGCTTTTGTATCAAGTATAGCTGAATCAACGGATTCAGTATCTTTGTGAAAAGAGGGGTCTGCTTGTTACAGGTTTGATATTGCTGACTGGACTGGGGAATATCTATGGCTGTCCTTAACCGGGTGGAAATCTAATATGAAAACATTTGATCAAGGTTCTGATGAAAAGGAGTCTCTGCTCTTGGCTATGTCAGAATGATCTTGTCTGTTCTTCAAGCAAGGAGAACTGAGGTGAAAATGACATTTTGTCACCTTAGTTGATAGGACACTTGTGTTTTATTTGCTTTAAATTTTAAAATAAAATCAAAAGGCCTTGCTGATTTCTTCACATCTTTCCTTACCATAGCAGAATTAATATTATCATATTGGAATTAATGTTGCCATTTAGTTACTGTATTATTTGCTACATATATTTTCATTTATAGAAGTTTTCCAGCTTTTTAACTCATGGTTTTTCTGAATGGGGAGAGGAAGTGCTAACACAAGGGTAAAGCTCTAAAGGAGACCTCTTTTCCTATGCTTCTCTCTACACCTGTTCCAAATGGGAGAAATTGACCAAAACAAAGGGGATACAGGACCCATGCAAGTCCAAAATTCTATAGGGCAGTGATTAAATTTTAAAGTGCCAAAATCATATCTTTTGACTCTATGTTTCACATCCAAGTCACACTGATGCAAGAGGTGGGCTCCCAAGGTCTTGGGCAGCTCTACCTCTTTGGCTTTGCAGAGTACAGCCCCTTGCCTGCCTGCTTTCAAGGGCAGTGTTGAGTGTCTGTGGTTTGTCCAGGCACTAAGTGCAAGCTGTCGGTGGATCTACCACTCTGGGATCTGGAGGGTGGTGGCACTCTGCTCACAGCTCCACTAGGCAGTGCCTTAGTGGGGACTCTGTGTGGGGGCTCCAACCCCACATTTCCCTTCCACCCTGTCCTAGCAAAGGTTCTCCATGAGGGTCCCGCACCTGTGGCAAACTTATGCCTGAATATCCAGGCATTTCCATACATTCTCTGAAATCTAGGCAGAGGTTCCCAAACCTCAATTCTTGACTTCTGTGCACCCACAGGCTCAACACCACGTGGAAGCTGCCAAGGCCTTGGGGTTTGCACCTTCTGAAGCCACAGTCCCAGTTGTAGCTTGGCCTCTTTTAGCCATGGCTAGAGCCCAAGTCCATGGGCTGCACACAGCAGGGAGGCCCTGGACCCAGCCCAGGAAACCATTTTTCCCTCCAAGGCCTCCATGCTTGTGATGGGAGGGGCTGCCACGAAGGTCTCTGACATGCCCTGGAGACATTTTCCCTTTTGTCTTGGTGATTGGCCTTTGGCTCCTCATTATTTATGGAAATTTCTGCAGCCAGCTTGAATTTCTCCCCAGAAAATGGGTTTTTCTTTTCTACTGTATCATCAGACAGCAAATTTTCCAAACTTTTATGTTCTGTCACCTCTTGAATGTTTTGCTGCTTAGAAATTTTTTTCTGCCAGACACCCTAAGTCATCTTTCTCAAGTTCAAAGCTCCACAGATCTCTATGGTAGGGGCGAAATGCCACCAGTCTGTTTACTTCAGTTCTCAACCAGTTCCTGATCTCCTTCTGAGACCACCTCATCCTGGACTCTATCTTCCGTATCATTATCAGCATTTTGGTCAAAGCCATTCACCAAGTCTCTAGGAAGTTCCAGGCTTTCACACATCGTCCTGTCTTCTTCTGAGCCTTCCAAACTGTTTCAACCTCTGCCTGTTACCCAGTTCCAAAGTCACTTTCACATTTTAGGGTATCTTTACAGCAGTGCCCCACTACCCAGTACCAATTTACTGTATTAATGTCCATTCTCATGCTGCTAATCAACACATACTCTAGACTGGGTAATTTATAAAAGAAAGAGGTTTAATGACAGTTCAGCATGACTGGGGAGGCTTCAGGAAACATAATCATGGCAGAAGGGAAAGCAAATCCATCTTTCTTCACATGGAAGCAGCAAGGAGAAGTGCAAAGAAAATGGGAGGAAAGCCCCTTATAAAACCATCAGATCTCCTGAGAACTCACTCACTATCACAAGAACAGCAGCATGGGGATAACTGCCCCCCATGATCCAATTACCTCCCACTGGGTCTCTCTCATGACACATAGGGATTATGGGAACTACAAATCAAGATGAAATTTGTGTAGGGACACAGCCAAACCATATCAAGCCCTTTACCTAAAATCGCATGCCCTGACAGCTTTGTGAAGGTGGAGGCTAAAATATTCAAATAAATGGAACTACCAAATAATTCAGAAGAACTGCTAAAATATTATACTATCATTTTCATTAAAATTTATTAAGATCATTTACTCATTCATCAAACATATGGACCAAATAGGCAATTTTCTCTATATTATAGGTAGAGGTGGTGTTCTCTCTATTTCCAGAACTTGAATGTTGGCCTGTCTTGCTACGTTGGGGAAGTTCTCCTGGATAATATCTTGAAGTGTGTTTTCCAGCTTGGTTCCATTCTCCCCATCACTTTCAGGTACACCAATCAAACGTAGATTTTGTCTTTTCACATAGTCCCATATTTCTTGGAGTCTTTGTTCATTCCCTTTCATTCTTTTTTCTCTAATCTTGTCTTCGCATTTTATTTCATTAAGTTGATCTTCAGTCTCTGATATCCTCTCTTCCACTTGATCAATTCAGCTATTGATAATTGTGTATGCTTCACGAAGTTCTTGTGCTGTGTTTTTCAGCTCCATCAGGTCATTTATCTTCTTCTCTGAACTGGTTATTCTAGGTAGCAAAACCTCTAACCTTTAATCAAGGTTCTTAGCTTGCTTGCATTGGGTTAGAACATGCTCCTTTAGCTTGGCGTTTGTTATTATCCACCATCTGAAGCCTACTTCTGTCAATTTGTCAAATTCATTCTCCATCCAATTTTGTTCCCTTGCTGGCAAAGAGTTATGATCCTTTGGAGGAGAAGAGGCATTCTGTTTTTTTGAATTTTTAGCCTTTTTGTGCTGTTTTTTCCTCATCTTTATGGATTTATCTACCTTTAGTTTTTGCTGTGGGCGACCTTAAAATGAAGTTTTTGTGTGGTCATCCCTTTTGTTGATGTTGATGCTATTGCTTTCTGTTAGTTTTCCTTCAAACAGTTAGGCCCCTCTTCTGCAGATCTTCTGGAGTTTGCTGGGGGCCCACTCCAGACCCTGTTTGCCTGGGTATCACTAGCAAAGGCCGCAGAACAGCAAAGATTGCAGTCTGCTCCTTCCTCTGGAAGCTTTGTCCCAGAGGGGCACCCACCAGATGCCAGCTGGAGCTCTCCTGTATGAGGCATCTGTCAACCCCTGCTGGGAGGTGCCTTCTTGTCAGGAAGCAGGGAGGGTGAGGGGCCCACTTGAGGAAGCAGGCTGTCCCTTAGCAGAGCTTGAGCATTGTGCTGGGAGATCCACTACTCTCTTCAGAGCCAGCAGGTAGGAACTTTGAAGTCTGCTGAAGCTGCACCCACAGCCGCCCCTTCCCCCGGGTCCTCTGTCCCAGGGAGATGGGAGTTTTATCTATAAGGCCCTGACTGGGGCTGCCCAGAGGGGAGGAATCTAGAGAGTCAGTCTGGCTACAGCAGCTTTGTGGCATTACAGTTGGCTCTGCCCAGTAATTTCTGGTGGCTTTGTTTACACTGTGAGGGGAAAACCACCTATTCAAGCCTCAGTAATGGCAGACGCCCCTCTTTCCACCAAGCTCAAGCATCCCAGGTCAACTTCAGACTGCTGTGCTGGCAGTGAGAATTTTAAGCCAGTGGATCTTAGCTTGCTGGGCTCCACGGGAGTGGGGTCTGCTGATCTAGACCACTTGGCTCCCTGGCTTCAGGCCCCTTTCCAGGGGAGTGAATGGTTCTGTCTCGCTGGCGTTCCAGGAGCCACTGGGGTATGAAAAACAAATTTCCTGCAGCTATCTCAGTGTCTGCCCAAACGGCCACCAAGTTTTGCAATTGAAACCCAGGGCCCTTGTGGTATAGGCACCAGAAGGAATCTCCTGCTCTGTGGGTTGTGAAGACCATGGGAAAAGTGTAGTATCTGGGTGGGATGGCTCAGTCCCTCATGGCTTCCCTTGGCTAGGGGAGGGAGTTCTCCAACCCCTTGTGCTTCCTGGGTAAGGTGACACCCCACCCTGCTTCTGCTCACCCTCCGTGGGGGCACCCACTGTCTAACCAGTCCCAATGAGATGAACTGGGTACCTCAGTTGGAAATGCAGAAATCACCCGCCTTCTGTGTTGGTCTAGCTGGGAGCTGCAGACCAGAGCTATTCCTACTTGGCCATCTTGCCTGGGGAAAAAGCTACTAGAAGTTTTATGGTTTTAATTTTTACTTTGGGGCTATGGCCCAAAGTAAAAATAAATTTTTATGTGTGATGAGAAGTAGAGGTTAAAAATAATTTTCCCCATAACAATATTTAGTTGTTATAGCCTCATTTATTGAGAAAATTCTCTTTTCCCCATTAGATTGCTTTGGTTCCTTTGTCAAACATCAATAGTTCATGGTCTATTGACCTATTGACCTAATAGAGGTCTATACTAGGATCCCTATTTTGTTCCCTTGACCTATTTGTCTGTTCTTAAGCCAGTACCACATTGTCTTGATTCCTACAGCTTTATAGTAAGCCTTAAAATCAGGTAATATAAATCTTTCAACTTTGTTCTTCTTTTGCAAGATTGTTTTAGAGATTCTAGGTCATTTGCATTTCCATATACATTTTAGAATCAATTTATTAATGTTCACACATAGACCTGGTATTATCTGTCTATCTATCTTTGGTGGTATTAGTATCTTAAGCATATGTTGTCTTTAAAATCCGTGAATATGGTGTACCTTTCTATATAGAAAACCTTTAATTTCTCTAAGCAATGCTCAATAGTATGCAGTACTGAGATTTTGCTTACTAGTTTTCTTTGGTTGCTTTCAAGGTTTTCTCTTTATATCTAGTTTTTAGCAAGAGGACATGTTGTACCTATGTGTGGTTTTCCTTGTATTAATTTGCTTGGGGTTTGCTGAATTTTTAGTCTCCACATTTTTGTTTTTCACCAAATATGAGAAAATTTCACCAATTTTTCTCTTCGAATATTTTGCTTTTCTGACCCACTTTCTCTTCTCTTCTTTTTCTGGTATTTCATTCACATGCATTTTATTTTATTTTAACTTTTAAGTTCAGGGGTACATATGCAGGTTTGTTACATAGGAAAACTTGTGTCATGGGGGATTGTTATACAGATTATTTCATCACTTAGGTATTATGCCTAGTTTCCATTAGTTATTTTTCCTGATCCTCTCCCGCCTCCCAACCTCCAACCTCCATCCTCCAGTAGGCCCCAGTGTGTGTTGTTAACCTCTATGTGTCCATGTGTTCCCATCATTTAGCTCCCACATTTAAGTGAGAACATGCAGTATTTGGTTTTCTTTTCCTCTGTTAGTTTGCTAAGGATAATCACCTCCAGCTCCATCCATGTCCCTGCAAAGTATATTATCTTGCCCTTTTTATGGTTGTATAGTATTCCATGGTGTATATGTACCACATTTTCTTTATCCAATCTATCATTAATGGGCATTTAGGTAGATTCCATGTATTTGCTATTGTGAATAGTGCTGCAATGAGCATACATATGTGCATGTGTCTTTATAATAGAATCATTTATATTCCTTTGGGTATATACACAGTAATGGGATTGCTGGATCAAATGGTATTTCTGTCTTTAGGTTTGGAGGAATATACACACGGTCTTCCACAGTGGTTGAACTAATTTACACTCCCACCAACAGTGTATAAGCATTCTTGTTCTCCACAACCTTGCCAGCATGTTATTTTGTGACTTCCTATTAGTAGCCATTCTGACTGGTGTGAGATGGTAGCTCATCGTGGTTTTGATTTGCATTTCTTTAATAATCAGTGATGTTGGACTTTTTTCATATGCTTGTTGGCTGCATATATGCTTTCTTTTGGGAAGTGTCTGTTCATGTCCTTTACCCACTTCTTAATGGGATTGTTTATTTTCCTCTTGCAAATTTGTTTAAGTTCCTTATAGATGCTGGATATTAGGCCATTGTCAGATGGATAGTTTGCAAAACTTTTCTCTCATTCTATAGGTTGTCTGTTTACTCTGTTGATAGTTTCTTTTGTTGTGCAGAAGCTCTTTAGCTTAATTAGATGCCATGTGTCAATTTATGCTTTGGTTGCAATTACCTTTGGTGTCTTTGTCATGAAATATTTGTCTGTGCCTGTGTCTTGAATGGTATTGCCTAGGTTGTCTTCCAGGGTTTTTATAATTTTGGGTTTTACATTTAAGTCTTTAATCCATCTTGAGTTAATTTTTGTATATGGTATAAGGAACGAATCCAATTTCAATTTTCTGCATACAGCTAGCCAGTTATCCCAGCACCATTTATTAAATAGGGAATCCTTTACCCATTTCTTGTTTTTGTCAGCTTTGTCAAAGACCAGCTAGTTGTAAGTGTGTGGTCTTATTTCTGCGTTCTCTAATTCCATTGGTCTATGTGTCTGTTTTTGCACCAGTACCATGCTGTTTTGGTTACAGTAGCCCTGTGGTAGAGTTTGAAGTCAGGTAGCATGATGCCTCCGGCTTTGTCGTTTTTGCTTAGGATTGCTGTGACTATTCAGGCTCTTTTTGTTCCATATGAGTTTTAAAACAGTTTTCTCTAGTTCTGTGAAGAATGTCAATGTAGTTTAATAGGAGTAGCATTGAATCTATAAATCACTTTGGGCAGGATGGCCGTTTTTACAATATTGATTCTTGCAGTATTATTAGCATGTATTTTAACCTTTTGATATTATTCCTCAGGTTGCTAAGACTGGAAATTTATTTTTAATAATGTTTTTCTCTCTTCTTCAGATTGGATAATTTCTATTGTTAATCAAGTTTAGCCTAAAGATGCCTCCTTACATATTTAAGTTCAGCCTGAAAGTTTTTCTGTACATCTTGAATTATAACAAGTGGAAGCGTAAACCGACCATAGCCTACACCTGTGCCAATCACTGAGTTTTGGCCAATCACATGTAGCCAACTGTTTGAACCATGTTCAAATAAGGCAAATGCCAACCTGTAACCAATCCAGCTGTTTCTGTACCTCACTTCTGATTTCTGTACGTCTTTTCCTTTTTTTTTTTTTTTAATCTGTAAATCACCTTCCACTATGTAGCTGCACTGGAGTCTCTCCGAATCTGCTGTGATTCTGGGGGGTGCCTGATTTGCAAATTGTTCGTTGCTCAATTAAGCTCCTTTCAGCTTAATTCAGCTAAAGTTTATCTTTTAACACTATTTATCTACCTTTATGATCATTGACTTTTTCCTCTGTCATCTCCCATCTAATATTAAGTTTATCCAGCAAATTTCTTTCTCAGAAGTGTGTTTACTTTTCGCAAATTTTCATTTGGGGCCAGGAACAATGGCTCAAATCTGTAATCCCAGCATTTTGGAAGGCTGAAGCACGAGGATAACTTGAGGTCAGGAATTCAGTTGCCTAGCCTGTGCAATGCAGTGAGACTCTGTCTCTACAAAAAATACAAAAATTAGCCAGGCATGGTGGCATGTACCTAAAGTTCCACCTACTTGGGAGGCTGAGGTGAGAGGATCACTTGAGCCCAGGAGGTTGAGGCTGCAATGAGCTATGATCACAGCACTGTACTCTAGCCTGGGCAACAGAGTGAGACCCTGTCTCCAAACAAACAAAACAACAACAACAACAACAAAACAATCCATTTGGCTCTTTTTTATAGTTTTTGTTTCTTTGCTGATATTTTCTATTATGTAATTTATTACAAGTATATTTTTATTTATGTTTTTGAGCATAGTTATTATAGCTATCTTAAAGTTCTCTTCCGTTAACTGCCCCATCTCAGTCATCTTGATGTAGTATCAATATATTGCTTTTAAATTTGAATATCAGTTGCATTGTCCTGCTTTTTTATGTATCGAGTTTTGAAGTAAATCCTAGACATTATAAAAAATATAATACAAAAATTCTGAATTCTGTGTACTGATTTTTGTTGTTATTTTTATTATGGCAGGCAGTTAACTTGGCTGGACTCATGCTCCTGTGTCTCCCCTGTGGTGGTGAGGAGTTGAAATTTGTTTAGTCCTTTTAGCTTTAACTCGGATGCTTACAGCCTGTCTCACACATGTGTAATTCAGGGGTCAGATACATATACAGGAGGATATTACACACTGATCTTAGGGGGCCCCTCTGTAGTTCTCTTTTTTTAAAATAGGATACTGCCTTTACTTTCTAGCTGCTGCCTTTGCCCCTAAGTCCGTTATCCATTTCTTCACATCATTATAGTTTTGGGTTTTCTATTCAATTTTATCTCCTCCAGGTAGCACTGATTAGGACCTACTTTTAGACAAAAACACTAAAATATGGAAACCCAACCAGTGCCCTTTACTCCTTTACTTCTTCCAAGTATAGTTACTCTGAAGTATCTGCCTGCTTCTGCTTGCCCTCTCATGCCTTCATACGTTTTCCCCAGAGTTGTTGTCTGTGGGGTTGCTAGTCTGCTAAGAGTTAATGCTTCATTTTCAGACAGGGAACATTTAAACTATGCGATTTTATGATACATAAATTAGATAAGATAGTGAATGGTACAAAATCTATATTTCGTTGGCTGTTGTACAAATATAACCTTATATCAGACAGTATAGAGCAAATTACATATACATATATATACAAACACATAACATTAACAACTTCTGATTTCTTGTATCTGCTCCTTTTTTGTTGCGAATTTTGCAGAAAGAACAATTAAGTATGGTATTTTAACTTGTCTCATTTTCTTTTGTGACTTTGGCATTTTAAAATTTGCTTTTTTTTATTAGAGAGTTTTCCTACTAACAGAAGGATAAGTTTAGATTCATGAATAACTATAATTTTAAGTGCAAAAATGCATATGACCAAAAGTGATATGTCTGCTATTAATGAAAGATTTAAGTCAAAATGAACAAAACCCATTTCTCTTGATAAAGTGAAATAGCAAATTTAAAAAATTTGACTTTCACGTTGTATGTATTGTCAAATTGGTTTTAAAAAACAGATTATATACTTAGTATGACATTTTGCTACAGTTCATATTTCAAGTGTAAGTTTGTGGAATGGAGACTATGATTCTTAAAATAACCTCAAATGCACTGTAAATTATAAATTTCTAGTACACGATAAACAGGATGTGTTGTTTACAACTGTTTAGATCCACTAAATATTTGTGGATTTGCTTCCTCAGCTAGAGCAGGAACATACTGGCTATAACTCCCTGCCTTGTTCAATAACTTCCAGTAATTATCAGGAATAAAATGCAATAAATTTATGTAATAGACTGCCCCTTTGCTATAATATACAATCAGAGGCGATCAATGCTTCTTACAATAAGGAGAAGAATTACAATTGTGTTTTATTTTATAGCTTTGGTAATACAGCTTTGAAAACCACCAGAGGGAGTAGAGTTAAACTTCAGTGGTCAAATTCCATTGCCATAAAACATAGCCTCAGGCTGACATTTTACAAAGTAGCAACACAACCAAGGGCTGTGTACTTCTTAACAGACTATTTTATTTGTTCACTCATCTAGGTAGTCAGACTTCCACGTTTTGCTGCTCTTTTAGTTCATATGCCTGGAATAATGATAATCTCTCGGAATATAATAAATATAATCAAGTTTAACCTTTGACCACATCATTGGAAGAGGGGAGGGTTAGATCCGGTTGATAATGAGACCTCCAGTGTTGCAGTAATCCACACTGACTTGTTCATTACAAAGTTATATTTGTCACAGTTTTAAAAATATATTTTCACTGTGGTTTAAATCAAAGGGCATTGTTGAGCCCTGCCTAGTTATGCTTAAAGCATAATTACACGCTACATATCTTGGTAAGTAAATGATAGACTTTTCTTGGTTATTTGTTATAAATTTCTATTTTGCCTGTGGCTAAGTGAAGGCCAGGCCTCTAAAGTGTTTCAAGTATAATGCACAGCGAATATAAAACAGTCCATTAATTGGGATAATAGGTTCCAGCATGTAATTGCATTTCTCAGGTACTACGGATAGCAACTGAGTGAAGTGGTATTTATTCAAGGTTGTTAGTCACCCGTGGATAACTTTATTTGTCCACTGATGCTTAAATAAATGCATCATCCATCAGTAAGAATATTTGTGAAGAAATTTATAACAAAAATCATTATTGCGTCTCAAATTATGAAAGGAAACAGTATATAAAAGTTACTGAAGAATACCACAATAAAATCTTGCCAATGCCTCAGGTTACTTGCTTTTATGTTGGTGGACAGTAAAATATTGTGGAAACTCAAGAACAAGTGTGAACCAAATGCCTTGACTGTACTTTTCTTCATGTGCTACCCAACAAAATATCTGTAAGACATGAGGTAAATTCCATCAGCATTTTTCAGCCCCATGAACGTTCAGTTTTAAGAAAAAAACAATTTGCCAACAGACAACCTGTCAATGTACCACAAACCTTTACAATCTCAAATAATGTATGTGTGACACTTTGTTTACCATTGTAAAAACATTTGCTTTGGTTTTCATTTAATAGGCTATTGGCTCTTTCTAAGATGCTAAAAATCACATGTTCTATTTTATCATATGGAAGCCTCCACAAGTCATTGAAAAATAGTCAAGGAGTCCCAGAGCTCCATGAGCTCAAGCTGATTACCCTCTTTCCCAGAAATTATTGGAAAGGCAGAAGGGAAGGGCTCAGAACTTTGATCCATCACTCTTCCTGACTCCTCAGTATTCCAACTTCACCTTCATTATGTGCTTTGAGGCCATCTGAATAAATCTCATAAATGTCATTTGTCCTGTATACCTCGGTCCCTGAAAGAAGTCCAGTATTACTAGTATCCTAGATCATTCTATTCCTGACTGCAATCCTCATGAAGCTCTATGGACTGTGAGGCAATACCTCCACCTCATCCTCCAAATGACTTCCTATTTCTTTGCTTTATCCTTCCTGTTTATTTGCTTTATTTCTTTACTATCCACCAACTTTTTATTTTTTAAATAATTTATGTGTTTATTTTCTGTCATAGTAGATGCACTCAAAGTATTTTTTTAATGGCTGACTGAATGACTAAACGAGTTTCTTCCCTCTCTTTGGTGTAAAATAAAGATTTTTAGAATTAAATTAGAGAGAATATCTATTGAAAGAGCACTTTGTGAAGCTTCAAAGGAGAATGTATAACATCTTGTTGGGCTATTGAGCAACCCTTGGGAAACAGAAATGTTTCTCCTACCTGGACTAGACATTTTTTGTACTTGTTGTGTTATTGATCACATCATGCCCATAAATATGAGAACCACCTTGTTTATTGACGTGAGAAGTCTTTGCTGCTTCTGGTGTTTCTGTTAGACTATAATAGTTCGCACTGTCTAGGTTTTCCTCATCCTGTGTTTATGTGTAATCTTTCACATAGGTTAGGATGTGAATAATATAACACAAGTAAGGATTACTTAGCCCAGGAACTGTTAAAATTTAAATTGATATAGCAACTTGATTCAGACCAAAATTTAAGTTATCCCCCTTTTCTCAATTGTATTAAGAATTTAGAGTATTGATATGAGATCATAAAGCTATTGGGTAAAGAAATGAAAATCAAGGATTTCATTGGCAAATTTACTCTTAGATACAAACAAACCAATGTTCTAAGAGTCCTGACATTTTCCTTTCAACTATAGAATATGAGACAGAGATTAGTTACTTCATGCTTAAAAGATTGCAGATGCATTTCATTTTTAAAAAGACAGATTGACTTGTTCTCCAGGTTTTGCTAGGAGTAAACATTTTTCTAAAGAAAAAGAGTACACAAATGTTCTATTATAACACTGGATAGCAAGACAAATAGAAGATTTAAAAACTTAGCAGACAGAAATTTCTAATTTTAAAATTACATTTCATTTATAATCCAGCATAATATCATCATTAACTAATGTTGATAAGTGTTTAATAGGTTTCATGTTTCTGTATCTTTTCCACAACAAGTGAGGAGGGAGAGGCATTATGTTTATGATATGATATTCTTAAACCCCTTGGTGAACTGTCACATTTCTGGAAAATATAATAAGATACACTGTCTCTTGGATTCTTATTTGGCATAATCATTAAAATTAGAATAACTGTGACCGGTTGCGGTGGCTCATGCCTGTAATCCCAGCACTTTGGGAGGCCGAGGGGGGCAGATCACAAGATCAGGAGATCGAGACCATCCTGGCTAACACAGTGAAACCCCGTCTCTACTAAAAATACAAAAAATTAGCCAGCATGGTGGCATGCATCTGTAGTCCCAGCTACTCGGGAGGCTGAGGCAGGAGAATCGCTTGAACCCGGGAGGTGGAGGTTGCAGTGAGCTGAGATCACACCACTGCACTCCAGCCTGGGCTACAGAGGAAGACTGTGTCTCAAAAAAAAAAAAAAATTAGAATAACTGTGTTTTTCAGGGATTCAAATGGATTATGTGTTCTTAATACTATCTTAAAACTATAGAGGGTTGTACTGATGTATAGTTTGTTGTTTTATTTATGAATTAAACAATAAAAGATACCATTAAGTCTTCTAATGTGGTATACCTAAAGAAGTTTTCAGTGAAAAAACTCCATCTGTTCTGTCCCCAGAACATCCTTGAGAGAAAACAGGCAGTCAAAGCTGTCATTAAGTAATATACTGATATCCTTATCTTAGGAAAGCTCTTTCTCTGCAGAGCTTCCTTCCATTATCAAGTTTATTTTCATTTGAAACATAAGTTGAATTAAAATCTACTTTCTTAAGAAGTACCAGTGAAGGATTTTGAAATTACATTGTCTTTTATAATGTATATCCATTTTAACGTCTGTACATCAACTTAAAGTTTGTATTATACATCTCTCTTCAGAATGCTATTTGCATGTGGAATAGTGCCAGCCATATTAACATGTACATAATGCAGACTACGAATTTTACTTATGGTAGACTCAAAGATGTGTCATTCAAGGCCTTCAAAGAAGAATATTGTATTAAGCTGTTTTGTGTTGCTATAAATAAATAACTGAGGCTTGGTAATTTAAAAGGAAAAGAGGTTTAATTGGTTCACTGTTCTGTAGACAATACAAGAAGCATGTCGTTGGCACCTCCTTCTGGTTAGGGCCTCAGGGAGCTTACAATCATGGCAGAAGGCAAATGGGGAGGCAGCATATCACGTGGCAAGAGGGAAAAAGAAAGAGAGGAGGAATTGCCACACTCTGAAACAACCAGACATCCTGTGAACTAACTGAGTGAGAACTCACTCATCACAAAGGGGATGGCACTAAGCCATTCATAAGGGATCCACCCCCATGATCCAACAATTCCCACCAGACCCCACCTCCAACATTGGGCATCACATTTCAACATGAGATTTGGAGGGGACACACATCCAAACTATGTCACCCTTGTTGCCCTAGCTGTCAACTCCTCTAGGTGGTGCCTCAACCACAGGGAATCATGCCGTCTGAGGTCATATGCTGCCAGTGGAATATGCAGTGACTGAAGTCGGGTGTAAAGTTCCAATCATTCTGGTCCACGCTGGGACAAACATATGCTACATAACTCCTGGTGGAATTGATTAAAAATTTATGGGGTCTGCACCACGGTTAGACTTCACCCTGTGTGAATTCTCCATCCTTTTCCTCCCTTCCAAATCTTAGCACCTGGTTCCAGAGACCCTCAATCCAAAACAATACTTTTTATACCTCTAGATTCTCATCCAAATCTAGCTAGACTTTTGATCTTTTTCTATGTATAGATTCTCTAGCAAAATCACACTTTCCTCTTAAGCCTTCATTATTAATATCAAAAAAGTTGACTTTACCTTCAAAAATATGAACTATAATGAGGGTCACATGTGGCAAACTTCTTTATGTATTCACCATATGAAAATGCTCTATAAGTGCTAAAATGGTGTACAAGCAAAAGTAAGTCATATAATCTCTGAACATTCCTTGTGCTCTCCCTCCAGATCATATCTTGTCAACCATCGGCTACTTGCACAAAAAGATCAGAGAGTTAAAATGGTGGAGGAGAGAGCTCCAAGGGCTCATATCCTCAATGAAACCCAGAAAAAATTGGGCAAGAACTGTGAAAATCAACTTTTTTGGAACTCTTAAAAAATAAACGAAGGTTTACAGCAACCAAGTAACTACTGAGTTAAGAAAAAGACCTCATATATAAGTGAGATCATGCAGTATTTGTCTGTGTCTGGCTTATTTCATTTAGTATAATGTCCTCCAGGTTCATCCCCACATTGTCACTAGTGGAAAGATTTCTTTCTATTTTATGGCTATTATTTCATTCTGTATATCTATCACATTTATACATATTATACATATATTATGCATACATACATACATATTACTACATGTACACACACATATCGTATTTTCATCTATTGATCGACATTTAGTTTGAATCTTATTTATTGTGAAGAATGCTACAATGAATATAAAAGCACAGATATACAGATTTCATGTCCTTTAGATATATACCCAGTGGTGGAATTGCTGAATCATATGGTAGTTCTACTTTTAGTTTTATGAGGAATCTCTATGCTATTTTTTAATAATGGCTATATCAGTTTATATTTCCAAGAGTTTATGAGAGTTTGCTTTTCTTAAAATCCTTGTGAATACTTGTTATCTCTTGTGTTTTTGTTCATACGAAAACTTGTACAACTTGTCCTGGCCTATGCTTTTTCTGCTTCCCTGTGCTTAGTTCTGACAAGGTAAACACAAAGGAAAAAAAAGAAAGAAAAAAGAAAAAAATCCAAAACCTTGTACAAAGGTATTTATAAGAGCAGTATTCACAATAGTCAAAAAGTGAATGTCCATTAACTTATAAATGGATAGACAAAAATAAGGTTTATCTATTTAATAAAATATCATTTGGTCTTAAAAAGAAATGAAGTGGGCTGGGCACAGTGGCTCACGCCTATAATCCCAGCACTTTGGGAGGCCAAGGTGGGTGGATCACCTGAGGTTAAGAGTTCAAGACCAGCCTGACCAACATGGTGAACCCCCACCTCTACTAAAAATACAAAATTAGCTGGGCATGGAGGCAAATGCCTGTAATCCCAGCTACTTGGGAGGCTGAGGTAGGAGAATCATTTGACCCCGGGAGGCGGAGGTTGCAGTGAGCCGAGATTGCACCACTGCACTCCAGACTGGGCAACAAGAGCGAAACTCTGCTTAAAAGAAAAAAAAAAAACACATGCTGAAATGTGGATGAACTTTAAAAACATGCTAAGTGAAAAAAGCTGGACAAAAAAGGCTGCATGTTGTTTGATTTCCTTTGCATGGTATTTTCTGAATAGTGGAGCAAATAGTATTTTGGGAGTTATTTTGGAGGGCGATGGAAATATTTTGAATCTAGATGGGGGTGATGATTACACAACACTGTAAATGTACTAAATGTCACTGAATTTTATACTTTAAAATGGTTAAAATGGTGAGTTTAAGTTATGTACATTTTTGATGTAAATTTTCGTAAATTTTTCGTAAATTTACGTACATTTTCCTACAATAAAAAAAGGCAGAAGAGGCTGGGCACAGTGTCTCATACCTGTAATCCCAGCACTTTGGGAGCCTGAGGTGGGAAGGTCACGAGGTCAGGAGTTCGAGACGAACCTGGCCAACATGGTGAAACCCTGTCTCCACTAAAAATACAAAAATTAGCTGGGCGCAGTGGTGGGCTCCTGCAATCCTAGCTACTTGGGAGGCTGAGGGAGGAGAATTGCTGGAATCTGGGAGGCGAAGGTTGCAGTGAGCCACGATCGTGCCACTACACTCCAGCCTGGGTGATAGAGCAAGACTCAGTCTCAGAAAAAGAAAAAAAAAAGGCAGAAGAAAGGTTTTAAAGAATAACATAATAGATTCAGTATTATACAATCTTTCACATAGTAGTGTTTAATTAAGTTTAGCCAAAAACCACCTCTTTACATATTTTAAAGGTTTCTCTATACATAGTGAACTATAACCTAACTTGATGTGTAAACAGACTGTAACCTACTCTTGTGCCAGTCCCTGAGTTTTAGCCAATCAAAGACAGCCAACTGTTCAAACCATGTTCAAATAAGACAAACACCAAGCTGTAGCCAATCTGGCTGTTTCTGTACCTCACTTCCATTTCTGTACTTCACTTTCCTTTTTCTGTCCACAAATCTTCTTCCACCATAAGGCAGGCTAGATGATCCTCTCTGAACCTATTTTGGTTCAGAGGCTTCCCAATTCATGAATCATTCTTTGCTCAATTAAACTCTGCTAAATTTAATTTGTCTGAGGTTTTTCTTTTAACGGTAGGTTCAATAAATTTTGCTTAATACAGTGAGTTGCTCTCTTCATGGTAAAGTCCTGGTTATTCACAAGCTTGCATCTCTTCTCCTAAGTCCTCTAAAAAAATGAAGAGAATGGAATATTTACTACTACTGTAAATAATGATAACATTTCTGTGGCAATTTATAACATATAAAGCTTTTTAAAATCAATTATTTTATTTCATTTGTTAAACACCCCAAGTATGCAGGCAAAGGACAATTATTATCATTATATGTATATTATTATTACTTTATAAATACTAATATTATAGATACTGTATTTTATATTTTTCATATTTTTATTAAAATATCAGGTTCATATAAATTACATATCTCCCAATTTTATTTTTATTTTTATTTTTATTTTTTGAGACTGAGTTTCGCTTTTTCACCCAGGCTGGAGTGCAGTGGCTCAATCTCGGCTCACTGCAAGCTCCGCCTCCTGGGTTCACGCCATTCTCCTGCCTCAGCCTCTCCGAGTAGCTGGGACTACAGGCGCCCGCCACCACGCCCGGCTAATTTTTTGTATTTTTAGTAGAGACGGGGTTTCACCGTGGTCTCGATCTGACCTCGTGATCCGCCCGCCTCGGCCTCCCAAAGTGCTGGGATTACAAGCGTGAGCCACCGCGCCCGGCCATATATCCCAATTTTAAACGAATTATTGGTGCTACCTTTGTGAATCAATCTTCAGTGTTCTGTCTCAAATCCTTGGCTCTTAAAACAAGGGCAAGAAAAAGATGGGAGTTGAAATACAGTCCAGGAAATTGTTACTTGGAAATATTACCTGACCTTGGGTTGCTTCATATGAACTGTATTTCTTTGTAGTTTCTGTATCTGGATCAGCTATGATGGAACATGCGGAATGCCTCAACTCCACTAAAGAAGGCTGAAATTAAAATTAATCTTATCTTGTTAACTTGCAGTTTACACATAGCTAAAAAAACAAAATATTTTCATGTCATAGTTTCTGATCTCTCTACTAGGTATATAATCTTTCAACATAGTCACTTAATATATTTTGTTAGTTTTCACAGTGTACTTCCTACAGGATTCCTACACAGAAAAATGCAAGGCATTTTGATGGAAGGTTTTTCCAAGTGTTGTTTGCTAAGATAACAGTTCAGTTTCACCAACAAACAAATAAATCATTTAAATTTGGGAAAAATATAGATACAATATCCAAATGCAAAAACTCAGGGCAGTTAAATTATGTGCACTGTTGACAAAAAGAGTCAAATTCTGCACAATATTTGAAGAGATTTATTCTGAGCCAAATATGAGTGACCAATGGCCCATGACACAGCCCTCAGGAGAGCCTGAGAAGCTGTGCCCAAGGTGGTCGGGCTACAGTTTGGTTTTATACATTTTAGGGAGACATAATACATCAATCAATATATGTAAGATGTACATTGGTTCTATCAGAGGCATTTGAACCAGAGCGACTCCATCTTGAATAGAGGCTGGGTAAAATGAGGTTGAGGCCTACTGGGCCACATTCCCAGGAGGTTAGGCATTCTCAGTCACAGGATATTTACAGTTAAGGAAACAAGTTAATAATGTTGATAAAATAGACCCAAAACTTAACAGACCCAGGAAATAACAAAGGAAATGTCCTGATGTCCCGATATCTTAAGAACAAAAGCATCCTTATTTTAAGAATAAGTTTCACTTTAATGATAAAAAAATGTATTCATGCAGAAGACAGTAGTCACACAAAGATTAACAATCCTTTGTCGCAGCGCCTGTAGTAGAGCACATCTCTCCCATGATTTTTTGCTTTGTTTTCTTATAAATAAACAAGCATTGTACCTAAGGTGAGCGTGTTCCTCCTCTTGCTTTTGGGAATGCCCTGCTCTGTAGCTATTCTTCCATTCCTTTACTTTCTTAATAAACTTGTTTTCACTTTACTCTGTGGACTTGCCCCAAATTCTTTCTTGTGCAAGATCCAAGAACCACCTCTTGAAATCTGTATCAGGACCCTCTTCCTGCAACAGTTCAGTCCAGAAAGGTGGGACAACTCAGAGCAATGGGGGACTTCCAGGTCATGAGTAGGTTCAAGGATTTTCTGATTGGCAATTGGTTGAAAGAGTTAAGTTATTGTCTAAAGACCCAGAATCAATAGAAGGGGATGTCTGGGTTAAGATAATGGGTTGTGGAGACCAAGGTTCCTGTTAAGTAGGGGAAGCCTCCAGGTAGCAAGCTTCAGAGAAAATAGATTGTAAATGTTTCTTATCAGAGTTGATTCTCTCCTGGACAAGGAAAAAGTCCTGGAAAAGGAAGATGATTCTTTCATGTGCGTCCCTGTGAAGAGACCACCAAACAGGCTTTGTGTGAGCAATAAAGCTTTTAATCACCTGGGTGCAGGCGGGCTGAGTCCAAAAAGAGAGTCAGTGAAGGGAGATAGGGGTGGGGCCGTTTTACAGGATTTGGGTAGGTAAAGGAAAAAGGGGCGTTGTTCTCTGGCGGGCAGGAGTGGGGGTCACAAGGTACTCAGTGGGGGAGCTTTTGAGCCAGGATGAGCCAGGAGAAGGAATTTCACAAGACAATGTCGTCAGTTAAGGCAGGAACCAGCGATCTGAATGTGTACGTGCAGGTCACAGGGGATATGATGGCTTAGCTTGGGCTCAGAGGCCTGACATTCCTGTCTTCTTATATTAATAAGAAAAATACAACGAAATAGTGGTAAGGTGTTGGGACAGCGAAAATTTGGGGGGATGGTATGGAGCGATAATGGGCGATGTTTCTCAGGGCTGCTTCGAGTGGGATTAGGGGCAGCGTGGGAACTTAGAGTGGGAGAGATTAAGCTGAAGGAAGATTTTGTGGTAAGGGGTGATACTGTGGAGTTGTTAGAAGGAACATTTGTCATTTAGAATTATTGGTGATGGCCTGGATACAGTTTTGTATGAATTGAAAAACTAAATGGAATAAGAGGAGAAAAACAGGTATAAAAGGTCTCAGAATTGGGACGACTCAGGACATCTGATTAGAGAGTGCCTAAGGAGATTCAGCATAGTCCTGCCAGCAAAGATTATTTATTTACTTCAAGAGTCAAGAGTGGCAGTTTGGCGATAGCACCAGGAGATATCAGCTGTGATGGTTTGGAGAGACAGTGTAAACCGGCAGTGTAAACAAGAGCAGGGCATGTATGAGTAGTTGAGAATGGTGAATAGGAGTATGACTAGACAGAAGATAATAGGGAGGACAAGTTTTTTGGGGGCACAGTCTAAATTGGTCTGGTGTCTGGAATGAGACTGGGGCCTAATAAAAAGGAGCTCAAATGGGCTGTACCTTGTAGCATTCCGAGGACAGGCCTGAATTCTGAGAAGTGAAAGTGGTAAAAGTATTGTCCAGTCCTTTTCAAATTGGTAGCTGAGCTTGGTGAGGTGTGTTTTTAAAAGACCTTTAGTCCGTTCTACTTTTCCTGAAGACGGAGGACTATAAGGGATATAAAGGTTTCACTGAATACTAAGAGCCTGAAAAACTGCTTGGCTGCTTTGGCTAATAAAGGCTGGTCTGTTATCAGACTGTATAGAGGTGGGAAGGCTAAACTGAGGAATTATGTCTGACAGAAGGGAAGAAATGACTGCGGTGGCCTTCTCAGACCCTGTAGGAAAGGCCTCTACTTATTCAGTGAAAGTGTCTACTTAGACTAAGAGGTATTTTAGTTTTCTGACTCAGGGCATGTTGAGTAAAGCTAATTTGCCAGTCCTGGGCGGGGGCAAATCTTCAAGCTTGATGTGTAGGGAAGGGAGGGGGCCTGAATAATCCCTGAGGAGTAGTAGAATAGCAGATGGAACACTGAGAAGTTATTTCCTTGAGGATAGATTTCCATGATGGAAAGGAAATGAGAGGTTCTAAGAGGCGGGCTAGTGGCTTGTACTATAGCATAGCCAGCCTTTGCTGGTGTGTGGCGATTAGGCCTGGTGGAACTGCCGTCAACAAATCAAGCATGATCAGGGTGAGGAACAGGAAAGAAGGAAATATGGGGAAATGGGGGGAATGTCAGGTGGATCAGAGAGATACAGTCATGGGGGTCAGGTGTGGTATCAGGAATAATGTGGGAGGCCGGATTGAAGTCCGGGCCAGGAACAATGGTAATTGTGGGACTTAACAAAGAGTGAGTACAGCTGAAGGAGCCAGGGAGCAGAAAGTATATGCGTCAGGTATGAGGAAGAAAAGAGATTTTGGAAGTTATGAGAAATGTAGAGAGTGAGTTGAGCATAGTTTGTGATTTTTAGGGCCTCTAAAAGTATTAAAGCAGCAGCAGCCGCTGCATGCAGACATGAGGGCTAGGCTAAAACAGCAAGGTCAAGTTGTTTGCACAGAAAGGCTACAGGGTGCGGTCCTGGCTCTTGTGTAAGAATTCTGACCACACTAACCATGGCTAGGAAGGAAAGGAGTTGTTGTTTTGTAAGGGATTGAGATTTGGGAGATTAATCGGACAGGATCAGCAGGGAAAGCACGTGTGTTTTTATGAGAATTATGCTGAGATAGGTAACAGATGAGGATGAAATTTGGGCTTGACTGAAGTAATGGGGGCTGTCTGTGAAGCCTTGTGGCAGTACAGCCCAGGTAATTTGCTGAGCCTAATGGGTGTCAGGGTCAGTCCAAGTGAAAGCGAAGAGAGGCTGGGATGACGGGTGCAAAGGAATAGTAAAGAAAACATGTTTGAGATCCAGAACAGAATAATGGATTGTGGAGGGAGGTGTTGAGGATAGGAGAGTATATGGGTTTGACACCATGGGGTGGATAGGCAAAACAATTTGGTTGATAAGGCGCAGATCCTGAACTAACTTGTAAGGCTTGCTGGTTTTAGGACAGGTAAAATGAGGGAATTGTAAGGAGAGTTTATAGGCTTTAAAAGGCCATGCTGTAGCAGGCGAGTGATAACAGGCTTTAACCCTTTCAAAGCACGCTGTGGGATGGGATATTGGCATTGATTGGGGTAAGGGTGATTAGGTTTTAATGAGATGGTAAGGGATGCATGATCGGTCGCCAAGGAGGGAGTAGAGTTATCTTATTCTTGCGGGTTAAGGCGGGGGAATACAAGAGGAGGACGCAAAGGAGGCTTTGGATTGGGAAGAAGGGCAGCAATGAGATGTAGCTGTAATCCAGGAATAGTCAGGGAAGCAGATAATTTAGTTAAAGTGTCTCAGCCTAATAAAGGAACTGGGCAGGTGGGGATAACTAAAAGGAGTGCTTAAAAGAGTATTGTCTAAGTTGCCACTAGAGTTGGGGAGTTTTAAGAGGTTTAGAAGCCTGGCTGTCAACACCTACAACAGTTATGGAGGCAAGGGAAACAGGCCCTTGAAAAGAAGGTAATGTGGAGTGGGTAGCCTCCCTATTGATTAAGAAGGGGACGGGCTTGCCTTCCACTGTGAGAGTTACGCGAAGCTCGGCGTCTGTGGTGGTCTAGGGGTCTTCCGAGGCGACTGGGCAACGTCAGTCTTCAGCCGCTAAGCCAAGAAGATCTGGGAAGCAGTCAGAGAGCCTTGGGCCAGAGTTCCAGGGGCTGTGGGAGTGGCTGCCAGGTGAGTTGGACAGTCCGATTTCCAGTGGGGTCCCGCACAGATGGGACATGGCTTAGGAGGAATCCCAGGCTTCGGGCATTCCTTGGCCTGGTGGCCAGATTTCTGGCACTTGTAGCAAGCTCTTCGGGGAGGAGGTTCTGGAGGAACGCCTGGCCGCTGTGGTTCAGGCATTTGGAAGTTCTTGTGTGCTGGAGATGTGGCTGGGGTTTGTCTCACAGTGGAGGCAAGGAATTGCAACATTTTTCTATTATTGTACACCTTGAAGGCGAGGTTAATTAAATCCTGTTGTGGGGTTTGAGGGCCGGAATTTAATTTTTGGAGTTTTATTTAATGTCGGGAGCAGATTGGGTAATAAAATGTATTTTGAGAATAAGACGGACTTTTGACATTTTAGGGTCTAGGGCTTTAAAGTGTCTCAGGGTTGCTGCCAAAGGAGTCATGAACTGGGCTGGATTTTTATATTTGATGAAAAAGAGCCTAAACGCTATCTGATTTGGGATAAAGAAAAAGGAGCATTAACCTTGACTATGCATTTAGCTCCAGCCACCTTTTTAAGAGGAAATTGCTGGGCAGGTGGGGAAGGGCTAGTAAGCCGGACCAGGTGTGAGGAGGGGAGGTGATAAAAGGATTATAGGGGGGAGGAGCGGAGGCTGAGGAAGAATTGGGACCTAGCTCGGCCTGGCGAGGAGCAGCCTGGGGAGGAGGGGAGAGGTCAGATGGGTCTGTAGAAAAGGAAGATTAGAAAGACTCAGCGATGCTTGGGGTTGGGACTGAGAGGACAGGTCAGAGGGAAAGAAGGAAGATTTGGGATGAGTTGCATTGGGAACAGAGACTAGACAGGGACCGATGTGTAAAAGAATGCCTGGACGTCAGGCACCTCAGACCATTTGCCCATTTTACAACAAGAATTATTTAGATCTTGTAGGATGGAAAAATTGAAAGTGCTGTTTTCTGGCTATTTGGAACCACTGTGGAGTTTGTATTGGGGTCAAGCGGCATTGCAGAAGAAAACAAGATGCTTAGATTTTAGGTCAGGTGAGAGTTGAAGAGGTTTTAAGTTCTTAAGAACACAGGCTAAGGGAGAAGGAGGAATGGAGGGTGGAAAGTTGCCCAGAGAAAAGAGAGTAGAGACACGGAGGGAAGGGGTTCAGGGGTTCTTACCCTCCAGAAAAGCGGGAAAGGGGTCAGGGCACAGAGATATGAGGTCAGGGCATGGAAATAAGGGATTGGGGCGCAGAGATATAAGAGGTTGGGGCCCAGAAATAAGGGATCCGGTGCAGAGATACGAGGTTGGGGTACTTGTCCCTCCTCTAGAAAAGCGGGACTTGCCGCTCTGGGTGACGGAGAAGGGGTTGGGGGTTTCTTGCCCCCCAGAAAGGCGGAGAAGGGGTAGAGACACGGAGAGAAGGGGTTGGGGTACTTGGCCCTTCCCCAGAAAAGCGGGACTTGCCGCTAAGGGTGAAGGACCAAGGCAGGCATCCCTGAGTGGTCTGACACCTCTGAAACCTGGGTGAATAATCAGAGAGGCATCCCCGCAATGATTAAACACCAAGAGAAGGCTGCCTTCCCTAGTCCGTGACCAGTGCCAGAGTTTTGGGTCCACGGATAAAACGTGTCTCCTTTGTCTCTACCAGGAAATGAAAGGAATTGAAATTAAGAGAAGGGAGAGATTGAAGAGTGGAAAGGAGAAAGTGGTTGAGGGATAGTGAGAGAGGTTGGAGAAGAGAGTAAGAAGAGGCCGCTTACCCGATTTAAAATTGGTGAGACGTTCCTTGGGCTGGTCGGTCTGAGGACCTGAGGTCGTAGGTGGATCTTTCTCACGGAGCAAAGAACAGCAGGACAGGGGATTGATCTCCCAAGGGAGGTCCCCCGATCTGAGTCACGGCACCAAATTTCATGCGTGTCCCTGTGAAGAGACCACCAAACAGGCTTTGTGTGAGCAATAAAGCTTTTAATCACCTGGGTGCAGGTGGGCTGGGTCCGAAAAGAGAGTCAGTGAAGGGAGATAGGGGTGGGGCCGTTTTACAGGATTTGGGTAGGTAAAGGAAAAAGGGGGGTTCTGTGGCGGGCAGGAGTGGGGGTCACAAGGTACTCAGTGGGGGAGCTTTTGAGCCAGGATGAGCCAGGAGAAGGAATTTCACAAGACAATGTCATCAGTTAAGGCAGGAACAGGCCATTTTCACTTCTTTTGTGGTGGAATGTCATCAGTTAAGGCAGGAACCCGCAATCTGGATGTGTACCTGCAGGTCACAGGGGATATGATGGCTTAGCTTGGGCTCAGAGGCCTGACAGATTCTCTTCAGAGTGTATATTTTCCCCTCAAGAGATGGCTTTGCAGGACTATTTCAAGATATGACAAACATATTTGGGGTAAAATACTTATTTCAGGGTCTTGTATCTTTCATGTGATGCTAATCTAGAGTCAGGCTGGAATTTGGTGTCTTATTGCTATAAAGAGTCTGCTTTGTCGGTCTTAAGATCTGTTTTAATGTTAACGCTGGTCAGCTGTGCCTGAATTCAAAAAGGGAGGAGGGAATAATGAGGCATGTCCAAGCCCAGCTTCTCATCATGGCCTGATGTAGTTTTTCAGGTTAACTTTGGAATTCCCTTGGCCAAGAGAAGAGGTCAATTCAGATGGTTGAGGGGCTTAGAATTTTAGTTTTGGTTTACAGCAACCAAGTTAAAAGTGTGTGCTCCAGTGAGAAATAGGCCACAAAAATATCAGAAGTCTATCTCAACGTGTACAATTGAGGCAGGAGAATACGGTCTGGAACTTAAGGCCGATTTGTGCTAACTTCCTAAAAGAGGTAACACCAAGGTCTGGGGGCAGGAAATCTAAGGCCAATTCGCACTGACTTCCCAAAGCTGGATCAAAAGGAAAACACCTGGGTCTGGGGGCAGGAAATCTAAGGCCAATTAACACAAACTTCTTAAAGCTAAACCAAAATAGAAAAACCCAATCTCCCCATGCCTAGTAACAAAGGATCAAAGGCTACTCTCTCTAAAATCCTTCCCCTTCCATCACATCTCAGATGGAAAAGGAGAGTGCCTTAGATTGGCCATACGCCAACCAGGGACTATCCCTTTATCTGCATAGGGCACCGATTCACCTCAGCCTTTAGCCACAGACCAAATCCTTCATCCAGATAAGGGGTAGCTGATAAGAACCTCAAAGGGGGTACTTAAAGCCTGGGAAAGTTTGTAACTGGGCTCTTGAGCCACTTGCTGGGGCCCACTGCCACCCTGCGGAGTGCTTTCTCGCTTTCATAAATTCCTGCGTTCGCTGCTTCATTCCCGCGTTTCATGCCTCTGCTACTTTGTGCATTTTGTTCAATTATTTGTTTAAAATGTGAAGGACTTGGACAACTCATAGTCAAGACCCTCCACTGGCAACACAATAAATAAACTGAATATTTAGGATATTTCTATTCTTTCACAAAGGTCTTTTTTAAAAAATTATAATGAATGGTCCTGCAATAGGTGGTTAATATTCAGTAACTGAACAATGTTGGGGCCAAGGGAAAACTTCTTCACCCTCTGAAAGTTCTCTGAAAATAACTGACAAGAGGCAGATTAGTAGGAGAAAAGACATACAAATGTATTTAACATGTACATGGGAGCCTTCAAAATGAAGACCCACCCCCAATGGGATGCAGAAATTTATATACCATCTTGAGGTTACTGAAAGAATGGGGGCTTGGATTCTGGCACAGCAGGTTATGGGAGTGGGAGAAAAATTCTGTTGGTGGGGGGCAATAGATGATTACTAGGGAGAATGAATGAATTGAGGAACAGATTAACTTGTAAGTAGTTCTTTTTGGAATTTAAATTATTCTGAGAGACAGACATCTTGTGAAGGGATATTTTCAGGTGTGGTTACATTCTTGGTCTTTTTTTCTGCATTGATAATGAGATAACGGGGAAGGAAAGAAAAGACAATTGTTCACCTTAGTAGGTCCAGCCTTTAGTCAAATAAAGGAACTTCAGAGAACAACTTCATTCTAGTCTAAGGGAGAGAGGCATGGGGTTGGGGGATCGGGGGCGATCAGAAAGACCTTGAGGATTCTTTTTCAGTTCAGCATGTACAAAGTGCCATATTTTGGGGTATTGATTTCTGAGCCCCAACAACACCTTATCAATTATATAAGAATAAAAATCTGTCTTGTGTATTGTCCAGCCATTGCCAATTACTGTGTAGGTCGACAACAGGGAATATTTTGCAGTTTTGTTAGGCATAAATTTGAATTGTGTTTGTCCTTCATTGTATGCATGAGGGAGTGAGTAACTTAGTGAGTGAGCCTAGTTATTACCTACACAGAGAAATTACAGTGAGATGTTATTTTCAGTTTGCACCTTGCTCTTCATAAGTCTTTTTGTTGTTTTGAATTTGGAGATTGTCAAGAATGTCACTGGTCTGCTCTACAGTTACATACCTGTAACATGAAAACCTGCTGACTCAGTAGATACTTTTTGATCTTGGATCTTTAAGTGCATTAGAGTGAGTCATGATAATACTAGAGATGATGCAGGTAGAGTGGATACTGATCCTGTTTTGGGATGTTTGGGGGCATTGATCGATCTGTCAAAAGTTTTAATAAGTCCTCACTGTCGACAAAAAGAGTCAAACTATGTAAAATATTTGGAGAAATTTATTCTGAGCCAAATATGAGTGACCATGGCCCATGACACGGCCCTCAGATGGTCCTGAGAACATGTGCCCAAGGTGGTCAGGGTGCAGCGTGGTTTTATACATTTTAGGGAGGCATGAGACATCAATCAAATATATTTAAGAAATACATTAGTTTGGTCCAGAAAGGTGGGACAATTCGAAGCAGGAGGTGGTGTGTTGGTGGGGCGGGGGAGTGGGGGAGCTATTTACTAGGCTATAGGTAAATTTAAACTTTCTCTGGTTCACAGTTGGTTGAGTTTATCTGTAGACCTGGGATCACAGAAAGGAAATGTTCAGGTTAAGAGAAAGGATTGTGGAGACCAAGGTTCTTTTTAAGTCCTATAGTGGCTACCCTTAGAGATAATAGATGACAAATGTTTTCTATTTAGTTCTTTAAAAGGTGCTAGACTTTTAATCTCTTTGGGATTGGGAGGGTCTAGAAGAAAAAAGTGTAGCTACGTTAACAGAGATTCTTTACAGATGCAAATTTTCCTTCACAAAGGACAGCTTTGCAGGGCCATTTCAAGATATAGCAAACAAACATGTTTTGGGATAAAATATTTTAATTTTCTTCCTTGTCTCCTAATGTTATGCCAGAGTCAGGTTGGAAAGTAAGTCACGATATATAGGGTTAAATAAAACCCATCTGATGAGAATTTATGATTTGTAGGGCATGACTCCCCAGACTCCTTAGATAGGAATTTGGACAAGATAAGAATATCAGAGTTTAGTCCTCATCAGTAAAGCCTTCACTTAACCTTTCGTGCTCTTTCTCATGCAAGCAGAACATAATAGATATAAATGTGCAATTACTTGAAACATTCTGGTTACGTTAGCTTTTCAGTAGTCTTAACTTGAATAATATATGAATTAATCCCAGGAGGAAAACTTAAATGTGATTTTAGATACTCAGTGTGGACCAGTTAAAAAACAAAAACAAAAGTAGGAATTCAAAACCCATTGAAATTCTAATAACACGTTATTCCCTGTTTGATTCTCTTTACCTAAAGTGACTCACAAGGCATTTGTTTATTTCAAAAATTATTCTTGTTCTTGTTTTAGAAATTTTGGAAATATAAAAATCTATAAAGAAAAAACTACAAATTAGCTATAATCTCACTTTATTTTCCTATGTTCTTTTACAGAATTGACATTGAACTCCATATGAAATGTTGTGTCTTGTTTTTTTATATGTTAATTTTTTAAAAAATGACAGATCAAATAAATTGTTAGCATTTAGAGAATTGTTATTAAACTACATGGGATATTGCAATATAAGGGAGGGAACTCATAAAGCAAGAGCACGGATGAGGAAATAAGATGTCAGAGCTTTGGATTTAGAACTTACTTTTAGGAGTTTAGAAAACATGTAATTGTTTTATATTTCATTGTCAGAGGAGCTATAGGATTAGAAGAGAACCTGAGTTTATCTAGACCAAAGTGTCTCAACTTTTCTTATAAATAAAGACCCTTATTTTTAAATTCTATTTCATTCTATTTGATTCCATTCTATTTGTAGAGCAAAAGATTAGAATTTGCCCCTGGCTTCATAGATGACTTATAATAACTTCTCAGTTGCCTAGAAATCTACCATTTACAGGTTTATAACCAAATGTCTAGGATTTTCTCCCTGTACCAGCAAGCAGAACTTCCCTTTATCTAACCTACAAAAAAAGGCAAGTAAATAGGTATTATTAATATTATTAAGGAAAAAATTCAGGCTAAATTATCAAGTGACCTATTTTCCAGCATCATTAGATTTGTCTTTCTGATTAGACATGGATCTCACTGAACAACAAATATGAAACAAAAACTCCATGAATAAGGAGCAGTTTGTTCAGTCATCTATTTGCACATTTAGAAGACAAAGTAACCATTAGAAATGTGTTGTTATGCATTTACTATATGCTTAGAACTCTTCTAAATGCTACATGAGAAGAAAAAAAAAACAAAGATAATGTTCTTCATTTATTGACTTCCTAACTCTAAATCCCTAAATCAATTAAAGTAACATTACTCATTTTACAAAAAAGTGATAATGGTGCCTTGCATACATTTACTTTTTTTTTTTTTTTTTTGAAAATGCCAGACTGCACCTGTCCTAGGGTAAAGTAAAATGCAAAGTGTATCTAACCTAGATATGGCCAACCAGGGAAAATCTTATTCAGGGGCAGAAGGTCAGGAGGGCATTTCCTTGTAACCACCATATCCCCTAGCTGCTATATAAGGGACACTAAGAAATGGATGTCATTAAATCACAAATGCTTCCAGGGGAAGAGACACAGTTATTCCTCATATTTGTTTGTTAAGTTTTTTTTTTGTTTTTTTTTTCAACGTCGGTTTCATAAAGGGAATGAAGACTTTGATTTCCAGAGCTGGAGATATTCACCCGCTTTAGAAGTGTGCTGTTACCATTGCAGTTCTAACTAATGCTTCCTGAAACTTCCTGGAAATAGCTACAGGGACTGATCACATTTTCCAAAATTTAATTTTGTTTGTACTTTTGGCTGGTAGGTTTCAAACTGAAAGGGGAAGCCCAGTCATGAGACTAATTTTAAAAAGGCCTAATGAAATGCTAGTTTTCCAATACATCGTCTGTAAGAATATATTATTTTTTAAATTAAAATGTTAAGAGTTTTTTCTTATTCAAAGCGGTTAATTATTCCAAGGTAAAATGCATCAATTACAATATAGTGGTAGAGAAAAATAACAAAACAATCCTGAATTTATAAATTGAGTTAGGGATTAATAGATTGATTATTTCTAACACCTATTATTGAGTTTTTATATTCATTGCATGGGCCCATTGCTCATTAGGGTCTGTGAGAATGTATACTAAAAAGACAAAGAGACGGCTCCTGCATTTTATAACAGGTTTTTTTTCTCACTTGATCTCATTCTTACAATGCACATTTTCCTATGTCTAAATAAAACGCTGATTTCTATTTAAATCTGTGTTTGTACATTATCCACCTGCTATCATGCTCTTTCAAGTCATTCACCTCCTGTCTCACAGGCTCCTTAGGAACATTTTGGGAAGTGGTATTTAAACTCCCCTTTCTTGCTCTCTTTTTACTTTACTACCATTAATTCTCACAACTCACAAATTTAGTCTTCGAAGAAGATAATGTAGCCTTTGAATTTGACTCATTTGACCATCATTTCACCCCATAATCCATATTTACTCATGTAGCTTGTACTTCTTCCAACCAGGCTTTCCTGAAGGGACAGCTGGTTGGCATTCATCAGCGCTTATTGGTTACCTAATGAAAAGTTGTATTTAATTATCGATTTACCAGGTTGATGAGGGAGGGATTCTTGTCCTAGGTTTATGAGTATGTACAAATACACCGCACCTAACACTGAAAAAATGAGATTGACAGCAGTTATTAGTCACATATACTCACAGCCCAGGGAAGGAGGACACTGCATACCACAGGGCCACACAGCGGTTGTGCTCAAGAATAGAGTGAACCACCATGGGTTGTGGAAATCAGGTTTTGCAGTATTAAGAGGGAGGATCCTCCCACAGGAGGATGTTCTTGGCTTATTTGAATAACTTTGCAGGCTGACAGGGAACCGAAACACACTACTCAGGGATCAGAGGAACAGTGCCTAGTCTCCTTGATAAGGGAGAAAGGGTTGCTTGGCTAAAGGACCTTATCTGAGAAAACAGTGAAAAGAGGAACATGTGGTTAAGCATATGAGGCCCTCCCAGTTTTGCTAGATGTCAAGGCAGCACATACTGGTGAACCATAATTTTAGGTCTTATACCACAATTGACCCCTCAATGCCTTGACATCAATTTAAACCTTAGTAATGACTGGGGCCCCTAGGGAGTAGGACAAATATCTTCTGAGGAAGAAAAGTAGGCCCTTGACAAAGAGGTAGAAGTGGTAGTAAAAACCTTGAACCTTATTGGTGTATTCTTTAGTAGACAATAAAGGCAATTGAGGAAGCTGTGGCATTGGCGTAGGGAGTGCACGTTCCCATGTATTTAGGCTAATCAATGCCTGTGGCAATAGTGACACCCAGAAGTGGATACATTTGTCACTTTGTAACTTAAATAAGTGTTGTTGCAGAAGCTGATTATTCTTCAGTTAAGCTAGTTTCCTGGGGCCTATAGGGAAGGTAGATGTTCCATTGAATGTGTTTTTCTAGATCCCAGCATGTGTGTTATAAGAAGTAAAATGAGTGCCTTGGTAACTATTAACAATGCCTGGGCCGGGCGCAGTGGCTCATGCCTGTAATCCCAGCACTTTGGGAGGCCGAGACGGGTGGATCATGAGGTCAGGAGATCGAGACCATCCTGGCTAACACAGTGAAACCCCATCTCTACTAAAAACACAAAAAAATTAGCCGGGAGTGGTGGCGGGCACCTGTAGTCCCAGCTACTCGGGAGGCTGAGGCAGGAGAATGGCGTGAACCGGGGAGGCGGAGCTTACAGTGAACCCAGATCCCACCACCACACTCCAGCCTGGGTGACAGAGCAAGACTCCGTCTCAAAAAAAAAAAAAAAATGTCTGGAGCTCTGATGTATATACAGAGTTTTCTGCTAAGGCTTTGCATTGTGGCCTTAGTATATGTAGAGATATCAATTACTTTGAGTTATATTTTGGGCATCTGTGAGGCAAGAGCTTCTTTATTCCAAAGGGGAAAACTCTTAGGCAATGGCCCAAGAGTATATAAAAAATTACAGGTGGGCCCATTTGCTGAACAGAGCATCCAGTTCTAAGGTGACTGAAGTGTGGCCAATTGTGCTGATCATTGGGTTTGGTCCTTCATCTGAAATGGCCTGGTTAAGAGACGAAAAGGCAGAAACTCTCTATTAAGATTTGTCATCTATATGGTGGCAATATTGTCCATAAAGTGTATGAACTTCCATTGTTGTTCACTCAGTTGATCCCAAGGGAGTCTCCAAGCATTAAGGGGGCTTGGGAGAGAAATGACCTCTTTTAGCACCATGACATTTGGCAAAGGACTTATCAGTCCCCCTGCGGGGGAGGCCACCTTCTCCTGCAAGTGGGACATACCATAGGGCCCAGGTTTTGCTCCATTCTGTAGCAAGGAGGCCTTGGTAACCAAGTCAAGCTTTCATGATATTGCTTTTATAGCCCAAGCTATAATTGATAGCTTAGTATGAAGGGTCATAAGTTCAGGGTCTGTGAAAGTCTCTGTTTCTAAAAGAGATCAGCAGGTGGCCAGCAATTGTTTTACTAGTAATGGCTTTTCAGAGAAATAAAACCAATATATATAATCTCCTATTATGTATCAAGAAATAGATTTATTATAAGACATTGCCTCATGAAATTATAGGCTCTGAAAAGTCCCAAAATTTGCTGTCTTCAAATTGAAGGGCCAGGAAAGCCAGTGATATAGTTTGAAGCCTTAAGAGCCAGACAGACAATGGTGTAGATTCCAGTTAAGATCTGCAAACCACAGAACCAGGAGTGCCAAGGGCAGGAGAAAATCAATATTCAACTCATGCAATCAGAGAGGGGGTGAAGTTTTTTTTTTTTTTCTGTTCAGGTCCTTGACAGTTTGGATGATGTCCACCTACATTGGAGAGAGCCATCTGCTTTACTCAGTCCACTAATTCTAATACTAGTCTCTTCCCAGAAATGTCCTTACACCCAGAAATAATGGGCCAGGCACCGTGGATCACGCCTATAGGCCCAGCAATTTGCGAGGCTGAGGGGGGCGGATCACCTGAGATCGGGAGTTCAAGACCAGCCTGACCAACATGGAGAAACCCCGTCTCTATTAAAAATAAAAAATTAGCCGGGTGTGGTGGTGAATGCCTGTAATCCCAGCTACTCGGGAGGCTGAGGCAGGAGAGTTGCTTGAACCAGGAGGCGGAGGTTGCAGTGAGCTGAGATCACGCCATTGCACTCCAGCCTGGGCAACAAGACTGAAACTCCGTCTCAAAAAAAAAAAAAAACCAAAAAACAACAAAAAACTAATTATTATACTGTTCTAGTGTAGTGTGTGGTCGTGGAGGGCAATTTCTTGCATCAGAAGTCTATGGGCAACTTATGGTTATCATGGTTAGTCCAGAGACTTTAGAAGACATGAGAGGAGGCTGTTTAAGCCTCTAAAATGAGAGAATCACAGGGCCATTAATAGAAATGTCTGTTGTATGAGGAATTGGACAGATTCTAGAGCCTTTATTGGAGAGGGTATCATTCATATTGGGCTGATTGCAAGTAACAGCGTAAGTGAGATTAAATGCGATTTTTAAATGAGGAATATGTTGCCTGCAGAACTTCAAAGGCCTAAAAAATATTGGTCTTGTTTGAACATTGAAGGTATTGAAAGGGTCAATAGTTGTTTCCTGACAGTGTCAGGGATGGAGCAGCCCTTGGTTTACCAAATAATGTTTAGTTATTTAACTAAGGCAGTGTGGCCCTTGCACTATGTACAGGACAATGGCCCATCTCTTTTTTGTGGACTTATTTGTAAGCCCTGAATAAGTATGTCAAATACATTTTTTCTTCACAGGATGTTATGTATGTAATGTTATACCTGTGTCATTGGAGGAAGGTGGATGTAGTTAAGATATTTCCTGTAAAGGCAGTGGGTGGTGGTAAAGCTACTGAGGTATCCCATGGACATTTAAGTATCATTTCCCTTTGGATATGAAGGAAAATTATGAGCAAAAGACTGTTGAAAGAGGTAGTAATCAGAACATATTGGCCAAATATAATCACAAAATATATACCAGTTGATGACTGGACGGATTTAGCAATTTTGGTAATATTAAGTATTACATATGGAGGCATTAGTGAATGTGACCACAGCTTGAAGGTTTTGGTAATCCACTGTAAAGAACCACTCATTTTAAGAATAGGCAATTGGGAAGTTAAGAAGAGAAATAGTCGGGATAATCATTCCTTCACTAAATACAATAGGTCTCGTATAGTAGGTTTTGATCCTTGAAGGCCCTGTTTTTATTGGGCCATATTAACTATTGTAATTGAGGATATTGTCAATGGAGTCCCATTTTTTAAGCCAATTTGTGCCAAAGACTTAATTTAGTTTTAGTTTATTACTCATTGTGTCAGAGTATCTGTGCCCACTATGAATTTGTCGAAAAATGAGGCCAATGGGTGCTATGACGATGGGGAACTTAGGCAAATCACTAGCTTCAATGGTTAAGGAGAAGCATATCTATTTGTTTTCTGTTTTATATTCCATAATTTCCCTAAGATTATGGGTGGGGTGGCATATTCAAATTTAGTGAGATTTGTGGGTATAACTAATCTGGACCCCAGTATTGATTAAGGCCATTAAGCCTTGGCAATTGGTATACTTCAGCAGATATTACAGTTAATTCAGAACCTATGTTGCATAGGTGTAAAAGCCAATTAGCACTCTTATTTTCACTGTATAAATTTTTGTAGTAAATTTTGAGCTTCTAATTGGGTCAACTTGTGGACTTTTATTTCAGTTCTTTATTTTCTCCCCCGTATTCTGGTTTCTTTCTTTATTTCCTATTCCTTGCATCATCCCCTCACCCTCACCCCGCACCACCTATACACATTGATTATACTTCAGGAAGTGTCTCCTCTATTCTGCCTTTATAAGTTTCTTTCTCCAGAGAGCCTCAAATCAATATTGTCAGGGTTAGGGGTCTTCCCCATGTCAATAGTTGTTTTATGGGGTTCAAGAGGCCCACACTTGAGTCAGGTTTGAGTTAAACTATTCAAACCTGACTCACCTTGGGATATTTAAGCCCCATAAAGCAACTATTAACATGGGGAAGGTTTGAGCTAAGCTCTTTCCAGTGGTGCAGTGGGTATTTTCTCCTATAAACCCTGAGTATCAGGAACTTTGTTATAGAGCCATAGGTGGCAGCAGCAGAGGTATTTAAAGATCCTGGTGAGTTGTCTGCTATTAAGAGTGTGGACTTCAGCATACTAATTTACATCCTTTTCTCTCTGTAAAAATTTCCTCAGACTGTTTTGGACTTTTAGCCACATGAAGTGACAGCTTTCAGTTTCTGTATCCATCTAATCACCCATAATTCAGACTTTCTGGTTGGTTACAAGGAAAAGTTTGAGTGCAGTGGCTCACATCATAGGCTGCCTCCTCATTCTTCTTCAAGGAGTGTCTGTCAGTCTTCCCAAGGTGAGGGTCCATATCCAGTAATTTTATCTATGGCCTAGGTGGGAGTGATCAAGCCTTGTGATCACAATATTAATGCTTTAGCATGCTGGTAAGCAGCAGTGCTAAGCAAAGTCCAGCCATATTGGCTAGGAGTTTTTCATTGGGAGAGTAATTAAGTTACCTTGCTTAGTGTTTTTGAAGGCGCTGGTACCAAATACTTCTCCTTTACTTTTGTCATCAATGCCTGGGCAATGAACTGCCATGAATGTTCACCATGATATCTTTGAGGATCAGGAGAGCAGCAAGAGAAGCAGCAGCACAGGATATGGGTAAGGCTGCCTGTTTGCTTGAGCAACAAAAACTGTTGTTAGGCAACTGGGATGCCATAATTAATTGTACCCTGGGATGGTAGTCTTCTTCTTTTCCACTAACCTCACAAAGGGCCATTCTCAGGTCCATTGTAAGGATGCACAATGACCAACAATGTCTATATATTGGTGGTCATGGGGCTAGACACAGTGCTCAGAAAGCTCTAACCTGTCTATTGGTAAGCAGGACTCAAGCACTGACTGGTTGAGACATGGAGCTGTCAATGATTTTACATGCAAGGGCCTCAGAGACCACGTGTAAAACACAGGCTAAATCCCATAACACATCATGTTGGGATATAGTCAACTAATACTAATTTTTATCTTGGGGACACAAGGGCATTGTAGGGTAGAAAGAAAGAGCAACATCCAACAAATACAACAAAGTGCTGCTTAGGCAAAAGTGCAAGCCCACCAGCAGTTGGCAATTTCATCCCAGGTGGTCTTTACCATGTCATGGAGCCAGTTAGACAGACAAACTTTGGTAAAGCTGACCAGGTGTCCCTGGTCATAGTTGGGCCATTCTGTTGATGATGACAATTGTTTTGGTTGTTTTCTATTCACCCCTTTGATGACAGAGGGCTACTTGTCTTATAGTTCAGAGAATTGCCAAACACATAACAACAGAAGCAGGGCAGATGAGATTAACAGGAGTTTAATAATGACATATACGCCCTGCCCCAGGGAGGAGGGCATAGCATGCTGTGCAGGGTTACAGTGGGGGTTGTACTTAGGAAGAGTGAAAAAGCATGGGCTATGGGAGGCAGGCTTTGTAAAATAGCATCAAGATTGTGACATGATCCTTAGTACCCTCAGGAAAATGTGATTCTCATGTTTGAATAGTTACATAAGCTGTCAGTGAACTGAAACTGACTATTCAGAGATAAGTAGAAACTGTACCTGGTCCATTTGATAAGGAGGGTTGTTTAGCTTGGAGGCCTTAACTGTGGGAGAAGAGTTGGGAGAGGAAGTTGCATTTGAGTCATTTGAAGCTGTCAAGTTTCACCAGATGTCAAGGCAGCACATAATACCAGGCCTCAGTGTTAGGCCTTACACTATGTGGTGTAAGCAACCAAAGTTGGCAATGGAAAAAGAAAAGGTGAACTAAGGAACTGTGAAAGGAGACTATTGACCTGAGAATTGACTTGGTGGGCAGTTAAAGGCCTGTGCTCAACAATACTCTTGTGGGTATTAACTAAACTTCATTTGTCCTATCCAGACAGGAATTTGGGCTGGTTGTAGAGTTAGATACAACTGTCTTCCTTTCACTGGACCAACTGTGGGCATTAAATTAAGTGGGCTCAGAAATACAGCATTCAGTCATGAAATTGAAATTGATAGCCCAGCACCTAATCTAATAGGGACACTGAATTAAATGAATTGGTCTTTTAAGGAATTAAGTTTTGGTACCCACTCATTTGGGTACCACTTTTTTTTTTGCAACTTGCTCTCCCAGGCATAATGTCCATAATCTGTAACTCATATCTAAATTGAATAAGGGGTAAGTGGAGTTCATCATATCTACCAGCTTTAGACATGAGTTATCCTTTAGATATGAGTTACTCATTAGCTATGAGTTACTCTTTAGCTATGAGTTACTCTTTAGCTATGAGTTACTCTTTAGATATGAGTTACTCTGTAATATTAAAGCTGGTAGATATGATTAATTCCACTTACTCCTTATTCTATGTTACAGTCCCATGTCTTTTCTCCTCTGAGCAGTCTCTCTGGGCCTCCTGAAGTGACAATTGGCTAAATTTAGGGGCCAATTTGGGCTGATGTGTTAATAAGAAAAGGCAATAGGTCCTATCTCCCTTCCCAAAGGGCATATATGCATGTAAATGGTGCTTGGAAGAGCACTTTCTCTAACTCTGCTAATTAGATAAAAAATGAGCTCTACTACTCAGTGGTTAAATACCCAGACTACGGTCTTAAGCTATTGGATTCAGATCTGGATCTATAATTGCTCTTATGACCTTAGATGCACTACTTACTACTTTGTGTGCCCTGGTTTCCACATATGCAAAGTGAGAGTAATAATAGCTAACATTTATTAAGCACTTAGTATGTGCAGAGGCTATACATGTATAATCTCATTTAATCCTTGCAATACTTCTATGAGATAGGTATCCTTATTTTCACATATGAGAAAAGTATTATTATTTTATCTATTCTCAAGATCTTATAGTTAGAATAATTATACCTAGCATTTATTTATTTTTTCTTTTTCCCAGATCTTGGAGATTGATTGATTGATTGATTGATTGATTTACTTTTTGTTTTAGGTTCAGGGGTACATGTGAAGGTTTGTTATATAGGTAAACTCATGTCATAGGGGTTTGGTGTACAGATTATTTCATCACCCAAGTATTAAGCCTAATACCCAATAGTTATTTTTTCTAATCCTCTCCATCCTGTCACCCTCTACCCTCAAATAGACCTCAGTGTCTTTTGTTCCCTTCTTTGTGTTCATGAGTTCTCATCATTCAGTTCTCACTTATAAGCAAGAACCTGTGATATTTGATTTTCTGTTCCTGTGTTAGTTTAAGGATAATAGCCTCTAACTCCATCCATGTTCCTTCAAAATCCACTAAGTAGCATTTATTAAACACTTATTATGTTCTAATAATTATGCTAAGTGCTTTATACACATCTTCTCATTTAATCTTCATAACTGCTGAATATATTTTCTCAATTATATAACAAGTGAATTATTCTAGTCTCAGTTTCTCCATTAGCAGATCAGGGATAATAGTAATACTCACCTTATAAAGTTGGGATAGAAATTTTACAACCTCAAAAAGCTGTTGTGAAGGTAAAATGAAGTAATATGGGTAAAGTATAGCTTAAGCACATAGTATGTGCTGCATAAATAGTAGTTACTATTTTAATTTTATGTTTACTTTCTCTGGGCATCTTAGTCAGTTCAGGTTGCTGTAGCAGAATAGCATATATTGGGTGGCTTATAAACAACAAACATTTATTTTTCACAGTTCTGGAGGCTGGGAAGACCAAGATAAAGGCACCAGCAAATTTGGTGTCTGATGAGGGCCCACATCCTCATCCATTGCTATTGTCTAACTGTAACCTTACATAAGAAATAGCAAGGGAACTCTTTGGCACCTTTTTAATAGGGGCACTAAATCCCACACATGAGGGCTCCACCCTCATGGCCTAATCACTTCGCAAAGGTGCCATCTCCTAACACCATCACCTTGGGGTTTAGGATTTCAACATATGAATTTTGAGGGGACACAAACATTCAGAATGTAGCACTGGGTGCAAACTGAATGTGACAATGATTACTTACTCACCTCCACTTCTTGCACAGGACATTTTATTTTTCCACTGCCTACCTCTGTACAGACAAGCATTCCTCTGGAATGCTTATTAATCTGAAAGAGGGGCCAGACCTCACAACATCCACATGAACCCTTCACTTGTACAGTAGTTGCTGCATTTTCAGTAATAGATGTAATTTTTATTTAGTAGTAAACTTTATATAAAATGACTGAAGGTAAACATCTTCTGAGTATTCTAAGAATGAGTTATGGCCCTAGGACAATGTTGATGCAAACATTTATTTGACCTACTGTAAGATATTACTCATGGAGTCAAATATGCTTGCTGTGTGTCAGATACCACAGTAAGATGTAGGACATAATAAGATGTATTTCTCTTCTATTCCTTTCACCCATCCTTTGAACTAGGTATTCACTTTCTACTTTACAGAGCATAAAATGTAGACTTAGCTAGATTAAGTCACTTCCCTGACATCATAAAGTTTGTAAGTGGCTAGTAATTATATCAGACTCCAAAAGCTCAAGGGACCACTTTTCTTCCTGTCCTTCCAGTCTTTACGTGATTTAAATCTACTTTCCTATATATAGCACGTGCCAGTATAAACTCATAAATAAAATAAAACTTTTATCTTCTTTACAAAATAATAGTAGTAAAAAAGTTTCATTCTCAAACACTGACAGAGAATACTGTCAGGATTCATTTTCAGGACTATGAATTATGTATCACAAAATAACAGGTTTTTGTTGTTATTCTATAATATTAAGATTTAATTTACTATGTCTTAAAGAGTCTTCTAAGTGGACCCTTAGGCTTATGAAATAATCTTTGCAAAGATAGTTATATGTTTAAATATGTTTGGAAAATTCTTCATACTATATTTCTTATTGAAGTTTACTAGTCTATATTAATGTTTTAAAATATTTAAGAAATCTTTCAGTAAAAGAATGTGTTTTACTGTATGTGATTTGAAATCTACTTAGACATGGAAACATTTTTTTCACATAATACCTTTAATATCCCAAAGAATGTGTGTTATGAATAACATATTTTGGAAAGGATTTACCTAATGTCATAGAAACAGTAAGGTATTTCTTAGCAACAGTAAGGTATTTCTTGGGAAGAAAGAAGACTGATGCAGAACATAACTATAGGATGTGATTCCTATAGGGAGATTTTGATAGGAATAAGTTGAACATATACTGTTTTCCTAATGTAGCTGTGCTCTCTTTACTGGCACCAATTTCTCCTAGTATGAAGAGGAGTAATTATAAGTTATCTTCCATTGTGGCTAGAGAACATATTTTGTATAATTTTAATTCATTTAAATTCATTTTATTGTGTTTTATTGTCTCACATATGATCTATCTGGGAGAATGCTCCTTGTGTACTTGAGAAGAATGTGTATTCTGCTGTTGTTGGGTGAAATGTTCTATAGATGTCTGTTAAGTCTGATTAGTTTTAGTGTTGTTCAAATATTTTATTTCCTTGTTGATCTTCTTTCTAGTTATTCTACCCATTATTAAAAGTGAGATATTTAAATCTCCAACTAGTTTTCTCTCATTCTCCCTTCAATTATGTTAAGTTTTGCTTCATCTATTTTGGACTCTGTTGTTTGGTGCATATGTGCTTATAATTTTTATGTCTTCTTGGTGGAGTAACCCTTTCATCATGATAAAATATCCTTCTTTATGTCTATTAACAAGTTGTATCTTAAAATGGATTTTGTCTGTTATTAGTATCGCAGCTCCAACTATTTTCTGGTTACTGTTTTCCTGGTACATTGTTTTCCATCCTTTTACCTTCAAACTATTTGTCTTTGAATTTAAATTGTATGTCTTGTAGACAGCAAATAGTTAAATAATGTATTTTTTTTAAAATCCTTTCTGCCAAGCCCTACCTTTTAATTAGACTGTTTAATCCATTTTCATTTAATGCAATTACTGATAAATGAGGATTTATGTCTACCATTTGACTACTTTTAAAAATTTTATGTCTTTTCCCCCTTTCTCAATTTCTGTCTTCTTTTGTGTTAAATAGGTATTTTCTGTTGTACTGTTTTAAATTTCCTTTTCATTTCTTTTGCTATATGTAATTTTTTATTAATTTTTTTAATTTTGAAAATTTTCTTTAAAATCAGCAAATTAGCGTATTCCTACCCTGTTCCCCACTGCTACTGTGATTTGATTTTCTATTCCCTCCCATGCCTGCTACACCTATGTCACAGAGAGAAAGACAAAAATTCTTCATTCCAGGTTGGGCCACTACAAAACTTGCAACATTTCCCACAACTTGGTGTGTAGTTGGACAAGTGTTGATATTAAGTCCAATGTCTGGGCTTCCTCAATGACAGTTTCTATTGAATGCTTTTTTTCATTTTCCTGAGTCATATTTTCTTGTTTCTTTGCATGTCATTTTTTAAAATAAAAAACTAGAAATTTGAAATATTATAATGCAGCAGCTCTGGATATCAGATTTTCCACAGTTCCCAGGTTTTTTACTTTTTGCTGTTAGTCATTGTTCTTTGCTTGCTTAGATACTTTTATGAACTAATTTTCAAAAGTCTACATCTTGTTGTATGTGGCCACTAAAGTCTCTGCCCAGTTAGATTAGTGGTCAGTTATTGTACCAAGAGCTTCTTAAATGCCTGCAACATATACGTTTCTCAGTCTTTGCCAAGGAGCTCTGTATGTTTGTTGAGTTATGTCTTCAACACTCAGCTAAGCAGTTGAAAAGTCTGCTTTAATCTCCATTTCCTACTTGTACAGAGCCTCAACATCAACCAGTGGTGAGAAATAGGATCTTTTCAGATGTTTCTTGAGTATGCACACAGCCCTGAGCATGCACACAACCCTACACACATGGACTTCTAGAGCCTCAGAAATGTGTCATAACTTTTCAAAGTTCCTATGCACATCTCATTCAAAAGATTTTTCTTTAAACCTTTTTGGATAATCTATTATTTACCCCAACTGTTATCCTCTGTTCTTGACAACCCCAATGTTAAACAATTTCTGTAATTGTTTTTGACCAAGTCACCTAAGGAAATTGATTTCACATTTTGTAAGCTCCTAAAAGGAAGACATCTTGTGAGTAGGAACTTTGAAAGATTAAACAACAGGTAGAATAATAATAAGTCTCTTGGAATGGGGCTTAAAGTGATCTCCAATTCCATGTACCTCTTCCAGTGCCTGCCAAGGTGCTGGGTTTTACTATCATTGTGAGGTGGCGGTTTTCAATAGCAGTGCTGATCTGGGAAGGGGCAGATTAGACTAGAGTAAGTTAAAATACCATGAAACTTGCTGTTCTTACTGTTTTATTGAATATATGCGACAAGAATTGCTATAAGCTGTTGGTTAATTCCCAGAGTTGTGAAAAAGTTGGTTTGACAACATTTTGTCAGTGTTCTCACTTCTTTATGGAGGTGATTTCATTGGAGGTTTGTGCACTGTAATTTTCAGTAATATCACCAGACTATATGATCTTTACCTTTTAGACCTGTTAGTATATACAACTGAGACAACTGGCAATACATTGTATAAGAATGTTTTGTGGCCTTTTAAATTTGCCTAATATTCTATGACATGAGTATGAAATGTAGAATTGTCATTGGGCTGTTTGTTAACTCTAGAATAAATAATCATTTACTTTAGCTTTGCAAGTAAGTATCAAACACTGAAGGTCTTTTATAAACTAAAATTAAAGTGACAGAATTTTCATTACCATGATATCTTACCATAATGCTAGGTTCTCAAGACTAGATAGCTACATCTGCAGAATTTAGATTTCTAAGGCTTAAAACATGAAATCACAAGAACTAATTTAGAGAACATTATGCTGTAATTACCTCAAGATGATTTGTTAGGAGTTAGCAATGTCCACATATAGTATCTATAAATAAACAGATAATTGATTGGTTAAAATATGTTCTGTATTTGTAATCTATAAAAAGGAAGGAGAAGTTTTTTTTTTACATTACAATACAAAAAGATCTTGGCATCACTCCTACACTGGTAATTTTATTATAAATTCAACTATGATTTTATGAATTATTAGAAAAAATAAAATAAAATTCCATAGTTGGATGATATTATTGAAAATATTGAATTTGAATGTGAATAAGAAAGACAATTTTAGAGATGTTAATAATTGTTTGTAGGAACTAATGGATCAGATCTCTCTCGTAGAAAGTAAAACAAAAATATAGGTAGTCAGACGTCTAGAATTTACTTAGAGTAAATAATCGGACTTGACACCTCATCTTATTTGATGTGCACAGTAAAACAAAGGCATTGTTCTCCAGCGAAACCGATACTTAAGCTATATATATACAATTTTTTAAAAGATTAGACCATTATTGTTTACCAAAAGCAATGTCATTAAAAATGAATACAACCTTAAAAGAGATGTGGCCATATTTCTTACCTAGCTGAAGACTTAAAGGAAAAAAAAGCTTACCATCAATATATTTTTTCCTGTTCTAACACCACACATTGCTGTGTTACAAATAGGATTAAAGTATCCTGTATTGATTGCTTTTGTTTTCGAGACAAATGTTGAGTGAATGATATACAGGTTACCCATTCCTTCCATTATGCTCCTGGAATCAAATAAAGTGAGTATATGAGTTATGAAAGTAAAACTATGTGAATAAAAAATGATTAAATGCATGAGAGTTGTAGTAATTATCTATATGTCAAAATTGGAGTTTTAACAATATAAAGGAAAAAAATTGCCTTTATTAGAGAAGTTTGTAGAGAAACATTCACATTCATTCTTAAATAATCAGTACTGGTAAGTATTCTGCAGTCCGTAAAAGTTTTTTCCCCCCCCCTCCATGGGCCAACAGTCTCCTTTCTAGATCCCTTCATCTCCCTGTTATCTATTTCTCCAGGGTTTTCAAATGGATTCCTCATTCTTCTTGATGCAGAAAAATAAATAGATGAATATTCTTACCTCTAAGACATTGGGAAATTTTAGTTCTCCCTTCCCAGGATGCTTGCATCTTAAGCATATGGATATTTAACAGTGGGACTTCTGATATTCGTAGCCAACAAGCAGAGGAAAATGATTTTTTCAGGTGGTTTCTTTCCCAACCCCTTCAAATTTCAGTGCACAGTATCACCTCCTACCCCAATTTATAAGAATCTACAGGTTTCAAAGAGAATATCTTTTACAAAAGATATATGGATAGGGGCCCCAGGAAATTATGGAACACATGTTGAACTAAAATAGACAAATTTGTGGGAAGTCATTTCTAAAGTCTGATAATTATACAACAAAATAACAGGTGTTCTAACAACATGAGCAGAGTTTATCCCTAGAATATTCTGGAAGAGATTTCAAAAGCAATTAATAGGTTGTGACATTTGTCAAATAATTTTCCAAAACAGTAAGGAGAAAAAGAATATTAAAAATAATCACTTGCCTTTAGGACTAGTATTAAAGATTCTATAGTTTTAGCTTTTAAGCAAAGGAATAAAGATAATATTTATGATTTTACTATAAATGTGATTAACCCAAAACATTGTAATAAAAGTGTGAATACTATTTCTACTTAAACAGTTGACAGTGTCTTTTGCTTAGAAGAATGTTTTGTAAACTCTGGTCCATATACTTGAATATTTCCCAAAAAGTAGTTTTTCCAAATTCTGTCAGACAACTAATTCAAATTGCCACAATTTATACATTTTTACACTTTCTACTTTGCTAAAGTTAGATTTATTAAAGTATAATTTACTTGCAGTAAAAGTCTACCCATTTAAATGTATAATTCAATTTGTTTGAGTAACAGGTAGCCATGCTTGTTGGTCACGTAACCATGATCATCATGTAACCACCACTGAAATTAAGTTATAGAATATTTTCATCACTCTAAAAGTTTTCTTCATTCCCCTTTGTAAGTAATAACCTCACCTACTTGAGCCCCTGATCTGATTTCTGTCTCTATAATTTTACATCTTCCAGAAGGTAATATCAATGGAATGATACCTTGTGTAGATTTTTGTTTCTGGCTTCTTTCTTTTAGCATAATGCTTTTGAGATTCATCATTGTCATTGCATGAATCAGTAGTTTGTTTGATTTTTTTAAGTAGTATCCTGTTTTATTAATGCATCACAGTTTGTGCATCCATTCAACAACTGAACAACACTGGGTTATTCCCAGTTCTTAAGAGGCTATGTAGAGATTCAAACATAAGTCTTTGTGTGGGCATATGGATAAATACACAGGACAAGGATTGCTGGGCAGTATGGTGAATATGACTATGTTTTACTTTGTAAGACTATTCCAAGCTCTTTTCCAAAATATTTTTACTATAACATATTTCCACCAACAATACATGAGAGTTTCAGTTGCTTTACATTCTCACCGGCACTTGGTATTGTCAGTTTTTATAAAAATAAGCTAATATGTTCTTGAGGGTTATATTTGTACTTAACCAATGACTAATGATGGTGAACATGTTTTCATATGGATTTTGGCCATCTATATCTTTTCTTCGATGAAGTGTCTATTCAAATATTTTGCCTATTTTTATTGGGCTTTTTGAAAATCATTGAAGTGCACAAATTAGTAATCTATTTCAGATCTAAGTCCTTTATCAGAACCGTATTTCCAAGTATTTTATCCCAGTATGTGGCTTGTCATTTTGCTTTTTATTGTCATCTTTCAAAGAGTAGACGTTTAAAATTCAACAAATCACACACCGGGGCCTGTTGGGGGTGGGGGGAGGGGGGAAGGATAGCATTAGGAGATATACCTAATGTTAAATGAAGAGTTAATGGGTGCAGCACACCAACATGGGACATGTATACATATGTAACAAACCTGCACTTTGTGCACATGTACCCTAAAACTTAAAGTATAATAAAAATAAAAAAGAAAAAGAAAATCTTATGTCCATAAAAAGACTTGTCAAAAAATGACCATAGGAGGCTTATTTGTAATAACCTAATACTGTAAATATTCCAGGTGTACATCAAGAGTAGGATAGATAAACCCACCGTGTTACTCTATATAATGGGATATGATCCAACAATAAAAAAAAATAAAATTCAACAAATATTTCTTCCAGCAATTGTACTTTTTGGGACTTTTCTGAGAGATCATTACCTAACTTAAGGTCACGAATATTTTTTTCTATGTTTACACTAAAGGTTTTGTAGTTTTTGGCCTCATATTTAGGTTTATGAACCATATTGAGTTAAATTTCATAGATGGTACAAAGTAAGGAAGTAAGGGCTGAGGTTTTTTTTAATATGAACATTCAATTCTTCTAGAATAATTTGTTCATAAGCCTATCTATTCTCCATTGAATATTTTGTAAACTTTATTGATAAGCAATTGACCATATATATGTGAGTCTATTTCTGGACTTTATTCTATTCCATTGATTTATATGTCTGTCCTCATGCCAACACCACACTATCTTGATTACTATACTTTCATCGGAAGTTTTAAATCAGGTACTATGAAGCCCTCCACTTTGTTTTTCTTTATAATTTCTGTTTTGGCTATTCTAGGTTCTTTACTTTTCCATATAAATTTTAGAATCAGCTTTTTCATTTCTACCAAAAAAACCTACTGAGATTTTGTTAGGGATTACATTAGATATATACATCATTTGGGGAAGAATTGACATCTTAAACATATTGAGTTTTAAGATATACTAACATGATATATATCTCCATTTCTATAGATCTTTAATTCTCTCACCTATGTTTCCTTAGTTTTCAGCACGAAAATATTTCACATATTTCTTACACATATCTTTCCTAAAGTATAACATAAGTTTATTCCATAAAACATGACGTTTTTCATGTTTTTAGCGTTATTATAAAAGGTACTTTTTATTTCATAAATTTGTATTATGTATTTTCCATTGTTTGTGTATAGAAATACAGTACTTTTTGTGTATTGATCCTGTGTCTTGTGATCTTACTATTATATTATTTTTAGTTTCTTTAATGTATATCTTTGATCTTTTCTAATTTATGCAATTATGTCATCTTCAAATAAAGAGATTCTTATTTTTTTCTTCTCAATCTACATGTGTTTCATTTATTTTCCTTCCCTATTGCAGTGGCTAGGCCTCATAGTATAATATTGAATAAGAGTGGTGAGAGTGTACAACCTTGACTTGTTCCCACATTTATGGGGAAATCATTAAGCCTTTCACGATGAAGGATGATTTCAGCTGTTAAGTAATATCTCTTGGCAAATATGTGAAACTATCATAGCTCTCATCCAAGGTTGGCCAGAGTGTAAAATTGTGCAAACCTTTGGAAAAGCATCTGGCAGTTTCATAGAAAGCCAAACTTATAGTCCAGCAATCCTAATCCTAGATGTTTACATAAGAGAAATGAAAGAAGCATGTTCATGGAAAGACTTAGATAAGGAAACACTCCAAATGTCTGCCAATAAGTGAATGGATAAACAAACTATGGCATAGTTATATAATGGAATGCTACTCAAAAACAGAAAGAATGAACTTCTCATATAAGCAACAACATGGATGATTCCATGTACATAAAATTTGAGAACAAGCAATCTAATAGTTGTCTTTTTTGGTTTTGGGGTTAAGAACTGAGTGGTAAGGGTTATTAGGAAATGTTCCAATATGTTTTTATAGGGGTTTGAGTTATGCAACTGTATGCATTTTTCAAAACTCAGAAAATATGCATTTAATATTTGTGCATGTCATTGCTTATAAATTTTACCTTATAGGAAATAAAATACAGTTGATGCTTGTGCAACCTGCATTAGAACTGTGGACATCCACTTATACATGGATTTTTTCCCACCTCTGCCACCCCTGAGATAACAAGACCAACTTCTACTTTTCCTCCTCCTTCTCTTCCTTATGTGAAGAAGATGAGGATGAGGACCTTTATAATCATCCACTTCCACTTAAAGAATAGTAAATATATTTTCTCTCTCTTATGATTTTCTCAACAACATATTGATGTTTTAAATTTAACTTTAAATATGTAAATACATAAGATGTGTTTATGATTGATTAGAAGGATAGGTATGTAATACAACAAGCATAATTAAATGTTAATGGTAAAATCTGAGTGGATGATATACAGGTGTTCATTGTATAATTTTGTCAACCCTTTCGTATGTCGGAAAATTTACATAATAAAACATTTTACAAACCAAGAAAAATAGGTATTTAAAACAACATAGAAAATATCTTGCCAGAATTTAAACTGTGGCACATCTGCACCTGGAATCCTGTGTTATGTTCTGATTACTCCATATTCATTAGGATATTTGGAACTAGAAAAGGTCAATGAGAGTGACGCTAAAATGGTGTGAATTGATGTGGACTGCCATATGAATAAATAGCAAACCAAGACTATCCAACTTGGAGCAGCAAAAGAAGAAATGATATGTAGTTCACAGCTATAAAATAATGAACATATGGATAAAGTTAATACAGATCTTGATGTGCTAATATATTTTAACAAATAAATTTGGAAAAATATAATTAATCCACAGATAATAGGTAAATACATGTAATACACCAAGAATTAACACTGTAAGAAATAGTGTACTCAAACACAGTTCAGATAAATCTATGAATGATAGAGCTAGATAAGGCTACTTTAAAAATATGGGAGATATATATATCTACTTAAACTTGAAATTTGACATCAGGTAAGACAACCAGAATGCAAACAGTGCTGATTTATTTGGTTGGTTGGGTTTTTTTTAATCTACAGTTTTCACTGACATCTCTTCAGTGCCTTGAAAAATAATGAGCATATGGTAAATGCTAATTTTGTTGAATGAATGAATGAATATATTCTTAGTAATAGAATATTTAGAAGTATAAACCAGGGTTACGACCTAGTATAGCAAATTCTATTTCAGTATATATTTTTTTCTTTTGGGTCATCATCAGGTAAATTTCTGGGCACAGACAGAGAGAAATCATAGATAACCACTGTGGCATTATTTGAAGAGTGCCAGAAGAAACACATCTACAAAAAAGTCTCAGCTGCAGAACTTATATTAAAATTTATATCCCAACAAATCCTTTTGTTTAATATTCTGAAGGTTGTTTTAAAAATACACTCTTTGAAAAAAGTAGTTTTACATGTACTATCTCATTTAAACTTGATGACTCTACAAGCTAGATACTATTTTATAGATAATGTATATGATAGCACTTCAGATTAGTTACCAGATTGTCCTAGGGAAAGCACAATCCTCCCAAAATAAAACTGAGAAAATCAAAGAGGAGGAGATAGATAGAAGAAAAATAGCCAGTGTATTTGGAAATGCAGTGAAATAAATGCTCATTTGAAATAATTAAGTGAAAATTCCTGAATAGCTGGCTTTCAGAATGGGAGTATTTAGGTAAAAACAGGAGGAATATATTCATTAATACTTTTTAATCAGGTTGTTGTCTTCTAGCACTTTTCCTTGAACATAAAGGCAGCTCAGATAATTTCATAAGTCTTTTCATCAATTTTTTTCTAGCAAATATGCATTCATATGGCTAAAATTCACAATATTTATAGATAAGTCAGATGTGGCACCTTATTTACAATAATTGAAGATATACTATGTGTATAAACAACATTTCCCGGTAAACCTAATGATAGCTGGAAAAAAACCAAATTGTCATAAGACGGTGCGGAAAATAATTTCCTATGGTCACTAAAACTATGTGTGAGTAATTACAGAAATTTAAAAAAATTACAGAAGAAAACAAAACAAAACACCTGAATGTGCTTAACAACAACAAAAACCCCAGTACTTAAGAAGATTATTGTGTCAGAACAGTTCTCCCCACTTTAAAAAAAATATCCTCATGAAAATCATAAGAATCTTCAATCTTCCTATATGTTATTTATAATTTAAAAACGAGTTAAATGTCAAGTTAAAAAAATTGCAGACTTCCACTTATGGGAAGGTGGAGTAGACATACTGTTCCCTATTCTTCCTGCTAAGACAAATAAAAACTAAATATTATGTATAAAACAAACAAGAGGACTCTGAAAGGTGACAAGAAGGCAGTTCAGCTAAGGAATTCAGAACCCAAGGAATGACATAATGGCAAGTTCACTGGACTTTCTTATTTCTTTGTATATCTCGCACTAGGATCAGTAGAAGCTAGCAAAGAAGAAATATCAAAGGACACAGACAAAAAGAGTCGCATCAAAAGTTGACTCTCTCCACTCAAAGGATCAGGAAAGGGACAATCTAACAAGACTAAACTTTTAGGAAAAAAAAGCCACACACACACACACACACAAAACTTCTTTATTCTATCCAAATTCCACAGGAAAAACTGTAGTCCTACTCCTACCCAAACCAGCAGAGGATGAGTGGGGGCCTAAACTTCTACCCTCACAAGGCTGTAATGAGGCACCAGAACACCCCTGCTGGGGTAATTGATGTCAGAGAAGGTCAAATAGCAAGCTAGGACTTTCCTTACTTTTGGGAACTGATAGGCTTCTCTCCATGGTGTCAGTGGCAACCATGTGAGAAAGCTGACTTCTAAACCCACCAAAAGTAACTAGGTATCATAGCCTCTTTCCATTGTCATGGTATCAGTAAAGGTCTAGGACATTTACCATTGGTTAGCAGTAACGAGGTCACCTCTGCTGTTCAGTGGAGGTCATATGAGACTAGAACTCTCACCTCTGCTCAGCAGAATGAGGAGCCTTAAATGGTAATGGAAGCCAAGGAAAGAACTTGGACTTCTACCTCCAGTTGGCAGTAATGAGGTGGTGGCCTTCATGCCCCCTGATGGAGCAGTATCACAAGAAGCCAATTAAAACTAAAGGCCTAAAAAGGATATGTATCAAAATGAGATACATTAAAATAACCAAATTACAACAAAAAATTATTTGTCATATAAATAATCTGAACGATAACAATATTAATGAAAAAAGTCAATCAAGTGATATGAACATCAAGATAACAGAGATGTTAGAAATATCTGACAAAGATTTCAAGCAACAGTCATCAAAAAGCTTCAGTGAGTAATTATAAATGTTCCTGAAATCAATGGAAAAATAAAAAGCCTTATCAAAGAAATAGTCTCTGAAAAGAAAGAGAAGAAATAAAGAAGCAAATAGAGAATTTAGAACTAAAAATTCAGTAACTGAAATTAAAAGCTCAGTGGATGGATTCAATAGCAGAATAAATGGAATTGGAGAAAGAATCAGTGAAATGGGACACAGAACAGTAGAAATTACCCAATCTGAACAATAAAGAGAAACAAATTACACACATGAAGAAAACAGAACCTTAGGTACCTGAGGAACTATAACAAATGGTCTAATGTTCACATAATTTGAGTTTTGAAAGGAGATGAGGAAGAGAGTAGAGCTAAAAAAGGAATTGAAGAAATAGTGCCTGAAAATTTCTCAAATTTGACAAACGACAGAAACTTGCATATTTGAAAAGGCAAGTGAATTTCAAAGAGAATAAAACTCAGGAAATCCACCCGAAGGCACATCATAATTGAATTGAAATGAATAAAAACAGCCTGTAATGGAAATGCAATTTGAACAACGTGGAGAAACCATGGAGGCCAAAAAGAATTGCTAAAACATTTTTTCAGATGCCAAAAGAAAAGCACTGTAACTCCCGAATCTTATACCCCCCCAAATATTCTTCAAGATGAAAACATTTTCACATGTGTGTGTGTGTGTGTGTGTGTGTGTGTATAATTTAATACCTGGGGAAACCATTAAAAAGTTTTACAAAAAGACACTCAAAAACACTATAGATAAATAAAATGGAATGCTAAAAAATATTCAAGTAACTCATAAGGCAAGAACAAATAAAATAATATTGGAACAGAGAGAATGAAGAGGACACAAAAGTATAATGGCAGCTTATAATCAGGTCATGTTAAAAATATGTTTTGCCAGTCTCTGCCTTTTAATTGGTGTGTTTAGGCCACTTAATGAAGTTTACACATTAGAAAAGTGGAAAGGTCTCAAATCAGTAATCTGAGCTCCTACCTCAAGAACCCAAAAACAGCAGAGCAAACCAAACCCATGGAAAGCAGAAGGAAAGAAACAATAAAGATAAGAGCAGAAATCAATAAAACAAAACAGAAAAACAACACAGTAAATTAATAAAACAAAAGCTGTTTTTCTGGGAAAAAATCATTAAAATTGACATATTAAGTTTTTTACAAAACTAAACCTAGGATCCAGCAATCATGCTCCTTGGTATTTATCCAAAAGAGTTGAAAACTTACATTCACACAAAACACATATACACAGATGTTTATAGCAGCCTTATTCATAATAACTAAAACTTGGAAGCAACTAAGATGTGTTTAGGTAGGTGAATGGATAAACTGTGGGACATTCAGACAATGGAAAATCAGTCACTGCTAAAAGGAAATGAGCTATGGAGTCATGAGAAGACAGAGAAAACTTAAACACATATTACTAAGTGAAAGAAGCCAATCTTAAGAGGCTACATACTGTATGATTCCAACTATATAACATTCTGGATAAAGCAAAACTATGGAGACAGCAAAAAGATCAGAGGTTGCCAAGGGTTAGGGAGGAGGGAAGAATGAATTGGCCAAGTGCAGAGTATTCTTCATAGCCGTGAAACTGCTGTGTGATACTACAATGGTGGATACAGGTCATTATACATTTGTCCAAACCAATGAAATGTACAACATCAAGGGTGAACTCTAATGTAAACTACTGATGTTGTGTGATAATGTGACAATGTGAGTCCATGGACTGTAACAAACATACCACTCTGCTGCACTATGTTGATAGTGGGGAGGCTATGCATGTGGTGGGAACAGATAACATATGGGTAATCTCTGTACTTTCAACTCAATATTGCTGTGAATCTACAACTTCTGTAAAAATAAAGTATATTAAAAACATTATCACAACAATCTGACCCTTTTTCTTTGAGATTTGGAATATTTGCAGTGAATAACTTTCTCCTTTTAAGAATGTTTACTTAATGCAGAGTTCTGATCTAAAATCTTACCTTAATAAGATTATTTCTAACTTTATCTTATTTTGCTGCTAGAGGTATATAAGCACAGAGCTACAACATAACTAATAATCAATGACAAAATCCTTCACTCATGCAAATTATTTCACTGGTAACTGAAAATGGGCCTTGGCCCTCTCCTTCTAGTCTTCTTTCAGCCATTGCTTACAATTTCTCTGCTGCCTACTACATTTCTGGGCATTAGCTCTCTTGCCCTATCTAAACAATGCCTCAACTGCTGAAAATGCAGCGTTACAGGATACTGTTTTACATTTGGACTTAATGAGGCCTTTATTTGCCTAATACTTATATACTCGGTCCCAGACTCAGAGTAGTTATAACATTAGTTATAAATTGTACCATGACCAGTCTTTTTATTTCTTCCATTTTTTCTATAATTTTTGTTATTAGTTATAAAGACCACTAAAATAACTATATTGTTTATATTTTAAATCTATTTTTATCACCCATGAAGAGAATATTGTATTCTCCATGTGATTGTCACCTTAAAAATAATGAATGCTCTTTCTTTAATTCTGTGTAGATTTTAGAGTTTTTAATAAGGAGGTATCAGTATCTCTTACTGAATATACCTATGCTCCCTGTTTTTATTGGCTATATAATTTGGATCCAAGTAAAAGTGACCTCCTTGCCCTAGTGGTCAGAAAATCTGTGCAATAACGGAAAAGTTATTATATTTCTTCTATGATTTGCAATTATTCGAGAATAGCACCCATCATTTTCTTTTTGAGGAATGGTTTTACTACCTCCTATGTAATGTTAATATTTTAGGCAACTGTATCAAAGCAGACATTTTGAGAACATTAAAAAATGAAAACAAATTATTTATGTTCTCAAGAAAATCTAAGTTAAATTTAAAGACTTCAAAAGATTCTCTGGAATTAATAAATACTAGATAACATGAGGCAAAATTTCATTCTTAAGCAAGCACATATTAATTAAGGAACATATTTTTAAAGAAGATACTAAATCCAGTGCAGGAAAATAGAGGCCATTCTGCAAAACTGAAACAAAAATAGGAATAATTTATTTTCTAAACAGACTTACAAAGTAAGTCCTTATCAAATAAAGCAGGGGGAAAAGGCACCATGATTTAAAAGAGAATACGTTTTTTAAAAAGTACAACAATATTCTGATTTTATCTAATTTTACAGCAATTTTATGGGAAACAATTGTCAGATGTTTAATTGAAACAGAATGATAAAGGAACCCAAGTAATTCATTTGTTCATTTTTATTGTAACGTATAACTTTAGTATAACAGAACAAAACCCACCTGTCAGATGAATGCAGACAATAGTGATATACAATTACACTCAAATATTTGCTAATAAAATCTAGTATCCAGAATATATAAGAAACTCTAACAACTCAACAATAAAAAGACAGACAAAAACCTAGTTAAAAACAGTCAAGAAGTTTGATTGGATGTTTCTGTAAAGAAAACAAATATATGGCCAACACGCACATATAAAGAAGCCCATAGGAATGAGTCATTAAGGACATGCAAATTAAATCACTGGATACTCCTTTATACCCAATAGATGGCTACAGTAATAATAATTAAAACAAAAGAGCAAATATTGCCAAGGATGTGGAGTAATTGGAACGTTCGTACATTGCTGGTGGAAATGTAAAATGGTGCAACCACTGTGGAAAACGGCATGAGGGTTCCTCATTAAGTTAATTACCATATGACACAGCAATTTCACTGTTAGGTATGCACTCAAGAGATTTCAAAACATATATCCCCACAAAAACCCATATACATGCATGTTCTTAGCAGCATTATTCATAACAGCCAAAAAGTGAAAACAATACAAATGTTCATCAACTGATGAATGGACAAATATAATGTGGTATATCCATACAACTCATTAGAAAAAAGAATAAAATACTGGTATATGCTGCAACATGAATGAAACTTGAAAAGAGTATGCTAAGTGAACAAAGCCAAACATAAAGGGTCACGTATTGTATGCTTCAATTTATAGGAAATATCCAGAATAGGTAAATCTATGGAGACAGAAAGTAAATTAGTGTTTGCAGAGGGCTGGGGGTAGGAATGAATGGAGAGTGACTCCTTAATGGATATAGGGTTTCTTTTTTGAGTAATGAAAACATGTTGGAACTAAGAGGTGGTTGCTGCACAACATTGAGAATGTACTAAATGCCACCGAATTGTACAGTTTAAAATGGTTAATGGTTAATTTTATGTTATGTGAATTGTACCTCAATAAAAACAATGAAAAATAAAAGTTTATAGGAAGTTCTTAAATCAGGAAGAAATGTAGTTTAGATTCACATTTTAGATAAATTTAATAACCCACACTGATTAGATACAAACAAAATAATGTTCTTCCCTTATAGCAGGTTGATTAAGTGTAAGGAGCTTGAGCTCTGGATCTGTCATTATTGAGCTGTGTGATTTAAGATAAGTCAGTCATGTTCTTTCTGCTTTGATCATTCTACCTGTTAGCCCTGCAGAATTGAAGGGAGCAATTTATTCTCACATGAGTGATTTTATGTATGTAGGGGAGGGTGGCATTGTGGTTACACTGGAAAGGAGAGTAATGTGAAGGGCGTCGGAAGATAGTCTTACGAAATCAACTCAAAATTTGGAAGATATAGAAGGCAGTTTCTTCATGCATTATGAAAGGACAAGGACAAAACACCGTATGTCAACCTGTGTTTCTTTACACAGACAATTGGTGTGTTTGTTATTTGCTGCATATGGGATAAGAGAATATCAAAACTGGAAGAATCCTACAGTTTAGAGGATGGTAGAGAACTGATGCAAAGGAATACCCTAATTATTCTAATTATTCAGATCACCTAAGACTATATTTTGAGGCCTTGTTGAGGGTTCCCTCAGAGATTACTTCTCCTGAATTCTTACTCTCACCACAAATTACTTTGAGAGTCAAATGTTAGAATATCCTTTCTCCCTTCTCTTTTCAATGGGGGTTTTAATCAATTTTCTTATTATTCTTTACTTTGACCTGGCTTACCCTGGAAGGTAAGAATTAAATCACCCCATAAATAATTTATTTACATATAAACTCAGCTATAAAGTGGATCACTTATTTTCACCCAATCCCCTCCCCCTCCCTTTTGTGGAATAGTGATTGAAATTTTTAATAAGTGTATATAAGCCCAGAGGCCATTTAGAGCACTGGGTGCATTTATGAATCAAAGTATAGCTAAATAAACACCTCCTCCCTACTATTTTGAATAGCTGCCATCTCATTTCCTATTCTAAACTTGTGGAGTGCTGTGTTGTGCTTTCAAATAGCTTCTGGGTCCACACTCAGAGGTGACTACATTTCAGTGGAGAGTGACATGATTAAAGTGTATATTCAGGAGATGTGATCCAGTAATCATTTTTTTTTTACACAGAATTCCCAATGAATTTAATGGGAAATGTGTGCATGAACTGATTGCAGATTTTGTCTCATTACATAGTCTGTAAAGTTATTTAGGATCTTTTGAGATGAAAAGTAGAATATAAATATAGCTACAATATTTTTGGTTATGTTCTCTTTTAAACAAATTGCAACATTGAACACTATGCAAAGGTGGGCAATAAAATTTTGGTTAAATAATAAAAGTAGGAGTGAAAGATGAAAGATAATAAGAAAAACATAGAAAGGACAGGTTTGAGCTGCATTGTAAAAGAGGTGGAGATAGGTAGGGATATAATTGCACATGGTTGCTTACATTATCAGTGATACATTAGTTCTATTAGTTCTATAGGAATTTATTCTGATATAATTTCTAATGCCACATATTTATATTATTCAGATATATTGTATGAAAGGAGAAAAAATATGCAATTTAATATAAATAGTGCCTTGAGCTACCTAGGCTAGTTGAAAAAAATTTTTTTTTCTGCCTATATAGACTATGGAGAAAAACAAATACTCAAGTTTTGTTAAAAAAGCTTCCACATCTATATCAGATTGAATTGCACTTTCAAAGAAAACTGTAGATATGCAGGGGCATTTTCAAAGGATAAAATTCATTTAGACAAACCTGAAAACATATCATAAACTCTATGCCAGGTTGCTTTTGGGTTCTAAGGAAAACAAATTTATAATGGAGCAAATAAATCCTGTGATTGGAGCAGAATATAAACAAAGATACAAAACAAATGTGTAACAATAACTTTTTCAGAAGTAAAAACAAGACAAACAATACTTTAAAACAAAACCAACATGAAAGGAAAAAACTTTTTTTTCCAAGAAAGCATTTTACAATTTTTAAAAAGTAATGTTTTTCCATTGTGTATATATGTTAAGTGAAATAAACCAGGCACAGGAAAACAAACATCACATGTTCTCACTTATTTGTGGGATCTAAAAATCAGAACAATTGAACTCATGGACATAGAGAGTAGAAGAATAGTTACCAGAGGCTGGGAAGGATGGTGGGGCAATTGAAGGAAGATGGGGATGGTGAATGGGTTAAAAAGAAAAAAAATGCATAGGAAGAATGAATAAGACCTATTATTTGGGCTTACGCCTGTAATTCCAGCACTTTGGGAAGCAGAGGTGGGAGGATCTTTCGAACTCAGGAGTTTGAGATCTTCCCAAGCAACATAGTAAGACCTTGTCTCTACACACAAAAATAATTCAAAAGACTTACTATTTGATAGCATCACAGGGTGATTATAGTAAATAATAACTTAATTTTACATTTTAAAACCATTTAAACAGTGTAATTGGATTGCTTATAACTCAAAGGATAAATGCTTGAGGGGGTGGATATCCCATTCTTCATGATGTTTTTATTTCATATTGCATGACTGTATCAAAATGTCTCTGCTACTCCATAAATATATACACCTACTATGTACCAACAAAATTTAAAAGTATAAAATTTTTAAAAATGTTTTTCATTTCTCTAAATTGTGAACTGTATCCATCCAATTTTCCTCCAGCTAAAGAAATACAAACTATGAAAGTCACTGGTAAATTAACATAAACTATTCAAATAACACACTTCTTTCCTTCTGAAATATTTACCTTTTCACTCACTATTATGAACTAATTTCATATACATTTTGGTTGCATGAATTATTATATACAGGAAAAAGATATAGTTTATATTTGTTATTAACCCAGTAGTATTTGAAACATTTAATTTTAGAAAGATGTTATTGTGAGATGATGTTAAATTTTCTTATTGCAAACGATTTCACTATTGGAAAAGCAAGGAAATATTGAGTAATTACAGCTCTGTTGCAACTTACATTCCTTATCAAGGCAGTGGCTTTTGTTCAAATACAAACTCATTGGGACTGGATTTGTTAGTGACCACGTAACAGGTTCAAATAACATCTTTCTTTTTCCAAAGCTATAGAATATTTGCACTTCCACTTACAGCCTGATTTTCCACCTCTGTAAAATGGAGGTTGTATCAATATTTCCAACACTCATTTTAGACCTGGACCTATTCTGAAGAGAGGCCCTCTTAAATGTGCTGGTAAAAATGTAGTCTTATGGCAAATTACCATAAGGTAAAATCTTGCTGTGTTCTGACTACATGTATACTATAACCTTCATCAAATCAAGCGTGGGGAGAAAAAGAAACAAAAAATTAACTCAAAAAAGTGGTGAGCAGTGAAGCACAGGTCTTTAACAGCCACTGTCAATGGATGGAGAATTCACTATGGATGGAGCAGTGAAAATTTCAGACTACTTAGAGTTCAGTAGAAGTACACAGACGGAGAAAGATAATATTTACTCTTACTTCATTTTGATACATGTCATTTCCTCTTGGTGACTTGATACCCAATAAATATCATATGATGATGTGGATGAAAGATAACAGAAATATTGCATTAGCTGATTAAATTACCTGAGGTGAAACATACAGCACACAGCCCGCTTAAGCTCTTTGGCAGTCTCTGTGCTATTTTATCAGGGTTTTGATGATTACTTGTGCTTGGAGCAAAAGACAGAAGCTCTGTTCCGGAATGGAAGTGTCACAAGAAAATCCAATTGAGGGCTAAAGAGGTAACACAGTCTGTTACAGCTATGGCCAACACTAGTGCTGCCTTCTCAACTTTCCAGGTACTTACAAAAGTAGCTTCGTCTAGGTAATAAGCACTCAACCCCAATATACTTCTGCTTTGTTAAGCCTTTAATCAGCAACTCTTGCTTTAGAACATTTGCTTTGAAACACAAGCATCTGTCTACTTTGTTGGAACAGGTCTATTTATAATTACAGAATCATGGCCTTTGCTGGATGAAATATTCATGTACATTCCACTGCCAAACTGCACTTATGGCATAGTAAACTGCAAACATTATCATATTAAAAGCAGTTTAGAAACATAGTTCATGCCAACTTAATAAAAATGTCATTTTAAATATTGTTTAAGAGCATTAGTTTAACAACTTTTACAACACTGGACTACCACACTATATTTCTTATTTACATTATCTTTGGAGAATCTAAAGTGGAAATGAAAACAAAATGGTTGAACTCAGTCATATAGTTCCTAAGTAATGACAAAACATTAATAAAGGGTCTTCATTCATTTCTGAACAATCTTGGAACATGGGAATGATCTGAACCATTTGAATCAGCTCCCAAGCCCCAGGCTGGTTATTGCCTGGCTCATACGTACACTGTAGTGCCTTGCTGTCTTGTAAACTACACTAAGACAATAATGAACAATTTGGCCTTTTTGAGGGTACCGTACTTACTAAAGGATTAATACCAAGATGTGCTATTCTCCATATAAACTCCCTTAGTTTATTTCTGTTAATTGTTTGAAAGGGTCAAATCAAATGTGTATGTGTTTAAGAATATACTATGTATAACCCAGACGTAGGTGTAGAATTTTGGATTATACAATGCACTTGTTAGTGATACTCTACCACTCTCTTCTTAGTGTATTGTTATCTCTCCCTCTGCTTTTCTCTTTTTCCTCTCCTTTTATTTCCTTCCCTGGGAGGCATTCAAGTCTATAGAGTATAGAAACATTTACTGGGTAATAGAAATTTATAAAGAAAAAATAAGCTTCAGGCTGCAGTTCAGTTTTTAAATGTGGATAGTATATTGTCCCATCAGTTTTTTTTTTTCACTAGAACGTCTTGAAAGGTACTATTTGTCATTCAAATATTATAGCTTGAAAGGTTATCTTAGTCAGATTGTTTCATTTATGGAAACTATGACTAACAAGTATTTGCTGACTTAGTTACTTCAAGATGCTCTAGAATGAAAATAAGATGACTAGCAAACTCACTTTTTGGAGAAAAAAGTTAAAAAATTATCTTCAGAAAATCCAAATAAAATGTTATAGAATGTGGTACCAGATGGTCTTTAATATATGGCAGATTGTTATAGAATCATTTTGGGCCAACTGCAACTATGAGAATTATTGTGTTTCAGTATTGACTCAAAAACTTAGGAGATACTTAGAGAAATGGCACTATTTAATCAATATAGTGAAATATTCCACTACACAATTCAAATATTGTCTTTCAATAAGAATGATATGTAACTCAGCCTTAAATCACTAAAAGCAAAAGTGGATTGACATCCACCACTTTGGCACTAGTGTAGAAAGACAATGTGATAGGAAAAGAGATGTCACGACGTTGTAAATGTAACAGCACACCATTTCTAGTAATATAAAAAGAAAATCCCAAAATATAGTAGGCAGCTGTAATTCTAACCTGTAGAATTAAACATTTAGTTATTGTCTGAATAAATTATCATTTGAATGTGCTATGCATTTCTTTTAGAAGAGCAGTACAATTATTAGGAGTAAGGATAGAATGGTGAAAAGTATTAGGTATCCAAGTATCCTAACACTTGGTTTGCCACTAACAAGCTATGTTACCTTAGTCACTTAACTTCTCTAGGTGTCAAATTTTTCATTTCTGGAAATAATTATTTAGATTTAAATGTCTCAAAGGTCCTTTCTTTTTATATTAAATTTATGATTCTATTCAAATCATATTAATAGTGACAATAAGTATCTGAACACTTAGCATGTACTGTTTTAGATACACAACTTTTAAAATTACTGTGAATTGATGCCTATGAACAGAAGTAAAAGCTGTTTTTCTTTCTTTACATAAATTCATTTGTAAAGAAAAACTTATTTTCTATTTTTCTAAGTATATTATAAGATTGCTTTGAGGAAAATAAATATTGAAATTATCACTAGCTGGTATTCATACCTGAATTGTCAAAGGGGTATGAACATTTCAAAATATACCAAATTTTTAGATTTATTCAGAGAAAAATTAATTTGGGGTACTTGTTCATGTTCTTAGAAAATGCATTAGTTTTCCAGGCTGCACAACAAATTACCACAAAAGTAAAGGTTTAAGGCTGGGTGCGGTGGCTCACGCTTGTAATCCCAGCACTTTGGGAGGCCGAGGTGGGTGGATCACGAGGTCAGGAGATCGAGACCAAGGTGAAACCCCGTCTCTACTAAAAATACAAAAAAATTAGCCGGGTGTGGTGGCGGGTGCCTGTAGTCCCGGCTACTCGGAGAGGCTGAGGCAGGAGAATGGCGTGAACCCGGGAGGCGGAGCTTGCAGTGAGCTGAGATTGCGCCACTGCACTCCAGCCTGGGCGACAGAACGAGACTCCATCTCAAAAAAAAAAAAAAGTAAAGGTTTAAAAAACACATATTTATTGTCTCATATATTGCTGTTAGTGAGGAATCTAGGAACGGCTTATGAGTCCTCTGCAAGGCTGTAATTGAGGTATTAGTCAGGACTGGATTTTCATCTGGAGGTTCGACTGAGGAAGTCTCTACTTCCAAGCTTCCTCAGGTTGTTCGTAAAATTTATTTCCCTTTGGCTGCAAGATTCATGGTAAGTCGTTTCTAGAACAAGATTCTAAAGTGACTCTGCTAGCGGGACAAAATTCTACAGAATATAACACAATGATGGGGGTAACATCCTATCATCTTTGTTATATTCTGTTTGTTAGACGAATGTCACTAGTTCCACCCATGCTTCAAAAGGAGGGGATTATACGAGGGCATGAACACTGCAAGGCAAGTATCATGAAGGCCACCCAAAAGTCTGTTAACAGAAGAAATATGAGAGTGCAAACTGTGTTCCACTATAATTTCTTCTCCTCTTTCCTCATCTTCCCTTCCCTTTTCCCCCTTCTCCTTCTGTCTCTGGCTGCTACGTTTTTCTTATTCTATCTTCTTTTCCTCCTCTTCCTTTTCCTCTCCTCCTCCTTTTCCCCTTCCTCTTCCTCCTCCTTCTCTTTTTCCTTGTCATCTTTTTTTTCATTTTACCACAACTTATTGTAACTGAAATGTGCAGATGCTCTGTCCCCATGTGAAAATGCAACAGCTGTATTAGTGATGGTACACAACCTCAATTACAGGTAAATATCCTAAGGACAAAAAACTGGCTCTTCTTCTTTATAAGAACACTAGCTACTAAAGAATTATGTGATAATTTGTCAAGTGCTTGTACTCTTGGCTATGTAATTCTGTGGAAATCCCCTGCTGAAAACCTGAAACCTGTCCCTGAACTTTATATATGTATTTTGGAGATGGAGTTTTGCTCTGTCACCCAGGCTGGAGTGCTGTGGTGTGATCTCAGCTCACTGCAACCTCTGCCTCCTGGGTTCAAGAGATTCTCCTGCCTAAGCCTCCGAAGCAGCTAGGATTACAGGCATGTGCCACCACACTCAGCTAATTTTTGTTTTTTTGGTATTTTTAGTAGAGACAGGGTTTCACTGTGTTAGCCAGGATGGTCTCGATCTCCTGACCTCGTGATCTGCCAGCCTTAGCCTCCCAAAGTGCTGGGATTACAGGCATGAGCCACTGTGCCAGGCATGAACTTTAACTACGTCAAGGTTCAAGTGAAGATTCATTTATCTTGGCAGCTAATGTAGGAGCTGTCTGTTATCCACCTGTGGATATTTCTTCTCATTTCACGGTCCAATACTAGTGTCAGGAATTTAAAACCAATATTTTCAAATACTTTAAAATCAATTTCTAAAAGAAAAATGTTTGCTTGGAATTTAGCAAATAGAGGAAGAAACATATTAAAATAAAAGTTGAAGTATAATCATTAATATAAAATGAAAGAAGAAATGTGTCCCTAGGTACCATTTACTCTCAAATGTCCATAAATTTATCTGGATGCTCTTTTCTAATATCCTTCTGGCCTATTGCTGTTTCATTTCTCCTCACTACCTTCACCTTTGGGTGAGCGTGCACAAGCAAGTAAATTCAAATTCAAACTACTTTTTGGCCACTCTGATATGGAAGAAAATTGCTAGAGATTCCTCAAGTTAATTTTTGATTTTTTTCCTTCTGATGATTTTCTCACATATAAATGAGAAGCTTTTTCTTCCATTTGCAGATGAATGGTTCTGTGTGGGAGTGATTTAGGGTGGAGTTATTCATATTCTTTCTTGATCCAATGTTGAAGATTCTGATAATTTCTTGTCTATATGTTGCTTTTCTTTTTTTAACTTTTATTTGATGTTCCAGGGTACGTGTGAAGGTTTGTTACATAGGTAAACTCATGTCACAGGGGCTTGCTGTACAGATTATTTTATCACTCAGGAATTAAGCCCAGTATCCAATAGTTATCTTTTCTGCTCCTTTTCCTCAGCACACCCTCGACCATCAAGTAGACTCCAGTGTCTGTTGTTCCCTTCTTTGTGTTCATGAGTTCTCATCATTTAGCTCCCACTTATAAGTGAGAATATGTGGTGTTTGGTTTTCTCTTTATGTGTTAGTTTGCTAAGGATAATGGCCTCCAGCTCCATCTTGTTCCCATAAAAGACAATCTCAATCTCTCTTTTTTTGTTTAATGGCTATGAAGTGGCTACACTGTCTGGGGCATATACCCTAGGATTCGTTGTCATGCACCAGGAAAATTTAGGACACATTCACACACAAGGAGTTTAGGAGCAGGGGTTTAATAGGCAGAAGAGTAAAGAAAGAGAAACAGCTCTATCTATAGAGAGACGGGTCTCTGAGTGGAAAGGATGGGCTGGCGGCAGATGGATGGGATTTTATAGTCAGGTTTGAGGAGGTGGTGTCTGATTTATGTATGGCTTAGAGATTGGTTCGATCAGGTATGATGTTTACATAGCGCACAGGGAAGGCTGGTTGTCCCACCCTAATTTCATTATGCAAATGGGCTTTCCAGTTGATTGGCTCCATCTTGTCTGCTTCTTACTATACATATGGCTGAGGGGATATGTATAGAGAGGGGAAGATGGAGCCACCATCTTGAACATGTCTACTCCTTAGTTCCTGCCAGCATTCACCCGTGGAAGCTCTCAGCTTGCATGTCTATCTCCACAGCTCAACTTTACAGGCTCCTCTTTGTTAGAAAAATGATTTGGGTCTGCCTTTCATTAAAAAGAAAATCCTTACTGAGGACTTCCATACCCTTACTATCTGCCTAAGTGACTTCTTCTTAACTTCTATATCATTCCCCACTCTGGAGTGGTAACCATAACTGCTATTAGGGGATGTTCGAGCTATGACTCTTTCTGGCTACTTCCTGCTGAAAAGGGGCATCATGTGGGGAACAGCAGCTAGGGCTCCCCCTGGGGTTGATCTAAGGGTCCATGGAAGAAAGGCATGTCCATGCGTGGTTCTGTCTGTACTACCATTTGGAGTTTGATTGCTTCTAGGTAAGAAGAGATAAATTTCAGTATGAATATGAGTATTAACATTGCCACTGTTAGGGGGGGTACTATAAGCCACAATCAAAACAGTACAGTTTGATAGCTGTCAGCCATTTTGACTGATTGAAATGTTGGTTTGCCTCCTCCAGATGTTGCTGTACTTTGCCAGAACTGTTGATATAAAAGCAACATTTTTTTTTCTTTGAGAAAAACATATATTCTCCTCCTGATTTGCCATTAGGGGATAATTTCAGGTCTAGGTCATCTTTTATAACTTGCAATATGATTGGGAGAAATAAGTTATTGGGTGGCTAGTGTAATTTTAGTGTTAACCTTTCCTAAATTTTTTCTGCAATTAATTCCTTCACGGCTTCCTCATACCATCTATGACATGCTTAAACTTTCTGACTTGTCCTAAACACCCTTCTTTTTAAACAACCAACCATTCTTTCTAGGATAATTATTAACCATCCGCATAATCTTTTCACAACTTCCACGAACCATCTATGAAATGCTTAAACCTTCTGACTTGTCCTAAACATCTTTTTTAAATGACCAACTATTTTCTTTAGAATAAGTATTTACCATACAAGATTCTTTCTTATATAAAATCTCTTTCATTTATAACCTTCTTTGCATAGCCAGAGTGTGACATAGTATGAAACCCAATAAAAAGTCCTAGCAGCCTCAGTGATAGTAAAGCTTTCATGCTTCCTTTTTGTTGGCAACTATTATCCCTGCTATAAGGATATTAATTAAGAAAAATACTATAGAAATGGAAACTCTCTGTCTGATATTCCAGTTAGATGGTGTTACAGTATATTGTCTCACTGCAAATAGAGTAAGTATAGCAATTCCCACAAGTGTGGTGTAGTAGATAATTCTCATCTAAAATTTTACTCACCAAGACATAACATTTCCCTTCTTGGGGTCTATGAAATTGTGAATGCAATCCCATGAATAATTAAATTATCCCTGCAAGTATGTGTCAAAAAGAAGTTCTAATATCTGGTGGCACATCTCAAGAGGATAAACATAAATAACTGAAGGTAAAAGTTGGACTGAGTAGGATGAGTAGACCTTGCTCATTTACTCATCCTTTATGATTTTCAGCTTAAGATCATCGATTTCTTCACATTGGTATTCAGGACGTTCCTCTGGGCTGTCAGGGCTTGCTCTCTCAGCTTTCCAGGCTTTGACTTGAGTATGATGTATCCAGAAGTTGATACCTGTAACTTTTACCACTGAGGGGGTTGAAAGAAGAACAATGTAGGGCCCTTCCTAGCTTGGGGTTAAGGGAGGAGAGAGAGAAGGGAGAGCTTTTACTGATACCAAATATCCTGGGTTAAATAAAGGTAGTCCTACTTCTTGGGGTTGAGCTTCTGCTAGTTGAATTAATTCCTGTTAAAAGTGAGCCAAAGAGGTTACACGCTTCTTTTGTTACCTCAGAGGCCTTTTCTTTATGGCATGGAAATGCTTCTATGCAGTTAGTGAAAGTATCTACCCACACCAGGAATTATTGGATGCCCTGCATCTTTGTCATGTGGGTGAAGTCTATTTGCCAGTCCTCCTGTGGACAGATTCCACCCTTTGGGTTTGAGAAGGAAGGAACCGTCTGTTCAGAGTATTATTTTTAAGACAGACTTCACAAGCATTAACAACCTGTTTTACTGTTCTTAGTAAGTTCTCTCCTGAAAACAATTTCTGGGCACACTGATTAAGTTTTATCCTTTTCCAAGTGAAAAGCTTGGTGAATAATTTTAAGGACTTTCCACTGGCTGGAGGCTGGCAAGTGGAGCTTGCCATCCTCTAACTGTAACCATCTTGAGGGCTGGAAGTTGTACCTTCAAGAGGTGGTCCATTCTATTTCTGCACGGGAGAACTGAGGCTTGATTTCTCTTATGAATTTTTCTAAATTAGAGGGGCTTCAAGTGTGTTGATGTCACAAGGCTTCCTTGCTGCTGACTTGGCTGCCTGATCAGCTAGCTTGCTTCTTTTGGCTATTTCATCTATTCCTTTCTGATGTCCCTTACAATACATCATTGCCACCTCTCATGGGAGGAAAAATGAGGATAATAACCTGTTAATTTCTTGATGGTATTTTATAGGAGATTCATTGGTGGTAAGAAAGTGCCTTTCCTTCCAAATAGAAGCATGAGCATGGAAAACTAGGAAAGCATACTTGGAGTCAGTGTAAATGTTAGCTTAGCAACCTTTCCCTTGCTTAACTCAAGTGCACTTATAAGGGCTATCAGTTTGGCTAGTTGAGTGCTTGTGCCTGGGGAGATGCACATTCAGTAACATCATTCAGAGTGACTACTGCATATCCTGCCTTATGAACTCTTTGATCTAAAAAAGAGCTTCCATCTGTGAAGAGGGTCCAAACTGGATTCTTTTCTTTTTCTTTTTTTTGAGATGGAGTCTCACTCTGTCACCCAGGCTGGAGTGCAGTGGCGTGATCTCAACTCACTGCAAGCTACGCCTCCTGGGTTCATGCCATTTTCCTGTCTCAGCCTCCTGAGTAGCTGGGACTACAGGCGCCTGCCACCACACCTGGCTAATTTTTTGTATTTTTAGTAGAGACAGGGTTTCACCATGTTATGCAGGATGGTCTGGATCTCCTGACCTTGTGATACACCTGCCTTGACCTCCCAAAGTGCTGGGACTACAGGTGTGAGCCACCACGCCCAGCCCCAATCTGGATTTTCTAGGGGAGTTTTCCTGAGATCTTCTCTGGCTGCATGGGTCTGTATCACAACATGTTCACAGTCATGTTCAGGTTCCCCAGCTCCCTCAGGGAGGAAAGTGGCTGCATATAAGTGAGAGCAAGTTTTAACTGGGTAGTGGAATCCTTTAACAGTAGACCTTGATACTTAAGGAGCCTTTTGTCTGTTAACCAAAGGCTTCCCCTAGAGGACAGTAATCCTGCCACATTATGTGGGGTACAAAGAGTTAAGCCATTTCCCAGGGTTAATTTGGAGGCTTCTGGGACCAGTAGGGCCACCACAGCAATGACTCAGAAGCATGCTAGTCATCCTTTAGCCACCAAATCTAGTTCCATACTCAGATAACCCACTGGCTGTTGAGCTGGACCTTGGGCCTGCATTAAGACTCCCAGAGCCATTCCCTTCCTTTCTGATACATACAGACTGAAGGTCCTTCCTATGGGAAGGCTAAGAGTTGGTGCCTTAAGTAGGGCCTGCTTTAGCTGATTAAAGGCCTTTTGAACTTCAGGTTCCCAGGTTAGGAGATGAGTTTTAGCTGCTTGAATTTCCCTTATGAGTTGATACAGAAGATTAGCAATCTCGTCGTACCCAGGTATACATAGCCTGCAAAATCCTGTAATGCCCCAAAATCATTTTAGTTGCTTGAGAGTGTGGGGGAGGGGGAAAGAAAAAATAGGCTTAATCCTTTTTTCCCCTAATGCTCTGGTCCCTTCAGACAGCATTAAACCCAGGTATTTCACTGAGGTTTTGCAAAGCTAAGCCATAGATTTGGAAACCTTCTCTCTTCTGTCAGCTAAGAAATTAAGAACAGCTTCAGTGCCTTCCTGAGATGCTTCCTCAGCTGGGGCACAGACAGAGCAGTAGTATATCATCCCCATATTGCAAGACCTTGACCCGAGGATGAGAAAACTCAGAGAGGTCTTTTGACAATGCCTGTTCAAACAAATGAGGGCTATCTCAAAATCCCTGAGGCAGCACCATCCATGTTAACTGGGTGATCTGGCCAGAGGAATCTTTGAAGGCAAACAGGTATTGAGAATCAGGATGTAAAAATATATAGAAGAAGGCATTCTTTAAATCTAGGACTGTCCCTCAGGTATTTGGGTCAGCAAGGTATAGGGATTAGGTACTACTGGATGAATTGGGGCTAAGACCTCATTAATGAGGCAGAGTTTCTTAACTAGTCTCCATTCCCCACTGGGTTTTTGCACTCCTAATATTGGGGTGTTGCAGGGGCTGGTTACACGGTTTGAGGAGGCTCTGCATCTGGATCTAGCCCTTTCCTAGCCTCTGGCTTTAGGGGATATTGTTTCTGGTTAGGAAGAGAAGTGGGATCCTTAAGATGGATCTGGATTGGCTTAGCAATTACAGCTTGACCTATTCTTCCTTGAGTTGCCCACACTTCTGGATTGATATTAGCTTCCACCAGGGGGAGACAAAGAATTTGTCCTGAGGCTATAAGGATGCTGGCCTGCGGGCTAAAATATCTCTACCTAGTAAAGGAGTGGGGCTTTCTGGTATGATTAAAAAATCATGTGTAAATGATAGGTTTACCCATCTGCAACTAAGGGGTTGATAAAAGTAACGGATTAGAGTTTTTCCTGAGATGCTACTCCCGGTCATGCTACAGGGAAAGGGGAAGCCTGGATTAGAGAGGAGAAGAGAGATACTGGCTCTAGTGTTCACAAGGACATCCACCTTCCTTTCTTCAATTTCCAGAATCACCTAGAGCTCCGGCACTTTAATGGCAGTTTAAGCCACAGGAGCCGGGAGTTTGAGCCCCAGGACCCATCGGTCCTGTTAGACCATCTGTGAGACTGGCTCTGAACCCAGTGACCTTCATTTCCAGGGGCAGTCTGATTTCCAGTGCCTCCCACCACAGGCTGGACAAGGTTGAGGTGGCTTCTTTTTGCCACCTGGGCACTCCTTAAAGTGCCCTGACTTGCCACACCAATGGCAACTAGTGGCATGTCGTGATCCTGGACTTTGTAAGTCTGCAAAGCAGCTATTAGGGCCTCTGTCCTCCTCTGTTTCTCCTGGACCTCCTTTTGGCTGCTATTATAAAAACTGAGGTGGCCACCCTCAGGAGGTTCTCCAAGGTGCTATCTGGTCATATAACATGCTTCTGTAGTTTCCTTCTAATATCAGGAGCTGCCTGTGTAATAAACTTGTCCTTTAGGATGAGCTGTCCCTCAACTGATTCAGGATCTAAGGAGGTATGTTTTATTGGTGTCTCTCAGTCTTTCCATAAAGGCTGTGAGATTCTCATCTGGCTTTTGATATATCATAGACGGTTTAGAGTAATTAATAGATTTTGCCATAGTTCTTCATAGGTCCTCCAATATGTACATTAAAATGTGTTTCCTTTTCCATTAATCTATGGCATCACTGGGGTTCCAATTAGGGTTGTTAAGAGGAACTGCTTTTCTTCCTATTAGAAATGATATTTCCATTATTTCTTCATCTTCCCTATCTCCTTTTTTCCTTTTTGGTTTACCATAGGAGACATGTTGTTCATCTCCAAAATTTTCTGCTCCCTGCAGAGGTGCCTGCTTTTCAGCTGCAGTTAGGGTTTGGCTTAGGAGCAGCATAAACATCCCTCCATGTGAGGTGAAACATGTGAGTTAAGTTTTAGAAAGCTTCTATTAGGGTCATCAGAAAATTGACCTAAGTCTCCCTTTATTTGCCTAAGATCTTGCAATGAGACAGGAACTTGAGGTGATGCCAAATAAGGGGTATTCTCAGTAGGTTCCTCCGGAAGTTGGTTTTCAAATTTTGGGAAATTATTATCTCTAGGCCTGCCAGATATGACTTCTAAAAGACCTGAGTTGATTATGTAATACCTGCAAAGGTCTAATAAGAAGGCCATGTCCTTGTGGAAAAGAAAATGAGTTGCTTTTTTCTCAAAGTCTTGAGGTCAAAGGTTTCCCTGTGCTTCAGAATGCACTCCAGAGGATCTGAAGATGATAAGGGAAGTGAGAAAAAGGCGTCCCTTTAGTCTCCTTCCTTTTGATGTGACCCAAGATGGAGAGGAAGACAGTGGGGGCATCCCCCCTGCTGTTTTCCCTCTGTGGTTCCTGGGGTCCTGGCACCTTTTTAAATGTGACTCCCATGGTTACGGATGTGACTTCCCGAGCCACGGAACCAGAGGAAATAAGTGATGGGTTTTAGTCACCCTCACCCATGCAACTCTGGTCCTCTGCCTGTGATTTCCCTTTGACTTCTGAGACTTGTGTGGCCTGTGTGGCTTCCAAAAAAATGGACACTGGGAGAGACTTTGTAACAGTTGCATTTGGGCAACTGTTCCACTTCCCTCCTTAATGAAGAAAGTGTGCTGGTTTGAGCTTTATATCCTGCTATTATGGTCTATGCTAAAGCATTTACCCTTAGAAAACGGTTCCAGTTAATTTCCAGACTTAAAATCCCCTTACTAATTAAGTACCATTCTAATTGGAGGCAGAATCGGTGCCTTAAAAGAATATAGGGACTGAAAGGCCATTTTCCTCCTGTTAGGACAGTATAGAGACTAAAATTTGGTTCTCGAAGACATTTTACTCCTAATTGTTGAAGGCAGAGTTCTTCCACTCACAAAACTGGCATACAGCCTGGTTTCTAGTAGAGAGGCACCAAAAGGGGAGAGAATTGGGAAGCTATGGTGTTACAGTATAGGACCGACAATGTGCCTAATGGAGAGGATCCTTATTCCTCTAGGTAGTGGTGTTTACCTTGAGATGATGTGTGCTCTCCAGACCAAGGACAGAGTGACCTTGACATGCCATATGCTCTCCAGACCAAGAGTGGAGATAGAACTGAAAGTGCCCTGTGCCTCCAGACCAAGGGCAGAGAGTGACGCCCACTTTGTGGTGGGGGTGGGAGGAGATGCTCCATTCCTAGAAAATCACAAAGATGCCTTCTTTGAGCTATATTTCTGGTTACTATGACATTCCCTGGATCTTGCCAAACAAAATTATTTGCCTGAACTGTAAAACTTCCCACACATTGCATACACAGAGAAGATAAGAGATATGATGGTTGTAGACAGGAAAGGAGGAAACTATGATACGAAAATTGGAGATCCTGTTGCTGACAGGGGTGGTTGGAAGCTGGGGTCAGTTCAGAAGCCTTTGGATAACACTGGGTGGTAGCCCCCACCAGAAATCCTCAATTTCTCCAGGACTTCTTCCAGCCCCATGTGATGGCTAAGTCCTCCAGGAAAGGAAGCTGATTCAAACATGTCCAATATGACCAGCAACTCATGGGTACTGGGGGATTATCCATATTCTCCCCAGCAAGCCTACCCCCAAGTCTTGTAAGGCTGGCAGCCACACTAATCATTATTAAATGGCTGAAGGGGGCCCAGTATTTGGTTTAATTTGGTTCTAAAATGGAGGCCAAGAGCCTTGGAATGAAAGAACAGAGTTGAAGTTCACTCCTCTAGTCACCATTTTGATGAGTGTTGTACCTTGGTATCTTGGATGAGGTCCCCAGTATGAAACAGCTACATTGTCTGGGGTATATACCCTGGGGTTTGTCGTTGCATGTCAGGAAAATTTAGGACACGAACACAGATGAGGAGTTTAGGAGAGGAGGTTTAATAGGCAGAAGAAAAGAGAAAGAGAAACGACTCTCTCTAAAGACAGAGAGGGGTCTCCAAGTGGAAACGATCAGCTGGTGGCAGATGCACTGGATTTTATAGCCAGGTTTGAGGAGGTAGTATCTGATTTATGTAAGGCTCAGAGATTGGTTTGATCAGGTACGACGTTTACATACTGCATGGGAAAAGCTGATCGTCCCACCTAAATCTTATTATGCAAATGGGCTTTCCATTTGATTGGCACCATCTTATCTGCTTCTTATTGTACATGTAGCTGACAAAGAGAAGAGAAGATGGAGCCACCATCCTGAACATGTCCAGTCCTTATTTCCTGCTGGCATTCACCTGTGCAACCAGCTTGCTTTTCTATGTCTGCAGCTCAACGTTACATGTGGCTCTTTGTTAGAAAATGATTTGGAGCTGTTTTTAATTAAAAAGAAAAGCCTTACTGAGGCCTCCCAGACCCTTACTATTTGCCTAAGTAATTTCTTCTTAACTTCTGTATCAGCTGCATGGTATTCTATGGTGTATATGTACCACATTTTCTTTATCCAATCTGTTAGTGATGGACATTTAGGTTGATTCCATGTCTTTCCTCTTGTGAATAGTGCTGCAATGAACATACACATGCATGTATCTTTATAATAGAATAATTAATATTCCTCTGGGCATGTACCCAGTAATAGGATTGCAGAGTCAAATGTTCATTCTGTTTTAGTTCTTTGAGAAATCACCACACTGCTTTCCACAATGGTTGAACTAATTTACACTCCCACCAACAGTATATAAATGTTCCCTTTTCTCCACAACCTCACCAGCATCTGTTATTTTAAGAATTTTTAATAATAGCAATTGTGACTGGTGTGAGATGGTAACTCATTGTGGTTTTGCTTTGCATTTCTCTAATGAGCAATGATAATGAGCACTTTGTCATATGCTGGTCGGCCACATGTATGTCTTCTTTTGAAAACTGTTCATGTCCTTTGCTCACTTTTTAATAAGGTTGTTTGTTTTTCTCTTGTAAATTTGTCTAAGTTCCTTATAGATGCTAGATATTAGACCTTTGTCAGATGCATAGTTTGCAAAAATTTTCTCCCATTCTCTAGGTTGTCTGTTTACTCTGTTGATAGTTTCTTTTGCTGTGTAGAAGCTCTTTAGTTTAATGAGATCCCATTTGTCAACTTTTGCTTTTGTTACAATTGCTTTTGGTGTTTTCACCATGAAATCTTTGTTTGTGCCTATGTCTGGAATGGTATTGCCTAGATTGTCTTCCAGGGTATTCCAGTTTTAGGTTTTGCATTTAAGTCTTTAATCTATCTAGAGTTGATTTTTGTATATGATTTAAGGAAGGGGTTCAGATTCAATCTTCGGCATATGGCTAACCATTTATCCCAGCACTATCTATTGAATAGGGCGTATTTTCCCCATGGCTTATTTTCTTGGCTTTGTTGGAGGTCAGGTGGTCATAGGTGAGCAGCTTTATTTCTGGCTCCCTATTATGTTCCATTGGTCTAAGTGTCTGTTTTGGTACCAGTACCATGCTATTTTGGTCTCTGTAGCCTTGTATGTAGTATAGTTTGAAGTCAGGTAACATGACACCTCCAACTTTGTTGTTTTTACCTTGGCTATTCAGGCTCTTTTTTGGTTCCATATAAATTTTAAAATAGTTTTTTCTAGTTCTGGAGGAAAAATTATATTTCTTTGAAAAGAAATATATAATTTATTTTTTAGGAACTTATCCATCCTATTAAAAATATTTACTAAGAGAATATTATATGAAGACTGCAGTACCAGAATAGTGCCAGCACTCTATCTTTTTGCCCATGCAATTGCATTTAATCCCAGCAGTCATTTCTTTGTCAAGCAGTAATAATTATTTATGTGTTGATAGTAGTAAAATATTTTTCAGGTAGTTAAATAGCTGAGTGGAAAGATAGAAGTAGGTTAAGGGCACAAAATAATTGAATGAAAACATCTCAGCAAAATAATCTTTAAAAAATGTTGCAAGGAATAAGCTCTCTTAAGTCTAGTAACTATAGTGTATAGTTTTAAGAAATTAGCTAAAGGAAAAAGATTTTTGAGTATTATGAGTCTGAACTTTGAATAATTTCCAAGAGGGAATGAGAATTCTACAACTATCATATCAGAAATAATAAAAGTATTTTCTAGTCCACAGGGGCATGATATATTTACAAATGTGGAAGGACCAGGTCATTCAGACACCAGCAAAAAGGGATTGTCTGATACTGATTATCAGACAATATATAGTATACATGCACAAATTTATACTCAGCAAAATGTATATATTCATTGTTGGTTCAGATTTTGTTTTCTTTCTTTTTTTTTTTATAAAGTTGAGAAATAAAAATGTAGGTGTATGTTTTAAGAAAACATTTACATTGGAGAGACCCAGTTCCCAGTTTAGTGAAGGTCCTGGTGATTTTAAAACTAAGTCTTAGGCCAGGCACGGTGGCTCACACCTGTAATCACAGCACTTTGGGAGGCCAAAGTGGGTGGATCACCTGAGGTCAGGAGTTTGAAACCAGCCTGTCCAACATGGTGAAACCCCGTCTTTACTAAAAATACAAAAAATAGCTGTGTGTGGTTGAGTGCACCTGTAGCCCCCAGCTACCCAGGAGGCTGAGGCAGGAGAATCCCTTGAACCCGGGAGGCAGAGGACGCAGTAGGCCTAGATCACACCACTGCACTCCAGTCTGGGCAACAAGAGCAAAACACCATCTCAAAAATAAATAAATAAATAAAACAAATAAAAATAACTCTTAATTGGAACTCGTTCCTATTTGTGTGAACTGCTCTCAAAAAGCTTTTTATAAATGAATGATTCATGTAACAACTACTTAAATATTTTAAGTACCCTGGTGTCCTCATATGGAAAATGGGATGATTAATATTGGCTTATTTTTAACACATCCTTTCTATAAAGAATAACAAAAAAAATTACTGTAAATAACTTGATAAAGTACTAAGTATTGTACAAAGGTTTGCTCAACAGGAAGAACGGCAACACTTTACATCCTATCAATGCCCCCACTTTAAATCAAGTAAGTTCTCACCTCCAATTCTTTGTGTAATTTATTGTCAAGCACAAAAAGTATTTCAATTTACCTGTGCTCACTGCTGCTGACACATAACTCATTACCTTCTAAGTGTTTTGAAAGCACTTTGAGAACTAAACAAACTAAATGTGAAATCCAATTCTTTTATATTATCCCGTGCCCACTACTCTCTCTCTTACTTTTAATAAACAAACATTAATATTTCTGTTAAATCTTCAGAAGTATTAAAGATAGAGAAAAATAAATCTCTTGAACTCTAAATTCCTGTAGCATTTCCACCTCAATCTCACTTTCATTCTGATCTTAGATAAAACAAGAGGTTTAATTTGGAAAGAAATTATAAAAGCTGAAATTTATTTTGCATTTCTTCAGAGCCTTTATCGTGACTGATAAAATAATGTACATTGTTTGGATTTTAGAAAAAAAGACCTTTACTAGGTAAAACAGTAGAGCAGACAGGCAGAATAATTTAAGAGATGCGCAAGGTGCTTCAGTATTTGAACTGTATATCCCCTCAGGATTTACAATCTCTTAACCCAAATAATCTGCCTACAACCTTCTCTTACATTTTCTTCTTAAAAACCTGTGTGCTCTCTATAAATTCAGTTTGTTCCATGGAGTTAGGACCAGAGTCACCTCCTTATCTAGAATTCATTGTGTAAATGCTCAGAACTGTAATATACTAAGCTGTGGAGGAGAGGTTTATATTTTGTCTCTGCTGTTTTTCATTAATATGTTTTTATAATTAGAAAATATCTCCAGTTGTTATCATTGCCTTCCTTTCTGTATTCTTCTACATATGTGTGATTATGATTATTTTTATCTTCCTTTTCTTCCTCTTCTTTCTGTGGATTTTATATTGGTGATATCTTTTCCAACTTAGTACTAGAGCCTACAATGGATTAGAAATATTACATGTTGGCCAACATGGTGGTCTAGAAACAGTTGCAGTTGAAGGCTCCCACTGAGAAGAGCTAAAGTGATGAGTGAATCCTGCACCAGCAACTGAGGTTTCCAGGCTCTCTCACTGGGATGGACTAGGTGGTTGGTGCAATCCACAGAAAGCAAGGAAAAGCATGGTGGAGCGATGGCCCACCTGGAAGCTGCACGGGGCAAGGGGAGCTCCCACCTCCAGCCAAGGTAGATGGTGATTGATTGTGCTACCCCACCCAGGAAATCACACTTTTTCCATTGATTGGTGCAACCTGCAGATCAGTAGCCCATGCCACCAGGGCCTTGGGTCGCAAGCACGGAGATGTGCATATTCTCATCAGCCACTTGGCTGGAGACTGCCTAACTACTGAGTTCCTGGGGGGAAGGGTGGCTGTCATCACTGAGGCTGCCTGCTGCCTACGATGACTGAGTTCCCTGGAGGAGGGGAGCAGCCATCACTGCAGTTCCAGTTTGCTGTTTCCTCCGGCTGTTGCCAAGGAGAGTGGATGATTTGGACCCAGAAAGAATTTCACACAGCACAGCACAGTGAGTGTGGCAAATCATGGCCAGACTGCCTCATTCCTCCTCATTGTGCTGGGCCTCCATGAGTTAGTTTCAGCAATCCACCCAGGGGTTTAGGGACAGCATTCTGATCTCCCTGGACTGAGCCACTGTGGGGAGGGGTGGCTACTGTCTCCATGAATCAGCAGACTTAGTCTTTCACCCTGCTGGCTCTGATAAATCCAGGCAGTTTGGATGTGTGGAATTCCCCCCAGCTCAGTGCACCCCCTCTGCCAAGGGGCAGCCAGAGTGCTTCATTAAGTGGGTCCATGATTCCATGCCTTCTGATTAGGTGAGAACCCCCAAAGGTGGTCAAAAGACACCTTATACAGGAGCGTTCCCACAGCCATCAGGTTGGTACCTCTCTGGCACAGAATCCTCAGAGGAAGGAGCAGGCAGCCATATATTTGCTTTTCTGCAGCCTCCACTAACACCTCCAGGTGTGGGAGGGACCCAGGAAAATAGGGTCTGGAGTGGATCCCCAGCAAACCACAGCAGCCCTACAGAAGACGGGCCTGACCATTAAAAGAAAAACAGACAGAAAGCAACAACAACAGCATCAACAAAAGTCTCTACAAAAGCCCCAACCAAAGGTCAGCAGCCTCAAAGATTGAAGCTAGATAAACTCACAAAGATGAGAAAGATCAATGAAAAAATGCTGAAAACTCAAAAACCCAGAGTGCTTCTTCTCCTCCACATGTCACAACACCTCTCCAGCAAGGGCACAGAACTGGGCTGAGGCTGAGATGGATGAACTGACAAAAGTAGCTTCAGGAGGTGGGTAATAACAAACTGCTGAGCTAAAGGAGCATGTTCTGACCCAATGCAAAGAAGCTAAGTACCATGATAAAACATTACAGGAGCTGTTAACCAGAAAAACCAGTTTGGAGAGGAACATAAATGATGTGATGGAGCTGAAAAAACACAACAGAAGAACTTCACAATGCAACCACATGTATCAATAGCCAAATAGACCAAGTGTAGAAAAGAATTTCAGCACTTGATGACTATCTTGCTGAAATAAGGCAGGCAGGCAAGATTAGAGAAAAATGAACGAAGAAGAATGAACAAAACCTCCAGGAACTACAGGATTATGTAAAAAGACTGAACCAATGACCAATTGGGGTACCTGAAATAAATGGGGAGAATGGAATCAAGTTGGAAAACATACTTCAAGATATCATCCAGGAGATCATCCCCATCCCCAACCTAGCATGACAAGCCAACATTCAAATTCAGGAAATCCAGAAAACCCCAGTAAGATACTCCATGAGAAGATCAACCCCAAGACACATATTGATCAGACTCTCCAAGGTCAAAATGAAGGAAAAATGTTAAGGACAACCAGAAAGAAAGGCCAGGTTACCTACAGAGGGACTAACAGCAGATCTCTCAGCAGAAACCCTACAAGCCAGAAGAGATTGGGGGACAATATTCAACATTCTTAAAGAAAAGAATTTTCCAGCCAGAATTTCAAATCTAGCCAAACAAAGCTTCATACGTGAAGGAGAAATAACATCCTTTGCAGACAAGCAAATGCTGAGGGAATTCATAGCCACCAGGCCTGCCTTGCAAGAACTCCACAAAGAAGCACAAATATGGAAAAGAAAAACCATTACCAACCACTACAAAAACACACTGAAGTACAAAGACCAATGACACTGTGAAGCAACTACATCAACAAGTCTGCAAAATAATCAGCCAGCGGCAGGATGATAGGATCAAACTCACACAAAATGATATTAACCTTAAATGTAAATTGTCTAAATGCCCCAATTAGTAGACGCAGAATGGCAAGCTGGATAAATAATCAAGACCCATTGTTGTGCTGTATTCAAGAGTCCCATCCCATGTGCAAAGACACACATAGGCTCAAATAAATGGATGGGGGAAAATTTACCAAGCAAGTGGAAAGCAGAAAAAAGCAGGGTTTTGTAATCCTAGTTTCTGACAAAACTGACTTTAAACTAACAAAGATCAAAAAAGACAAAAAAGGGCATTACATAATGGTAAAGGGCTCAATTCAACAAGATCAAAATATACTAAATACATATGCACCCAATACAGGAACACCCAGATTCATAAAACAATTTCTTAGAAACCTACAAAGAGACATAGATTCCCACATAAAAATAGTGGGAGACTTTAACACCCCACCATCAATATTAGACAGATCATTGAAACAGAAAGTTAACAAAGATATTCAGAACTTGAACTCAGCTCTGGATCAAGTGGAACTGATAGGTATCTACAGAACTCTCCACCACAAAACAACACAATATACATTATTCTCTTTGCCACATGGCAGTTCCTCCAAAATTGATCACATAATGGGAGAAAATTACTCCTCATCAAATGCAAAAGAACTGAAATTATAACAGTCTCTCAGGCCACAGCACAATCAAATAAGAATTCAAAATTAAGAAACTCACTCAAAACCACACAACTCCATGGACATTGAACAACATGTTCCTGAATGACTCTTGGGTAAATAATGAAATTAAGGCAGAAATCAAGAAGTTCTTTGAAACCAATGAGAAGAACAAAGAGACAACATACCAAAATCTCTGGGATGCAGCTAAAGCAGTGTTAAGAGGTAAATTTATGGCACCAAATGCTCACTTCAAAAAGCTAGAAAGCTCTCAGATAGACTTCCTAACATCACAACTAAAAGAACTAGACAGCCAAGAGAAAACAAACCCCAAAGCTAGCAGAAAACAAGAAATAACCAAGATCAGAGCACAACTGAAGGAGATAAGACATGAAAATCCCTTCAAAAACTAACTAACCCAGGAGGCATTTGTTTGGAAAAAAGTAGTAGAATAGATAGACAGCTAGCTATACTAATAAAGAAGAAAAGAGAGAAGAATCAAATAGACATAATAAAGGGGATATCACTATTGACCCCACAGAAATACAACCATCAGAGAATACTATAAACACCTATATGCAAATAAACTGGAAAATCTAGAAGAAATGGATAAATTCCTGGACACATACACCCTCCCAAGTCTGAACCAGGAAGAAGTTGAATCCCTGAATAGATGAATAACAAGTTCTGAAACTGAGGATGTAATAAATAGCCTACCAATCATAAAAAGCCCAGAACCAGACAGATTTACAACTGTACTCTACCAGAGATATGAAGAGGGGCTGATAACATTTCTTCTGAAACAATTTCAAACAATTGAAAACAAGGAACTCATTCCTAACTCATTTTATGAGGCCAGCATCATCCTGACACTAAAACCTGGCAGAGATACAACAAAAAAAGAAATCTTCAGACCAATGTCCCTGATGAACATCAATGCGAACATTCTCAATAACATAGTGGCAAATCAAATCCAGTAGCACATCAGTTTATCCACCACATTCATGTCAGCTTCATCCCTGGGATGCAAGGCTGCTTCAACATACAGAAATCAATAAACATAACTTGTCACATAAACAAAACTAAAGACAAAAACCAGTTTCATCCCTGGAATGCAAGACTAGATCAACATACACAAATCAATAAACATAATTTGTCACATAAAACTAAATACAAAAACCACATGATTATTGCAATAGACACAGAAAAGGCCTTTGATAAAATTCAACATTCCTTCATGTTAAAATCTCTCAATAAACTAGGTACTGATGGAAGATACCTCAAAACAGTAGGAACCATTTATGACAAAACCACAGCTAATATCATACTGAATGGGCAAAAGATGGAAGCATTCCTCTTGAAAACCAGCACAGGATGAGGATGCCCCCTCTCACCACTACATGGGATTGGAAGTTCTGGCCAGGGCAATTAGGCAAGAGAAAGAAATAAAGCATATTCAAATAGGATGAGAGGAAGTCTAACTGTCTCTGTTTGCAGATGACATGGTCCTATAACTAGAAAACACATAGTCTCAGACGAAAAGTTTCTTAAGCTGAGAAGCAAATTCAGCAAAGTCTCAGGATGCAAAACCAATGTGGAAAAACTACAAGCATTCCTATACACCAATAATAGACAAGCAGAGAGCCCAATCATGAATGAACTTCCACTAACAATTGCTACAAAGAGAATAAAATACCTAGGAATAGAGCTAACAAGGGAAGTGAAGAACCTCTTCAAGGAGAACTACAAAGCACCGTACAAGGAAATCAGAGAGGACGCAAACAAATGGAAAAACATTCCATGCTCATGGATTGGAAGAATCAATATAGTGAAAATGGCCATACTGCCAAAAGTAATGTATAGATTCAATGCTATTCTCATTAAACTATCATAGACACTCTTCACAGAATTAGAAAAAAAACTACTTTAAATGTAAATGAAACCAAGATAGAGCATGTATAGCCAAGACAATCCTAAACAAAAAGAAAAAAACCTGGAGGCATCATGCTACCTGACTTCAAACTATACTACAAGGCTACAGTAACTGAAACAGCGTGGTACTGGTACAAAAACAGACACATAGACAAATGGAACAGTATAGAGAACTCAGAAATAAGACTGCACATCTACAAGCATCTGATCTTCCAGAAACCTGACAAAAACAAGCGATGGAGAAAGGGTCTTCTATTTAATAAATTGTTCTGGGTGAACTGGCTAGCCATATGCAGAAAATTGAAACTGGACAACTTCCTTACACCTTATACAAAAATTAACTCGAGATGGATTAAAAACTTAAATGTAAAACCCACAACTATAAAAACCTTAGAAGGAAATCTAGGCAATATCATTCAGTACATAAGAAAGGGCCAAAATATTATGACAAAAACATGAAAATTAATGACAACTAAAGCAAAAATTGACACATTAGATCTAATTAAACTAAACAGCTTCTGCACAGCAAAAGAAACTATCATCAGTGTGAACAGACAACCTAGAGAACGGGAGAAAATTTTTGCAATCAGTCCATCTGACAAAGGTCTAACATCCAAAACCTACAAAGAAGTTAAACAAATTTACAAGAACAAAACAACCCCATTAAAAAGTGGGCAAAGGACATGAACAGACAGTTCTCTAAAGAGGACATTTATGTGGCCAACAAACATGTCAAAGCTCAACATCACTGATCATTAGAGAAATACAAATCAAAACCACAATGAAATACCATCTCATGCCAGTCAGAATGGTGATTATTACAAAGTCAAGAAACAACAGATGCTGGTGAGGCTGTGGAGAAATAGGAATGCTTTTACACTATCGGTGGGAATGTAAATTACTTCAACCATTGTGAAACACAGTGTGGTGATTCTTCAAAACTCTAGAACCAGAAATACCATTTGACTTAGCAATCCCATTACTGGGTATATAACCAAATGAATATAAATCATTCTATTATAAAGACACATACACACGTATGTTCATTGTAGTACTATTCACAATAGCAAAGACGTGGAATCAACCCAAATGCCCATCAATGATAGACTGGATAAAGAAAATGTGGTACATATGCATCATGGAATACTATGCAGCCATAAAAAGGAGCAGAATCATGTCCTTTGCAAGGGCATGGATGGAGGTGGAAGCCATTATCCACAGCAAACTAATGCAGGGACAGAAAACCAAGCACCATATGCTCTCACTTATAAGTGGGAGCTGAACAATAAGAACGCTTGGACACAGGGAAGGGACCAACACACACTAGGGCCTGTTGGGTGGGTGGGGGGCAGAGGGAGGGAGAGCATCAGGATATATAGATAATGCATTCTCGGCTTAATACCTAGGTGATGGGCTGACAGGTGCAGCAAACTACCATGGCACACGTTTACCTATTTAACAAACCTGCACATCCTGCATGTGTATCCTGGAACTTAAAATGTAAAAAAAAGAATTATTACATGTTGTCAATAGGTGAAATATTAGCTTCTCTTCTTTTGCAAAAGGTGGGGAAAGTTCTTCAGCTTTCCTTCCTTTCTACTGTTACTTGGATCTTTCATTGTTGTGCAGGAAATATGGTCTTTTTTTACTGATTATATACAATATAATCAGTATATTACATATAAACCCAAGTGGTCTCATAATGAGGTCTCTGGCATTTATTATATATGATAAGTATATATATAATATATAATATATAATAAAGAGACTCAATGATTATTTTGTTCAATGTGCTTCAATGACTGGCCCTTATGTAATTAATATAATGCTCCCTTCCAGAAAAGAAATGCACACACAAAAAAGAAGAAGGGATGTAACTATTACTGAGCTACCAGATGATTACTGTGTCTACTATTATTACTTCTAATAAAATTGAGAGCAGCAGCAGTATGAATAGTAGCAGTATTATCCATTGAGCTCACACCATGAGCCATGCTCTATCCTAATATCTTCACATATTTAAAAGTCTTACAAATGCAGGTTGATTTAAGTGATTGGCAATGCTATTTAAATTAAACTTACTTTTCATGAAAACATCAAATTTGAGGATTCATATTAATATATTGTTATTTTTAACCAAATTCTTAATATTCATCTTGGTGTGGTTTTGATCAGTTTAAATAAACACACTGGCATTTTTTTCTATAGCTTTGCTGTCTTTCTTGAGGCTATTGAAACACAAGTGATCTCAGAATTAGGTCTCTGATATTTCAGGGAGTATTTTAACAGAGATAGGAGAAGTTTCTCCGGAGTAAATTTTATTATGGTGATGATTTACCGTATCAACAAATAAAGGGAACCATGTAAGCTTCTCAATGTTATTTCCATCTAAAAAATAAGATAGGAAATCTTCCTCTACCTTGAAAGTAAAAGAATCAAGGAGTAAAAATGTACATGAGAGCTCCCAGCATATTTAAAAGTGAGGTAGGAAAAGGCAGGGACAGTATTTTATAACATTGCCCAACTGTCACCTTGTCAGTTAAATTTACCTTTTTCCAAGCCTGTTCGTGGTTCGTTTTGAATAAATACAATTGCTAAAGAGAAGGACAAGGGTCCAGGTTTCTGATTTGCCAGCTTCAAAAATAATGATGGCAATCAAAATGGATGTGAGAGTGCATTTTAAGTAACATGCTTGGGAGAGAGATTATCTGCATTTTTTCAGGTGTGTTTACAGGTAGGTAAAATTATGGATTTGTGATATTTAAAAGTATTTTTTGTTTGGTTCCTAAACTCATAGCAATGGTTATGATTGTAGCAATACTAAAACACAGCAAATGCTTTCAAATTTGATTGCTCTTCTACTGGGGATTAGAAATAATCACAGTGCTTAAAGGAGGAAAAGGGTAGGAGGAAGCTACCTATTTCGTACAAACAATGCTTCTCCCTTGGAAAAACTTTATAGTCACCAGTAATCCAGGTAAAACCATATTAAAAGACTAATTTTCAAAAACTGATTTCAAAATATACAAAAACTCATAACACTAGACCTGATGAGGAGAGAGAATAACCTTCTTGTATAGATGATCCAAAATCCATTGAAACATGAAAGTATATTTACTTTGTCAAGTGATCTTCATTATTCACCAACTAATTCAAATACTTTCTCCTTTTCCATGGATTCACATACCTGATTTACATATTTAGGACTGAGTTATTTATCCGCGTAAGCTATCTATTGTTGCATAACAAATTCATCCTAAACTTGGTGGCTTAAAACAACAAATATTTGTTACCTCACAGTTGCTTTTCGAGTCATAAATTTGCAAAAAGCTTAGCTGAGTAGGACTAGCTTGGTGTTTTCTCTGAGGGTACACAGCCAAGATGTCAGCCGGGGCTGTATTCATCTGAAGGCTTTTTTGGGAGGCTGGAGGATTCGCTTTCAAGCTCACTCACATAATTGATGGTAGGAGTCTTTGATTTCCTCACTGGCTTTTGGCTAAAGATGTCAATTTCTCAACACACAGGCCTCTGGTGAGTGTCTTCATGAATTAACATTTGGCTTCTTCCAGAGTGAATAATCCAAGAAAGAGAGGGTTGGGTGAGGGAGAAAGGAAGCAGAAGTTGAGGGGCTTTTTATGGCCTAGTCTCAGAAATCACATAATGTTTTATTCTACTCATTACAAGCACATCCCTAAATGTAGTTCACACTCAAGAGGAGGGAAATTAGCCTTGACTTCTTGAAATGAGAAATATCATAAAAAAATTTGTGGACACATATTAAAACCACCACATTGGTACTTTTATACAATGAAGTACTATTCAACCATAAAATAATGAGATCCTGTCATTTGCAGCAGCATGGATAAAACTAGAGATCATTATGTTAAGTGAAATAAGCCAGGCACAGAAAGACAAACATCACATGTTCACACTTATTTGTGGGATCTAAAAATCAAATCAATTGAACTCATGGAGATAGAGAGTAGAAGGATGGTTATCAGAGGCTGGGAAGGGTAGTGGGGGTGGGGCGAGGGGAAGGTTAATGGTTACAAAAAGTAGAATTCATAAGATTTGGTATCTGATAGCACAACATGATGACTATAGTCAATAACAATTTAATTGTATATGTTAAAATAACTGCAAGAGTATAATTGGATTGTTTGTAACAAAAAAGATAAATGCTTGAGATCATGGATACCCCATTTACCCTGATTTGATTATTACACATTGTATGCCTGTATGAAAAAATCTCAAGTACCCCTTAAATATATGCCTACTATGTATCCACAAAAATAAAACATATAAATTAAAAAAACACCACATTATTGGTCACATATCCCTCTTAGTCATTCCTCACAAGTCAGTAAGAAAGCCACCTGAATGAATTAGTTTATTTATCTCTAGCTTTTATGGCAGCTGTGGTGTTACGTATCTGTAGATTTTTTTTTCCTACAGTCTCAGTGATATCTTTTTTGTGTATATTTTGTTATATTGTTCTTTTTTCTACTTTGAACCCTGAGAAGTTAACATTGGTATCTTAATATTATTCTATACTTTATTATAAAAGTACTTTCAAATAAACTTTTGATGTTCTTTTCAGGATTTTTACAGTCACATTCAAAGCAGTCATCTGTATCAATTTTGCAGGAAATGTTTTACCTGTTCTGTGTTTGGCTCCTAATATGATTGTTGAATATAACATTTCATCAGTTATACCAGTGGTTTTGTGTTTCACCAGTATCTTTTATGATACCATATGGATTAGGCGTTGGTATTAAGCAGGAGTTTATTTTATTATAGATGGCAAAAATGATTAGTAGAGCACTGAACTTGTAGTAATTTGCTCTGTAAATAAATGTTTAATAAAGTTAATAGTAATTATCATTTTATGACAACATAAAAATGTACTGTGAATAGTTGTTTGGCTTATACAACCCAGAAAAGCTAAAAAATCATATGGATTTTGTCCAGAAAACAACATGAGGAACGTGTAGTTTAACCATTTTAATTTTCAGATGAGGAAACCAAGTAACTTATTTCCTGAGATAAAGAGCTTTTTAGATTACAGCAGAGTATTTTGTGCACATAAGAAGGCAATAAATAATTTTTAACTGGCTATTGATACCTAACATCATACTGTCCCCAAGACTTAGAATAAAACCACTAAACCTCAGTGTCTTTTAAAAAATTGCTATTATTATTTTCAATGTGATTAGGGGATATAATTCTTCTATTACTAACATAATATCACACAAACCATCGATTTTATTCTCCTTGAAAGATTACAATATTATGATTGTTTTGCATTTATGAGTTAGTCTGCTGTTTAAAGTGTTTTCATACATATTATCTGATTTTCTCTTCACAAAAATCTTGAGAGGAGGAAGTGTAACATATCTTTTTTAGATTAGAAAAAAAGAAGCCCAGTTAAGTGGCCTTAGTACCTGTTCTTTCCACTAGTGGAAACTTGCCCCTTTTGTCCATAATTTACATATAGTATATTTACTGATATATGCCCTATCTTGTTCCCAAAAAGATTTAAGATGGTTTACAGAATTCATGTGACACGAAAGCATTGAAACAAAAAGTGAGACAGATCAATCACGACAAAATAAAAATAAACATAGAAAAACAAAGTAAAGCCAGAGATGGTATAAATACACAGAATTAGCACTATAACGTCAGTACACTTGCTAGAAGTAGACCAAATGTTTACCTCTGAGCTTCCTATCATTTAATACAAAGATGGGCACATAATTCACAGTAAATAGAAGATAAAAATAAGTCATTTACATAGAAGAAATACGATTATACATGGTACAGAGATGTGAGAGAAAATTTCCCAATGCATTGCTATAAAAAGTATGTTATATAATATGATAAACAATTTCCTCAACAAAAGCTTTACAGTAAATACAATGAAGTATTTCATACGATTGTTGCTTATGGGCTTCTTCAAGATAAGACAATGACATCCAAAAAAAATTCCATGAGTCCTAAATAATATAATGGAAGTACATCACTCTCTGCTGGTCTAACTTAATCCAAGGATACATTTTCTGGTAAATAGGGAGATACAGGGTTTGTATAACTTTTAAGACAACCTTCTATAAAGTCCATTTCTCTCAATCATTTTTAGATAAATACTGATTTAGAATAGGTCTGAGGTATATATTTAACACAAAGTGTGGTGATGACTAGGTATAAACCCATATGCTTTAGCCATTAATGAGGCATAGAAATTACTTTTTATCAAATGAAGAAGCCTAGTGAGGGTGCATATTTGAAAAGAAGACCCTATCACCTCTGTATAGGTGAGTCGAAGATTGGTAAGTTCAATATGGCTTTTTTTTTTGAGACCGGGTCTTGCTGTATTGCCCACATAGAGTGCAGTGGCGTGAACATGGCTCACTGCAGCCTCGACCTCCTTTGCTCAAGTGACCCTCCTGTCTCAGCCTCCCGAGTAGCTGGGACGACAGGTGTACACCACCATCTTGGCTAAATTTTTCATATTTTGTAGAGACGGGGTCTCACCAAGTTGCCCAGGCTGGTTTTGAACTCCTGGGCTCAAGCATTCCTCCCCTTTAGGCCTCCCAAAGTGCTTGTATTATAGGCCTGAGCCAGCGTGCCTGTTAGTTCAGTATGTTTTGATTTGGATTTTTCTTTGCCACACAGATAAACAGATAACTGAGGTCTCAAAGTTCTACACCACATGCAATAAGTCTCATCTGGAAGAAGGAAAGCTCAGTAAATGACCCATAATATATCGAAAATGAAACAATGTAACTCTCCAAGTAAGCATCTAGTAAAAGCTAGTTGCAAACTATACCTCAAAGGATCAAAATAAGTTGACTCATGAGAGTTTTATTTGTTATGAGTCAGTTAAATGTTAAGAAACATTTACCAAAAATTAGAGCTATTTTTGGAGTGCTGGAAGCCATTCTTTCTGACAATCATTAGCTAGCAGCAGCTTGTCTATTAAGCCCATAGGACATAGGCCTTTAGTCTTCTCTCTTCCTTCTAACACATCAGCTTACATCTCTTCCTATATGGCCCATTCAATCAATGACACTTTGCTAATATTCTTCATTTTAAAAAATCCAGCTGCCTTACATTGTACCATCCTTTTAAGTACAACCTTGGTCCAACCCAACTATCTAACTTTGTGGAGTCTACAGAGGGGTGCTGAATATTGTTAAGAAAATAAAAAAGTCTTAAGTGTGTAAATTGTTTCCAATTATAGAATATGGTCTTAGGAAGTGGGATCAGGATGAGGTACGTAAGGTATTCATGTACCTTATCAATACATCAGAAATAGAACATTGGGAAAGCTTTATTTCTTGATCTGTAAACTCTGATGTTTACCATTTTCATTATTTGTTATATATTTATATTTAATTCACTTTTCTGCATAGGTATTGTATTATTATCAGTGTTCTCCAGAGAACAGAACCGATAAGATGTGTGTGTGTGTGTGTGTGTGTGTGTGTGTGTGTTATGTATATATGTATAAATGAAGAGATTTATGTTAAGGAATTTGGTCTCACCATTACAAAGCTTGGTAAGTCAAAAATCTGATGGGAGAAGCCAATGGGCTGGAGACTCAGGGAAGAGCTGATATTGCAGATGAATTCTGAAGGCAGCCTGCTGGATAATTCCCACTTGCTGAGAGTGGGAGAAGGTCAGCCTTTTGTTCTCCTCTGGCATTCAACTGAATTGTATGAGGCCCACTCACATTATGGAGGGCAACCTGACATTATTTCTACATTTCCTATTCAACTCTCTCTTCCATTCTTTACAACAGCTATTTCAAAACTATTTTACTCTCTTCAAACTTACAACCTTCTACAGTTCATTAATACTTTCTCATTTCACAGAAAATATAGATACCATGAAATTGCTCCCCTGCACCCCCTCATCTCATCTCACCTCACCATTACTAAGCCAAAAATTAGACCTAAGCCAACACCCATATTTTCCTTCCCGTTCCTTTTTTTTTTTTTTTTTACAGTGGAAGATGTGTCCTTTCTTTTTTCTAAGGCCAACCATTCTACCTGTGAGCTGAGTCCCACCCTTTCTTATCTTTATAGGAATCTGGGACTATTCCTTCTCTCTCTCGCGCGCTCTCTCTGTTTTTTTTTTTTTTTTTTTTTTTTTTTTTT
>NW_026652282.1:106476458-106488900 GCF_009828535.3 Hylobates moloch
TTTTTTTTTTTTTTTTTTTTTTTTTTTTTGGAGCCTCATACTGTTGCCCAGACTGGAGTGCAGTGGCGTGATCATGCTCACTGCAGCCTCGATGTCCCAGGCTCAAGTGATCCTCCTGCCTCAGCCTCCCAAATAGCTGGAACTACAGGCATGCACCACGACATCCAGCATTTTTTTTTTAATTTTTAGTAGAGATGAGGTCTTGCTATGTTGCCCAGGCTGTTCTCAAACTCCTGGGCTCAAGCAATACACCAGTCTTGGCCTCTCAAATTGCTGGGATTACAGGCATGTGCCATGACACCCAGCCTCTCTCTCTTTTTTAAAATTTATTTTTATTATATATATGTCAAGTGTACAACATGATGTTTTGATATACATGATGGAATGATTACTACAGACAAATTAATATTTTCATCACGTTCCACACCTACTTTTGTTTATTGTGGTAAGAGTACCTAAATTCTACTCTCTTAGCAAATTTTTAAATATATAATACCATGTTATTAACTATAGTCCTCATGCTGTCCATTAGCTCTCTAGACTTATTCATCCTAAATAACTGCAATTTTGTGTCCTTTGACCAAAATCTTTTCATTTTATCCTCTTTCCCCACTAGTAACCATCACTTAACTGTTTTTATTTGACTTAAAAAATCATTCCCCACATAAGTGAGATCATGCAGTATTTTTCTTTCTGCATCTGACTGATTTTACTTAGCATAATGTCCTCCAGATTCATACATGTAGTTGCGAATGGCAGAACGTCCTTTTTTTTTTAAGGGTGAATGATATTCCATTATACATACACACACACGTGCACATACCACATTTCCTTTATCCATTCATCCATCCTTGGACACTTAGATTGTTTCCACATCTTGGCTATTGTGAATAATGATGCGATGAATGTGAAAACACAGATATCTCTATGAGGTGTTGATTTCATTTATTTTGGATACATATCCAACAGAGGGGTCACTGGGTCATATGGTTGTTTCCTCTCTCTTGTATTGCCAAATTTATCTGCTCTGTTGACTCATTCCAAGATTCTACCCTTATTAGTGGACCTCACAGACAAAAGCAACTTCTCCTACAAAGATTTATTACACTTGATTTTTTTGAAGCATTGAGAATTTTGCTTAGATCACAAGTAACTTTCTGTTCCTTTTGTTACTTTATTTGCATGTCGCCTCAATGAACAGTCAGGGATATCTAGGTTTTTGCTCATTTTGTTACCCTACAGATCTTGACAAATTAGGTATTAAGGACAAGTTCCACCTTTTGGAGGCAATAGAACCTAGAGGTGTCCAGAGCCAGACTACCTAAATTCAAAGTTGTAGTTTTTCTTTTTCTTTTTTTTTTAATTTGTGAGAGTTTGGTTAAGTTACTCTCCCATTTAGTCTCCATTTCTTCATCCAAAAATTGGAACACTAATAATGCCTTCCTCATAAGGTTGCTATAAGAGCTAAATGAGAGTGAAAGAAAATATATAAAGTACTCGTCACAGTATCTGACATATAGTAAGTGATATGGTTTGGATATTTATCCCGCTCAAATCACACATTGAAATGTGATCCTCAGTGTTGGAGGTGGGGCCTGGTAGGTGATTGGGTCATGGAAGTGGATCCCTTATGGCTTGGTGCTATCCTTGTAACAATGAGTGAGTTCTTGGAGATCTGATTGTTTAAAAGTATCTGGCACCTCCCCACCCTCGCTTCTGCTTTCACCATGTGGTGTGCCTTCTCCCACTTCACCTTCTGTCATAAGGTCATGAGTAAAATCTCCCTGAGGCCTCCCCAGAAGCTGAGCAAATGCTGGGGCCATGCTTGTACAGCCTGCAGAACTGTCAGCCAATTAAATATCTTTTCTTTATAAATTACCCAGTCCCAGGTATTCCTTTATAGCAATGAAAGAACAGCCTAATACAGTAAGTAATGGTTACATGCTAGTTATTATTATTTAATATAGACAAAACAAGTCTAAACTGATTAGCAATTTCTTGCTAAGAGTTTAGAGAAAAGTCCCCACTGAATGATATTGCTTACTTCCTTGGAAAATTAGAGTGGGAAAGGTTGAGCTCTAATTCAAATAAACAAATTATCTATAGAACTTTAGTGATACTTCATTGCACTGTAACATGGTATTATCGTGTCATTAATTGATTTTGTGGCTTTCAACAACTATTATTTCTCATGACCTTAGTCTCTTCATTTTCAAACTGAAGATTAACTAGATGCTTTTTATGCTCCATCCTAGGTCTAATATGCTATGCTTCTTTTAAAAATATATTTTGGTATAGGGTGCAGTTCCATGCATCCATAATCCCAACTCTTCCAGAGGCTGATACAGGAGGATCACTTGAGCCCAGGAGTTTGGGACTAGCCTAGGTAACATAGCAACACCCTGTCTTTATATATATATATATATATATACACACACACACACACATATATACACGTATATATATACATATACATATATACATATACATATATACACACATATATACATATACATATACACACATATATACATATACATATATATGTATATGTATATACACACACACATATATACACATACAAAAACCATATATATGTGATAAACAATTATAACATTTTCTTGCTCTTTCTTATATTAGCTCCTTTTCCTCTTGGCAATTTATTATTTTATGATTATTTTATGACCCTTCATACATACTATGATATCATATTATATATTTTCCTTCTATACTGAAATTCTCTCTCCTCCCTTGGTGTAACCATTATTTTCAATCTATCATTCACCAAATGTTTTCAGCTATAACATCCAGGCTCACTCCTTCCCAGTTTTTACAGTTTGTCATGGTAACATGTACCTTAACTTCCCTTTCAAGCTGTAAAAATTCAGCCATTCTTTATCCACGTTTTCCTGGGTTTTGGCTGACAATCCAGAGAATTATCACAGTCACTTGTAAATCTCACAAAAAATAAATTTTGCCCCAAATTACATACAGTCTTAATCTAATAGAGCCCTGACTTCCTAGATCCCCTTATGTATTCTGTTCATTTGTAAAATGGAATAGTTGACTTTTGCTAGACTTATTTATTATATAAATAAGCTGGGAGATGTGCCCTTACTATTTCTCCTGTGATGAATACTTATCCATTTGTCAATTGTATTCTTTGGATTGTTGTTAATCAAGGCAGTCTCAAAATGAGAATAACCAAGAAATACATTATTTTTAGAATATTTTAGATTAATATTTATGAAAAAACGGAAAAAATTTCAGATTATACCACAAAAGTATATTATTACTACAAAAGATTGGTTCCTTTCCTATAATCACTGAATATGGGTGTGTGTATTTTATTATGATCAGGGTCACTTTCTGTGAGAGACACCTACCTCTCAATTATTTTGTGTTTTATTTTCTTAGGTCTATGAATTCATTGTATCAATTATCATTTGGATAAGTTGCATCTGGTATATATTAATAATGCATTAGGCCAAAAATGCAATCAATATGGTAATTAATGTTGGTTTTGAATCACTGCATTCATATAAGGCATTATATTTCTAAAAGACCCATATTAAAGTGCAGTTACAGTATTTTGGAAAAATTACACTTTGGTGATGATTGGTATGTATTGGCTATTTTGATTACCTGCCAGTGATCAAAAAATGGAACATCTGCTGAAGTAAACAGGGCCATATAAGTTCTGGTGTATGAAACATTGCCAAGGTGAGGGCAGAAAGAGTGGAAACACTGTAGTAAAGGTTGCTGGGAATGTAGGAGCAGAGAAAGAGGAAGGATTATTATAAAAGATATTCTCAAAAGTTTTGTTGAAACTTTTTTGCAGTCTGACTTCAGTTGTCTAAAATAAAAGCTCAGAGCATTGTTTAATACCTCTATGGGTGGTCATTTGAAAATCATGTCTCATATGTTCAGATTGTCAAATGTGAAATAGAGTCCTGAGATTTTTTTTTTAGCTACTCATGAGATTGCTCCATTTCTTTTAGATACAAGTATACAAGTCAAAGAGCTTATTAAACCTCAGCCAAACACAGGCAGAACTTTTTCCAGGTAATTTTATTCAGAGTAGGTACTTTTCACTGATAAAGGTGAGACATTTGGCAGTAATGGTTTGCCTTTAAAAAAAAGTTACACTGTAATATTCAAACTTTCCATTTTCTAATCATGACTTTTGTCACCTAGTGGTTAAAAAAGACTATGATGAGAGAAATAAAGAAATACCTAGTGTCTGATATTAGGAGACTGCTCTCTCTGAGAGGTAAAAGCACTTGAGCAAAGGGTGTCATTTAAAGTCAAAATCATCAGTGCTGATTATATGCCTTGTGGTCACCATGAATAATTCTTTATCTATTTTTTACCATAATATAAAGATAAGACATGTTATAATAGCTGTTATTAACTTTTTGCTGATTCACTATCCTTCCTCTTTGAAAATTTAAAATAGACATGGGAAATCAAATAATCTTATCTCATACTCTAACAAACAATAATATTGTTTATATTCACCATTAATGTTGTTTCGATGCAGAAGGGTCAAATGTCATTACATTAAAGTAGGAAAATAAACTTAGATCATATAACTTTTAGAGCAATGTGCGCATTCAAATATTGATTGTTTTAGTGTGAATTTAGTAGCCTGATATTGTGGGAAGGAAAGTTGACCACCAAGAGTACCATGAATTTGCCTTACCAGAACTTAACCCAAAGCTTCTCGACCTCAGAGTTACTGGCATTCCGGGCCAAATAATTCTTTGTTGAGGGAAACTAGCCTATGCATTGTACGATGTTCAGCAGCATCCGTAATCTTTACTCACTACCTATTAATAGCACGCCCCCAATTGTGACAATCAAAAATGCCTCTAGACGTTGTCAAATGCCTTCTGGGAGACAAAACTGCCACCAGTTGAGAATCACTGACTTAGCCGATCCATTCTGAACAACCATTCAAATCCTTCCTTCACTATAGTATTCTCTGCATGTTAGTTCTGAGTATTTAAACTTAAATGTTTTTTAAACTTACATGTTTTTGTAACAATGTTTCTAAGTGGTGTTATGCTAAATTACATATGACTGTTTTTCTACATAAATGACATCAATTCTGGGCATGCGGAAGACTTATTTTCTAATTTACTCATAAGACATAATACAGTGCCTTGTGTAAAATAGGATCTTCCAAAATGTTGATTGACAGTAATAACAGCTAGATTTAGAAAATGTAGTGCTGTTTCTCTCTGCTTAGTTCTGGGCATTTTACTATTCTGTTTAAGATAATTCCTGAATATGCAACTCAGGCTGCAGTACTATAAAGAACTTTTAGTTTATATGGTCTTAAAATAGAAATGTACCTTAAATTTATTTCAAAGTCTCTTCACTCTAAGAAAATCTAGGTCTTACTTAGATAAAAACCATGAATATGAAGTGTCAAGAGACAGGCACTAATCAGTTTTCAATCATTTTTATCTTATAAAAATAAAACAAAATAAAAAATCATTGCTCTGCTCTCTTTATTGATATATCTTGACCTTATCATGGATTCTTTAGCCATGTTAAAAGCTTTTAGTGCAAAGAGCAAGGCTCACTGTCTGGAGAAGAGAAAGCTGACAAGTTAATCAAGCAGACTGATGATCTGGTGGCTACAATAAAAAAGGTCAAAATCATGTATTATTTCTTGAAATGTATCTACTGATTTGATGATAATGTCAAGTTCAAATCTTAAAAGGCCACTTAATAGAGTGCAAAAAGAACTTTTCTTGGGGCAAAGCTATTTTGAACCCATAAAGTCAAGTCAGTGACCTATTTCAAAGGTTGATCTGAAGTCATTTTATTCATTTGCTAATTCATCCATCCATCTATCCATCTATCCATTCATCTATTCACTAGACACTTACTAGCACTAAGCTAGGTACTGAAGAAATTGCACAGAAAAATAAAATAAATCATAGTCACTGCTCTTAAGCAGCATACTGTCTTATTCACTATTTCCCAGTATGTATTCTGAAGAACGATGCTCCCATAAGATACTAGTTATTTACTACAAATTATTATTTTTGTTTCTCTTCTGAAGTTTCTGGAATAATTTTTTAAAATCTTAATTTGCTGATATGCAAGCTAGTTTTTTACATAAGAATATCTTAATAGAAAGTATTTTAATATTGACCCTGGAAAATGAGAGTGTCCAAAATATCTGGTATGAAACATTAAAGTTGGGACGCAATCTGGTGGTACTGTAGCAATTTATTTTGATGTTATCACCCTCATATAGGGGTGCAAAATTCACTCAGTGTAAATTAGCTAGGAAAGATGACTTTACTGAGACAATCTTGGAAATTCATTTCTCAGAATGGGCCCATGTGGGAGACTCTACAAAAATGGATTTTAAAAGAAATTTAGTTTCTTTTAGAAAAGGAAGGCAAAGATTATCATTTGTAACTTATTTCAGTTACATGTCAAAAGTTCGCCTGCACTTTGGAAAGAGGAAAAGTAGGCCAAATTTTAATTAATGACAGCCATAATAAACATACCACTTTACTAAAAAATGATAATGGAGTAAGGAGAATATTTTAAAAATATTTGTATGAAGAATATTATTTCAGTAAGTGCTTATCAATTAGCATAGGATGGTGGTTAAGTAATACTTTTGTCTCTTCACCTTAGGTCGATAATTTATTTACATTTGTATGCATTTGTTGATTTATACAAAATAAGTTTGCAGATTATATTAGTGTCATTTTAAGGGTGAATTCATGCTTCACACAGTTACAAACACAAAACACAAAATTATTAATATTGTGGATGGCTAAACTTCAAAAGTTCAGAAATTATTCCCCTCTGATGATTGGGGTTAGATGAGCCTGTTATTGATTACAAGTTTTTTCAAAAAAATATTTTCTTATTTGGAACTGTCGTAAAATCAGAGTATTATTTACATCAAGTGAATGAAAATAGGAAGTGTCCAGTTTTATATTACTTTACTGGCATTGGAGGAAAGCTAGTGATTGCAAGCATATTAACGGACAATATTAAGTGTGTACATAGTATTGCGTACTTCAGATAAAATACAAAGACAATATTTCTGTTATGCTAGTGCTTATGGTGATCACATAAATTTATATTCAACTGTACAGAACCTGCAAAGGTTCCGATATTTTATCATATTCCTAGCTTCCGGATTTGTTAGACATTTGCATCATAGTAGATCATGGCTCCAAGCACCAAAGAATCAATTGGCATATATCTACCAGAACTCAGAATAATATAGTAAACAACATGAAATAATAAAGAATAATTTATAAAGGAACATTTTAATTTCTTCTTCTCACTACGTAATTACCTCGTTTTTTTTTTATTCTTTTTATTTTTTTAAAGACAGAATCTTGCTCCATTGGCCAGGCTGTAGTGCAGCGGCACAATCATAGCTCACTGCAGCCTCGAACTCCTGAGCTCAAGCAATCTTCTTGCCCTGGCCTCCAGAGTAGCTAGGACTACAGGCACGTGCCACGAGGCCTGGCTAATTTTCTTATTGTTTTGTTGAGATGTGGTCTCACTATGTTGCCCAGGCTAGTCTTGAACTCCTGGACTCAAGCAATCCCCCTGTCTTGGCCTCCTAAGCACTGGGATTCCATGTGTGAGCCACTGCACCTGGCAGTAATGACCTTATTAAATAGAAGGGAAGTAAAATAGATGTTATACTCTTGCCACTCTTTCTAAAATATTGTTCTAGTGTATATTCATACTCAAGAATTTTATGTGTAACTTGTTATTCTTTAAGATTTCAAATGTATTGTGTTATAGATTATATTGTAGTAGCAATGTTTTTGAAACAAAGTACAAGCATACTTCAGAGATATAGAGGACTCAGTTCCAGACTAACACAATAAAACAAAAATCAAAATAAAGGGTATCGCACAATTTTTTTGGTTTTTCAGTGTACATAAAAGTTATGTCTGTACTATATTGTGGCCTATTAAGTGTGCAATAGCATTATATCTAAGAAACAATATACATACTTTAATTTAAAAATATGTTATTGCTAAAAAATACTAATAATCATCTGAGCCTTTAGCAAGCCATAACCTTTTTGGTGGTGGAGGGTTTTCCTCAATGGTGATGGCTGTTTTCTGACTAGGGCATTGGTTGCTGAAAGTTGGGGTGGCTGTGGCAATCTATCTCTTGAAATAAGACAACAATGAAGTTTGTTGCATCAATTGACTCTTCCTTTCATGAAAAATTTCTCTGCAGCATGCAGTCCTTTTTGGTAGCATTTTATCCACAGTAGAACTACTTTCAAAATTGCAGTCAATCCTCCAAAACCCTGCTGCTGCTTTATCAACTAAGTTTATATAATATTTTAAATCATTTGTTGTAATTTCTACAGTGTTCACCTCAGAAGTAGATTCCATTTAAGAAACCACTTTCTTTGCTCATCCGAGACCACTTTCTTTGCTCATCCATAAGAAGTAACACCAAATATGTTAAAATTTTTCATAATATTGCAGCAATTCAGTCACATCTTCAGGCTCCACTTCTAATTCTCACTCTTGCTATTGTCCATCACACCTACAGTACTTCCTCCACTGAAGTCTTGAACCCCTCAAAGTCATTCATGAGGGTTGGAATTCACATCTTCCAAACATCTGTTAATATTGATATTTTGACCTCCTCTCATGAATTATCCATGGTCTTAATGCATAGAATCTAGAATTGTGAATGTTTTCCAAATTTTCAGTGGAGTTTTCTGAGATTCATCAGAGGAATCACTATCTGTGGAAGCTATAGCCTTACAATATGTATTTCTTCAATAAAAAGATCGAAAGTTGGAATTACTTCTTGATCTGTGGGCTGCAAAATGCATGTTGTGTCAGTGGACATGAAAACAACATTAATCTCCTTGTACATCTCCATCAGAGCTCTTGGTTTACTAGGTGCACTGTCAAGGAGTGTTGCAGGAAGTCAGCGACCCCGAACGGAGGGATCAGCTAGAGCTGACGCAGAAGAACATAAAGATTTCATGGGCATTTATCAGTTCCCAAAATTAATACTCTTATAATTTCTTATGTCTGTCTTTACTTTAATCTCTTAATCCTGTTATCTTCGTAAGCTGAGAATGTACATCACCTCAGGACCACTATTGTACAAATTGATTGTAGAACGTGTGTTTGAACAATATGAAATCTGATTGTAAAACGTGTATTTGAACAATATGAAATCAGTGCACCCCGAAAAAGAGCAGAATAACAGCGATTTTCAGGGGAAAAGGGAAGATAGCCATAAGGTCTGACTGCCTGTGGGGTCGGGCAGAACAGAGCCATATTTTTCTTCTTGTAGAAAGTGCATAAACAGATATGCGAGTAAGAGAAATATCGCTGAATTCTTTTCCCAGCAGGGAGTAACCCTGGGGAAGGAATGCATTCCTGGGGGGTGGTCTATGAATGGCTGCTCTGGGAGTGTCTGTCTTATGTGGTTGACATAAGGACTGAAATATGCCCTGGTCTCCTGCAATATCCTCAGGCTTACTAGGATTGGGAAATTCCACCCTGGTAAAATCTAGTCAGACCAGTTCTCTGCTCTCGAGCCCTGATTCCTGTTAAGATGTTTATCAAGACAATGTGTGCACAGTGGGACATAGACCCTCATCAGTAATTCTAATATCGCCTTGCCTTGTGATCTTTATTGCCCTTTGAAGCATGTGATTCTTGTGACCTACTCCCTGTTCAGACACCCCCTCCCCTTTTAAAATCGCTAATAAAAACCTCCTGGTTTTGTGGCTCAGGGTCATCATCATGGTCCTACCAATATGTGATGTCACCCCCGGAGACCCAGCTGTAAAATTTCTCTCTTTGTACTTTTTCTCTTCATTTCTCAGACCAGCTGTCACTTAGGGAAAATAGAAAAGAACCTACGTTGAAATAATGGGGGCTGGTTCCCCCGATAAAGGAGCAGTAATATTTTGAAAGGAATCTTTTTTTTCTGAGAAGTAGGTATCAACAGTGGACTTAAAATATTCAGTAAAACATGCTATAAATAGATGTGCTGTCATCTAGGCTTTGTTGTTCCATTTACAGAGCACAGGCAGAGTAGATTTGGCATAAATCTTAAGGCACTGGGATTTTCAGAATGGTAAATGAGCCTGGACTTAAACTTAGAGATAGCAGCTGCATTAGCCCTTAGAAGAGAGTCAGCCTGTCCTTTGGAGCTTTGAAACCAGACACTGACTTCTCCTCTATAGTTATGAAAGTCCTAGATGACATCTTCTAATGGGAAGCTGTTTTGTCTACGTCGAAAATCTGTTTAGCATAGCCACCTTTGTCAGTGATCTTAGCTGGATCTTCTGAAAAACTTGCAGTTTCTACATTAGCACTTGCTGTTTCACCTTGAACTTTTATGTTATGGAAATGGCTTCTTTCCTTAAACCTCATAATACAACCTCTGCTAGCTTCAAACTTTTCTTCTGCAGCCTCCTCATCTCTCCCTACCTTCAAAGAATTTAACAGAGTTAGGACCTTGCTCCGGATAAGGCTTTGGCTTAAGGGAATGTTGCAGTTGGTTTGATCTTTTATCCAGATGACAAAAACATTCTCCATGTCAATAATGAGGCTATGTCATTTTCCTATCATTTGTGTGTTCACAGGAGTTGCATTTTTAATTTTATTCAGGAACTTTTCCTTCCTCTTCACAACTTGGCTAGCTGTTTTCTGCTAATAGCCTTAGCTTTTGACATGCCTTCTTCACTAAGCTTAATTACTTCTAGCTTTTTATTTGAAGTGAGTGATGTGTAACTATTCCTTTCACTTGAACACTTAGAGGCTATTGCAGAGTTATTAATTGACTGAATTTCAATATTGTTTAGTCTCAAGGAATAAGGAGACCTGAGGTGAAAGAGAGAGATGGGGAAACATCTGGTCAGTGTAGCAGTCAGAACACACAGCATTTATCAATTAGGTTAGCTGTTTTATATGGGTGTGGTTTGTCTTGCCCTGAAACAACTACAATAGTAACATTAAAGGTCACTGATCACAGATCACTATAAGATATAGTAATAATGAAAATGTTTGAAACATTGAGGGAATTACCAAAGTGTGACAGAGACATGAAGTGAGTGCGTGCTGTTGCAAAAATGGTGCCCATAGATTGCTTGATGCAACGTTGAACAAACCTTCAATTTGTCAAAAATGCAGTACCTGCAAAGAGCAATAAAGTAATGCACAATAAAATGAGATATGCTTGTAAATAAACATAGAGTAAGTGAAGTTAAGACTATATTGGGATTGTCTATGGAAACCTGGGACCTATGTTTGTTATAATTACTGTGGGCTACAGTGTAATAAAAGTTGCACACACTGATTGAGGGCTTAGTATGTGCCAAATTCTATACGTTTAAAAACTGGCATATAATAATTGTATATATTTATGGGGTACAGAGTGATATTTTGATACTTGTATACAATGTGTAATGACTGAATCAGTGTAATTAGCATATACATCACCTCAAATATTCATCATTTCTTTGTGTTGAGAACATCCTCTACCTTTTAAAAATACACTATACTTTGATGCATTATCTTTCCCAATGCTCAAAAGAAATCTCTGAGATAGATAGTATTTTTATTTCCTCCTTATTCAAAGATACTAAATACGTTGCCCCAGGTCACAAGGCTAGTAAGTAGCAGGGCTCAGTCTGAACCAATGTTGTTCTGACTTCAAAGCTCAGGTTCTTGACTATCAGGTTATAGTGCCTCTTTGAGAATCTTTTAAGTTACCTAGATTAAAACGTTTCTTAGAGGTATACAATTGTTTAGACTATAGGCCTAAAAGGGTACTTCATTAATTGGTAAGTCATTAACGACACTACTCATAAACATTCCGAGCTGCGGAAGCATGGTCTTGCAAAGAAAACCAAACAAGTATGTTCACCAAAATCTCTGACTCTCTTCTCCTTATGGGCATATGCATCCTTGAAGTTAGATATGGTACATAATGTGACTTCTCTATTAAAACCAGCAGAAGTCCTATGTGCCATTTCTCTGTAGTAGCATTTAAGGGCTGGCGTGAAGTTCTCTGTTCTCTCTTTCCTTGCCATAGTAGTTATGGAAGATTATGTTTGTTATATTGGAGGTGAGGAAACAAGACTCAACCAGTATTCCAGAATACTGAATGATGAAATGGCCAAAAGTCGAGGAGATACACCCAAACTCAGAGTGGACTTGGTGTGAGTGAGAAGTAAACTTTTCATGTGTTAAGGTCATGGAATGCTGGTACACAATGTAAACTTACTCAATCTGATTGACAAATATCAAGAAAACTTGGGTTTTTAATATGGCCCTAATTTTCACTGCCAGTAATTGTTAACAATTACCTTCTATGAGACTTATGTTTTTTTCATTTTAAAATTATGATTTTTCCTTTTTTTGATTTATTTTTTATTTTTATT
>NW_026652282.1:106503553-106671261 GCF_009828535.3 Hylobates moloch
GTCATTCATTTGTATGGTGGTGTTCTCTTTAGAGAGAAGTCCTTTGAGGTATACATACAAGATTAGCTTTTTCCTTTGAGTTGACCAAAACTTGTTAGGAGTAATTTTTTATGTTTGAAATAATGTCTAGCTAAAATAAATGAGTGTATTATGCCATAACATAACATATAACACTCTCTTATCTAGTTTATACAAATAAGTATGTATGCATAATAATTTCAGTTCTAGATATCATTATGATTAGGCATATATTTTGGGACCATATAATTCAAAATAATAAATCTTTATTTTGACTAGGGATATGGTGGCTTAAACATATTGGGATCATTCAAACTACAAAAGACGTTATTCTTTTACTAAGCAGAAGAAACTATAGCCATCAGAATAACTTCTTACAAAATATACTCTGGGCCTGTGAATTCAGCCGTAAACTCTCTCCTTTTATATACTCTCATTTGAAGGTGAATGTCCCAGATTATCTATTTTGCCACAGTGGGGCTGCTGAATATTCATAAATAAAGAGCTACCCCAAAACTTGTCTAAGTCGAATTACAAGCTAAGTTATAGAGGAACATTTACACAGAGAATCATCTGAACTACTGGCAAAGCCACAACTAGATGTATGCCTTGGAAGTTGCTTTAACAATATATTTTTGCTTATTTTGAGAGTGCTTTAAACTGGGGCAAATTCAAGTGAATTTATGGAGATAATGGGTTATTGCAGAAATTCTGGGATATATGGTGGCTTCAAATATGCTTTCTTAGCTCACGTCTCTTGACATTTCAGCTGATAGCCCAAGTCACACATTTTAAATAATCAAATGGAATTTTTTTAATTTCCCAAAACATTTTTAAGATAATTTTAAGAATTTGTATCATTTGCCACTTTTCTTTGTGTGAGAGTGTAAGTTATCCTAGAACAATTGGATCTATTTTCAAACTTATGCAACGTCTTTCAGTTTAATTCAGTATTGATTCAACATTGATTGGATGCATAGTGTATGTTCAGGCAAGAAAGTATAATTACGTATTTCTAGTAGTTCCTGTGTCTCTTCCCTAACTACCATTTTTAGACTATACGCTCTTTGAAGGAAATTACTAGATACATTACTTACTAGGTAACCTGACCTCTCCATCACTGCAAAATTTACTTATTGACTGGGGGAGGCTGTGCAGAAATGCATCCTTGGATGATAACCAGAAGGTTTTCTTGGCTAACTGTGGAAGATTTCATTGATATCAGTTCACCATATGGAAAGGGAATTGAGCATCTCCTTATTCAGATTCAACTCCCATTGACTTCATGTCAGATTGTCACTGAATAAAAGCTTCAGAATTATCCTTTTCTGATTAATTTCTGTTTTGGAAAAATAATATAAAACATTTTACCCACCTCGCTACCTACCACTCTTTCTTTCAATTCTGAGGGATAGGACAGATTGAGTTAATGATACTGTTGGGGCTAAAAGGAAGTGGATATATAATGCTTTTCACTTTATTTCAAATGACCCTTCAAATAGTTGCTTTGGGAATGAAACTCATCCTTCTGTGAGGGTAACACAGGAAACATTTGCTTTCAGTTGCAAACAAACTCCCCCTTGGCACAAGATTTTTTAAATCTTTGGCATTAAACCTCCCGAAACCCATCTGTGTTGGAAATTAATTTTTTGCTTTGGGGCATTTTATATTTACATATTTTATTTTTATTTTACAATATTTAATCTAGTGAGAAAATAGCTTTTTAGGCCAAGCATAGAATCCAACCCACAGGAGCACAAGGTGGGGAAAAACTCTGCAATGTTCAACTACAACTGAGTATATTATTTATAACAGTGATCATTTTTAAAACACCAAAATGCATGGTGATTTCCTCCTATCTATCTTTCAAGCTTTTATCATTTATATAAAATTTATTTAACAGAGTTTGCTGAATTTTAACAAAAATTGATAAAAATAAGCTATGCCTATAATTACATATTCATAAATCTTTTTATTTATTAGGCAAATCTAAAATCTTCTAGTTCATCAGAAAAGCAACGTCCATGATTCTGCCTTCTTTCTGAATTAAATAAAACTGCACTGAAGTATTCTTATTTGCTCCTTTTTTCTTTGGTGATATCATCAAAAACCTTGGTTCTAAGCAGAAGATGCTTTTGCCACTGAGGGGACATTTATTTTGTCAATTTCTGGAGGAGGCATGTTTAGTTGTCATGACTGGGGAAGAGGAGATGCTACTGGCATCTACTGGGTAGAGGCCAAAGATTCTGCTAAAGATCTTAAAATACATAGAACTTCCCCCACAGAACAAAGATTTAAGCAGTATAAAATGTCAATAGTGTCAACATTGAGAAACCCTGGCCATAAAGAGTTTCAAAGCAGAAAATCTCAGCCACAAGGACACTGGGTTTATGTCAAACAATTATACCACATATGTTTGTATTGAATTGCTAGGTCCTTTCATAAATTGACCCCTAAACTTGATTCAAAATAATTAAAGTAATGCAAACTTTTAAAATATAAAGAAAAATTGGAAGCCATGAATTTCTTTTATTTTTAAAATGCCGTATCTAGAATCCCACTGAAACACGTAAAACTTGAACCCAGAAGAGCATCGGGCTACCTAAAACTCTGTTACAGGACAATATATATACACCGATTGCCTAAAGATGATTGACATCATGAGGATTATGAAGGAAAGGTTAAAAGAGATTGCTTATATTTAGTTTTTATGTAGAAGGCCAGAGATGAAGCATAGGTCAGTTTGGATATCCTTTAAATTCTGGCTAAGTCATTAGCAGTGTGGCTGTAGGAAATTAATTTAGTCTTTCTAAGCCTCAGATTCCTGGTCTTTAAATTGGGATACTAATAATTACCCAAGGGGGTCATTGAGAGAATTAAATAAAATAAATATAGAAGCAGCAAAATGTAGTTACAGACATTTTAATATTATTTACTTTACAGTAATCTATTTTAATATATTTGGTAATCCCTATGTAGATAACATATTAATTAGTATATTAACTAGAGTGTATGATTAATAAATGCCTATCATCCCAAATTGTGCCACTAAAACCCTTTTCTCTTAATAGAGAGATTGAGGCATGTGTAGATCTACTATAGGTAGCACTTTGGACTGGATAGAAGAGTTGAGTGTGGACATTTTGATGATTTAATTTTCTTAGCTATCAAATGAACTCAGAATTAATGGCTAATCTGAAAGCAAACGTGTCAACAGTATATCTTCTTTCTTGATATCTTACTGTGTTCTTAGGGAACTAAAATGGAACCCTTATGCTTTCTGAAATAATGAGAACTGGATTTATTCCCTGCATATACAACATAAATGAAGACCGCTTCTTATTATAATGCATAGTTAAGAACTTTTGTTATCCAATGTGCAGCATAATGATATAAATACCTTCTTTAGGTAAATTTATATATTATATATCCCTGACAGAATTATCAGGAGAAGTAAACAGTCTATAAAATATAATTCAACTTGTTGAGATTAATGTAATTAGAGGGCAACTATGATATTTTTTTCCAAAATCTCCACTCCTACAAATATTTTGGCTACATAAAAGCAATTAATGAGCAATAAGTTTTTCTTGTTGATAATTCTGGTAACTAAATATTCTTAGTAAAAGTTCCAATATATGCCCCAATTCACATAAACACCATATTTTAGAGGGTTGCCTGACAGCAGAGCTCCAGTGAATTATACATTTAAAAAAAAATCAACAACTTCAGATATTCACACTTTTCATTATCAACACACTTTCATACTTGTGAGACTAACACCTGATTTAATTGTTCAAGGACTTATTTGACAGATGAAATGCTATCAATATTCCTTCCACTGCATTCTATTGTGCTGGAAGCATATCACATTCCTTCCTTGCTTGATGAAATCATGGCCTAACCCTTTTGAACAGATGCTTCTTGTATTAAACTGTGAAGGGAGTACTTACTGTTCTCTTATTTTTATCACGTTGTAAACTCATATCAAATTTTCTACTTCTATCATCTTATTTCTCTTTGATTGTCACTGCTTTGCAGTTTTTTCCAGATAGCAAGTGATTATATTTCAGCTTTGTCTTCTCAAACATGTTGCATATGTCTTAATCCACATATGAAATGTATACCATTTGTATAATGCCAACGCTAATATCATATGAATTTAAAACTGTCCAGAGGTCTAGATTCACTAACGATACAAGAATAATGAATAATTAAACACAGCACATGATTTCTCCATGTACCAAACATTTCAAAAGATGCCCACAGATCTCAGTAATAAACAAATGAAATACTGCAACTAAACCATGCTTGACCTATAATGGAAGTTAGCATTTTAGCATTTTAATAAATAAATATTATAGAGGGAGCCTTTTTTTTTCTTTTTTTTTTTTTGGGAGACAGCCTCTTTCTCTGTCACCTAGGCTGGAGTACATTATGGTTAACTTCAGCCTCGAGCTCCTGGGCTCAAGCAACCCTCCCACCTCAGCCTCTTGAGTAGCTGGAGCCACAGGCACATGCCACCAAGCCCAGCTAATTTTTTTAATTTTTTGTATAGAGAGAGTCTCATTATGTTGCCCAAGCTGGTCTCGAACTCCTGTAGGGGGACATATTTGGATCATTATGATTTTGTAAAACATATTCTATTTTAATTGCAGATAAATCATAGTAAATGAAATAAAATAACTTGCTGGTTTGGAGATATTTTCCAATTAAAATGACATTATGTACTAATATTTTAGAAGTCAGCATGTTGTGGCCTTTTGAAAAGTTACTTAAAAGAATATTCAAAATATGGTATGCAACAGTAATAACAATAGTTACATATTTTAAGTCAATAATATTCAATAACACCCTTCATTATTGATAGGGGAAAGAAATTGCACTGAATGTAACCATTGCACTAAAAAAAATGAAGTATTACAGCAACAGTGAGCTAAACTACATAATCAGATTAGCTTGTAAGTGCTGATTACCATAGAATGCTTTCAAAAACATTGAATATAGATGTATTTGTTAAATTAAAAATGTGGAATTGACAAAATTAAACCTCTTCGATCTTTGAAGTTTCCAAAACCTCTCAAGCTTCTTGAGCAAGATGTACATATATAAAGAAAAGAAATCCTGAGAAACGTGATAGCCTTTATTCAAGAATTCTTTAAAAAATGTTATATTGTGATTATTGTGTGTTAGTAAAGTCTGATTTTTAAAAATGTACTTTAATTTTTTTTTTTAATTTGAAAAGTGAATACTATTGGTTCTGGATATAGCACATATTTAACAAAGGGATTGTACTATTTAAATAGAAGGAGGTCTTTGTATTTTCTTGTTTTCTTGTTCTCCATTTAGCCTAGGAACCAGGAAGCATAATTCTCTCTCTCACAGCTACAATTTCTGGTGGGACTATTTCACCTATATAGTTCCATGTATGTTAACAAGAGCTATTTATTGCTGAGGTTATAGGTGTGCATAATGAGTACAGAATGACCTATGCAGTCTATTTCTTCTGCTAAATGCCTATGACACTGTATCTGCCATAACTAGAATGGAAAAAGCATACAGTTATGTTTGGGTTAAAGCAGACTTATAAGTATGTACCATGGATTTAATTTACTTTGAACTTCCTATTTGCAAAGACATAAAAAAGTGCCTCTTAGTGGCAGAGATAGCACTTAGAATAACATGCATTTGTTGCTTTACCAAGATTAAATGATAAATCCTACCACAATTCCTAGTCATGGTACATAGAGAATAGTAGGAAAGATACAGACATAAATCGAAGAATTACTTAAAAATGGAAAAATTTCAATGGTGAATTAAATTATGAATAAGTACATCTCTAACTTCTCCAGCAGACTATGAAAATTTTTGAGAGCTAGAGTTGTGTAATATTCATTTTTTATCTCTCACTCTGCCAAAAATAAAACTTTGTACATAGAAGCTGTTCAATAAATGTTTATTATATGTTCAGATGGTGTGCCTAAGTAATTTATTTCGTTTAAAGTTTACATATTTAATTTACCTCACACCATTTAGAGATGAAAATCAACAAAAATAATAATCTTACTACTAATGGTCACCCCTTATATTTATTACCAGTGTTCCCTAGCTTAAAGTAAAAATATAGCTGTCAGTGGAGTGCAATGCAAGGGTAAGTGAAAGGAAATTCTCATCATTTTACACTCTCTGGGGTAAGAGCAGTATTATTAGTCAACATGTATGTATACGTATAGCCATGGCTTACTCTTGAAGTTGGCACAGTCGGCAGTTGCCATGGTGAATGTGTGTACTGTGCCTTCGGAAAGTCCTAAACACACCATAATACTCCTTCCCTGGTCTGGCTCTAGTATTTAAGATTTTCACAGTGATTTTTCATCTCATTAGGTAACCAAAGGTTTCTGTTAACAGCATCTTAGTTTTGTGATGTGAAGTTACTGCATTAAGCAGTAGTGGTGAAGAGATCAGCTGAAGTGGGACTAATAGTACACGTATCAGGATGTGGCATAGATTGGAGAACAAAGGATGGCAGAAGGACAGAGGCAAAAATAGGAAGCATGTGGCTGGGGAAAGAGAAACTATGAGAATGAGAAGGAGACATATAGCACGAAATCTGGAGCCATGAGCTGAGAAATTAGGATTCTAGCTCTGTCATGTACTAGTACTATGATTTTGAGAGACTTAAGTCTTTGAAAGTCAATTTATTCAAAATAAAATGCTGCATAGAAACACTTATTTCTTTTTCCTTTTTTTTTTTTTTTTTTTTTTTTTTTGAGACAGAGTCCCGCTCTGTCCCCCAGGCTGGAGTGCAGTGGCACGATCTCGGCTCATTGCAACCTCCACCTCCCAGGTTCAAGCGATTCTCCTGCCTCAGCTTCCCAAGTAGCTGGGATTACAGGTGCCCACCACCACTCCTGGCTAATTTTTGTATTTTTAGTAGAGACGAGAGGTTTCACCATGTTGGCCAGGTGATCCACCTGCCTTGGCTTCCCAGAGTGCTAGGATTCCAGGCATGAGCCACTGCGCCCAGCCTAAATGCTGTATAGAAACATTTAAACCTATTTCTGTTATGTAGCACTAATATTTATTGCACTTGCTACACAACAGAACTTGAAAAACTAATAATTTCATCTATTTTACAATTTGTCAAGTACATTAGTTATTCATATTATATCAACTCAAGATAATGTTGGGTATCAACATTTCCTAGCTGATTTTAATCCTAACTAGAGTAGTTTTTCAAATATGCAGAAACCAGTCAACAATTATCTTTGAGTGTTAATATGTACCTTATATTAGCTACTGTGAAAATAATGAGGCAAGATCCTTCCAGGTGAAAGACTTAAAGTGTTCCAGTAGGTGAGCTTGGCAGACATGGAGAAATAATTCTCATTCATTCATCCATTCATTCGTTCAGAGAATGTGTATTGAGTTATACCAATATGCCAAGCCTAGTTCTAGGCATTGGGATACCAGCAGATAGCTTGAAGTATAAATTTTATGGCGAAAGTCGGTAATAGATTAATAAAATAAATATATAAAGCCAAGTAGTGATAGGTATTATGAAGAAAAATAAAATAAGAAAAGGGAAATAATGACAGGGGAATGATTTTTTATAGAGTGGGTTCAAAGACTGCCTCTTGGCCGGGCGCGGTGGCTCACGCCTGTAATCCCAGCACTTTGGGAGGCCGAGGCGGGCGGATCACGAGGTCAGGAGATCGAGACCATCCTGGCTGACATGGTGAAACCCCGTCTCTACTAAAAATACAAAAAATTAGCCGGGCGAGGTGGCAGGAGCCTGTAGTTCCCAGCTACGTGGGAGGCTGAGGCAGGAGAATGGCGTGAACCCCGGGGGGCGGAGCCTGCAGTGAGCCAAGATCGCGCCACTGCACTCCAGCCTGGGTGAAAGAGCGAGACTCCGTCTCAAAAAAAAAAAAAAAAAGACTGCCTCTTTGCTAAGAAAGCATTTGAGCTGAGATCTGAAGTGAATAAACAAGAGATGTCTTTAGGCAGGGGAAAAACCAGTGCAGATATCCTAAAGCAGGGGAATGCTTGGCATGTTCAACTAACAGTAAGGAGATCACAGTGGATGGAATGAGGTAAAAGCATTGGACCCTTATCTTACACTATATGCAAAATCAACTCATATTGAATTGCAGACCTAAACATAAAACCTGAAAATGTAAAGCTTCTAGAAAAGAACAGGAGAAAAGCTTTTTTACATTGGTCTTTACAATGATTTCTTGGATGTGACACAAAACACAGGCAACAAAGGCTAACATTGACAAGTAGGATCATATTAAACTAAGAAGTTTCTGCACAGCAAATGAAAGAATGAAAGAATCAACAGAGTGAAAAGGCAACATATAGAATGGGAGAAAATATTTGCAAATTGCATATCTGATAAGGGGTTATTATACAAAATATATAAGGAACCCCTGTAGCTCAATGGCAAAATAATCCAAACAACCCAATTAAAAATGGGCAAAAGACTTGAATAGACATATTTACAAAGAAGATATATGAATAGAAAACAGCCATATGAAAATGTACTCAACATCACTAATCATCACATAAATAAAAATCAAAACTACAATTATATATCACCTCATAGCTGTTAGAATGGCTATCTTTTTTTTTTTAATGTTGGTGAGGATGTGGAGAAGTTGGAACCCTTATAAACTGTTGGTGAGAATGTAAAATGGTGCAGCTGCTATGGAAAACACTGTGAATGTTCTTTTAAAAATTAAAGTAGAACTATCATATGTTCCAGAAATCCCACTTTGGGTATATGTACAATAGAACTGAAATCAAGATCCCAAAGAACCATCTACATTCCAATATTCATTGTAGCATTATTCAGATATTTGGACTCTAATATAATGGAATATTATTGAGCCTTAAAAAGAAGAAAATCTTCTCATCGAAACAACATAGATGAACCTGGAGGACATTATTCTAAGAGAAATAAACCAGACACTGAAGGACCAATGCTGCATAATTCCACTTATATGAGATATCTAAAATAGTCAAACTCAAAGAAACAAAATAGAATGGTGGTTGCCAGCGGCTTAAGGGATAGGAAAATAGAGTGTTGTTTTCACATGAGTATAAAATTTCAGTGATGGAAAATGAATGAATTCTAGAGACTTTCTGTACAACATGATCTCTATAGTTAATAACATCATATTGTAGTGAAAAATTTGTTAAGAAAGTAGCTCACAAGTTAAGTGTTCTTACTACAAAAAGGAGGGTATTCGAAAGGAAACTTCTGGAGGAGATAGATACATTTATTACCTTGATTGTATCAATGGTTTCATGGGTGTATGCATATGTTCAAATCTATCGAATTATATGCAATAAATATGTGCAGATTTTTGTATACAAATTGCACATTAATAAACCTAAAAAATTTTGGCTATTGTCATTAGAAAATAACATGAGGGTCAGAATTTTGTTTCTCTTGTTCGCTGCTACAACCTTCTATTCCCTAGGAATTCCTCTCCTAGGGATGTATTCTATACTTGAATATTTCTTTTTTTTTTTTTTAAGGCTCAAAGCCACCTCCCCTTTCCCTGCTCAGCTTCTTTTTGTATCCTGGCTTCCACTCTGAGTTTCAGACTTATTTCAACTGCCTACTCAGTATCTCTGACTGGATATTTAACCAGCATCACATACTTAACATGGCAAAAACATCATTCTTGATTGCCTCTCAACCTAATCCCATTTTGGTATTTCTTGTTTCACTAAATAGTACCAAAATTTACCCAGTTTCTTGTGCCAAAGGTTGATAGTTACCCTCAATTTCTTTCTTTCTTGTATACATCATATTTATCAGGAAGTCATGTCTGCTTTAACTTTAAAAGATATTCCAAATCCAATTAATTCTTACTTTCACTTCTCTCATCCTAGTCTAAGCCACCATAATCTCTCTCTTTTGGACTACAGAAATGCATTATAATTAGTCTTTCTCCTTCCTCTCTTGTCCTCCTACATTCAGAGCAATTTTTCTATAAAGTAAAATCAGATCATACCACATATTTGCACAAATGCTCCAATGACTTCTAGTGACATTTAGAATACAATCCACTCTTGTTTTCATATCTTTAAGGCTAAACCTCATCAGGGTCCTGAATACCACTCAAGCCTCTTAGTGACTACTCTTCCCCATGTTCACTCCTCAGCAGCACAGTGGTCTTCTTGCCCTTCCTCAAACAACTAAGTTCACTTATATATAACAACTTTTGCTTTAGTGTTTTCTGTGCCTGGAATGCTATTCCCCAAGACTATTATATGGATCTTTTCATTTCTTCATTTAGGCCTCTACATCAGTTGTATAAAGGCAATATAGTAATTATCACTAGTTAAAAGTGTGTACTTGTATAGGTACTTTATTATGCTCTGCCTCCCATACCGGAATGTGAGTTTCATGAATGCAAGGATATCAGTTGTTATTATCACCGTTATATCCTAGTGCCTACCATATTGCCTAACAAATGACCAGGAACTCAACACACATTGACTGGACCAAAGGATATAGTTCTCAAAATGAAATTTTATGAGGAATTATGAGATTTTAAAGACCCTAAACTGATCAAAATCTATGATGGACATCTTTGTAGTGTTTTTTTTCCCAGTATTTTCTATCCCCTTCTTCAATTTTAACAGTACCCAGAATTTTCCAACCATGTGGTTTTGTTGCATCAACCTCATTTCATGCCCTTGGGATAGGTCTTAATTGACATAAGTCATATATTACATTCATAAGTTAGCGTGATTGGCTCCAGTATAAAGACATGACATGAGTCATGCTCATCAGGACCACTAGGTATCACTTCTGAGATGTATATTTGAGCTATATGAGCAGCAGACTCACTTTCTTGCTAATTAGAAAAGGGGATAAATGTGGGCCTTGAAACTTCTGGCATACAAGGAATTGTACATATTTGAAGTATACAATTTAATAAGCCTTCACAGATGTATACAGCCATGAACCCACCACGAGAATTAAGATATATATCCATAAAACATATCTATCATCCACAAATGTTTCCTTGTGCCCCTTGGTAATTCTTCCCTCATGTCCTCAGGCACCCACAGTTCTGCTGTCACTATAAATAACTTTGTATTTTCTAGAATTTTATATAAATGAAATTATAACTCTGACATTTTTACTAATAATTATTTTGAGATTCATCCATGTAGATGCATGCATAAACAGCTCATTCCTTTTATTTCTGAGTAGTAGTACTTTGTATGGATATACAACACTATCGTTTTTCTTGTTGATTGATATTTGGTTTGTTTCCAGGTTTTCACTACAAATAAAGCTACTAGTAACATTTATGCACAAGTCTTTGTATTGACATATAATCTAACTTCTCTTGGGTAAATATGTTGAAGTAGAGTACCGGATCATATGATAACCACCTCTTAGAAAACTGCCAAACTGTTTCCCATTTCCCAAAGTTACTGTAATATTTCACATTCCTACTAGCAGTGTTTAAGAGTTCCAGTTGCTCCACACCCTTGTCAACACTTGTATGGTCAGTCTTTTCAATTTTAGCCATTCTAATAGACTTGTAGTTTCTTCATCTTACTTTATTTTCCATTCACCTGATAATTAATGGTGGTTAGCATGTTCCAATGTGCTTAAGTGTCATACAGTTACCTTCTTAAGTGTCTGTGCAAATATTTTGCCCATTTTATTAATTGGGTTTCTTATTTTGTTAAAGCTCTAAACGTATTTTATATATTCTAGACCGAAATCTTTTATCAGATATATGCTTTGCAAGCATTTTCTCTCAGTCTGTGACTTGTCATTTCATTCTCTTAACATCATGTTTAAAAGAATGTTTTAAATTTTCATGAAGTCTAATGTATCATTTCTTTATGTATTCTGTCTTTAGGCTCATATCAAAGAAACATTTTTTAACCCAAGGACACAAATATTTGTGTTTTAATCTAGAAATTATAGTGTATGGTTTTACATTTATGTCTCTAATCCAGGTTTAAATAATTATTGTATATGACATAAGGTATGAATTGAATTTTTTTGTATGTATGTGTACAATTGTTCCAGCATAATTTGTTTAAAGGACTGTCCTTTCTCCACTGTGTTGCCCACTGTCAAAAATATTCATTGATATACGTCTAAATACATTTCAGGACTCTATTCTGTTCCATTTATCTATTTGTCTATCTTGATACCAATACTACAACACTCTAACTACAGTAGACTTTATAATAAGGTTTAAAATACAAAGTGTGAGTTCTCCAACTTTGTCTTCTTTTTCAAAGATGTTTGGGCTGTTTTAAGTTGTTTCAATCCTATAAAAATGTTTAGAATCAGCTGATCAATTTGTAAACTGCTTGCCAGCTTTTGATAGTATGTTGAACTTACACATCATTTTGGGCAGAATTAACATTTTAACAATATTGAGCCTTCTGACACATGACCAATGTGTATCTCTCCATTCATTTAGATCTTCTTTAATTTTTCTCATCAATATTCTGTAGGTTTTAAATTCAGATGGCCTATACACCTTTTCTTCAGAGATATCTCTTAGTATTTTTAAAATTTTTTGATGCTATTGTAAATGGTATTTTTAAAGAATATAATTTCGTAATGTTTGTTGCTAGTATAGAGAAATGCAATTGCTTTCAGTATATTGATATATCTTACCACCTTAGTAAACTCACTTATTAGTGCTAGTAGGCTTTTATACAATTTTCTACATATATAATCTATTGACTGCAAATAAAGACAGATTTTTTCATTATTTCCAAACTAGATGCCTTCAATTATTTTTCTTTTTTTAATTTAATTTTTATTTTAATTTCAGGGGTACATGTGCAGGTTTGTTATATAGGTAAACTTGTGTGGTAGGGGTTGTACAGATTATTTTGTTACCTAGGTATTAGGCCTAGTACCCATTAGTTATTTTACTGATCCTCTCCCTCTTCCCACCCTCCACCCTCTGATAAGCCCCATTGTGTGTTGTTCCCCTTTATGTGTCCATATGTTCTCATTATTTAGCTCCCACTTATAAGTAAGAACATGCGGTATTTAGTTTTCTGTTCCTGCCTTAGTTTGCTAAGGATAATGGTCTTCAGCTACACCATGGAATACTATGCAGCCATTAAAAAGAATGAGATTGTGTCCTTTGCAGAAACATAGATAGAGCTGGAGGCCTTCAATTATTTTTCTTGCCTGATTTCCTTGACTAGAACCTACTGTGAAATTTTGAGTAGAAGTGATGAGAAAAGACATCCATATCTAAACCTAATATTAGGGCTAAAGAAGTCCACCTTTTACCATTAACTATAATGTTAACTTACATAGGTGAGGACTTACAAAGTTGGAAGACTCACACTTACTTTTCCTTGGTGTCTTTTATCAGGATTAAGACATTTCCTTCTATTCCTAGTTTTCTGAGAATTTATAACAGAAATGGATGTTGAATTTTGCAAATCTTTTTACTGCATCTACAGAAATGATTCTACAGCTTTTGGGGATAATTTAAAAATATGGTGTATTCTATTTGATTTAAACCAACCTAGGATAAGCTCTATTTGGTCATAAATATATCATTCTTTTTATATATTGTTGAATCCAATTTGCTAAATCTTGTTTAAAATTTTGCATCTACGTTCCTGAGGGATGTAAGTCTATAGATTTCTTTTCTTGTATTTATCTAATTTGAATATCAAGGGAAAGTTGGCCCTATAGAATGAATTGGGAACTATTTCCTACTTTATATTTTTTGAGAGAGTTTACATAAAATTAGTACTATTTCTTCTTTAAATGTTTGGTAGAATTTATTAGTAAAACCATCTGTGCCTAGATGGTTTCTTTGTGGGAAGGTTTTTTAACTATAAATCCAATTTTAAAAAATGGTTATAGGGCTAGTCAGGTTGTCTAATTTTTCTTGACAGAGCTTTGGTAGTTTTTATCTTTTGAAGGTTTTATGTAACATAAATTTTCAAATTTTCTGGTATAAAGTTACTCTTAAATTTCCTTATCATCCTTTTAATACCTAGAATCCTTATTAATGTTATTTTTCAGTGAGATGTCTCATTCTTGCATTCTGCAGTGCCTGGCATACTTTCATTCTTGATACTGAAAGTTTAAGTCCTATCTTTTTTTCTTTTTGATCATTACGGCTGTAACTTTTCAACTTTGTTTATCTTAAAAAACAGAATTTTATTTTTTTAAAGTTTTTGCCTGTCATTACTTTTTGTTCTGATGTTTATTATTTTCTTTCTCCTGCTTACTTTGGTTTTAAGTTGCTTTTATTTTTCTTGTTTCTTACAGTGGAAATTGAGTTAATTGATTTGAGACTTTTCTTCTTTTCTAATATAGGCACTCTGTAGTATAAAGTTTTGCTTAAATGGTGTTTTAGTGTCATAGCATAATTTTTTACATACTAATTTTCATTGATTGATTGTATTCATTAATTATTTTAGCTCATTATTTTTAAAAAAAATTGACCTTTACCTTTAACAAGTGAAGTTAATTTTTAAAAGTTATATCCTATCAAATTACTCTCATTACAGTGATTATTATTTAGATTTTTTATTCTATTTCCCCTATGAACTTTATTACCTGAGAGTTACTTTTTAAAATTTGGTGACTCATTTTTCTTCATATATTTCTCTGAAACTCTAAATAGAACTTTCAGCCTGCTTAGCCTAAATGTGAAACATGTTTCAACTGTTGAATAACACAGATTTTGATTTTGATGTCTGTCTCAGGTGATTGAGGGAGATGACTTGAACATTTGTTTGCATGGAATGTATCCATAAGTTTTTTTTCTGGGTGTAGGTGTTTCCTTTCCTTTCCTAGAGAATGTATTTGCTTCTCCAAGTCCACCATCCCTTCTGGGAGTCTCTTGAGTCAGGACTCTAATTTCACACATTCTGTTTAGGCTTTATCCTAAGGGAAAATGCTACAATCAGGTATTTCTTTTACTTTGTGTTCTCTTTCTCAGAATTATCTCAGGTTCTATTCTGCTTCTTTCTTAGGTTCATTATTCATGCTGGAAGTCATTCACTTTACTTAAAATGTAGTCCTGAGATTTCGCTCAGAATATGTCTTTATCTTTTCTCCCCCTCTGAGATCTCCCTAAACTGATAGTGAAGACATAGTTATAAAGCCACTAGGACCAAAGGGGAAGTGATGAAAGCAGATGAAAGATGCTAACATTATTTCAAAAGATGGAAAGTGGAATGACAAGTGGTAATTGACTTAGGTTTTCATTTTCTCTACTCTAAGTACCTATAAAAGTAAGAAAGTTGGGGGAAGGACACCACATGAAACAAACCGAATTTTACTCAGAAACCTCAGAAAATATAAGAATTGAAGGCATAGGCATTAGGTAACTTTGAGGGCAGGAGGAAAATTGGGTTAAAAACAGAAGTAACTAAAAGCCTATATAAGGAATGCTTTAACAATAGGTCCCACTTCCCAACTAACACTTAGAGATGGGCACCACAGCACCACTTGTAAAAGATGGGAATTTCGCTGTTTGGTAAAATTAAAAGTGATGGTTTGCTCTGGAAGACGCCAGGCACAGCGGAGGACAGGAGTGAGACATCTCACTGAAAATACAAATTGTGTGAAATTCTACATGATTAATTCTAAGACCCCCTCCACCCCCGCCCCGTTGCACCCTTCACTTACTCCCCACATACCTTGGGACCGGTGAGTATAACTCACTCTCATCAAACCAACTGGTTGGAGTATTCCTTTGATGAATCTGAGTAACCTTCAAGGAATTTTAAAATACTGACTCTTTAGGATAATTGTGTGACATAACTAGGTCTCCAATCAATCACTGAATGGGAGATCCACCAGTCACTAAACCTACCCTCACATACTCAGTTTCTAATCAGCTTTTTATGTGCCATTCTTATTCTTAAGTATGACTGAACAAATATTCGGTTTTTTTTTTTTTAAGAAAGCTTTCATCATAAAGTTTGGAGGACAAAACAAACTGCACAACTTAGGAAGGAAGGGGACAGACTATTTCAGGAAGCAGTAAACCAAGAAAAATAAAATCTTTAATATCTTGTGAATAGATTATCCAACCCACAGAAAAGTGAAGAGATTTCTCAGGATGATGGTGAATAGAACTCCCAAGATCACAACTATGCAGTAGCACTAGAGAGAATCCGTTCTGATTGGAGGAGGACAATAGAGTTATTCAAGAATAATGTCGTGACTCACACGTGTAATCCCGGCACTTTCAGAGGCCGAGACAGATGGATCACCTGAAGTCGGGAGTTTGAGACCAGCCTGACCAACATGGAGAAACCCCGTCTCTACTAAAAATACAAAATTAGCTGGGTGTTGTGGCACGTGCCTGTAATCCCAGCTACTCGGGAGGCTGAGGCAGGAAAACCGCTTGAACCCAGCTGGCAGAGGTTGTGGTGAGCTGAGATCACGCCATTGCACTCCAGCCTGGGTGACAGAGTTAGGCTCTGTCTCAAAAAAAAAATAAAAAATAATGTCTCCAAGAAATGGAGTCTACAAATTATTTCAAGTGTGTGACCATATGGAGAGGAGCTGTAGAGTTGTGGCAGATACTTTAAAGATAAGCTAGTTATAGATAGAAAGAAAACTAAGCAAATAAATATTGAAGTAATTATTAACCTTAGGAAAAATATATAGCTGTACAGAAAAAATGTAATTATGGTGCACTGCTTGATTCAGCTTGAATATTTTATGTAATCTTAATAATTAGAGAACTAAATGTTGATTTAACAAGTACATGATGATATGTCCATATTGGCAAGATGAAGCATTAACAATATGTGTGTTGCTGAATCAGTGCTAAATATTAATATTCTAAAGTTGGAAGGCAGAATATAATGTCTAAAATTTTTAAAAATTAGCAACAATGAGGCGGGAAAAAAAGAAAAAGAAAGGAAGAAAATAGAAGTTAAAAAAAGAGAAAGAAACAAGCTGCCTGTGTTAGGCTGACTCATTTCAAAGGCAGTAACAGGCAAATTTTCAATAATGTTATCTAAGGGCCAGAGCTCAAAGGAATGTGCTCTGAAGACTCTCTCAGCACTCTCTCAACATAAGGATGTGAAGAGATAAGTTTCCCTATCTCTCCTTTAGTGTAAGTAAACTACCCCCTCCAATCCCATCCCCTATACCTTGCTCCTTGCTCTGTAAGTTTTATGAGTTTCTGTCTTTCCTATTGTTAATGGTTGTAGGTTCCTGCTTCTTCATCTAAGCAGTATAGCCTGAGCAGGTCTAGCTTGTAGCCAGCTAGACTCCATGGTGGGAGTCGCAAGATGAGTCTTTATGAAACTCCTTTGAACTAACCAGACAATGACCATCTGGGCTGCATAGTAAGGAGGATACTAAACCTGAGTTACAAATGTAAAAAGTAAAATAGAGGTTCCTCTTCAAAGACTTTCCTCTCCATCTAATTAGGAATAAATAGTAACTTCTCATAAAAGCAAAATTTATTCAAAGACCTGTGCTAACGATCTTAAATATCTGCTAACCGTAATAAAGAAACCAATGTACTTTATGTTCTTAGCTCCCACAATTTAGCCTAAATATTTGCCCTGGCATGCTTATTATTGGTCTAAGCAAGCATTAGGTCATAGCCTGTTCCTCTTCCTTATTTAAAGTGTTTTTATCTTTCTCAGCATTCCACAAGTTACTTCCTCCTTCCTTTGTTCTCCCCTCTACCTTTGACTCTTTTAAAAAGTTCTAAGTAGCTAGCCAATCACGACAAATACAAAATGTGAGGTCTCGTTCCAGCCAATGGAAACCTGACACAGCAGTAGGGTGGACTCATCAGATTATAAACGACCCTGTCTCCTTTGTTCGGTGTACTATCGTGGCAAAAATGCTGGCGAGTGTACCCTTTCTGCAGGAAGTAAAAATGGCCTTACTAAATAAATTAAATTTATGTTCAAGTGCCATTTCTTTACAGCACTGGAGAAAAAGCATTTCAAACATAAGCCTGTCTTAGTTTGATTAACAGCCTTTGTCTTGCCTCTGTACATTCGAGTTCGCGCCACTTAGGAGTAGGTATATAAGGAAAACCTTGTCTTTGTTCGGGGCCCAGTTTTTTGGACGTTGAGTCTGCTGGGCTGGAGTGCACTCAATAAAAGATCCTCCTGCTATACCCCGAGGTACTCCCTTGCCCTCCTGATTTTCCGCAGCAACAACAGTAATAAAACAGTTAAAAGAGTTGTGTGTGGTTGCCTTTGAGGGGTGGGAAGTGCTTTGGGCAGTTGATTACCATTTTTTAAATTAAACTTGTAGTACTTTGGCTTTTTAAAACTTTGTACATATATTTCCTAAATAATTTTTGAAGAAAAATAACAAGAAGAAAAAAGTTATGTAAGTTTATTTTGAGAACAAATATCACTGTGTCCTACAGTGTGTTATATGCAGGGTGGGGGTGGAGGTTCTAGCAAATGCAACTCTTTCATGTGCACTTCATTAATTAATTACCCTGATGATAGCACTAGAGTATGTACTGTTCTTTGTATTTGTTAACTCTGAGCATTGAGCATATTGGAGGATTTGTTACAGAAGAACTAGTCTCAACTCTACAATAGACCACACTTATTTGAGGCTGAAGCTTTACCTACTTTTGTTTCTCTGCTAATCTGATTCCAAAAATTCCTAAAAATTTATAGTCTGTTGATTGTATTTATATATTTTTTCTTTGGATGTTAGCAATAATTCACTTAAAATATTTTTCTTTAATTTCAATTGGATCTTTACAGAGAACCAGCAGTAGACATATGCTCAGGACTCTTTCAAAACAGTTCTTTATATAATCTCTTTAATCATTGAAAATCTAATCATCTACCAATTGTGTTAATTTTTTTTCCTTGTTCCAAGATCTGTTTGTGGATTATGTGTTAAAATTCAAGCTTAAACATACTTTGTGGTATTCAAATCAAGTAAATTAGGAAATTATTTCTTTTTAACTTATTGTTTAGAGTTTTTAAAACATTATATAGTAATTTCTCTGTAAGTAACTGTATTTATTCATTTTTCTTCTCTCATTTCCTTTTTTTCTTCTTAACATTGTAAATCTTAGGCCTTCCGCAATGACCCTAAGCAAAAGTTACTGGAAAGAGCTTTTATTCCTTTCATTTCTTTCTGCAATTTTACTGTAAAGCTCACTCTATCTGCCACAAACTGCTTTTTGAATATGATTACATTTGAAAAATTCATTTTGCCCTTTGACTAAATTATATTGACCCAGTTTCACTATTCATATTTGAATTTTACATTAGACTTTTTTTCAAATATCCTGTCTAGTTTTTCATCTATTTTTGCAACAGAATTTTTAGGCCTGAAATCTAAAGACTGTGTCTTCCTAAGATGTGAATCCTGTGGAGACTTCCCATGGCACCTCTCAGAGATTTTACTAATAAAAAATGGAGGAAAGAGGGAAGAGGAGAAGTAACAAATAGGAATTTGAAGCAAATAGAGACAAAATGAAGACATTTATTCATCAGAAATCTAGGAGAGTGCTAGGTAATGGGGTTGAAGAACCAAACCAGGCATGTTCTGTGCCCTCAATAAGCTCTCATTTTGGGAAGAAGGCAGATTTATATACAGGTTAAAATATTTTGGAAATGTCCAAAGAGGATGGTGATGAGAGTGGCAGGATCTTACTGATCCTGTCAAAAAATTGATTAGAGTATATTGCACCGAAAGGCTGAAGAGAAACCAAGGCATAATCATTAAATAAATTTCCAGAAGAAAAATTTACTCAAATGGCAAGAGTTTCTTAGCTAAATAAGTTTGGAAAAAAACATCTTATATCTTATCACTATGAAACTGCGAGGAGGCTACCTCTTAATAGTGGTAGAATATGTGATCCCAAAACGAACCATGTAACCGCAAAGTCTAGCAACACCTTTGGTGTTACCATAATGATATTAGCTTAAGACTGAGGTAATAAAGAATGATATAGTGTTGTGAAAGTGCCACTTTATAAAAAAATTACTAACTCATCTAAATGCCTAATTGCATGTTTCAGTGTTGAATCTGGATAAAATATTTCAGCTAAATTTTACCCTGCTAGATTCATTAGACAGTCTTCTATTATTATTTTCCTCGTTTTCAAATAATGAGTCAGTAAGATTGTATAAGCCATCAAACTCCAGATGACATGTTGCATAAAAGTTGAGTTATAGTCTTAAAATTATGTGATAGCCAAGGAAATGATCTATCTTATTCTACTCTATCTACCCATTTTGCTTAGAATTGAAAGCATTTTAACAAAATCATAATTCCAGTTAAGTTTGAAGTGTTTTCTTTCCTCAGACTTGGTTTCTTCAACCTCTTCCCACCCCATTCTATTAAGGTATCATCTCAACTACTCTAGTTTAGCCCAGAGGGGTATCTACATCTCATCTATACCAAACCAAAAATCAAATTTATCTTCTAGCTCAAAGTCAAAGTTATGTAAGTCTACTCTTACATTAACAATAGATTTCAAAGCAGAATATAAGTAGAAGTTAACAATGAAAGTTAATATTCCATGTGGTTTCAGAAGCTTAATGTCATAAAATAAAAATAACTAAATGCTATATAATGTATTGGGGGGGTAGAGAGACTAGCTTTCAGACAATAAGTCAGCAAACCTTTTAAAAACTAAATTATGTCAATGGATTAATAATTTTTCACTTTATTGACAATCATATATAAACTATAATTTTAAAATAATTCCACACCGTGACTTCTCTGTTACCAAAAGATACATCTTTAGTAATATGCTTGAAATCTGAAACTCAAGATGTTATCTTTATGTTCTTAATGAACAGCGTGGTAAAATTTTCGATTTTTATAATGAGCCTAATAAAATATAATGTTCTCCAACAGACTGAAAGCTCAACAGTCTGCCTATATTGCAAGCATCAATTTCAAGATTATGACAATAATAATGAATTGACACTATTTTGGAAATGGAGGGACATCTAAGTCATGAGATTTGTTAACTTAGCAACCACAATTTTTACACTGGATGGGCAACTGACAATCTGGTACAATGTTGGTTTTTGTGATCAATTTAAAATACATGGATATACAAACTTAAGAAAAATTCAGGAAGCATTGACACCAAGGAATGAATAAACTTAGTAAAGATCTTTACTCTTATTTGTTTTGACAAAAAGTATTAGACAGATTATGCACGCCTTTTACATGCACCTTAAATCTTTAATGGTTGTCATTGTATTGATAGTCATGTGTATCGATTAAAAATAAATGTCCTAGGTTTTATTTTTCTTATATGCTTTATGGTAGTAGATCTGTGTCATTTTCTACAAAATAGGATTTCAGTATGAAAAATCTTTGAGGTCTACATCAGTAAGCCATAATGTGGACATTTATTTTCTGGTGACACAAATTCTATGTGTGTGTGTGTGTGTGTGTGTGTGTGTGTATTTGTGTGCGTGAGAGAGATGGGCTTTATTTTAGATTTTTTCCAATAGTTTGTAGTAAGAGTATATTGATAAAATACAAAATGCTTTTATGATAGCTCTCCAGTCTCCTTTTCCTGTTACCTCACATGATCTTTTTATAGCCAAGTGTGGGTTAATGTCAGCATAAGCATATTAAGGGAAAATATGATATCTTGATGTAAATATGTTAGCCTGAAAACGGAAACATCTGCCTTAGATATTTTACATTTATACAAATGTTGGGGGGGGGGGGGCAGGTATTATGTGCCCATATCCAAACATACGCAGGTTACTATATGAGATTTTTGTTCCCTCCATATGAATGTGCTAAAAGTGTTTACTGATTTAAGTAGGCATTTGGCAGCACTGCTCTTGAAGAAACTGCTGTGTATTTTACTGGCACATACTGACCCAAAAAGGCACTGAAAGTGAGGAGAAAGATAAAGGAAGGAAGGTTTGGTATTCAAAGGCACTCTTGACTTTAGAAATCAGATTTCCATATGCCAGATGAGAAGCCAGAGACCATAAGACACAAAAAGGCTGAATAAGAAGGAAGGATTTTTAATAACATTTGGAACAGCAGAGGCATCTAAAAACAACTATGTGGCTGCACTGGGAAAACTCTCATGACCATATCATTTTCAGAGATGTATGCAAAGGCAGCAAAATATGAACAATGAAGGACAAATACAAAATATTCTGCAAGAATATGGTCAGAAAGGTTAAGCACAAAATGTGCAGAGACCTATAAAAATGCTGAGGACAGAATAAAGGGCTTTGATAACTGTGTTAAATAAAAGAATAAAATCCAGGACAAGCGAGGCCCTTTCCTAGACACATAATGACAGATGACAGAGAGGAATATAATGACTCAGCCCTATTTTGTGCTCAACCTTTAGAAGAAGAATAAATACCTTCCTATCAGAACCAATTGAATAAATGTGGTTAGGAATGAAATGAGAACCAATACATGAGAAAGAATAATAAGGAGAACAAATGTGCTTTTTCAATGCTTTTAGCTTCCAAGCCAGATAAATTATATGCAAGAGAAATGGAAAAATTTCATATGTAGTCATGAAATCTTTGTTAATTATTTTTGTTTGTTCTTTTTCTTTTCAAAATTTTTAATCTTTGTGGGTACATGGTAGTTGAATATATTTATGGGGTACATGAGATATTTGATATAAATATTTGATATATGAGATATTTGATACAGGTAGAGATATTGGATACTGCCATACAATACACAATAATTACATTAGGATAAATGGGGTATCCATCACCTCAAGCATTTATCCTTTCTTGCATTACAAATAATCCAATTATACTCTTAGTTATTGTAAAATGTACAACAAATTATTGTTGACTATAGTAATCCTATTGTGCTATCAATACTAGATCTTATTCATTCTATCTAATTGTATTTTTGTACCCATTAACCCTCCCCATTTCCCCTGCCACCCGCTGACTACTCTCCCCAGCCTCTGGTAACCATCATTCTATTCTCTATCTCCATGAGTTCAATTGTTTTAAATTTTACCTTCCACAAACAAGTGAGAAGATGCAAAGCTTTCCTTTCTGTGCCTGGCTTATCTCACTTAGCAAAATGACCTACAGTTCCATTTATGTTGTTGCAACTGACAGGATACCATTCTTTTTTTATGGCTGAATAGTACTTCATTGTGTAAATGTACCACATTTTTCTTATCCATTCATCTGTTGATGGACACTTAGATTGCTTCCAAATTTGGCTATTATGGGTAGTGCTACAATAAACATGGGAGTGCGATATCATTTTGATATACTGATTTCCTTTCTGTGGGGTATATACCTAGCAGTGGGTTTGCTGGATCATATTGTAGCTCTATTTCCCATTTTTTGAGAAACATCCAAACTGTTCTCCATAGTGGTTGTACTAATTTATATTCCCACCAACAGTGTACAAGTGTTTCTTTTTCTCCATATTCCTGCCAGCATTTGTTATTGCCTATCTTTTAGATAAAAACCATTTTGACTGGCAAGATGATATCTCATTGTAGTTTTAATTTGCATTTCTCTGATGATCAATGATGTCAAGCAGCTTTTCATATATCTGTTGACCTTTTGTATATTTTCTTTTGAGAAATGTTTCTTTAGATCTTTTGCCCATTTTGAAATAAGATTATTAGATTTTTCTCTTATAGAGTTGTCTGAACTCCTTATATATTCTAGTTATTAATCCCTTGTCAGATGGACAGTTTGCAAATATTTTCTTCTATTGTGTGTATTGTTTCTTCATTTTGTTGATTGTTTCCTTTGCTGTGCAGAAGTTTTTTAACTTGATGTGATCCCATTTGTCCATTTTTGCTTTGATTGCCTGTGCTTGTGGAGTATTATTCAAGAAATCTTTGCCCAGCCCAATGTCTTGGAGTGCTTCCCCAAAGTTTTCTTTTGGTAGTTTCATAGTTTTGGGCTTTAGATTTAAGTCTTTAGTCCATTTTGATTTGATTTTTCCATATGGTGAGAGATAGGGTTCTAGTTTCATTCTTCTGCATATGGATATTCAGTTTTCCAAGCACCACTTATTGAAGAGACTGTCCTTTCCTCAATGTTCGTTCTTGGCAACTTTGTCAAAAGTGAGTTCACTGTAGAAGTATGGATTTGTTTCTGGGTCCTCTATTCTGCTTCACGGGTCTATGTGTTTGCTTTTATGCAAGTACCATGATGTTTTGGTTACTACAGCTCTGTAGTATAATGTGAAGTCAGGTGATGAGATTCCTCTAGTTTTGTTCTTTTTGCTTAAAATAACTTCGGCTATTCTGGGCCTTTTGTGGTTCCATGTAAATTTTAGGATTATTTTTTCTATTTCTGTGAAGAATGTCATAGGTATTTTGATAAAGATTCCATTGAATCTGTAGATTGCTTTTGATAGTATATACATTTTAACAATATTGATTCTTCCAATCCATGAACAAGAAATATCTTTCCATTTCTTGGCATTCTCTTCAATTTCTTTCATCAATATTTTATAGTTTTTATTGTAGAGATTCTTTACTTTGTCTCAGTTAACTCCTAGGTGTTTTATTTTATTTGTAGCTCTTGTAAATGGGATTACTTTCTCGATTTCTTTTTTATATTGTTTGCTGTTGGCATGTAGAAATGCTACCGATTTTTGTAGTTGATTTTGTATCCCGCAACCTTTCTAAATTTCTTTATCAGTTTGAATAGTTTTTTGGTGAAGTCTTTAGGTTTTTACAAATATATGATTATATCAGCAGCAAACAAGGATAATTTTACTTTTTCCTTTTCAATTTGTGTGCACTTTATTTATTTCTCTTGTCTGATTGCTCTAGCTGGGAATTTGAGTAGTATATTGAGTGATAATGGTGAAAGTGAGCATCACTGTCATGTTCCAGAGCTTGGAGTAAAGGCTTTCAGTTTTTACCCATTCATGATACCTGTGGGTCCGTAATATGTGGCTTTTACTGTGTTGAAGTATGTTTGTCCTATACTTGGTTTTTTGAGCGTTTTTATCAGGAAGTGATGTTGAACTTTTATCAAATGCTTTTTCAGCATCAATTGAAATTATCATATGGTTTTTGTACTTAATTCTGTTGATATGGTGTATCACATTGAGTTTTGTATATTGAAACCTCCTTGCATCCCTGGGATAAATCCCACTTGGTCATGATGAATAACCTTGTTAATTTGTTGTTGAATTCAGCTTGCTAGTACTTTGTTGAGGATTTTTGCATCAATGTTTATCAGATATATTCGGCTTTATATATTTTTTTTGATGTATCCTTGTCTGCTTTTGGTATTAGGATAGTAGCGGCTTCATAGAATGAGTGTGGAAGTATTCCCTCCTCTACTTTTCAGAACAGTTTAAGTAGGATTGGTATTAGTTTTTCTCCAAATATTTTGTAAAATTCAGCAGTAAAGCCATCAGGCCCTGGGATTTTCTTTGCTAGAATACATTTTATTATGGTATTGAGCTCCTTACTTGTCATTGGTCTGTTCAGGTTTTGGATTACTTCATAGTTTAATTTTGATAGGTTATATGTGTCTAGGAATTTATCAATTTCTTCCAGATTTTCCAGTTTATTGGCATCTAGTTGAGTTGCTCATAGTAGCCTCCAATGATCCTTTGAATTTCAGTGGTAAAAGTTGTAATGCCTTATTTTTCATCTCTGATTTTATTTAGTTGGGTTATCTCTTTTTTTCTTAGTCTGGCTAATGGTTTGTCAACTTTGTTTAATTTTCAAAAAAACAACTTTTTGTTTCATTGATCTTTTGTATTGTTTTAATCATGTCAATTTCATTTATTTCTGCCCTGGTCTTTACATTTCTTCTACTAACTTTGGGTTTGGTTCAGTCTTGATTTTCTAGTTCTTTAAGATGCATCATTAGGCTGTTTATTTGAAGCGTTCTACTTTTTGGATGTAGGTGCTTATAACTATAAACTTCCCTCTTGCTACTGCTTTTGCTGTTTTCTGTAAGTTTTGGTATGATGTGTTTCCATTACCATTTGTTTCAAGACATTTTTCAGTTCCTTTCTTAATTTTTTCATTAACCCACTGGTCATTCAGGAGCATATTGTTTGATTTCCATGTGTTTGTATAAGTTTCCAAAATTCCTCTTGTTGATTTATAGTTTTATTCCATTTTGGTCAGAGAAGATGCTTGGTATTATTTAAATTTTTAAAAAATGTTATAAGACTTGTTTTGTGACCTAACATATGGTTTATTTTGAGAATTATTCACATGCTGAGGAGAAGAATGTGTACTCTGCAGCCGTTAGATGAAATATTCTGTAAATATTTATTATGCCCATTTGGTCTATAGCGTATATTAAGTCTGATGGTTTGTTGTTGATTTTCTGTCTGGATGATATGTTTAATGTGGAAAGTGGGGTGTTGAAATCTCCAGCTATTATTGTGCTGGGATCTATGTCTCTTTTTAGCTCTAATAATATTTTGTTTACAAATTTTGGCAGTGTTGAGTGTTTATATATTTATGGTTGCTTTAACCTCTTGCTGAAATGACTCCTTTATTTTTTATGACTTTGTCTCTTTTTATAATTTTGCTTTGAAATGCATTTTGTCTGATACATTATAGATACTTTTGTTTATTTTTTTGGTTTCCATTTGTATGGAATATCCTTTGCCATCCTTTCATTTTCAGGGTCTGTGTATCTTTATTGGTGAAGTGTGTTTCTTGTAGGCAACAGATCATTGGGCTAGTTTTTCCTATCCATACAACCACTCTATGTCTTTTGATTAGAGAATTTTGTCCATTTACATTCAATGTTATTATTGGTAAGTAAGGACTTACCCCTGACATTTTGTCATTTGTTTTCTGGTTGTCTTGTGTTCTTCTCCTTTTCTTCCTTCTTGTCTTCCTTTAGTGAAGATAATTTTTTCTGGTGGTATGTTTTAATTTCTTGCTTTTTATTTTTTGTGCATCTGCTGTTGCTTTTTTGTTTGAGATTACTATGAGGTTTGTAAATAATATTGTATAACCTATTATTTTAAACTGATGGCAACTTAACACTGATTGCATGAACAATGAAACAAACAAAGAACAAATTAATAAAAACTCTGCACTTCAACTTTGCTCCCCTGCTTTTTAACTTTTTGTTGTTTCTATTTATTTCTTATTTTACTGTCTATCTTGAAAAGTTGTTGTAGTCGTTATTTTGACCAGTTCGTATTTTAGTCTTTCTACTGAAGATATGAGCAATCTACGCACCACAATTACAGTGTTATAATATTCTGTGTTTGTCTGTGTTGTTATTACCAGTGAGTTTTGTACCTTCAGATAATTTATTATTGCTCATTAATGTCCCTCTCTTTATCAAAAAACCATCTTTAGCATTTTTTGTAGGACAGGTCTGGTGTTGATGAAAGCCCTCAGCTTTTGTTTATCTGGGAAAGTATGTATTACTTGTTCATGTTTGAGGGATATTTTCACTGGATATAATATTCTAGGGTAAGAGGTTTTTCTTTTTTTCTTCAGCACTTTAAATATGTCATGCCATTGTCCTCTGCCTATAAGTTTGCTACTGAGAAGTCTGCTGCCAGATATATTGGAGCTCCTTTGTACGTTATTTGTTTCTCTTCTCTTACTGCTTTTGAGATTATTTCCTTGTCCTTGACCTTTGGGAGTTTGATTATTAGATTCCGTGAGGTAGTCTTCTTTGGGTTAAATTTGTTTGGTGTTCTATCATCTTCTTGTACTTGAACGTTGATATATTTTTCTAGGTTTGGAAAATTATCTGATATTATTCTTTTGAATAAAGTTTCTACCCCTATTTCCTTGTCTACCTTCTCTTTATGGCCAATAACTTTTAGATTTGCCCTTTGGAGGCTATATTTTAGATCCTGTAGGCATGCTTCATTGTTTTTTATTCTTTTTTCCTTTGTCTCCTCTGAGTGTGCATTTTCAAGTAGCCTGTTTTTAAGCTAATTCTTCTGTTTGATTAATTCTGCTATTAAGAGGCTCTGATGCATTCTTCAGTATGACAATTGCATTTTTCAACACCAGAATTTCTGCTGGATTCTTTTTAATTATTTCAATCTCTTTGTTAAATTTATCTAAGAAATTCTGAATTATTTCTCACTTTATATTGAATTTCTTTGAGTTTCCTCAACACAAGTAATTTGAATTCTCTGTCTGAAAGGTCACATATCTCTCTATCTCCAGTATTTGTTCCTGGTGCCTTATTTAGTCCATTTGGTGAGATCATGTTTTTGTGGATATTCTTCATCCTTCTGGAAGTTCATTGGTGTCTGGGCATTGAAGAGTTAGGTATTTATTGTAATCTTTGAAGTCTAGTCTTGTTTGTACCAGTCTTTCTTGGGAAGGTTTTCCAGGTATTCAAAGGGACTTGGGTTTTGTGATATATGTGTTTTGGTCTCTGTAGACATATCTACCTTAGGTGGCACCCCATGCCCAGCAATGTTGTGGTTCTTGCAGATTTGTAGAGGTACCACCTTGGTAGTCTTGGATAACATCTGGAAGAATTCTCTGGATTACCAGGCAGAGATTTTTGTTCTCTTCCCTTACTTTCTCCTAAACAAATGGAGTCTCTCTCTCTGTGCTGAGTGCCTGGATCTGGGGTAGGGGTGACATAGCACCCTTGTGGCTACTACTACTAGAAGTGCACTTGGTTAGACTTGAAGCCAGCATAGCACTGGATCTCCCCTACGGCCTGTGGTAACCACTGCCTAGCTACCATCTATGTTAACTCAAGGCTGTAGTTTTCTACAATAAGCACCTGATGGGACCAGCCAGGCTGTGTCCTTCCCTTCAGGGAGGCACGTTTCCTCCTGGGCTCAAGTGAGTCCAGAAATGCCATCCAGGAGCCAGGGCCTGGAGTAGAAAACCTTTGTAATCTACCTAGTGGTCTATTCTTCTGTGGCTGAGCTGTCACCCAGGCCATAAGACAAAGTCCTTCCCACTCTTCCTTCCCCTTTACACCACAGAGGAGCCTGTTCCCATGGTCACTACTACCCCAGTCCTGTGGTGAATATTGCCTGAACACCTCCAATGTTCGATCAAGGCTCAAAGTCTCTTCAGTCAGCTTGTGGTGAATGCTTCTAGGCCTGGGACTATCCATTTACGGCACTGGGCTCCCCTCTGGTCTAAGAAAGGTCCTGAAATGCTGTCCAAGAGCCAAGGCCTAGAATTTTTGGACCCCAATCGTCTGCTTGTTGCTCTACACCACTATGGTCAAGGTGGTGCCTAAGCTGCAAGTCAAAGTCCCTCCTTTATTCTTCCTTTTCCTTTTCTCAAGAAGGAATCCCTACCCATAGCCACTCAAGCTGGAAATGTGCTGGGTTACACACGAACCCAGTACATCTGTGAGTCTCACCCAAGGCCCACAACAAGTATTACCTGGTATCACTGCTGGTTATTTAGGACCTAAGGGCTCTTTAGTCAGCAGGTGATAAATCCTGCCAGGAATGAATCTTCCCCTTAAAGGCAGTTGGTTCCCTTCTGGTGCAAGATGTGTCTCAAAATGTCATGCAGGAGCTAGCGCCTGGAAAGGGAACATCAGGACTCTGCCTGGGGCCTTATCCTACCGTGGTTGAGCTTGTATCCAAGTTGCCAGACAAAATCTGCTTTACTCTTCACTCTCTGCTCCTCAAGCAGAAGGAGGGGGTCTCTTTTGGAGCTATTAGCTGCACTGCCTGGAGTTGGGAGAACAGTGGCACAAGCACTCCCTTGGTAGTCTTGGTTGCTGTCCCAGTGGGTCACATGCATCCCAAGTCTACTGGCTTTGAGCCCAGCACAGCACCATGACTTGCCCAAGAATTGCAACCCTTGGGTCCTACATTGCCTTTCATGTTTATTTAGGATCATAGGTCATTTTAGCTCACAGTGTTGAGGCCTGCTGGAACATGGGTTCTTACCTCTGGGATGAGTGATTCTTCTTTGGCAAGGGCTGGCCCAAATACTCCCTCCATGGGTGCCAGCTGATTTCTGCCTGGTGTTGCTTTCTGCTGTGACAGGGGGCACTGAGTTCCAATGCAAAGTTCCACAATGACTGCACTCTCTCTACCCCAAGTGTACAGATTCTCTCTCTTTGCCATGCAGCTGCCACCAGGGGATGGGTAGAATCAGCAATTCAAGACTATCTTTTCTACCATTCTTAGTGCCTCTTTCAGTGAAATGATGTTAAAAACAGATACTGTGATCTCTCCCCTGACTTTTGGTTCTTATAAATATGCTTTTTGGTGTAGACAGTTGTTTGTTTTGGTGTTCCCATGGAGGGGGTGATCAGTGGAGTCTTCTATTCAGCCATCTTGTACTGCTTTCCACCTGTCCTTTATTTTTGTAGGTGGACAATATTGCATTGTATGGAGGAGAATGTGGCATTCAAGGCACCATTTTAAAAGCAGATACAAGACCCTCATCAGAGATCAAACCTGCTTGCACCTTGATTTAAAAATTCCCAGCCTCCAGAACTATTAGAAATTCACTTTTTCTTTATAATATACCCAGTTTGTGGCATTCTATTGTACTAACTCCAAATGGACTAAGAAAAATGCACATGTATTTTTCATTTTTTTCTTTTTTTAAAATCAATTGTATACCATCACATGTATATAATTGTATTGTTTAATCTATAATGTATTAAAAGGTAGTATATTTGATAACTGCACTACGGAGGTTGAGAGCAAAGTTGTATTGGAAAGCAAATAATACCTGATAATAAATTGAGCCCACAGAAACAGATATTCATAAATGTGAAATAAGAAGGCAAATATAACAACTAGTATAAACACACACATGTTCTGCTTTCTTTCCTCAGCTTCTTAAATAGACATACATTTATTTAGGTAATAATTACAACAATGTATTGTTAATTTTCTAATGTATATAGATTAAGTATATATAACAATATTAGCACTTAAAGTGGAAGAACTAGGAGAGCTGTGTAGGAGTACCATATGTATATCCCACTGGAATCAAGTTTATACAATTCTGAAGAAAGATTCTGGTAAGTTAACATGTATATGGTAAGTCTTATAGAGAACACTAAGAAATAACTTTACAAAGTGAAAAATCATTACAGTAATTCAAATATGACATTAGAAAATATTTACTTAATGCAAAGGAAAGTAGGAAAGGAGGAATTGAGAAACAAATATGGTATGAGATACATAGAAAACCAAGTGTTAAATGGAAGGCATAAATCCAACTATATCTTCATTAACGTTAATTGTGAATGGACTAAAAAATGTAATCGGAATGCAAGGATTGTCAGATGGGATAAAAATAATAAGATTCAACTATGCTGTCTAACAACCCGGCATCTATCAATGGATGAATGGATTTTTAAAACATGGTATATATACTCAATGGATTACTATTCAGCCATGAAAACAGGAAATTCTGTCATTTGCAACAACATGAATGAACCTAGAGGACATTACATTAAATTAAATAAGCCAGGTACATGAAATGAACTATTGATTTAAAGATACAAATAGGTTGAAAAGAAAATAATAAAATAAGATACATAATTTAATCAGCAATCACAAAAAAGCTCTACTAGTTAAACAGTAGTTCTCCCTTATTCATGCTTTTGCTTTCCATAGTTTCGGTTACCTATGGTCAACTTCAGTCTAAAAGTATTAAGCAAATAATTCTAGAATTAAACAGTTTATAAGTTTTAAACTGTGCTCTGTTGAATAGTGCGATAAAATCTCACACCATCCTGCTTCATCACACTCAGGACGTGAATCATCTCTTTGTCCAGCATATCCATGCTGTATGTACGTACTACCCACCCATTACTCACTTAGTATTAGGGTGATGCAAAAGTAATTGCAGTTTTGGACCGTGAATTTTAAATTATTACAACTAGGCTCAAACACATCTTTATTAATAAAAATAGAAACCATTGCAATCAACACATTTTTGCCAACAAGAAGTGAGTTTGTTTATTCCTGTAGCGTAAAAATTCATGCTTTGGGATTCGACAAACTCTTGGAAATAATTTTCTGCATCCTGCTGGTTGTGGAAGCATTCTCCCTGCAAAAAGTTGTCGAGATGCTTGAAGAAGTGGTAGTCAGTTGGCGAGAGGTCAGGTGAATACGGCACATGAGGCAAGACTTCATAGCCCAATTCATTCAACTTTTGAAGCATTGGTTGTATGACATGTGATCGGGCATTGTCGTGGAAAAGAATTGGGCCCTTTCTGTTGACCAATGCCAGCTGCAGGCATTGCAGTTATCAGTGCAGCTCATCAATTTGCTGAGCGAACTTCTCAGATGTAATGGTTTTGCCAGGATTCAGAAAACTGTAGTGGGTCAGACTGGCAGCAGACCACCAAAGAGTGACCATGACCTTTTTGGGTGCAAATTTGGCTTTGGGAAGTGCTTTGGAGCTGCTTCTCGGTCCAACCACAGAGCTGGTCATCACTGGTTGTAGTATAAAATCCACTTTTCATCACACGTCACAATCCTATTGAGAAATGATTTGTTCTTGTTGCGTAGAATAAGAGAAGACGACATTTCAAAATGAGTTTTTTTGATTTTCAGTCAGTTCATGAGGCACCCACTTATTGAGCTTTTTCACCTTTCCAATTTGCGTCAAATGCTGAATGACCATAGAATGGTCAACACTGAGTTCTTCAGCAACCTCTCGTGTAGTTGTAAGAAGATCAGCTTCAATGATTTCTCTCAATTAATCGTTCTGTCAACTTCTGATGGCTGGCCACTATGCTCCTCATCTTCAAGGCTCTCATCTCCTTTGCAAAACTTCTTGAACCCCCACTGCACTGTACGTTCGTTGGCAGTTCCTGGGTCAAATGCGTTGTTGATGTTGCGAGTTGTCTCCCCTGCTTTATAACCCATTTTGAACTCGAATAAGAAGATCTCTCAAATCTGCTTTTTTGTCTAACATCATTTCCATAGTGTAAAATAAACATAAACAGCAAGTAATAAGTCATTAGCAAAAAAGGTAAAGTGAGAAATGTCCATTAAAATGATGTATAACATAACCACATTTATTTAAGAATGCATTCTAATATCAAACGGTAAATTCCAACAATGCAAAACCGCAATTACTTTAAAAATTCCTATCTATGGCAAATAGGGATGAATGAAAATAAAGACACAACATAGCAAAACTCATGAAACGCAGCCAAAGTACCTATATCTCGATTATCAGATCAACTGTTGTGGTATTGCAGTGCTTGTCTTCAGGTCACCCTTGCTTTACTTAGTTATTACCTCAAAGTGTAAAAGTAGTGATGCTAGTATTTTGTTATAATTGTTCTATTTAATTATTAGTTATTGTTGTTTATCTTTCACTGTGCTTAATTTATAAATTAAACTTTATCATAGGTGTGTATGTGTAGAGAAAAACAGTACAGTTGGCTTTATGTATTTGTGGTTCTGCATCTTCAGATTCAACCAACCAATGATAGAAATTACAGTATTTACAAGATGTGGTGTCTGCAGATATAGAGGGCTGACTTTTCATATCTACAGGTTCTGCAGGGCTAACTGAGGAACTTCAGCAGCCACAGATTTTAGTATCCATGTGGGAGTCTTAGAACCAATCTTCTGTGAATACTGAGTGATGACTGTATATACAGGATTTAGTAATATCTTTAGTTTTAGGCATCCACAGGACGTCTTGAAACATATCCTCTATGGTAGGGGGAACTACTGCACTAATATTAGAAGAACACTTTAAAGCATGAAATGCCTTTAGCTGTAAAGAGGAACTTTTACAATGCTAAGATGTTTAATCCGTCAAGAGATTGTAATAACTGTAAGCACATATGCACCTAAGAACAGAAATCCAAAATGTGTGAAACAAAGGCTGACTGAATTGAGGTTGGAAATAGACAATTCAATAGTAATGCCCAGAGACTTAGTGCCCAACTTTCAATATTAAATAGAACAACTGGAAAGAAGATCAACACAGAAATAAAGGACTTGAATAACAATAATACACAAACAAGACCTAACAGACATCTATAGGACTTTCCACCCAACCATAGCAGAACATGATGTGTTCTTCTTAAATGCACATTAGACATTTTCCAGGATAGACAAATGCCAGGTAATAATACAAGCCTTAATAAATTTGAAGAAATGAAATAATATAAAGTATGTTCTCCTGATCACAATGGATTGAAATTGAAAATTAGTAACAGAAATATATTTGGAAATATCTACAAATATGTGAACATTAAACAACACATTATCAAGTAACTAATGGTTCAAAGATAAAATCACAAAAGAAATTTGAAAATACGTTGAGATGAACAAAAATGAAGACACAACATAATAAAATTTATGGGATGCAGCCAAAGTAGTGCTTAGAGGAGTATTTGCAGCTAAAAACACCTACATTAAAGAAGAAGAAATATCTCAAATAAAAAAGATAACCTTCTATCTTAAGAGACATGAAAAAAAAGAGCAAACTAAAGCCAGAACAAGGAGAAGAAAAAGAAATAACTAGGTTTGCAGCACAAAATTAATGAAATAAAAAATAGAAACACAATAGAGAAAATCAATGAAACTAGAAGTTGATTATTTGAAAAGATCAAGACAACTGACAAAACAGTAGCTAGATTTACCAAGGAAAAAGAGGAAAAATTTAATTGCTAAAGTCACAAATGAAAGAGAAGATATTACTACCAATCTTACATAAAAGAATTATAAGGTAATTATGTGAACAACTGTATGCCAACAAAATAGAACATTTAGATAAAATGGACAAATTCCTAGAAAGATGCAAAATACCTAAAGTGAATCAAGAAGAAATAGAAATTATTAAAAAACATCTATAACAAAGGGATTGGATTAGGTATCCTCCAGCTACCATCATACAAAATAGTGAAAGAGTGAATGTTTTTTCCCCTAAGATCAGGAACAATCTTGTTTGCTTTCACCACTTCTATTCAATAGTTTACTATGGAATAGAATAGTACACTATTTGCCTAGCTATGGCAAATAGGGAAGAAGAAGAAAGAAAATTTACCTATAATAGAAAGGAAGCATTAAAAGAATCAATTTGAAAACTATGTGATGTTAAGGGTGTATAGACAATCCTTAGGAATCCCCTAAAAAATTATTAGAACTAATACATGAGTTCAACAAGGTTGCAAGCCACATAATATAGGAAAATCAGTTGTATTTCTTTACAATATTAATAAACAAACCAAGACGAAACTAAGAAAACAATTTCATTTGTAAAGGCATATAAAGTACTTAGAAATAAATTTAACAAAAGAAGTGCAATTCTTATATACTTAAAAACCACAAAGTGTCATTGAAGAAATTAAAAACCTAAATCAATCAAAACATATTCTGTGTTCATGGATTGGAAAATTTAATGTTGTTAAGATGGCAATATTCCCCAAATTAATTAATAGATTAAACACAATCTCTATCAAAATTTCAGTTGCCTCTTCTGCAGATATGGACATGTTGATCATAATATTCCCATGGAAACTTAAGAGGCCCACAATAACAATAAAGTTGAGGGACTCACACTTCCTAACTTTAAAACTTACTATAAATCTACAGCAACCAAGACAGCATGGTGCTGGAATAAGGACAGACATAGAGATAAATGGAATAAAATGGAGAGTACAGAAATAAACCCATACATTTTAGTCCAATTGATTTTCAACAAGAGTTTCATGACAGTTCAGTGGGGGGAACGAATAGTCTTTTTAACAATTGGTTAAAAACTGTATATCTACACCCCTATGTCACACCATATTAAAATTTAACTTGAAGTGGATTAAAGACTTAAGTGTAAGAGCTGAAAGTGTAAAGCTCTTAGTAGAAAATATAGTGTAAATCTTCATGTTGTGGGATTAAGATATGATGTTTTTAAGATATGAGACCAAACATATAAGCAACAAAAATAAAGTCAATAAATTGGAAAGCATGAAAATGAAACAAAACAAAACAAAGCTTTGTGCTTCATAAAACATCATCAAGAAAATTAATAGACAACCAACATTATCAGACATGAGGGAAATGCAAATAAAAACCACAGTCAGATCCAGCTTCACATGCACTCGACTGGAATAATAAAAAGATAATAACAAGTGTTGGTGAGAACATGGAGCAACTGGAATCTTTACATACTGTTGATGTGAATGTAAAATGATGCCTCTGTTTTTGAAAACAATCAGGCAGTCCCTCAAATGGTTAAACACAGAGTTAACATCTTATAGACAATCTATTCGTAGGTGTATAACCAAGGAAAGTGAAAACATGTCTATTAAAAAATGTGTACAGGAATGTCTATAGCAGCACTATTCATAATAGCCAAAAGTTGAAAACAACTCAAGCATTCACCAATTGAATGGATAAATACAATGTGATACAGCTATATAATGCAATATTATTCAGCCAATAAAAAGGAATGAAGTGCTGATATATGCTACAACATGGATGAACCTTGGAAAGATTATGCTTAGTGAAAGAAACCAGACATAAAAGGCCACATATTGTATGATTCCTTTCAGTTGAAATGTCTATACTGGGCAAATGTATAGAGATAGGAAGTAGATTAATTGTTGCCAAGGGGTGCTGGGGTTGTTCAGATGGTAAGTCACCATTAAAGGATATGGAGTTTCTTTCTGGGAAAATGACAATATTCTAAAATTTACTTTGGTGATAAATGTTTACTTCTGTGAATATATTAAATCCACTTAATTGTATGCTTTAAATAATTTAATTTTGTAGGATATGACATATATTTCAATAAGCTGTTCAAAAATGGATAAAAGATATAAAGTTAGTAAAAAAAAAAGTAAATGTAAATAATAAATGCATGAAAAAATCCTAAAATCATTCACAAATAAACATAAATCAAGCAATTTTATTAAATTTTTGATTAATGGATTTAGATCAGCCTTGTAGGAGATCACGAGGGACTTGCCAACATATTAGTTCTTGCCTTGAATTTCAGTATTTGGTTCATGACGAATGAAGCCATAAACAAAACAAAACACCTCTCAAATTTAACACATGAAGTAAAGCTGACAAAAATGGATATTATTGAATTATATCTTATTAAAAAGGTCAACATGCTTCAAATGATGATCCACCATTGATATAATATTATGAAAAAAATAAAATCTAAGTGCTGTTCTTAGATAACAATATTAACTGTATGAATAAAGTATGAAGCAGGAATAGCTTGATAGCCTTCTAAATAACAAAGACCTAAAGGTTTTTGTTTACTGCAAGCACAATACGCTATTACAGTGACATGTGAATGCAAAAAATAAAAAATATACACAGTCATAGAGGCCTGCACAAGTTTAGGGTACTTGATTAATGTCTAATATTCTAAACAAGTAGAAGAAATAACACTAATATTACAGTGTCATAATACTCTACAGTGGCAAAACCACACCTTTTACATTATATTCAGCTCTAGGTATCAAATTTCAAGACTGACAATGACAAACTGCAACCTATCCAGGATTGGTGACAAGAATGGAAAATTATCTGAAAATGTAAGGAATGGTTGTGGGAACTGAAGATATTTAGCCTAGGGCAGAAAACAGGGAAGAATAGTGGTCTCCAAATATTTGAAGGACTGCCATGTGGAAAAGGAATTACTTTTGTTTTTGTATGGCATCAGAGGGATGAACTAGAATGAACGTGTAGAATTTTCACCATACATTTTGACAGTATAAGCAAAAAATTTCTGACCATTAATCATGTTTAATAATGGCTGATGTGTGATATCGTAAGTTCCATTTCAGTGGAAGTTTTAAAGCAGAGGCTATAAGCCTATCCTTCCAGGGTGTTGTAGGGTGGGTTTCTGCACTGGATGGGATTTGTTCTAAAAGATGGAAAACAGTGTTTTTGAAACTTCAGAACAAATCCCATAGGGAGGGAATCTCAGGGATGGGGCCTGTCATCGTATCTTCTTAATAGCATAAGTGATTCTGATACAAGTGGCTTACAGCCTCACTTTGAGAAACATGACTTAATTTATTATCAAATACTAATATATAAAATTATGTTGTTTTCTGAAGTGAAAAGAGGAAATTGGCTGACACACAGAGATCAGCAAAATTTCAGTCTGTAATTGTCTATTAACTAAAAACATTTAAAAATCACTCTTCTAGTAATGTCAACCTAACCCATGAAAAATGGCACAACTCGGTGAAAAAAATTCATTACAGGCCAGATAAGAATACAAAACATTGTGTGCAACTTTTAAATGATAATCATTTCTGATTTTTTTTGTGGGATGGGGAGCTTTATTGGCAACATTGATCAAGAGCAAATGGCTATGTTGTTTAATATCCTGAAAATCCGCAATTTATTTTGCACTTCTTCAATATCCAAGGTACACTCTTTTTAAAAAGGGTCTTTGGCATAACCAGCATTCTTTGAGTTATTATAGAACAAATGACTACTGGCAGGTAAGTTATTAAGAATAAATTAAGTGTTACCAGAGAATTTAAAAAGATCTTTTGGTTTTCCTTACTCTAAATTTGCAAAAGAAAAGCAATTAAGAAGTTGAAAATGAAACTTGAATACCAACATGTTGCTTATTCTCATGAAACTTGGAAAAACTTATTCTTTATTTCCCCGTATATACTTTCTTACCACCATTAGCGCTCAAGTCAAGGGAGAAACAGAAAACTTGATTAATGAGAAGGAAGAGAAATAGTCTAAAATGAAGTTAGTTTTGTCTTTCTGTGCATGTAAATATTAACATCATTGTTTTTGGCTGTACTTACTATTTTTTAGTAGCTATAAATAAGAGCCATTTATTAGGAGTCCTTTCTTCCATGTACTTTCACAGGCACTCACCTGCCCAAAGGAACCCACCTGCCCAATACACTTGAAGCCAATTTTCCCTATGCCTGTGTTGTGTCTCAATCCTTTAGAGTTTTTCTAAGTGCTAGTTGATTGCTAGTGTAATATATGAATGTGTAGATAATCCCTGGATGCATTATCCCCAAAGGAGTGACCAAGGGTGGATTTTTTGACTATGTGGAAAGTCAATGGAATAAATAATTTCAAGTAATCAGATTCTGTTAGTGCTTCTCAAATCACCCTATCTACCAGTCTGCCCCGACTGCCTGGTCTATTAATTATTTGATGAGTCAGTTATCTCTCTTGGGAACATGTCCTTCCCTATGTTCAGCACCTTGGCACCTGGGTTCTGTGAGAGCATTTCTGTCATTGTAAGAAAGTGCCATGAATTCTCTCAAACTCTAAATACTTACTATGATTCTTTTGCTCACTTACTTACCAAAAAATGTCTTTCCCAGGAGTATGAAAGGGAATATTGGGTACCAACCTGTGACTGCAAGATCTTTCCTCAAATTGGTTTTAGACCACTGAATTAATGTAGCAACTGAAGCCAGACTCTTTCTCTAGAGTCATCAATAGTTCAAAAAGGGATCAATCTATGCCCAGAGCAGAGCAACTGAACAGTTGCAAGAGAAAATTCCTACCCAAGAGAGTGATATAGAATGTGTCATTTTTTTTGGATGATCTTTTATAGGGTGATCAAGAGGCTTTCATTTAGTGAATACATTTGCTCACTCAGTTTTGGAGAGTCGCCCTTCATTTATTCTTTCCCTTTGGAAGTACTTTCGAGTGCAAATTACTGCTATCAGAAGCCTTGAACTGAGAGGCTATTATTCTCCTTGCTCAGATTAAATTAATTTTGAACAGTTTAATGCAGCATGTCCAAGCTGCAAGTCCAAGTGGTGTCAAATCTATTTCTCTGCTTTTTTAAGCTGCACCTTCAAGGGCAGTATGATTCATGGTGAATGTGTTCTTCTAATGTCTTGCTAAGCGTTATTATTTTCTTTCATTTGCAAGTCATGAGGCTAAAAATGTTAACCATTCTCCTCCTAACATTGTATAAAGAATGCATGATTTAAGCCAGGCTGATTTTCCAAAAGGGTGCTTATTACATTTACTTGCTTTACAAATGAAATAAAGAAAAATACTCTGGATCGAAGCAAGAAGTTTAAAAACCTAATGAAACATTAGAAAGAGAACTGCTTTGAGAAGCACTGCAACATCATCACTGTTGTGTTAAAAAGGAATTATCTTGATCTAGGCTTATGTAATAAAATAAAAGGGTTTTAATGATTGGCTATATAATTCTGTTTGTGTTTTTGCAGACTTGCGAAAAAAAAAAAGAATATAAATCTACTTATCTTCCTTCTTCCAGTTCAGGCAATCTACTGTCTCTCCAGTATTCACTTTTATCTAATGTGTCATTGAAATGTAGTAATGAAGTTTTCTCTGTGTTATCGTAGAGCAAACAGTCAAAAGGATGCCAATCGATTAATGACAGAGTAGAAGATGTAATTTAAGCAGTTAGAGGTTTCAAAAACCTACATCCTGTGTCTATATAAAGTACTTAAATTGTACAGTCCAGGACCGTCTTTTCTACAGCTCTAATCACCAGTTCTATAGATTAAACAAATTAATGTTTTTACAGGTCTCGTATGGAGATTGATGAAAATACTATATTGCAGTTTTCCTTTGGAGTAGCAAAGAGCCACAGATCAAGGACATTTTCCTTCCAAAAGCTAGATAAGCACATTGCACTTATCATAGTATTTGCTTTTTTAACAGATGAAATAGACTTCTGTGAACTTACTGACATAATAGAGAGGAATAATTGTTATTCACAGTCCAAAAGATAAACATAATAATATAGTTTTATACAACATTGCTAAGAACCCTTTAGTCCTTTATTAGTATCAAAACACAAGAATCTGTGACCCATGAAGACTTAACCTGGGATTCAGGCACCCATGTGAAGAAAGTCAACATAGTATTTAATAATGTGGATAAAATAACAAAAAGACCCTATAGGAGATGGGATGTGGGACAGGCAGAAGAGGAACTAGAGGGCCTGTCATATGAGTACAGAACACAGAGAACTGAAAGCCATATCTTATAAGATAAATGAAAGGTGACAAACAGAGTATAAATAGACTTGTTCAATAAATGCTAGAATGTCAGAGTTAATTGGCATTCTTTGAAGTTGGAAAACATTAGCAGTTTCCATATTGGAAGTGACTATGCTTGAATTTGTATTTCCCCAGTTCTTAGCTGCATTATCTTGGGCAAATTATTTAAATACTCAGTACCTCAGTTTTCTTATTTGCATAGTGGAAGTAATCATAATAAGACTTACCTCATAAGTTTGTTCTGAATATTAAATGATTTAAGAAATATAAAGTGCTTAGCACAATGTATAGCATATGGTAATCACTATGTAAATGTTAGTTATTATTATTTTAAAAGAAAGTATGACTGAAAGCAAAATGGTAATCAATGTGTACAATTTAATTATCCTACAAGGTGGTAGAGAAAAAGCTATGAATATCTTCCACAAAAGTTTAGATTAAAGAATGAAACCTCCATCATGGCTTATTAAAGCCAAGGATGTTAGGGTAAGTCCCTGACTTCTGATGTTGATGTCAAGGACAGCCAAGTTTTTCTGCCAGTTTGTGTCTAGGCTTCCTAGAACTTCATGTAGCTTGATGGAAGTTCCTTATGGTATAATGTAAATTGAATTATGCAAGTAGTCAGAAAGCCTAGATTTCTGTACTGACTTTGACATTTAAAAGTTATAACTTTAGGAAGCTTTTTCAAGTTTTAAAATCCTTAAATGCAAAATCAGAATAATTATACCTTCCTCCCACACAGAATGTTGTTATGAAGGTTAAATCAAATAAAAACATATGTAAAAGGGTTGTGTAGATGATGAAATACTCTACAAAGACAAGGCATTATTCTTATATTCTGTCACAGAATCTCATAAAATACACGGTGACTTTTTGGGTGATCTGACTTCTACTTCTTACTTCCTCAATCCAGTTGAGCATTTTGCAGTCCTTTTCTTAAGTACTTCTTTGCAGAACTTGACACTGTTCACTATTCACTTCTTGAAACTCTCCTATCAGCTGTTCCTGGACACTATTTTTTGCTGCTTCCCTTTATATCTTTCTAGATATCCCTTCTTAGTCTGTTTCCATCACTCTACTTGCTCTACTCACTCTCAATAATTTAACTTTTTTTTCACTTTATGCTTTGTTCTTAGGTGATGGCAAACCAATCCTTCTTATATGCATTAGACAGGGTCTTCCAGAGAATTAGAATTAATCGGATGTGAAAACAAAGAGACTTATCATAAAGAATTGGTTCATGTGATTATGGAGTCTGTCAAGTTCAAATTCTGCAGGATGGGTCAGCAGGCTGAAGACCCCAGGAGAGTTAACGCTGCAGTTCCAGTCTGAAGACTATCTGCTGTAGAACCAGGAAGAGCTGGGGTTTCAGAATAAGTAAAGGAAGTCTGTTGGTGAATTCTATCTTGCCCAGGGGAGGCTGATCATTATGTTCTATTCAGGCCTTCAACTGAATGAGGTACACCCACATTATAGAGGTCAATTTAACTTACTAAAAGTTTACCAATGTAATTGCTCACCTCATCAAAAAACATCCTCACAGAATAATGTTTAACCAAATCTGGGCACCCTGTGGCCCAGCTAAGTTGATAAATAAAATTAACTATCGTGTTATACAATAGCATGACTTTTGAATCAATACCTCTAGGGCTGATGACCTCTTTTCCTTGAGACTTGTATTTCTGTTTCTATCTGGGTATCTCCATTTGGGTGTCCTTTAGGCACATAAAATTGTTCAAAAGTGAACTCAGTGTTTCCCCCCACCCCATCCATTCCCCTGCTCTCTTCAATCCTTTTTTCATATTCTCATTCCTAGCTAATGATTCAGAAATACCAGAGTCATTCTTGACTTCTCCCTTTCCCTAACAAATATAGAATTAATCAACAATGGCTTTAGATTTTACCTCCCAAATCATTCTCAGAGCTGTTTCTACCTTTCCATATTTATGGTTACTTAATCAATTAAAAGTTTCAAAATCTGAATTATTGCAGCTATATACTAATTTGTCATTCTCTGGTATTTATCCTCTCTAATCTTTATTATTATTGTTATAATCAAATCTAGTTATGCCATTTCTTTACTTAAAATTGCTCAATCTATCCTCATTCTTAATAGGATACCATATAAAAGTTATTTTTTATTTTTTATTTTTTATTATTATACTTCAGGTTTTAGGGTACATGTGCACAATGTGCAGGTTTGTTACACATGTATCCATGTGCCATGTTGTTTTGCTGCACCCATTAACTCATCATTTAGCATTAGGTATATCTCCTAATGCTGTCCCTCCCCCCTCCCCCCACCCCACAACAGTCCCCAGAGTGTGATGTTCCCCTTCCTGTGTCCATGAGTTTTCATTGTTCAATTCCCACCTATGAGTGAGAACATGTGGTGTTTGGTTTTTTGTCCTTGCGATAGTTTACTGAGGATGATGGTTTCCAGTTTCATCCATGTCCCTACAAAGGACATGAACTCATCATTTTTTATGGCTGCATAGTATTTCATGGTGTATATGTGCCACATTTTCTTAATCCAGTCTATCGTTGTTGGACATTTGAGTTGGTTCCAAGTCTTTGCTATTGTGAGTAGTGCCGCAATAAACATACGTGTGCATGTGTCTTTATAGCAGCATGATTTATAGTCCTTTGGGTATACACCCAGTAATGGGATGGCTGGGTCAAATGGTATTTCTAGTCTACATAAGTCTTCTGTGATTAAACTAAACTGAGTGACTGCTACTTCCTAACCAATGAGTTTTATCTTTACTCTCATCTGTCTTTCCTGTATATAAGATTTAATTAAGATGCTTAGTCATAGAATTGCCATCATTTTCTGACAACACTCAAATCCAAAGCATGCCCTGTTTTCTTAGACCTTCCACAGTACCACCCAACCAAAGCCCGAATCTTACTTAAAAACAACTTCTTATAGCTTCTTACCAAAGACACCATGATGAGTAATAAATCCAAGTTGTTGGATTATAGTTTCTGTGGTCTTTGGCTGAAGGGTATTAGCAATATAATGAACCTGTTACTGAAAACGTGTATAAAAATGAAATTTAGTTCTAGTTAAAATTTACTTAAAAGATATATAATTTAGAATGAATCCTTTTGTGAAATGAGCAGTCACTGATTGATCAGTCATATAAACCTGTTTATAGTTGTTAAATTTGCATAAAGTGAGGCCATTCCTATCTTTGAAATTCAGTGCAATACATGGCTGGCAAAGACAATCTTAAAAACTTTCTCAATTTTTTAGACTGTTGCAATGATATTACTTTTACAAGGAAAATAGGAAGACTCAGTGAAAGGGTTATATGTGTCTTTCTCTCATAGGACAACAAATCAAATATAACACAAGATACAAATCAAACACTGGATCTGTCAAAATGAGATGAATATAAGTGATTCTCAATGCAACTAATACTATTCTTTCAAAAGAAGATAATTCACTTCAAAAATTCATTCAAAAAACTGAAACCTTTATATATAGGATACACTGCTTCACTTTTATTTTCAAAGTGGTATATAACTTTCTTGGTTTATTGTTGTGAACTATGCTAGATTACAAGATTTGCAATACATTTTCTGCTATTGTATGTTACAAGTTTTTAGTTGATAAATTACTGGTAGAATTAGTGTATTCTACATAAATTAAATCATTCTGATAAGATCTATGCATCATTAATTCTATTTAGGTTTATATGCATTTTTATATTAATACACTAAATATGTTTTAAGGCAAACATTTCCCCCAAAAATTGAGCTAATAGATTCACTTTCACCAACAGCCCACAATAGCCAAACTGGTTAATTCTGGCCAAGAAATGCCTAGTAATAGTGAACCAAATTTGTCCCTTAATCTTAGTTCCAGGAGTCTTTTTGGAGAGTAATTAGCCTAGGCTACCATAAAAAAGCGCAACTCTCCACAATTGGATATAGTTTAAAATATTTTTTAAATAAAGTATAGTAGAGAGCACATAACATAAAATTTACCATCTTCACGATTTTTAAGTGCACACTTCAGTCATATTAAGATCACAATGTTGTCTAACAGATATCTAGATCTTTTTAATGCTGCAAAACTGAAACTCTATACCCACTAAAGAAAAACTTCCAGTTTTTCCCTCTCCCTGCTTTACATGATCACCATTCTACTTTCTATTTCTATGAATTTGACTACTTTAGATACCACATATGTTTGAAATTATACAGTGTTTGACTTTTGTGACTGGCTTATTTTATTAGGAACATTGTCCCCAAATTTAATCCATGTTATAGTCTTAGGGAGGAGTTCTTTCCTTTTTAAGACTGAATAATATTCCATAGTATACATATAAAACATTGTGTTCATCCATTCAATCACTGATAGATATAAGGGTTGCTTCCACCTCTTGGCTATTGTAAATAATAACGCTATTAACATGGGTGTGAAAATATCTCTTTTGGATGTTGTTTCAATTCTTTTGTATATATACCCAGAAGTGGAATATCTGCATCATGTGGTAGCTCTATTTTTAGTTTTTTGATGAATGGATATAGTTTTCAGTGCCACAAGACTGAAAAAGTCAAATATATAATGTAACTCATAGTATATTTTTGAAGAAGCGAGCCACTAAATTTTCTTAGAGTTAGAAAATGTACAGCTTCAAAAACTTTCCTAGTGGAAAAAAATAAGTCTGGCATGCAGAAACAAAATTGAAACTAGAGACATGGACAAGTATGTTACATATTTGGAGAGGCAAATATGTTATATCAATTTCTTTATGCCTTTGACTTTCTAAGAATAAAATTGTATTTCTCCTGCATATATTACAGTAGCCATATTTTTTTTTTAATTTTTCCTTCCAGAAAATAACAATGCCTTCTATATTCAGTGCCTTTTACATTCAAAGGTGTGGGTCTCGCCAGTAAAAGTTTTTACTGAGTGTATTTCTGCTATTGTGGATGATGATGATGATGATGATGATGATGATGTGTGCATGCTTCTTCTTGAACTTTTTCCTAAAAATGATGAAATTATATTTCCTTCCTTATCTTCAGCCCCGATATCTAACCACGTTGTTTTAAGTGTATTTATTTAAATAATATAAAGATTTCTTAAAACATAGCCCCCACTAGTTTTATTATTCTTTTTAAAAAAATGTTTGTGAGTACATAGTAAGCATATATGTTTATGAGGTACATGCGGTGTTTTGATACAGGCATGCAATGTGAAATAAGCACATTATGGACAATGGGGTATCCCTCCCCTCAAACATTTATCCTTTGAGTTATAAATAATCTAGCTGCATTATTTTTAAATGTAAAGTTATTATTGACTATAGTCATCCTATTGTGCTATCAAATAGTAGGTCTTATCATTCTTTCCATTGTTTTGTACTAACTAACCATTGCCACATCCCACCTGAACCACCCACTACCCTTCCCAGCTTTTGGTAACCATCCTTCTATTCTCTATGTCCGTGGGTTCAATTAATTTGATTTTTAGATTTCACAAACAAGTGAGAACAGCAGTGTTTGCCTTTCTGTGCCCTACTTATTTCACTTAACACAATGATCTCCAGATTCATCCATGTTGTTACAAATGACAGTATATTATCCTTTTTTATGGCCAAATAATACTCCACGGTACATACATACTGCATTTTCTCTATCCATTCATCTGCTGATGGACACTTAGGTTGCTTCCAAATCTTAGCTATTGTAAACAGTGTGGCAATAAACAGAGGAGTGCAGATATCTCTTTGATAAACTGACTTCCTTTGTTTGGGGTATATACCTAGCGGTGAGATTGTTGGTTCATACAGCAGCTCAATTTTCAGTTTTCTGAGGAAACTTTAAATTGTTCTCAGTAGTGTTTGTACTAACTTATATTTCCATCAACAGTGTACTAAAGTTACCTTTTCTCCACACCATAGCCAGCGTTTGCTATTGCCTGTCTTTTGGATATGAGCCATTTTAACTGAGACGAGATCATATCTCATTGTAGTTTTGATTTGCATTTATCTAATGATCAGTGATGTTGGGCACCTTTTCATATGTCTGTCTGCCATTTATATGTCTTTTTTTGAGAAATGTCTATTCAAATCTTTTGCCCAGCTTTTGATTGGATTATTAGTTTGAGAGTTGTTTCAGCTCCTTATATATTCCAGTTATTAATCCCTTGTCAGATGGATACTTTGCAAATATTTTCTCCCATTCTGTGGGTTGTCTCTTCCCTTTGTTGATTGTATCCTTTGCTGCACAGAAGCTTTTTAACTTGATGCAAATCCCATTTGTCCATATTTTCTTCAAATGCCTGTGTTTGTGGGTTTGCTCAAGAAGTCTTTGCCCAAACCCGTGTCCTGGAGATTTTCCTCAAACTTTTCTTGTAGTAGTTCCACAGTTTGAGATCTTAGATTTAAGTCTTTAGTCCATTTTGATTCTATTTTTGTATAATGTGAAAGACAGGGGTCTAGTCTCATTCTTTTGAATATGGATATCCAGTTTTCCCAGAATCATTTATTGAAGAAACTATCTTTTCTCCAGTGTTTGCTCTTGGCACCTTTGTAAAAAATGAGTTCACTGTAGGTGTGTGGAATTATTTCTGGGTTCCCTATTCTGTTCCATTGATCTGTGTGTCTGTTTTTAAGCCAGTACCATGCTGTTTTGCTTATTATAGCTCTGTAGTATAATTTGAAGTCAGGTAATGTAATTCCTCCAGTTTTGTTCTTTTTGCTTAGGATATTGTTGGCTATTTTGGGTCCGTTGTGGTACTATACAAATTTTAGATTTTTTTTTCTATTTTTGTGAAAAATGTCATTGGTATTTTGATAGGGATTGCATTGAGTCTGTAGATTGCTTTTGGTAGTATGGACATTTTAACAATATTAATTCTTTCAATTCGTGTACATGGAATATTTTTCCATTTTTGGTGTCCTCTTCAATTTCCTTCATGAATATTTTATATTTTCATTATAGAAAGGTTTCACTTCTTTGGTTAATTCCTAGGTATTTATTTTTATGTGTGGCAATTGTAAATGCTTTTTTTTTCTTTCTCATGCTGTTTTTGGCATATAAAAATGCTGCTGAGTTTTGTATGTTGATTTAGTAGCCTGCAACTTTACTGAATTTATCAGTTTCAATAATTTTCTTATTGAGTACTTAGGTTTTTCCAAATATAAGATCATATCATCAGCAAACAAGAATAATTTGACTTTTTCCTTTCCCATTTGGATGACCTATATATCCTTCTCTTTAATTGTTCTTAATGGGACTTTCCATACTATGTTGAATAACAGGTGAGAGTGGGCATCCTTGTTGTGTTCCAGATCTTAGAGGAAAGGCTTCAGTTTTTTCTTATTCAGTATGATACTAGCTGTGGGTCTGTCATATATGGCTTTTATTATGTTTGGTTATATTTCTTGTATATTGAATTTTTTTAGGCTTTTTATCATGAAGGGATGTTGAATTTTATCACATGTTTTGCAGCATCAATTGAAATGATCTTATGGTTTTTATCCTTCATTCTGTTTGATATAATATATCACATTGATTGATTTGTGTATGTTGTACTATCCTTGCATTCCAGGGATAAATCTCACTTAGTCATGATGAATGATCTTTCTAATGTACTGATGAATTCAGTTTGCAAGTATTTTGTTGAGGATTTTTGCATCAATGTTTATCAGAGATGTTGGTCTGTAGTTTTCTTTTCTTTTTCTTTTTTTGATGTGTCTTTGGTTTTGGTATCAGGGTAGTACTGGCCTCAGAATGATTTGGAAGTATTCTCTCCTCTTCTTTGTTTCAGAATAGTTTGAATAGGATTGGTGTTAGTTCTTCCTTAAATATTTGATAGAATTCAGCAATGCAACCCTGAGTTCCTGGGCTTTTCTTTGCTGGGAGATTTTTTTAATTACAGCTTTGTTCTCATTACTTTTTATTGGTCTGTTCAGATTTTGGATTTCTTTCTGGTTCAAACTTGGTAAGTTGTAAGATCTAGGAACTTGTCAATTTCTTCTAGATTTTCCAATTTGTTGGCATATAGTTGCTCATAGAAGCCACTAATGATCCTTCAAATTAACTGCAGAATCTGTTGTAATGTCTCCTTTTTCACTCCTGATTTTATTTATTTAGATGTTCTCTCTTTTTATCTTTGTCTGAAGGTTTGTCAAATTTCTTTAATTTTTCAAAAAATGAACTTTTGTGTCATTGATATTGTGTATTGCTTTCTTCATTTCAATTTCATTTGTTTCTGCTCTGATCTTTATTATTTCTTTTCCTCTACTAACTTGGGGTTTGGTTCACTCTTGCTTTACTAGCTCTTTAGGATGCATTCCTAGATTGCTCATTTTAAGATTTTTGTCTCTTCTATGTAGGCACTTATAGCTATAAACTTTCCTCTGAGTATTGTTTTTGCTATATCCCATAGTTTTGTATGTTGCGTTTCCATTATCGTTTGCTTCCAGACATTTTTCAATTTTCTTCTTAACTTATTCATTGACCTCCTGGTCATACAGGAGCATATTGTTTGATTTACATGTATTTGTATGGTTTCCAAAATTCCTCCTGTTATTTATTTTTAATTTTTTTCATTGTTGCCAGAGAAAATACTTGATATTATTTCAGTTTTTTTTTTAATGTTTTAAAACTTGTTTTGTGACCTAACATATGGTCTATCCTTGAGAATGATCCATGTGTTGAGGAAAAGAATGTGTATTCTGCAGCTCTTGGATAAAATATTCTGTAAATATGTATTGGAGCAATTCGGTCTATACTGCAGATTAAGTCTAATGTTTGTTTTCTGTCTGGAAAATCTGTCTAATGATGAAAGTTGGGCATTAAAGTTTACAGCTATTGTATTGGGGGCTCTCTCTTTAGATCTAATAATGTTTTCTTTACGTATCTCGATGCTCAAATGTTGGGTGCATATATATTTAAAATTGTTATGTCTTCTCAGTGAACTGACACTCTGCCTCTTATAATTTTGTCTTGAAATATATTTTGTCTAATATTGGTATAGCTACTCCTGCACTTTTTTGGTTCTCATTGGCATTGAAATCTTTTTTATATCTTTATTTTTAGTCTATGTTTGTATTTATAGCTGAAGTGTGTTTCTTATAGGTAACAAATTAATGATCCTTGTTTCTTCATCCATTCAGCCAGCATATGTCTTTGGATTGGAGAGTTTACTTTATTTACATTCAATGTTATTATTTGTAAGTAAGGACTTATTCCTACCATTCTGTTATTTATTTCTGATTGCTTTGTAGTCTTCTCTTCTTTCTTTGTTTCTTTCCTCTCTTCCTCTAGTGAAGGTGATTTTCTCTGGTGATATGACTTAGTTTCTTGCTTTTTATTTTTTATGTATCCATTGTATGTTTTCTGGTTTTAGGTCACCATGAAGCTTGCAAATGCTATGTTATAACCCATTATTTTAACCTGATAGTTTGACAATTTGCCTAAACAAACAAATAAGCAAAAAGATAACTAATAAAAACTGTACACTTGTACTTCATGCCCCTGCTTTTTTACTTTTTGTTGTTTCTATTTATATTTTATTGTAGTGACTATATCTTGAAAAGTTGTTGTAGTTATTATTATTATTATCATTTTGAAATGGAGTCTCACTCTGTCACCCAAGCTGTAATGTGGTGGCACGATCTTGTCTCACTGCAACCTCTGCCTCCCAGGTCCAATCAATTCTCCCCGCCTCAGCCTCCCGAGTAGCTGGGTCTACAGGCACCCACCACCACACCCGGCTAATTTTTGTGTTTTTTAGTAGAGATGGGGTTTCTCCATGTTGACCAGGCTGTTCTTGAACTCCTGACCTCAGGTGATCCACCCACCTCGGCCTCCCAAAGTGCTGGGATTACAGGCATAAGCCACTGCGCCCAGTCTGTAGTTATTATTTTTGATTGGTACATCATTTAATCTTTCTACTGAGGATAAGAGTAATTTGCACACCATGATGACACTGTTATAATATTCTGTGTTTTCTGTGTAGTTACTATTACCCATGAGTTTTGCACCTTCACATGAATATTTACTGCTCTTTAATATCATTTTCTTTCTGCTTGAAGTTCTCTGTTTAGCATTTCGTATAGGACAGATCTGGTATTGATTAAATCCCTCAGCTTTTGTTAGTCTGGGAAAGTCTTTTATTTCTCCTTCATGTCGAAGGTTATTTTCTCCAGATATACTATTCTAGGATAATTTTTTTTTTTTCCTTCAGCACTGCAAATATGTCATGCCTCTCTTGGCTTGTAAGGTTTTCATTGAAAAGCCTGCTGTCAGATGTATTGAAGCTTCATCACATGGTATTTATTTCTTTCATCTTGCTGCTTTTAGGATCCTTTCTTTATCCTTTAACTTTGGGAGTTTGATTATTAAATGCCTTGAGGTAGTCTTCTTTGGGTTAAATCTGCTTGGTGTTCAGCAACCTGCTTGTACTTAGATATTGATATCTTTCTGTAGGTTTGGGAAGTTCTCTGTTATTGTCCCTTTGAATAAACTTTCTCCCCCTATATCTTTCTCTACCTCCTTTTCAATGCCAACAACTCTTAGATTTGTCTCTTTGAGGCTATTTTCTAGATTCTGAAGGCATGCTTCATTGCTTTTTAGCCTTTATTCTTTTTTTCTCCTCTGGCTGTGTATTTTCCATTAGCCTGTCTTCAACCTCACAAATTCTTTCTTCTGCTTGATCAATTCTGCTATTAAGGACTGTCATGCATTCTTCAGTATGTGACTTGAATTTTTCAGCTCCAAAATTTCTGCTTGATTATTTTGAATTATTTCAATTTCTTTGTTAAATTTATGTGATAGAATTCTGAATTCTTTCTGTGTGTTATCTTGAATTTCTTTGAGTTTCCTCAAGACAGGTATTTTGAACTCTCTGTCTGAAAGGCCACATATCTCTGTATTTCCAGGATTTGTCCCTGGTGCCTTATTTAGTTTGTATGGTGAGGTGATGTTTTTCTGGATGGTGCTGATGCTAGTAGATGTTCTTCGGTGTCTATGCATTGAAGAGTTAGATATTTATTGTAGTCTTCACTGTCTAGACTTATTTGTAGTCATCCTTCTTGGAAAGGCTTTTCAGATATTTGAAAGTACTTGGGTGTTGTTATCTATGCTATATTTGTTTTAAGGTTAGCCCAAGCTCAGTAATGTTGTGATTCCTGCAGACACATAGAAGTCTTGGACAAGATCCGTGAGAATTCTCTGCATTACCAGGTGGAAATTTTTGTTCCCTTTCCTTAATTTATCCCAAATATACAGTTAGGCTTTGTTCTGAGCATCCTAAAGCTGGGGTGGTGTGACACAAGCACTCCTGTGGTCACCAACACTATGACTGCACAAGCACCCCCGTGGCCACCACCACTATGGCAGGTCTAAAGCCAGCACAGCACTGGGTCTCACCCAAGGCCTGCTGTAACCTGTCCCTGGATACTGCCTATGTTTGCTCAAGGATCTGGGGTCTACAGTCAGCAGGTGGCATAACCAGCCAGGCCTTTGTCCTTTCTTCAAGATGGCAAGGTTCCCCAAACCCCGGGTGGGTCCAGAAGTGCTTTCTGAGATCCAGGGTCTAGAGTCAAAAGCCTTAGAAGTCTGCCTTGTGTTCTATTATATTGTGGCTGAGCTATCACTCAGACCACATGGTGCAGGCCTTCCCACTCTTCCCTCCCCTTCTCAAAGGCAGAGGAGCCTCACCTTGTAGCCACCACCACACCAGGCCATGAGGAGTACTGCCAACCTACCACAGATACTCCTGTAAGACTCCAGGTCTCTTCAATCAGCTTGTGGTGAGTGCTGCTTGGCCTGGGACTCATCTGTCAGAGCAGTGGGCTCCCCTCTGGCTCAGGGCAGGTCCACACATCTTGTTCAAGAGGCAAGTTCTGGAAATGGAGAATTCAAGTGCCCACTTGGTGCTCAAATTCCTTGTGGCCATGCTGGTACTTAAAACGAGCAAATTCCCCTTTACTTTTCCTTCTGCTTTTCTCAAGTAGAAGACTTATCCTGTAGCCACCACAGTTGAAAATATGCTGAGTCTTCCCTGAAGCCAGCAAGTCTCAGAGGTTCACCCAAGGCCTTCGATGTAGTACCTGAATACCAGGGCTGGTTATTCAGGGCTCAAGGGCTCTTCAGTGAGCAGGTGATGAATGCTGCCAAGACTGAGTTCTTCCCTTCCAGGCAGCGGGTTCCCTTCTGGCTCAGTGTGTGTCTATAAATGTTTTCCAGGAGCTAGGGCCTGGAACAGTAGCCTCACAACTCTGACCATTGCCCTATTCTGCTGTGGCTGAACTGGTCTTCTAGATGCAAGACAAGGTCCTCCCCACTCTTCCCTGTCCTCTCCTCAAGTGTAAGAAAGAGGTCTCTTTTGGAGCCACGAGCTTTGTAGCCAGGGTTAGGGAAAGGTAATGCCAGCATTTTTTGGCTGTCCCAGTTGGGGTCTCAGTATGTCAAATGCCGCCCCCTAGTCCACTATCTCTGAGCCTAATTCAGCACTAGAATTTGCTTACGAGTTGCAGTCCTTATGGCCTAGACTGCTTTTCAAGTTTACTTGGAGACAGAGTGCTGTGGATTGAGACGGTGAGGTTTGTGGGAACTCAAGTTCCTACTGCTGGGATCACAGATTCCCCTCTGGCTAGGGCTGGTTTAAATGTTCCGTCCACGGGTGGGCATCAGTTGAGTTTTGTCTGGTTTTTCTTTCTGCTCTGATAGAACAGCGCTGAGTATACTGCCTCATGATTGCTTTGTTGTCTCTCTCCCAGTGCCCAAAGAGGCTCTCCACAACAAGTGGCTGTTGCAGAGTGTAGGAGAGAGGTAGTGTTGGTAATTCAGGATTTAAAAATATATATCTTCAGTGAATATTTCAGCAATATGAAGTTAAAACCAGGTACTATGAGTGCTCACATAATTTTTGGTTCTTATGAAGGTTTTTTCCTGTGTAGATAGTTGTTAATTTAGTGTCCTTGTTTGGGGTGGGGAAGATGATTGATGGAGTTTTCTACTTTGCCATCTTGCTCCACCCTCTCTTCTGAAATCCACTGCTTCTGCTTATCATCATTAAACATGAAGCTGTTTGTTGGTTTGAATTAAATAATTGTATATTTCATTGATAAAATATTTTTCTCCTTATTAAATAAGAAATTTTAAAACCAAGAATGCCAATTTGCAGATTATTCTCGATTGCTTTCATTCAACTATCTTCTCCTAGCTGGGTTTTCTGATCTCAGATTATTTTGATTTGCAACTACTTGCTTTGGCTTTATAAATGCAATGCTGTCTATAATCTCTTTGAAAATACAAATTAGACACTGCATTATATTTCTCATCAAAAAACTAGAAACAACACCTTTAGTCTGATTATTCAAGTGGTACCTTTCTTTAAATCTGCAGTATGTCTTCATAAACCCAGCCATATTTTCATATTTTCTAACTTTGAATAAATATACAGATGTGCTAGCTTTTTCTTGTTGTGCCCACTTAACCTCTTTTTCACACCACACTCTCACCTTGGAGGGATACACCTTGTTAGGAAGAATTGTTTCCACATTAGCTTTCTGCATCTTGTCTTTATGTGCTCTCAGTGATTTAGTAGTATTAAAGGGCTAGGTCAAGGTCTTCTCCGTTTGCTTCCCAGGCTTGTCAAACATTCTGAATGGGCATGTTAACATATCTTAGGGTTGCTAACATATCTATCTAGAATTTGTATTGTACCCTTCCTGCATTTCAGCACCATTAAAAGTTTTTACCTATTTTTATATTTTGCAATTTATTTCTACAGGTGTGTGAAAGGTAAGGAAGTCAATACTTATGATCGTGTAATCAATTTACCTAGAATTTCTAATTTTTATACTTTTTAACCCATAGAACCAATATAATAACCTTCATAAATAAATGGAATCTTCCATTTTACTTAATCTTTACAAGTCAATGTTTGTGACATTTTATAAGTCTTTGCCAAGTACATTCATTCAATATCTACATCCTTCTATAATTCAGTAATAATTATTGCTTTGTTCTATTTCTGCTTATTTTTGGTTAAGTGCACACAAACATTAATATTATTTGTAAAAAAAGTACTTTGTGAAAAGTGAATTGAAATTTATTATGAATAATGTGTGAATTTGCAAATAAAGCTCTTTTCTATGTACATTACCAAGTCCAATAAACGTTATACTTGCCAGTAGACATGATTGATTTATATTGAAAGCATATTAGAGTGGCTATATGTAAATACTAACACAATTTATTTCAATGTACAATAGAAATCATTTGGCTAATGCATATTGTTTTTGTTGCACAAGCAACAAAATCCACTGCTTTCAAACAAATAAGATAGAATAGTGATATAGGTGACTATCATCTGTGTTTAAAGAATTACATTGGATATATATTTATATTAAAAAGAAGTTTAATATTTCAACTGAAGACATAGCAATAGCTGACAAAAATAGCATTGGGTTTCACTTCATCTCATAATTCAGTGTAACAGCATAATCATTCTATGTTGCATGATTATAAATAGGACTGATGCATTTATTGACCTTTACTCAAAAATATTTGACTATTTTTCTAGTAATGTTGCAGTTCTTTAGAATATATCATGGTACTGTCCCAGGCTGGTTTGGAACTCCTGGCCTCAAGTGATCCTCCTGCTTTGGCCTCCAAAAGCACTGGGATTATAAGTGTGAACCACTGTGCCTGGCCTTGTAACATGTGTTTGAATGTAATCTACCTCTTAATATACATTTGATCTTCAAGCTAATCATGCTTGATGTCACTTAAAAGGTTGACAAATCATGCTTTGTTTCATAATTAATATATAATCTAAAAGAGGAGGAAAGAAATGATGGCAGATGGGAGGCAGGACTAGATTACAGCTTTCACTCAGAAGGACAGAACAGTGTGTGGAGGCTCACATTGTGAATTTTTGCTACAGAACGACTGCAGGAATACATTAGGAAAGCCAGGAGAACCCACAGACCCTCTGAAGGAAGCAGATTGCTCCTACGGGGCCCACGAGACACCCCAAATACTGTGAGTGCCTAAACCGTGGAAGTGGAAAAGAGAGATCGTCTACCCCCGAACACACACCCCCACTGGGGAACCTGAATGTCTAAATTATAGGAGAAGATTCTGAACCTACCTGGAGCTAAGTCCATTTAGAAAGTTGAGCAAAATACAGAGGTAGAGGAAGCAGTGCGAAAATCCCTGTGGGCTCGCTGGATCCCCTAGGAAGCCATTTCTGCCTTGCCTCACAGGGGTCCTTGAGGAGGGCTGTCAGAAGCACTGGGAAAAGGCCACAGGGATAAGAAAACCTCCAGCTGAACTTTGTAACAATTTGAACCAATTGAGAAGCCTCCTGGCCAGAACTCAAGAGAGGGCATGAATCCAGTGTGCAGACTCCACAGGCAAGGGAAGAAGGCAAGCCCTACTTACTTTCACAGATGGGAGGTAAGTAGCCTGAGCCCACTTGCTCACTATCAATATTATGTTCAAAATTCACTTGAAACAGTTAATTTTCTGTGGCGTTGTATTATTAATTTGATTTGCAGTTAAGTTTATTTTGGCTTGTTTTCAATTGTAGGGTAATTATACTTTTGAAAATATAAAATAAATAGTTCAAAAGCTTAAAAGAATGTGAGAATATATATTCATAGAAGTCTTACCTCTATATCTACCTATAAGTAACATTTCTCCAGGTGAACTGTAGGAGGAATTGCATATGATATATTAAAGTAGGTCCAAGTATGTTTAAGTAAACTTAAGTGCCCTAGACAGATAAATAGTGGTTATTAGTGGATAAATTAATAACAAGGGGGAATAATTATATCTGTCAAAATAGACTGTAAGAAATCATGAGATCAACATAATCATGGAGGAGTGAGGAGATCAACATGATCCACTTTCTATCATATAAATTCCAGGTGATATCATACAGATTAAAATGGATTTCATGTTCTGTACCAGTTGTTCTAAATAATTTGTTTCTTAATGTTTTATAGTGGAAATGCATAAGCAAGCACACATGTGACCGCATAATAGTGAATCAAAGATGATTCATTTTCTGCATGCTGGCTTTAAGTGTAAATAGATGTGGGTCCACAAATGTTCTTTGTTACAGAAATCTGAGATCTAGGGGAAAATTATTCTGAATGAGGCAGAAAAGATACTATTGAAAAACAACTCTCTAATAAGCTATGAGTGTGAATATCAATAAATATTGACTGTCTGAAATAAGAAAAGTAAAAATATGTTGCGTTGAAAGTATATGATAATCTGGCCAGGTGTGGTGGCTCATGACTGCAATCCCAGCACTTTGGGAGGCTGAGGCAAGCAGATCACGACGTCAGGAGATTGAGACCATCCTGGCTAACACGGTGAAACCCTGTCTCTACTGAAAATACAAAAAATTAGCCGGGCGTAGTGGCGGGTGCCTGTAGTCCCAGCTACTCGGGAGGCTGAGGCAGGAGAATAATGTGAACCCAGGAGGCAGATCTTGCAGTGAGCCAAGATCGCACCACTGCACTCCAGCCTGGGTGACAGAGCGAGACTCTGTCTCAAAAATAAATAAATAAATAAATAAAAGTGTATGATGATCTAAAGTACAGAGAATTATAAGAGTGACAGAGGAAAAAAAGACCTTACTTTTTTTAGAAGTGATAAAAGCATTTATATTATACACTAGTATGTCAAGGATACATTTTGTTATCTTTAGAGTAAATACTAAAATGATAGTAAAGAAATGTGTAAGTACCAAGGTAATCATGAAAATATTGACACAATAGAAGGCAGAAAAAGATACAAGTGAAGAAAAAGTTGCACAAATAGAAAATAAATACTAAGATGATTAAGAGTAATTATTCTAATAAATACATTAAAAATTGAGTAAACATTCCAATTATCAAAGAATTATCAGAGTAAATTTTCAAAAGGACAAAGAGCATGATGTGCTACCTTTAAGAGATACTCCTTAAACATAAATAAAGAAATGTTGAAAGTAGCAGGGTGTAAAATGATACACCATGGAAACACTAACTAAAAGACTGTGGGTTTTTTTTACTAATTTCAGGCAAAGTAGATTTTGTACCAGAAGAATTATTAAATATGAAGATATTTTATAATGATTAAAAGGGCAATCCACCAAGAGGATATAGCAATTATAAATTTATATTTACCTAGTAACATACTATCAAAACATGTAATGTGTAAATAGACAAAATTAAAATGAGAAATAGACAAGTTCATAATCACAAAGGGAGATTTTAAAGACGTATCTCTGTAACTAATATAAAAGCAAAACCTGCAATTACATGTGCACCAACCTAATTGAAGATGTCATGTAGAAAGAAAGGAACATTTTAGAACTGAAAGATACATTAACTGAAATACAAAAGAAAATCACTGGATATGCTTAGTATCAGCACGGACATGACATAAGAAAGAGTCATTGAACTTAAATCAAGTAGAAATTCTGGAGGTGAAAAATGCGATTGACATGCTGAGAATGCATCAGAGTCTCTCAGCAGCAGAATGGATCAAGGGGAAGAAAGAATTACTGAACTTGAAGACAGGCTATTTAAAGATACATAGTCAGAGGAGACAAAAGAAAAACTAGTAAGAAAGAATGAAGCACACCAACAAGATCTAGAAAATAACCTCAAAAGGGCAAGTTTATGAGTCATTCACATTAAAGAAGAGGTAGAGAGAGAGAGCTCACAATAGAAATTATATTCAGAGAGATAATAAGAGAGAACTTTTCAAACTTAGAGAAAGTAATATTCAAGGACAAGAAAGTCATAGGACACAAAGATTCAACCCAAATAAGACTACAATAAAACTTTTTAATAATCAAACTCCTAAAGGTCAAGGATAAAGACAGAATCTTAAAAGCAAGAAGAGAAATACAACAACATATAAAAGAGCTCCAATGCATCTGGCAGCAGACTTCTTAGTGGAGACCTTATAGGCCAGGATAAAAGAGCATAACATATCCAAAAGGATAAATTAAATGCTGCTGAAGGCAAACATTTTTTATCTTAGAATATAATATTCAGTGAAAATATTCTCCAAACATTAAGAAGTAATACTTTCCTAGACAAACAAAAGCTAAGGGATTTCAACAACACCAGATCTGTCTTACAAAAAATGCTAAAGGGAGTTCTTCAATTTGAAAGAAAAGAACATTAACAAGCAGTAAGAAATCATTTGAAGGTTAAAAAAAATCATCGTTAATAATAAGTACAAAAACAAATACAGAATATTATAATACTGTAATTGTGTATAAATTACTTATATTTTGAGTAGGAAGACTAATAGATAAACGTATCAAAAATACTATCTACAGCAACTTTTCAAGACATAGACAGCATAAGAAGATATAAATTAAAAAAAGTTAAAAAGCACAGGGATGAAGTAGAAGTGTAGAATTTTTATCAGTTTTCTCTTTGCTTTTTTTTAGTTTCTTTATCCGATTGGTATTCGGTTTTTGTCAGTTTAAAATAATGGGTTTTAAGATGATATTTGCAAGCCTCTTGGCAACCTCAAATCCAAAATAAGAAAAACTACAACAAATACACAAAACACACACAAAAAATACAAAAATTAAAATGTTACCACAAGAGAAAATTAATTTCATAAAAGGGAGCACAGGAAGAAAGGAAAGGAAGGAAGGAAGAAAGGAAGGAAGGAAGGGAGGGCGGGAGGAAGGAAGGAAGGAAGGAAGGAAGGAAGGAAGGAAGGAAGGAAGGAAGGAAGAGAGGGACAAAATAACCAGAAAACAAATAACAAAATGACACTGGTAAGTTCTTACTGATCAACAATGCCATTGAATGTAAATGGACTAAATTCTACAATCAAAAAACAGAGTTGCTGAATAGATAAAAGAAACACACATCACCTATAAAGACATATATAGACTGAGAATAAAAAGATGGAAGAAGATACTTCATACTAATGGAACCAAAAAGAGCAAGAGTTTCTGTGCTTGTATCAGACAAAATAGATTTCAAGATAAAAACTGTAAGAAGAGACAAAGAAGATCACTATATAATGATAAAGGGGTCAATTCAGCAAGAGGATCCAACAATTTTGAATGTGTATGCACCCAATACTGCAGCACACAGATATATAAAGGAAATATTATTACAGCTAAAGAGAGAGATGGGCTCCATTACAATAATAGCTGGAGATTTCAACACCCCACTTTCAGCATTGGACAGATTCTCCAGACTGAAACTCAAGGAAACATCAGACTTAATCTGCATTATAGATCAAATGGATCTAATAGACATTTACAGAACGTTGTATCCAATGGCTGTTAAGTATACATTCTTGTCTTTAGCACATGGGCCATTTTCAAGGATAGACCATATGTTAGGTCACAAAACAAGTCTTAAAACATTAAAGAAGCCGGGCGCGGTGGCTCACGCCTGTAATCCCAGCACTTTGGGAGGCCGAGACGGGCGGATCACGAGGTCAGGAGATCGAGACCATCCTGGCTAACACGGTGAAACCCCGTCTCTACTAAAAATACAAAAAATTAGCCGGGCGCGGTGGCAGGCGCCTGTAGTCCCAGCTACTCGGGAGGCTGAGGCAGGAGAATGGCGTGAACCCGGGAGGCGGAGCTTGCAGTGAGCCGAGGTCGCGCCACTGCACTCCAGCCTGGGCAACAGAACGAGACTCTGTCTCAAAAAAAAAAAAAAAAAAATTAAAAAAAATGAAATTACATCAAGCATGTTCTCTGATCACAATGGAATAAAACTGCAGATCAACAACGAGATGACTTTTGGACACTATACAAACAAATGGAAATTTAAAAATATGCTCCTGAATGACCAATAGTTCAATGAAGAAATCAAGAAGGAAGTTGAAAATTTTCTTGACACAGATAATGACGGAAACACAACATACCAATACCTATAAAATGCAGTGGAAGCAGTACTAAGAGGCAATTTTATAGCTATAAGTACCTACATAAAAAAGAGAAACTTCAAATAAATAACCTAATGATGCATCTTAAGGAAATAGAAAATCAAGAACAAACCAAACTCAGAATTATAGCAATAGAAATAATAAAAATCAGAGCAGAAATAATGTATTTGAAATGAAGAATACAATACAAAAGATTAATAAAACAAAAAGTTGGTTTTTTGAAAAGTTCAACAAAATTGACAAACCTTTAGCCAGACTAATGAAGACAAAGAGGGAGAAAACTCAAATAAATAAAATCAGAGATGAAGAGGGCCAAATGGCTGACTACAAGCAGATAGTGCGTGCCCCTCTCATGGAGAGAAAAAAAGAGTGGCAAGTAAATACTAACTCTTCAACTGGAATATCCAGGTGGACACATTGGTATTCATCAAGGAAACAACTCAATTCATGGAGAATAGAGAGTGAGACAGGATGACTGCCCACCTAGGGATGGCACAGAGACAGGGAAGGACCCCCACTGTGGGGAAATGGTGTATGAGTGAGTGCCCCAAAAGACCCACACTTCTGCCACGGACTTTTGAAACTTGGGCTCAGGAGATTTTCCATGAGCATCCCCACCAGGGCCTCCAGACTGACATAGGCAGCTATATGGAGTGTGATCAGAGCTGCTGTCCAGACACACGTGGAGTTCCAAGAGTCTTAGATCTCTGGGCAGCCTGACACTAGCAGCTGTAGCTCTGGCAATGGGGGAGGTCAGGCTCCCATGCATGCCCCCAGGAAAGTAGTCAAATTCAAGAGGCTGAGCAGCAGTGAATTGCAGGTTTCACTCCAATGCACCTCACAGGATAAGGCTTATTGGCCTGGGACCTCAATGTGGCCACAGCAGCCATATCTGGGCTCTCAAGCTGGTAATAGCTGTGCACTCCCCTGGAACAGAGCTCTCAGATGAAGAGGCAGGCCACGATTTTTGCTGCCCCACAGCCCTTGCCACTGTCACTCAGGCCCTGGAGGGTGCATGATGATTTGATACTGGCACGGATTCCCAGCACAGTGCAGCCACCCCATGGAAAAGTGGCCAGAATATTCTCCAAGATTGTCACCATTCCCACTTCTCCTCACTGGGCAGGGACTCCCAACCTGAGATTCCAGAGCAAGTGTTGCAAGACTTTTCCTTAGTTCAGCTAAAGTTGGGGTCCTTGTCACACGGCCATGAGCTATTAGTCTCACAATTTGAAGGATGAGTAGGGTCAGATTTTATTCAGTGAAAAAAAAAAAAAAGAAAGAAAAGGGGAAACAGAGACTTTTAGCAAAGTGAGACAATGTGTTTCCTGCCAGTGGGCTTCCCACCTCCCAGATTGAATCCCAGGTTCCACCTAGAAAGAAGAGGGGCCAGACTCCTCCCCACTGCAAAAAGTGTGAGCTTCTGTGGCTCCACCCCACTGTGCACTCCTTCCAGTGCACAGGCTAGTTAGTGTTTTTCTGGGGATTCCTTCCCATCTGTCTGTCTCATTCCCACCTCTAAAGAAGTACATCTAACTGCTGTTGGAATAAGAATAAGGATAAGGATGAAGACTAATCTTAACTGCTTCCTGCTGACAGGGGGTGCTGTTTTGAGAAAATGGCAGTCAGATCCCCCTTGGAGGCCTATCTAAGGGTTCCCAGAAGAAAAGGCCATTGTCCAAGGCTCTGGTTGCATGACCGTTTGGAGGTTGACAGCCTGAAGACAAGAAAAGACAGACAAACTGTGTTGTTAGAAAATGTGTCAAAATGAAACAAGGGGAGGGATAAGAACAAGTAAAAAATCCTAAGGCATTTTGCCAGTTGCACAGGGAGAGGGAAGCCAAAAGCCTGACTGGTTAAAAAAAAAACAAACAAAAAAAACTGTACCCTTTTGCTGGGATGTTTGGTTTCTGGGTTTCTTCCCCGAGCCAAATAATAAGCCAATCAGTTTAAGATTTGGGAAATGAACTCTTTCCAGTTTGGAGGATGCATCTGAGGGGACTGTTGTATAGTATGGAGGCACAATTACCTATCTGTGAAGAGAGAACCAAGGGGAGAAAGGAAAAAAGAAGGCGTTTTTTCAAAGGATTCCCAGGGGTTCAGCATGCATTCGAGAGGGGTACAGACTGAAGATGAATGGCTACCCACCTAGAAAGAGAGGATCAGGTATCCCTGGTTCCCATCTCTTCCTAGCAGATACCAGTGTACATGAGGGAGAGAAGGAGAGTGTCCTCTTTCCCTCTTCTGTCCTTGCATTTCTGATTCCCGGTGACCTTGGAAGGCACCAACATGGGTGCCAAAGCAGCTTGCACCCATGAAGCAGGGGTGTCTAGGGGTTGGAAATTATCAGCTCTACTCACTTATGCCCTATATCCCCTGCTGTCAGTAGCCTTGAATTCCCTAGAGCTCATTTATGCCATCGATACTAACGTGACCTTTATCCATGAGTTGGGAAGATTGGCTTGATTGTCAGGAATCAGCCACACTCACCTGCACTGTGTCTTTTAACTTCTGTTATCATCTGCCCCTGGATCCCTCAGATCCAGTTTTACATTCTAGGGCTTTGGCCCAAAGCTTGGAATTGAGTTTGGAACAGAAATGTGTCTTAGGAGCAGGGGGAGGAGGGAGGGTCTGGGTTACGTGGACTCCTCATCATAAGCTGAATGCTAAAGTGAAGTTGTGGAATTGAGTCCTCCTCCAACAAGGGAGCAAAAATAATGTTTTGTGACACACCCAGATAACTGGTGGCTATAGTTATGCTTGCTAAGATTTGGGTGCATGGTGCTTGGCTTTTGTTAGCTCCCTTGGTCTTACTTTCCCAAAAAGGAAACCTCCAAGTTATGGGCATCCTATGTATTCCCATCACTCAGCAGGATTTGCAGGATAATTGCTCAGAACTAGAATATTGATCCAGATTTTTACTTTACACATCCCTTTTCTTCTTTCTGGCCTGCAGCCAGAGATTTCTGGTTGGTTCATAGGAACAAGTAGGGTTAGACTAAAAATGTAGGCAAAAACTTAAAAACAATTAATGAGTCTAGAATTTAATGACAAATGCATGATAACTTTTGAAACATAATTTCTCTCTCCAGTCCTCAGTTTTATTAAAAAAAAAAAATGATAGGACTGAATTGTTTGCAAAATATACTTTAGTCTTATACTTAGCCTGATTATTTGCATAAAGTGCAGCAAGAATAACTATTTCTACATAGGCCTTTCAGATTGGCTTTGATGGAACTCTGTTCCACAAGGAATCTCAGATAAGACCTTTTAAAGCTGAGCCCAGCCATGGGTTTGTATCCTCAAATACCTGTGAGTTGGGTGATTCTTTCCCTCTTGAGGTCCCATAATAAACTTGAAGCTCCTGGACCTGTCAGAAAGTGACATTCTTTACTTACCACAGGTCAGGAACCCTGTACAGGGACTGCATAGGCAAGGGTATGAGACCAGTCTTCCCACGGGGCTTTTATTGGCTCTTCATGTCAAGACTGTCTCCTTAAAGGGAAACATACCCTTCCAGTCAAAGTCTTGATTAAAATAACGACTTTCTCCAATTGGGTCCTGTTGCAAAAGATGCAAACAACTGTACTGCCATAGGTTAAGAATACTCGCAGATAGTTTTCAAATCTAGAGGAACAAGGCAGAGAGAAACAAACATGCTCTAAATTTTGTTCACAGTGTTCACAGGAGTATACCTTACTCAATTATTAAAGGTTATAAATAGCTCAAAATAAGTTTCCTTGACTCCAAAAAACAAAACTAAGATTAGCAATATTCCAAGCAAAAGTTAAAAAGTCGTTTCAGCTTTCTGAGTTTAGTTCGTTTAGTTCTTGCTTTGCTTGATATTGGTGAACATTTTAGCTCTTCATGAGTTCTGTAAATTTTCCTATATTTCAATGTTACAATCTCCAAAGTTATTAGAAACCTGTATTTGAGAGCACTTGTCAGAGTCCTATAGCTTATTATAAACCATCAATTGAAAAAGATTAAACCAAGACAATAGTTGTCTGTGAATAGCAAAATGTCCAGGGCAGTTACGGTGAGAAACACAATTGTTTATCTCTGTGGTTTACAATAACTTAACATAACAACCTAATTATGATTGATAGCATATACTCAGACATTAGAATTTTAGAAATCTCATACAATTTTAGAATCTATATTAGCATTATCTACCAAAATACAACTAAAGAAGATTGAACATTATTTTGGCAATTTCATGCAACTAAGCATGTCAAATAATCCTGTTTAGCTCTTTTCTAGATGTTTCAGGGGCTCTCTGATCCATCTAAAAAGCCAGGCATCAAGAAAGACAATATTGAAACTGAAATTTGATTTTGGGGAGGCTGTTAAATATGTTTGAGATCTAAAACACTTGATATTATGAAATAGAATTGCAGATTACCATGTTGTTTATTTTACAAAAATGATGACTCAAAAATTTTAAAGAAGTAAGAATCTTTTATAACCTTTTACAAATTTTGCCAAAGAGAAGATTAGCACCTTAAGAATACCTTGTTGTGCTTTTATTTTAATGTTTAATTTACAGAAAAACCATATAATACACCTTTTTTGAATTTAGTCAATATGTTCACACAGGCAACCTCTTCTGCAAGATTAATTTTTAGAAACCTTCCACCACTTGTTTGAACTTTTAGCTTTATCTTGTGTAATTTAAAACAATCCTTTAACCCTAGGCAAAAATCTACATTTCCATGCCTTCTTATAACCTTTTACAAAAATTAAAAAAAAAAAAAAGCCAGGTGTGGTGGCTCATGCCTGTAATCCCAACACTTTGGGAGGCTGAGGTGGGCAGATCACCTGAGATCAGGAGTTCAAGACCAGCCTGGCCAACATGGCAAAACCACATCTCTACTAAAAATACAAAAATTAGCCGGGTGTGCTGGCAGGCACCTGTAATCCCAGCTACTTGGGAGGCTGAGGCAGGGAGAATTGCTTGAACCCAGGAGGTAGAGGTTGCAGTGAACTGAAATCGTGCCATTGTACTCCAGCCTGGGTGACAGAGTGAGACTCTGTCTCAAACAAACAAACAAACAAAAAAAACCACCACATTTTACTTTTCTTACACACCTTGTATGTAAATCTATTTTCAGTAGTCTCAATTACATGTAATGGTAACCCCTAGAAATTTTTAACTTTGATGTAAAACCTGGTAAGTTGTTTTAATTGCGTGCTAGGTGTAGCCAAAGTTTGACTCCCAGCATAATTAAGAGCATGGTTAGCACCATTTGTCCCCAGGCCTTACCAGTTGTGAAGCCAGTAAGTCAAATAGTTCTCAAAACCCAAAAGGCAGTTTATAACCTTAAAACATGTAGCAAACCTTGCATCTGACCTGCATAATTTAGTCTACCTATTTACATTTTGACAACACCTGTTTTTACCAATAATCTTTAAGGCTTGTTTTTATTACTCATAGATTAAAATCACACGAACTGAAAGATGCCATAGCTTTTATCTTCCCTTTAAAAAATATTTGATTCAAGTACTTGTCTTTCTTTAGGCCAAATTAATTAGAGCTCTTTTTTGCAGATATCATACACAACACATATATAGTTACACGGACAGGCAGAAAAAAAAAACCGAGTTGCTGGGTGGGTCCCTTTAAGAGACGGGGGTAGGAAAACTTGCAGATATTAAACCAGAAACAGACTCATTCCTTAAGTCAGGATTGCTAAACAAAGTCTTGCCATGGAGTTACAGGCCATACTCCCAGGATGTAAAAAAAAGATGGAGGCCTGCAGCAAAGTTTTCTATGAACCATATAGACATGCAAAGCACACCAGATTGGCTACAGCTTAAGACCAGTCTCACACATCCTTTTTCACAATTAAAGCTTTACAGAGAATATAAACAATGACCCTTATCATTCCTAGCCTAGCAAAACATCTTCTAAAAGGAAACAAACAAACAAACAACAACAAAAAAAACTTGCTTGAAAGTGAACTGCTGACAGGGTGTAGAAACAGTAGAAAAAAACAGTTTACAAATGTCCAGGGAAGAACCTCTTATTTTTATGCAAGTGGATCCTCCATCAGGAAGAGAAACTTAATTGCTGTAAGATGGGGCTGGCCCCCCTGGCCTGGAGAGAAAGAGACCCCATGGACATGTGGCAGAAAACATCAGCGATGCCCCTGGGGTGCCTTGGGCCATGTGTCCCATCCCCAGCAGGGAGGCGAAGGAGGCGAGAGCCACTGTTCATCAGTCCATCCTGAAAAATGAAGAAAAAGGTCCTGGAAAGGCCCCCAACCCCCGGGAGTGATGGGGGTGGGGGCATGGTTTCCCTTACCCTCAGCAGTCCAAGGATGAAAAGGCTTAGAAACAAGAGGGGAAATGATTTCATGGTTTGCATCTCACTCACCATTTCTCGAGCCCCCACGTTCCACGCCAAAATGTTGTGGTACTTTTCTTCAGTTCAGCTAAAGATAGGGTCCTTGTCACACAGCCATAAGATATTAGGCTTGCAGACAATTTGAAGGGTGAGAATAATTGGACGTATTGGGTAAAAAGGTTGAAAACGGGGAACAGGAACTCAGCAGAGTGAGAGTTCTTCTAGTATAGGCTTCCACCTCACAGATTGAATCCCAGGTACCACCCGAGAAGAGGAGGGGCAGGCTCCTCCCCACTGCAAATGGCACAAACTTCTGTGGCTCCACCCCAGTGCACACTCCTCCCAGTGCGTAGGCCAATTGGAGTTTCTCTGGGGACTCTGTCCCACCTGGCTGTCTCACAACTACTCTGCTCCTGCCTGAAACAGTTCTCTGAAGAATATATCCCAGAAGCAACCCACAGCTCCTCCATTACTGCAGCTGCAGTTGTGATGCCCTAACCACCATTGGGCTGAGGAAGGAATAAAGGGCTTGGTTGCTATGCTTGCACCTGTGGCACACTGCAGCCACCATATGGAGAGAGGACAGTCTCTCTTTTCTGTGAGCCCTCAACCCTCGCTCTTCACCAAGAATGGTTCCCAGCTTAGGGCCTTCGGCTAAGCATACCCACTGGCAGTGTCACTGCGTTTCTTTGGGAAGGATATTCCAAAGCCAACAAAAAGCCCCATCTCACTGCCATGTTCGTGGTTCCTCCCCTGTTGCCCTCTATAGGGGGAGGAACAAAGAGCCTGAGGGCTTCACCTGTACTTCCACCATGCTAGAGTTGCCATATGGAGAGGAGTCCAGTCTGTGAGCCCTCAACTTCCTGCTCTTCAAAGATACAAAATCTATGACTAACTGGTGTCCTTGAAAGAGATGGGGAGAAAGCAAGCAACTTGGAACACATATTTCAGGATCTTATCTATAAAAACTTCCCCAACCTCACTATAAGAGGCCAAATTCAGGAAATGTAGGGAACTCCTGTAAAATACTACACAAGAAGACCGTTCCCAAGACACATAATTCTCAGATTCTCCAAGGTTGATATGAAAGAAAAAATGTTAACAGCAGCTATAGAGAAGGGGCAGATCACCTAAAATGGAAATCCCATCAGGCTAAAAACAGACCTTTCAGTAGAAACCCTACAGGCCAAAAGAGACTGGGGCCTATATTCAGAATACTTAAGGAAAATAATTTTCAACCAATAACTTTATAACCAGCCAAACTAAGCTTTATATGTGAAGAAAAAAATAAGATCTTTTTCAGACAAGCAAAGGCTGAGGAAATTTGTAACCTCTAGTCTAGCCACACAGGAGGTCCTGAAAGAAGTGCTTAACATGGAAAGGAAAGATGGTTACCAGCCACTGCAAAAACACACTTAAGTACATAGACCATTGACACCGTAAAGCAACCACATGAACAAGTCTGTATAATAATCATCTAACAACATGATGACAGGATCAAATCAGCACATATCCATATTAACCTTGAATGTAAATGGGCTAAATGCCCCCAATTAAAACACTTTGCACAGAGTGGCAAAGCAAGACCCAATATAGGTATGCTGACTTTAGGAGACCCATCTTACATGCAGTGACACCCATAACCTCAAAATAAAGGGATGTAGAAAATCTACCAAGCAAAAAGAAAAAAGGTTGGGTTGCTATCCTAATTTCAGACAAAACAGACTTTAAACCAGTAAAGATCAAAAAAGATAAAGAAGGGCATTACATAATGGTAAAGGGTCCAATTCAACAAGAAGACTTAACTATCCTAAATATGTACATACCCAATAGAGAAGCATTTAAATTCATAAAGCAAGTTTTAGAGATCTATGAAGAGTCTTAGATTTTCACATAATAATAGTATGAGCTTTTAACACCCAACTGACAGTACTAGACAGACCATCGAGGCAGGACAGTAACTGTGATATTCAAGACCTGAAGTTGACACTTGAACAAATGCACCTCATAGGCATCTATAGAACTCTCCACTCAACAATAGAATATACATTCTTCTTATCAGCACATGGTGAATACACTAAAATAGACCACATAATTGAACATAAAAAAATTCTAAACAAATTTTAAAAAACTGTTATCACACCAACCACACTTTCAGAAAACAGCACCATAAAAATAAAAAACAATAACAGGGAATGCACTCAAAACTATACAATTACATGGAAATTAAACGGCCTGCTCCTAAAGGACTTTGGGGTAAATCATTTTTTTTTTTTTTTTTTTTTTTTTTGAGACGGAGTCTTGCTCTGTCGCCCAGGCTGGAGTGCAGTGGCGCGATCTCGGCTCACTGCAATCTCCGCCTCCCGGGTTCACGCCATTCTCCTGCCTCAGCCTCTCCGAGTAGCTGGGACTACAGGCGCCCGCCACCACGCCCGGCTAATTTTTTTTTTTTTGTATTTTTGGTAGAGACGGGGTTTCACCGTGGTCTCGATCTCCTGACCTCGTGATCCGCCCGCCTCGGCCTCCCAAAGTGCTGGGATTACAAGCGTGAGCCACCGCGCCCGGCCGGGGTAAATCATTTAATTAAGGCAGAAATCAAGAAAACCTTTGAAACTAATGTGAACAAAGATACAACATATTAGAATCTCTGGGACACAGATAGGTCAATCTTAAGAGAAAAGCTTATGGCACTAAATGTCCACAACAAAAAATTAGAATAATCGTAAATTAATAACATCATAAGACACATAAAGGAATTAGAGAAACAACAGTAAACCAATCCCCAAACTAGCAGAAGACTGGAAAGCAAAATCAGAGCTGAACTAAAAAACCAGAAAAAACATACCAAAAAAACCATACAAAAGATCCACACATCCAGGTATTTGTTCTTCGAATATATTATTAAGAAACTTAGACTACTATCTAGACTACTAAAAATAGGGAGAAGATCCAAAAAAAACCTCAATCAGAAATAAAAAAGGGGACATTATCATTGACCCCACAGAAATTAAAAAATGAATACAACTCTCAGAGACTACTAAAAACACCTCTATGCACACAAACTTGAAAACCTAGAAGAAATGGGTAAATTTGTGGACACGTACAATCTTCAAAGACTGAACCAGGAAGATATGGAATTCCTGAATAGACCAATAATGAGTTTGAAAATTGAATCAGTAACCAAAAGGCTACCAACCAAAAAAAGCTCAGGACCAGATAGATGACTGAACAGCTGAATTCTACAACATGTATAAAGAAGAGCTGGTATCATTCCGACTGAAACTATCCCAAAAAAATGGGGAAGAGGAACTCCTCCAAGACTCCTACAATGGGGCAAGCATCATCCCAGTAACAAAACCTGGCTGAAACACAACAAAAAGAAAACTTCAGGCCAATATCCTTGATGAACATCAATGGAAAAATCATTTAAAAAATACTAGCCCACCAAATCAAACAGACACCAAAAAGCTAAACCACCACAATTAAGTAGGCTTTGTTCCTGGGATCCAAAGAGGGTTCAACATATGCAAATCAATAAATGTGATTAATCACATAAACAAAACTAAAAAAATATGATTATCTAACTAGATGCAAAAAAGCCTTCTGCTAAAATTCAACATTCCTTCATGTTAAAAACGCTCAACCAATAGGCATTAAAGGAACACACTTCAAAATATTAAGAGGCATCTATGCCAGACCTACAGCCAATATCATATTGAATGGAAAAAAGCTGGAATCATTCCTATTGAAAAGTAGGACAAGAAAAGGATGCCATCTCTTACCACTCCTATTTAACACAGTACTTGAAGTCATGGTCTGAGCAATCAGGCAAGAAAAGACATAATAGGAATCCAGTTAAGAAGGGAGGAAATTTAACTCTTCCTGTTTTCTGATGATATAACTTTATACCTAGAAAATCACGTAGTATCTGCCCAAAAGCTCATTGATCTAATAAATAACTTCAACAAAGTTTCAGGATACAAAATAAGTATACAAAAATTAGTAGCATTCCTATACACCAAAAACATCCAAGCTGAGAGCCAAATCAAAAATGTACTTCCATTCACAATTGCCATAAAAGAATAAAATACCTGTGAATAATAGAAAACATTATTCAAAGAAATCAGAAATGATATAAACAAATGGAAAAACATTTTATGATCATGGATAGGAAGAATCAATACTGTTAAAATGGCCATACTGCTCAAAGCAATTTACAGATTCAATGCTATTCCTATCAAACTACCAAGGACATTCTTCATGGAATTACCAAAAACCATGTTAAAATTCATATGGAAACAATAAGGAGTATAAATATCCAAGGCAATCCTATGCAAAAAGAATAAAGCTGGAGGCATCACATTACCTGACTTCAAACTATTCTACATGGCTGCAGAACTAAAACAGCCTGGTATTGGCACAAAAACAGACATATAGACCAGTGGAGTGAATAGAAAGCCCAGAAATAATATCACACACTTACAATCATTCTATCTTTGACAAAGTCAACAAAAACAAGCAATGAGAAAAGGACTGTAAATTCAATAAATGGTGCTAAGATAACTGGCTAGTCATATACAGAAGATTGAAACTGGATCCCTTTCTTACACTACATATGGAAATCAACTCATGATGAATTAAAGACTTAAATATAAAACCTAAAAGAATAAAAACCCTGGAAGATAACCTAGGAAATACCATTCTGGTCATAGGACCTAGCAAAGCTTTCATTATGAGACAGGAAAAGCAATTGCAATAAAAATAAAAATGGAAAAATGAGACCTAATTAAATTAAAACATTTCTGCACAGCAAAATAAACTATCAACAGAGTAAACAAACAAACTACAGAATGGGAGTAAATATTTGCAAATTAGGCATCTGTATCAGTCCATTCTCACACTGCTATAGAGACATACCTGAGACTAGGTAATTTATTAAGAAAAAAGTTCTAATTGACTTACAGTTCCACAGGCTGTACAGGAAGCATAGTTGGGGAAGCCTCAGGGAACTTACAACCATGGTGGAAGGCAAAGGGGAAGCAGGCACATCTTGATATGACAGAGCAGGAAAGGGAGAGTGAAGGGGGAAGTGCTACACACTTTTAAATAACCAAATCTCATGAGAAATCACTCACTATCACAAGAAGGGCAAGGAGGAAGTTTACCCTCATGATCCAATCACCTTCCACCAGGCCTCTCCTCCAAAACTGAGGATTATAATTTGACATGAGATTTGGGTGGAGACACAGATCCAAACCACATTATTCTGCCTCTGGCCCCACCCAAATCTCATGTTCTTCTCACATTTCAAAGCACAATCATGCCTCCCTAACAGTCTCCCAAAGCCTTAACTCATTCCAGCATTAACTCAAAAGTCCAAGTCCAAACTCTCATCTGAGACAAAGCAAGTCTCTTCTGTCTATGAGCCTGTAAAATAAAAAGGAGTCAGTTACTTCCAAGATACAATGGGGGTACAGGTGTTGGTTAAATACTCCCATTCTAAAAGGGAGAAATTGGCCAAAACACAAAAGCTATAGGTCCCTTGTATGTCCAAAACCCAGCAGGGCAGTTATTTAATGTTAAAGCTCCGAAATAATATCTTCTGACTCCATGTCTTACAACAAAGCCACAACGATGCAAAGGGTGGGCTCCCAAGGCCTTGGGCATCCCTGCCCTTGTGGCTGTACAGGGTACACACTTGGCTGCTTTCATTGGTTGGCGTTAAGTTCCTGTGGCTTTTCCAGGTGTGCAGTGTAAGCTGTTGGTGAATCTAACATTCCAGAAGCTGGAGGACAGTAGCCCTCTTCTCACAGCTCCACCAGACAGTGCCTAGGCAGTGGGATCTCTGTATGGCGGCTCCAACCCCACATTCCCCCTCCATGCTGCCCTAGTAGATGTTTTCCATGAGGGCTCTACCCCTGCAGCAGACTTCTGCCTGCACATCCAGGTGTTTCTGTACATCCCCTGAAATCTAGGCATGAGGCTCCCAAGCCTCAACTCTTGCCCTCTGTGCACCACAGACTTAATACCACTTGCAAGCCTTAGCTGTTTCTGGCTTGCACCTTTCGGAGCAGCAGCCTGAGACATATTTGGGGACCTTTTAGCCATGGTTGGAGCAGGAGTGACTGGGATGCAGAAAGCAATGTCCTGAGGTTGCACAGGACAGTGGGGCCCTGTGTGTGGTCCACAAAACCATTCTTCCCTCCAAGGCCTCAGGGCCTGTGATGAGAGGGGTTGCTGCAAAGATCACTGAAATGCCTTGCAGGCATTTCCCCCATTGTCTTGGCAATTAATATTCAACGTTACTTTTGCAAATTTCTCCAACTGGCTTGAATTCCTCCCTTGAAAAATGGGATTTTCTTTTCTACCTCATGGCCATCCTGCAAAATTTTCAAGCTTTTATGCTCTGCTTCCCTTTTCAACTTAAGTTTCAGTTTCAGATTATCTTTTTGCTCACGAATGTAAGCATGTGCTGTTTGAAGCAGACAGGTCACATCGTAAATGGTTTGCTGCTTAGAAATAGAAATTTCTTCCACTAGACACTCCAAATTATCTATCTCAAGTTCAAAGTTTCACAGATCTCTAGGGCAGGGGCAAAATGCTGCCAGTCTCTTTGCTAAAGTATAGCAAGAGTGACCATTACTGCAGTTCTCAGTAAGTTTCTCATCTCCATCTGATACCACCTCAGCCTAAACTTCATTGATCATATCACTATCAGCATTTGGTCGCAACAATTTAAGAAGTCTCTGGGAAGTTTTGAACTTTCCCACATCTTGCCTTGTTCTGAATTCTCAAAACTGTTCCAACCTCTACCCACTACCCAGGTCCAAATCTACTTCCACATTTTCAGGTATCCTTATAACAATGCCCCACTCGTGGTACCAGTGTTCTGTATTCGTCTGTTCTCACAGTGCCAAAAAGACATACCAGAGACTGGGTAATTTATGAAGAAAAGAGGGTTAATTGACTCACAGTTCTGCAACCTGTATAGGACACATGGCTGGGGAGGCCTCAGGAAACTTATAATCATGGTGGAAGGCAAAGGGGAAGCAGACACATCTTCACATGGTGGAGCAGGAGAGAGAGAGAAAAGGGGGAAAGTGCTATACACTTTTAAATAATCAAATCTTGTGAGAACTCACTCACTATCATGAGAACAGAAAGGAGGAAGTTTTCCCTCATGATCCAATCACCTCCCGCCAGGCCACTCTTCCAACACTGAGGATTACAACTTGACATGAGATTCGGGTGGGGACACAGAGCCAAACTGTATCAGCATCTGACAAAGGTTTAATATCCAGAATCTATATTTGTAAATTAAACACATTTGCAAGTAAAACACAACCTCTCTAAAAGGTAGGCAAAAGACATGAAAAAAACACATTTGAAAAGAAGACATATGCACAGCCAACAAGCATATAAAAAATACTCAGCATTACTATTTATCAGAGGAATGCAAATCAAAACCACAATGAGATACCATCTCACAACAGTCAGAATGGTTATTATTAAAAAGTAAAAATATAACATATGCTTGTGAACTTGCAAAGAAAAATCAATACTTATACACTTTTGGTGACAGAGTCAATTAGTTCAACCATTGTGGAAAGCAGTGTGGCAATTCCTCAAAGAACTAAAGACAGAACTACCATTCAACCCAGTAATCCCATTGTTAGGTATATACCTAAAGGAATATAAATTATTCTACCATAAAGATACATGTATATTGATTGCAGTGCTATTCACAGTAGCAAAGACATAGACTCAACATAAATGCCCATCAATGGTAGACTGGACAAAAAAATGTCGTACATATACATCATGGAATACTATGTACCCATTAAAAAAAATGAGATCATGTCCTTTGCAGCAACATAGATACAGCTGGAGGTCATTATCCGAAGCAAACTAATGCAGGAACAGAAAATCAAATACCACACATTTTCACTCATAAGTGGGAGCTGAACAATGAGAACACATTGACACAAAAAAGGGAACAGACACCAGGACCTACTTGAGGGTGGAGGGTAGGAAGAGAGAGAGGTTCAAAAATCTACTTATCATGTACTATGGTTATTCCTTGTGTAATGGCATAGTCTGTACATCAAATCCTTGTGACATGCAGTTTACCTATGTAACAAACCTGCACATGTATCCCTGAACCTAGAAACAAAGTTAAAAAAAAGTGATGAAAAAGGTGATATTATAGCTGATGCCACACAAATACAATGGTTTGCTATAGACTAATGTGAGTAACTATATGCCAATATATTGGGAAACAAAAAAGAAATGGATAAATTATAGACACATCCAACCTGTCAAGATTGAACAATGAAGAAATCCAAAATTTGGAAAGACTAATAACAAGTAATGTGATCAAAGCCATAATAAAAAGTATCCCATCAAAGAAAAACTCAAGACCCAATGGCTTCACTGCCGTACTTTACCAAACATTTAAGGAGGAACTAATACCATTTGTGCTCAAACTATTCCAAAAATTAGAGGAGTAGGGAATACTTTCCATCTTATTCCGTAGGCCAGGATTACCGTGATAGCAAAACAAAACAAAGACACATATTAACTACAGGTTAATATATCTGATGAATATTGATACAAAAATTCTCAACAAAATATTAGCAAACGAAATTTAACAGCATATTAAAAAGATCATTCTTCATGACCATGTGAGATTTGTTTCAAGGATACAAGGATGGCTCAACTTATGCAAATTAATGTAATACATCATATCAACAGAATGAAGAACAAAAACCATATGATCATTTTAATAAATGCCGAAAAAGCCTATGATAAAATTCAACATCGCCGGGCGCAGTGGCTCACGCTTGTAATCCCAGCACTTTGGGAGGCCCAGGCGGGTGGATCACAAGGTCAGGAGATCGAGACCACGGTGAAACCCTGTCTCTACTAAAAATACAAAAAATTAGCCAGGCGTGGTGGCGGGCGCCTGTAGTCCCAGCTACTCGGAGAGGCTGAGGCAGGAGAATGGCGGGAACCCGGGAGGCGGAGCTTGCAGTGAGCCGAGATTGCGCCACTGCACTCCAGCCATTCTCCTAGAGCAAGACTCCCTCTCAAAAAAAAAAAAAAAAAAAAAAAAAAAAACAACCCATGTAGGATAGATCCACAGCTTGTAGCATATTGAAAGGGAAACACTGAAAGCCTTTATTCTCAGATCTGGAACAGGACAATAATGCCCACTTTAAACATTGTCGTTCAAAATTGTACTTAATTTGTAGCTAGAGAAAACAGACAATAGAAAGAAAGAGCATTCAAATTGTAGAAGAATTCCAGTTATCTTTGTTTGCAGGTGGTATGATTTTGTATTTGGTAAAACTTAAAGGCTCCACCAAAACACTATAAGAATTGATAAACAAATTCACTGCAGCTAATATTCTGAAATAGAAATCAAGAAGTATTTCCATTTACAATTGCTACAAAAAAATAAAAAACCTAGGAGTAAACTTCACCAAAGAATAGGAAAATCCCCACAATAAAAATTATAAAACATTGATGAAAGAAATTGAAGAGGACACAAAAAATGGAAAGATATTCCATGTGCATGAATTGGAATAATTAATATTGCTAAAATGTCTATACTACCCAAAATATTCTACAGATTCAGTGCAATCCGTATCAAATGCCAATGACATTCTTCATAAAAGTAGAGAAAATAATCTTAAACTATATATGGAACCACAAAAGACCAAAGACAGCTAAAGCCATCCTGAGCAAAAAGAACAAAACCATAAGATTCACATTATTAGACTTTGAATTTTACTACAGAGGTATAGTAACCAAAACAACATAAGACTGACATACAAACAGACACATAGACCAATGGAACAAAATAGAGAACCCAGAAATAAATCAATACCTCTACAATAAATTCATTTTCAACAAATGTGTCAGGAACATACATTGGGAAAATGACCATCTCTTTAATAAATGAAACTTATTTAATAAATGAAACTGGTATCCATATGCAGAAAAATAAAACTAGACCACTATTTCTCATCATATACAAAAGTAAAATGAAAATTGATTAAAAACTTTAACCTAAAACATCCGACTATGAAAATACTAAAAGAAAACCTTTAGGATACTCTCCAGGACATTGGCATGGGTAGATTTCTTGAGTAATACCACAAAAAGCACAGCCAGCAAAAGCGAAAATAGGCAAATGAGATTACATCAAATTAAAAAGCTTCTGCATAACAAAGAAAACAATCAGTGAAGTGAAGAGAAAACCCACAGAATGGGAGAAAATATTTGTAAACTGTTCATCTCACTAGAGACTAATAACCAGAATATGCAAGGAGCACAAACCACTCTATAGAAAAATGTCTAATAATCTGATTCAGAAATAGATTAAAAATTTAAACTGATGTTCCTCTAAAGAAGACATACAAATGGCCAACAGATGTTTAAAAAGGTGCCCAAAATATTGATCAGCAGAGAAATGCAAATCAAAACTACAATGAGATATCATCTCACCCCAGTTACAATGGCTTATATCCAAAAGACAGGCAGTAAACAATACTAGTGAGGACGTACAGAAAGGGGAATCCTCATGCACCATTGATGAGAATATAAATTTGTAAAGCCAGTATAAACAAACATATGGAAATTTCTCAAAATATAAAAATACAATTACCGTATGATTTAGCAATTCTACTGCTAGAAATGTACTCAAAAGAAAGGAAATTAGTAAATTGAAGAGATATCTACACTCCCATGTTTATTGCAAGCCTATTCACAATAGCTAAGATTTGGAAGCAACCTAAGTGTCCATCAGCAGATGAATGGATAAGAAAAACGTTGTACATATACACAATGGAGTACTATTTAGCCATAAAATATGAGATCTTGTCATTTGCAACATAGGTGGAGTTGGAGGTAACTATGTTAAGTTAAATAAGCCAGGCACATAAAGACAAACTTTGCATGTTCACTTATTTGTGGGAGCTAAAAATTAAAACAAATGAACTCATGGAGATAGAGAATAGTATGCTGTTTACTAGAAGCTGATATAGGTAGTATAAGAGGGAATTTGGGGATGGTTAATGGATACAAAATATAGCTAGATAGAATATATAAAATCTAGCATATGACAGCACAACAGAGTGACTACAGTCAATAATAACTTATTGTTCATTTAAAAATAACTAAAATGATGTAATTTGAATGTTCATAACACAAAAACTATTAAATTTTTGAGGTGATGGATACCCCATTTACATTGATGTTATTATTAAACATTGTATATCTGTATCAACATATCTCATGAATTCCATAAATACATACACCTACTATGTTTCCATAAAAATTAAAAACAAAACAAATTAAAACAAAAACAAAAAACACAAATAACTATTAAATAGAATGTTAAATACCTTACTCTGCTTTGTGCTATTTCAAAATTCCAGAGTGGGTAATTTATAAAGAAGATAAATCTATATTCCCACAGTTGTGGAGGCTGGGAATTTCAAGATCAAGCTACCGGTATTTGTAGATGATCTTCTCGCTGTGTCCTTCCATGGCAGAAGGTGGGAAGGCAAGAGGAAATGAATGCTGTGTCTTCACATGGCAGAGTAGCAGAAGAGAGCAAACTCACTCCTGCAAGCCCTTCTTACGATGGCATTAATCAATTCATGAGAGTAGGGACCTCGTGACCTAAACAGTTTCCAAATGTTCCCACCTCCCAACACCTCCACAGTAGAAATCATGTTTCAAACACATGCCTTCTGAGGAACACATTCAAACCACAGAATTTTACCCCTGGCCCTCAAAATTTATGTCCTTCTCATCTGCAAAATACATTCATTTAATTTCAATTGTCCCAAATGTCTTAATTCATTCCAGCATCAACTTAAAATCTGAAGTTCAGAGTCACATCTAAATATCAAATATGGGTGAGACTGAAGACATGCTTCATCCTTAGGCAAATTTCCCTATAGCATTTTGCCTGTGAAATCAAACAAGTTACATACTTCCAAGAATACAATGATGGGGCAGGCACAAAACAGATATTTCTAATCTAAAAAGAAGAAACAGGAAAAAAGAAAAGAGAAACAGGTACCAAGTCCAAAACTCAACAGGGCAAACATTAAATCCTTTTTTTAAAGCTTTTATTTTAGGTTCAGGTATACATGTGCAGGTTTGTTATATAGGTAAAGTGCATGTCATGGGATTTTGGTATACAGAGGATTTTATCACCCAGGCCATACACATAATACATGATAGGTAGTTTGTTTTTTTTTTTTTAATCCTCTCCCACATTCCACCCTCCACCCTCAAGTAGGTCCTGGTGTCTGTTGTTCCTCTCTTTTGTGTCCATGTATTCTCGTTGTTAAGCTTCCACTTATAAGTGAAAACATACAGTATTTGATTTTCTGTTCCATTGTTAGTTTGCTTAGGATAATACACTCCAGTTCCATCCATGTTGCTGCAAAGGACATGATCTTATTTTTTATGGCTATATAGTATTCTGTGATATATATGTACCACATTTTTAAAAATTCAGTATACCACTGGTGGGCATTTACATTGATTCTGTCTTTGCTATTGTGAATAGTACTGCAATGAACATACAGGTGCATGTGTCTTTACGGTAGAAAGATTTATATTCCTTTGGCTATATACCCAATATTGATATTGCTGGGTTGAATGATAATTCTGCTTTAAGTTCTTCGAGGAATTACCACACTGTTTTCCACAATGGCTGAACTAATTTACATCCCCACCAACAGTGTATAAGAATTCCCTTTTCTCTGTAACTTTCTAAGCATCTGTTATTTTTTGACATTTTAATAACAGCCATTCTGACTATCGTAAGATGGTATCTCATTGTAGTTTTGATTTGCATTTCTCTAGTGATTATTAATGTTAAACAGTTTTTTCATGTGCTCATTGGCCGTGTGTATGTCTTTTTTTCAAAAGTGTCTCTTATGTCCTTTGCCCTCCTTTTAATGAGATTTTATTTTTGCTCATAAATTTGTTTAATTTCCTTGTATAGCATGGATATTAGACCTTGGTTGGATGCCTAATTTGCAAATATTTTCTCCCATTCTGTAGGTTATCTGTTTAGTCTGTTGATAGTTTCTTTTGCTGTGCATAAACTTTCATTTAATTAGTCCCTATTTATTAATTTTTGGTTTCGTTGTAATATATTAAATCTTAAGGCTGAAGAATTTTTTGACTCTATGCCTCACCTCCTTTGGACACCTAGGTGTAAGGGTTGGGTCCTCAAGGCTTTTGGCAGCCCTGTCCCCATGGTTTCATCCCATGCTTTAGCACTCACATATTGAAGTCGCATGCCTGAAAATTTCTGAGGCAGGCATTACAAGCTTGTGGCTCTACAAGTTTGGGGTCTTGAAGCCAGCCCTGCCCCCATGGCTACACTAACTATTGTTCTAGTGGGTGCTTTCTGCAGTGGCTCCTCCCCTATAGCAGATTTCTGCCTGGGTACTAATTCTTTGAAATCCATGTGGAGGAAGCCATGCTTCTACAGCTTGTGTACTCTGTGCTCCTGTAGAATTAGCACCATATGGAGGCTGCCAATGTTCACTGCTGTGACACCTAGAGTTGCAGCCAGAGTCATATGTGAGTCAAAATGAGCCATAGCTGGGGTAGCCAAGGAGCACTGCACCATAATGTGGGGAGAAGAGACCCAAGACAGCCATGAGCAGGGAACACCTTCTACCCCTAAGGCCCCAGCACTCTAGACCTGTAATGAGTATGACAGTCCTGAAGATCTCTGAAAAGCCTTTGAGGTCATTCTCCCATTGAATTGATGAATGACATCTGGCTTCCTTCTAGCAGTACTAATCTCCTTATCAAGTGATTGATTGTCTTCACCCTTGGCTTTCTCTCCTTAACACACTTTTTTATTCTTTCACCGCCAGGCTGAGACATTTCCAAATCTGTATGTTCGGCTTCTCTCTTGATTATAAATTTCTTCTCTAAATCTTTTCCCTTTTCTTACATTTTACTTTAAGCAATTAAGAGAAGCCACACACCACCCTGAGAACTTTGCTGCTTAGAGATTTCTTCTGCCATGTATTTTAGCTCATCATTTTTAAGTTCTGTCTTTCACAAAATTTTAGAGCAGGAACACAACTCATCCAAATTCTTATGCCACCTTGTTACAAGGATGACCTTTCCTCAATTTTCAATAAGATAATCCTCATTTTCCAATAAGATATTCCTCATTTTTATCTAAGACCTCATAAGAATGGCCTTTATTGTCCGTATTTCTACCAACATTTTAATAGCTATGTAAATAATTTCTAAGATTCAGGCTTTCTCTACAGCTTTCCCCTTCTTCTGAGCCCTCAATGGAATCACCCTTAATAGCTCCATTCAAGGAAATTCAGGCTTCTTCTAGCTTGTTCCTCCAAATTCTTCCAGCCTCTGCCTATTACCCAGTTCCAAAGCATCTTCCACAATTTTAGGATTTGTTATAAGAACTCTCCACTTTTCCGGTACCTGTTAAAGTTATCTTATTTGGAAACAGGTAATTAAGGCTTTTAAGATGAGATCATGCTAGAGTTAAGATGTGCCCTATATCCAGCAGTGTCCCTATGTGAGACAGCAATGAAGAAAACAGAGAGACACAAAGGGGGAAAGGTCATGTAAAGATGAAGGCAGAGATTAGAATAATTCATTGACAAATTGAGGAGCATCAAGGATTATCTGCATTCACTAGAAGCTGGAAGGAAAATTCAAGAAATAAATTGTCCCCTAGAGCCTTTGGAACAAGCATAGCTGTACCAACACTTTGATTTCAGACTTCTAACCTCCTGAAGCGTGATAAAATAGCTTTCTGTTGTTCTAAGCCACCTAGTTTGTGGAACTTTGTTAGAGCAACCCTAGGAAACATACAGATTTTGGTTGTTGGATGTTGTGTGGTGCTGTAAAAAATACCTAAAAATGTGAAAGTGGCTTTGACATTGGATAATGGGTAGAGGCTAGAGAAATTTTGAGATGCATAATACAATATGCCTAGATTACCTTGAAGAGATTTTTGGTACAATTATAGTCATTAAAGAATATTCAAGTGAGGGATCAGAAGGAAATGAGGAGAAGTATACAGAAAGCTTCTATCATCTTAAAAAATACATGTCATCACAAACAAAATGTTAGTATGAATGTTAAGGGTGCTTCTGGTGAGGTCTCAGAAGGAAATGAGGAATACATTACTGGAAACTCTAGGAAAGGTGATCCCTGTTATAAAGTGATACAAACCTGATTGGATTGCATTCTATTGATGGGTGGAAAGCAGAGCTTATAAGTGATGAATCTGGGTTTTAGCTCAAGCGATTTTCAAGCAAAGTGTTTCAACAATAAGCTGCTTTCTTCTTGCTGATTCTAGTGGAATGTGAGGAAAAAGAGACATAAATTGAGGAAGAAAGTGTTAAGCAAAAATAAACCAGCAGTTGATGTTTTGGGAAATTCATAGGCTATCCAGATTGCAAAAGTTGCTGATAGGAAAGGATGTTAGCAAGATGGCAGAATAGAGTTTCTAGCCCTCAAGTCCCCACAGGAACATTGATTTTAGACTCCCTGGTCAAGAAGCATGTGTTGGAAAGAAGGCCTAGAGTGTAGCTGAAACAGCTTTGCTTAGGAAATTATGTGTATGATACATGGACCCAATCAATACTCTCAGCAGAAGCCAGGAAGAGTGACAGAGTTATCCAGGAAGGATCTATGAAGAACTATCTCATCTAATAGGGTATATATCCACTTGACATCCATGGGAGAATAATGAGGTTTCTCAGAAGGTTGTATCAGCAAAAACTTTGCCAAATTGAACTAAAGGAGAAAGAGAGAAAGAACTAAGTGAAAGAGAGCAACAGGACATCTAACCTTCCTCAAGAAGGAAATGGGCTGATATGGCTGCTCTTTAAGAAAAAGGAAAAAAATGACTGAGGACAGAGCCACAGATGCAGAGACAGAGGACAAAGAGGCAAATCCAAGGACAAGGCAGAAGCAGAGGCCGACTAAGCCCTTTCTGTGGGTCCAGAAGTAGGGGTCAAAAGTGAAGCCACCACTGGTTCAGAGAACAGTCATCACAGGCCCAGATGGTAGAGGGTTGAGGCACAAGATTATTTTCAGGCCTTGAAACTTGACATAGTTTACCTTGCTAGATTTCAAATTTTCCTGTGGCTACTGACCTTTTTATTTTTTTTCATAACTTTCCCTTTTGGAATGGGAATATCCTTATATCTGTTCCATCATTCCATCATTTTGTTCTGACAGTAAACAACTTGTTTTCAAGGTTCACAAGTCCACAGAGGGTGAGAAATTTTGAATGGCCAATTTCATACTCTCATCTATACCTGATATAGATGATGTAGAAGGTGATATTTGGGTGAGTTAGAATGTGATATTTAGACTCATTAAAATACTGTCAGCTCAGCTATTAGCTGAGATATTTAGATAAGTTTCGACTTAGAGTGGATTGTATAGATGAGTTAAGAATTTCCAACATCAGAATTGCGTGAACATATTTTGCATTTGCAATAAACATAAATTTTAGTGGACAAGGGGGTGGACTATAAGGGATTGAATAGTGACTTCTAAAAGATATGTTCAAGTCCTAGTTCCTAGCACTTTTGAACATGACATTATCTGGAAATAGATACTTTGCAGATGTGATGAAGTTAATGATCTCTACATGAGACAATCCTGGATTTAGGATGAGCCCTATATCCAATCACAGTGTCCCCATAAGAAACAGAAAAGTAGAAGACAGAGACAAACAAGATGGGGAAACCCATGTGAAGACAAAAGCAGAGACTGGAGTGGTGCATCTATAAGCCAAGAAACACCAATGAGTGTTTGCATTATCAGAAGCTGAGTCAAGGACAGATTGTCTCTTACAGCTTTAAAGTGGATTCAACATTTTGATTTTAAACTTCTGGCGTCCAGAACTCTAAGAAAATGAGTTTCTCTTGCTGTAAGCCACCTAGTTTTTGGTAAGAAACTAATTGCTATGGTTTGTATATTTGATTCCTCCAAATCTCATGTTGAAATTTGAACCCCAATCTTGGCGTTTGGGCCTAATTGGAAGTGGTTGGGTCACGAGAGCACATGTGGCTTGGGTCTTTGCAGAAATGAATTTAGTTCTCGCTCTATTAGTTCCTGCAAGAACTGGTTGTTAAAAAGAGTCTGGCACCTCTCTCCCCTCTCTTACTTCCTGCGATGTAACCTTTCTGCAGCAGCTCTGCCCTGAGTGGAAGCAGCGTGTGGCTCTCACCAGATGCAGGTGCCAGCACTGTGCTTATTTTACAGCCTGAAAAACCATGACCCAATGGAAATTTTTTCATTTATAAATTGCCCAGACATAGGTATTCCTTTATAGCAATACAAATGGACTAAGACACTAATAAAATATCTAATTAGCAGGTTTATTGTGGAGATTAAATGAGACTATATATGCAAAATACCTGTACACTAAGCATGTAATCAATAGCAGTGATTATTACTAGCATGGGAAAATTGATTAATAAACCAAATTATTTGTTTAAGACAGACAATCAATATGATAATCATAAGAGTGCTAAAAGCATCAGATAAAAGTTATCACTTGCTGCCAATAAAAATGAATATACATTAAGAATACAATAAACTTTCTTTACATGGTAAAGAATAACTATTCCCCAAGAAGAGTAGTGATATACTTAATATTGCTTATTTCCTGTACAAATAAGAGACTTGACCAGTGAAAAATAGGAAGAAAATACTGTTATTTTAAAAAGTCATTTTCTGAAATATCTGAAATGCTTATTTCAGCAAGCCATGTTGTGTTATTTAACAAATAATTATACATGGGAAACATAGAACTCAAATATGAGGGATTAATTGGGTAATATCAATGATGGCAGTTATCTGATACATTAGCATAATGCTTCTATCTGCATTGCACAGATGGATCTGCCAAGAGTTTCAAAAAATTGCTGTGAGAGTTTCAGGTCACTTTTCTGTAGCTTGGCATTATTTGTTAGTGATTTGTATAATTTTGGCCAATACAGTGAGCCCCGAAGAAGTAAATACATGAAAAGGTATTTTAATAGAAGCAACTTGTATGTTCTTATTTGCTGATAGCTTGAATGAGTGACAGAATACCTAAAAGAATTATCTATAAAACTATGTCACTTTGTTATATGGTAACATACATAATTCAGAAAATATCAATAAATTCCAACAAAATTTATTTTAAAACACAATAATATTCTTCTTTATATTAAGTTAAATATATGCATGTGAGACTTTAAAAGTCAGAAAACACTACAGCAACAGGGGAAATCAACTGCAGCAGATGTTGGACTATAGAGGACTGTAGAAAATATATTAATAATTTCAGAGGAAAAGAGGTTGTATTGTCCTAAAAAATGAACTGATTTTATATTGTTTAAATATGTATTAAAATAAGACATCTCAAAGTAATATACAAATAAACTATTTAACGAAGAGTTTTCAGATAATTGGATAGTATCTTTAAGAAAAAATTGATTTAAAAAATTATGTTTAGACACATATTTTATATCAAATCCAAATAAACTCAAGAATTAAGAAATTACACATTGTGTTATGCCATAGAAAAGCTAGCAGAAGACAGAATAAGTTATATATAAACTCCTTAGATGTCTAAAAACCTTCTACAATTTGAAGCAATGAGAAAAATTTACAAGGGAAGATTGACATATTCAATTTTATAAAATGTGATACAGCTATTCAACAGAACATGAAATGAAAATAAAACAGAAAACTATATACTGGTATCAAGTATGACAGATGAAGTATTAACATTAGTAATGAACAAAAAGAGGATACTAATTCATAGACATATAATTCAGATGCCAATGAATAAAGGAAATGGACAGTAAAATAGAAAATAGTAAACAAAGAGAACATAAGAAAAATATTCAGCCTCACTAAAAATAAAGCAATGTAACTTGAAACAATAATGAGATGCCATTTATACCTATTAAATTAGAAAAATTGACTGTACTCGAAGAAGGTAAGCCTGTGATTAAATTAGTACACTAATGCCCTGGCACAGTGTAAACTATTATAACAAGTAAAGCAATTTGGCAATATTTATCAAGAGACACAAAATTTTGACCACTTATTTTACTCTTGGAAATGGAGACTGTAGAAATATTTGTTAGTGCATTATCTGTAATAGCAAAGATTGGGAACCAAGATACATGTCCAGAAATAGTTAAATAAGTAAATTACAGCATAGAAAGTAGGCATTAAATTATAACTGTAAACATAGCAGTATGGAAAACATGTTTGAGGAATTACTAAGTAAAACTAAGATATCATTTAGAGAACAATAAATACATAAATAAAAATATGAGAGTGCATATGTGAATTTAACATTTATTCTAACAATCTGAATTTTACTCGTGAGTTGTGCTTAGTATGCAACTACATATATTAACACTTGTAATCAAAGTATGAAACTAAACAACCAGCATTTAGTTTTAAAAAACTGATTGCATTAAACAGAAGGATAACATATTATCTAACATATCTTCCCTGATATAAGCCACTATTAGCTGTATGCGTAGGCAATGAACATTAGAAATATCTTGAAGAAAATATCTAATTCCTTTTAAGCATTAGTGAAAATATTTGTGTAATTGACTTTTCATCATCTTCAACTTAGTGCTTCAACATTTTGTTTACTTTGGTAGTATTAATTAAAACATTATTTCTATGACTTGTAGAACGATTGTATAATCATTAATTGTTGATGTTAGGAATAGTTTAACATAGTTGTTACAATTTGAAATATGCAGTTCATTTAAAATATGTAAATTAGTCTTCACTTTTCTGTCTTTGGAGTATTGATTTCTAGCTATGTGAATAAAGTTGGAAACTTAATCAATATGTGCAAAAGAGAATTCCCGTTGGTGTAGATATAAACACTTAATCTCAAACCACAGTATTACCTATTTAAAAGGAGGCTGTCTTAATGTCTAGATATATGCTCTAAAATAGACAAAGCATTCCATTGATTGATATGTTTAAGCTTTCAAAGATATTGGTTTTCTTTATTTTTAAAATAGAACAACAACAAAAGTAGCCCATTTGTAGCTCTTGATCTATGACAACATTTGTGGCAGGTCTGTTACAGTTCTGTGTCCACTACTCTTAGCCTCACAATCTCAGTTGTCCTCAACTCTTATTGCTGCAAGTAAAGATGGTGGCAGAGAGGTACATGAAGTAGTATCAATGTAAGTCTCCTTCAGAGAATAAAGAAATAAGGAAGGAAGGAAGGAAAGAAAAGGAAAGAAGGTAGGAGCATGATATACTCATTAAAGTTATGGATTCTAAAACTACGTTGCTGTAGTGCAAATATTATTTATTTAATTTTGTAGTAATTTACCCTGAGCAAGTTACTGTTTGCACCAAATATTTTACAGATTCAATTAAAAAGGTTTCCTCTTTTGCTGGCTGCATCTTCTGCTGTTAGACCTCTTTCATTTTTCTTCTGTGTGAGCCTCAGTTACTTAATAAGCCATAAAAATATGTTTGCTACTATCATTAAGGAAAAGTAGCAATTCAGATGGATTCTACAGTTTTCATATGAATAATTTTTATTATACAGATATAATTATTTTTAAACTGCTTTTGTTGAGATACAATTGACATACAAAAAGTTATAGATATTTAATATATACAACTTGGTGAGTTTGGAGATAAGTACACACCTATGATACCATCATCACGATCAATGCAAGAGCCTTATCCATCATTCCAAAAGTGCTCTCCCACAGCTCTGTATTTTCTAGTTTAGCTTAGTTTAGTTTTTCTGTTTTGTGGTAAGACCACTTAAAATAAGATCTATCCTTTTAGCAAAATGTTAAGTACACAGTATAGTAATCTTAATCATAGGCCCTATGCTGTATAGTAGATCTCCAAAAATTATTTGTTTTGCATAATTGAAACTTTGCACCTTTTGACCAAGACCTTCCAATTTTTCCCAACCTCCAACTTCTGGACACCATTATTTTATTTTATTTTATGCTTCTATGAGTTTTGCTATTTTTAATTCCATATGTAAGTAAGTTCATGTTTTTCTGGTATTTGTATTTTCATGGTATTTGTTTTTCTGTGTCTGGCTTATTTCACTTAACATAATGTCTTCCAGATCTATCTCTGTTGTCCTAAATGACAGGATTTTCTTCTTTTTAAAGGCTGTTTTGTATTGTATGTATATATCATATATTTTATCCATTCATCTGTTGATGGATATTTAGGTTGTTTCCATATCTTGGCTATTGTGAATAATGCTAGAATCAAAAGGACTGCAGCTATCTCTATGAGATCCAGATTTCAATTCCTTTGGATAGATACTGACAAGTAGCATTCCTGAATCAAATGGTAAGCAAACTAAATACAACAGCACATTAGGATCATACACTATGACCAAGTAGGATTTATTTTTGTGATGCAAGGATGGTTCAAGATATGTAAATTAATCAATGTGATAACACCACATTAAAAGACTAAAAGATTAAAATCACACAGTCATATAAATAGAAGGCATTTAACAAAGTTCAATGCTCTTTCATACAAAAAATTCTCAACAACTTAGGTACAGAAGGAACTTCAACACAATAAAGACCACTTATGAAATCCTGCAGCAAGCATTTTAGTTAAAGTGAAAAGCTGAAAGCTTTCACTCTAAGATCTGGGAAAACACAAGTATGCCTTCTCTCACTTTTTCTATTTAATATACTACTGGGAGTTCTAGCTAGAGCAGTTAAGCAATAAAAAAATAACGGGAACTACATTATAAAAAAGGAAAACAATCTCCGCTTGAAGATGACATAATCTTATATGTAGAAAACCCTAAGAACTCCACAAAAGAAAAAAGCAGATAGAACTAATAAGCAAATTTAGTGAAGTCACAGGATACAAAAATCAACATACAAAAATGGGTTGTGTTTCTATACACTAACAATGACCTACTCAAAAAGAAAATTAAGAAAACAGTTTCATTTATAACAATATCAAAGAAGATAAGTTAATTAAGAATAAATTTAAGAAGTGAAAAACTGGGATACTGAGAACTATAACACTGATAAAAGAAATAAAGAAACACAAATAAATGGAAGGACATCCCTTGGTAGAATAAGTATTGATAAAATGTCCATAAATCCCAAAGAAATCTACAGATTTAATGCAATTCTTATCAAAATCTCAATGGCATATTTTACAGAGATAGAAAAAAACAACTCTAAAATATATTTGTGACCACAAGAAAACCCCAGCAAGCCAAAGCAATTGTAAGCAAGAAGAACGAAACTGGAGGTATCAAACTCCCTGATTTCAAAACACATTACAAAGCTATAGTAAGCAAAACAGTCTAATACTGGCATAAAAACAAATATGTAGACCAATGTAACAGAATAGAGTCCAGAAATAAACCCACACATATATGGTCACCTGGTCTTCAATAAGGTTGTCAAGTATACACAATGGGAAAAAGCTTGTCTATTCAATAAATGGTGCTGGGAAAATGAAAAGTCCACATTCAGAAGAAATAAATTGGACCCTTATCTCACACCATGTGCAAAAATCAATTCAAAATGGATTAAAGACTTAAACATAAAACTTGACACAATAAAACTCTTAGAAGAAATCGAGGAAAATGCTGCTAGACTTTGTTCTTGACAATGATTTTATCAATATGACACCAAAAGCACAGGCAGCAAAAGCAATAATAAACAAGTGGGAATAGGTCAAACTACAAAGCTTCTGCAGAGCAAAAGGAGCTTTCAAAAAATAATAATAGAAAAAAGTAAAGTCTTTGGTAATTTCTACCCACTCAGATCCTGGAAGGCAGCAAGGTTTTGTGCATCTAGATTCATTAGGAATGTCTTCTTGTAAGCCATGCCAGGATCCGGTCTTGCCAAGAGCAGAGGCTCTCCCAGCAACCAGGCTACCACCACTTTGAGGGCTTTGTGTACAGAGATCTGGGTCTGAAACCTCATAGCCTGCGGAAATCTGGGGCAGCCACCATCAGGAAGCCCGTCTCAGGGGTCAGAACTCCTTTGCTAGCGTGGATTTCTCAAGTTGGGATTGCATAATTAAAGCAGTTAAAGTTTTTTTTTTTTTTTTTACAGCTTTTTTCCCAAAAATGATTTGTAGTTGTGTGTGCAGCACTTTGCCCTGATATGCATGCTCTACAATGAAAACCAAATCTAATATAAAAAAGAAACAATTAAAAGAAAACGGCAGTTTACCGTATGGGAGAAAATATTTGATGACCATATATCTGATAAGGGATTAATATCTAAAATATATGAGGAACTCCTACAAGTCAATAGCAAAAAAAAAAAGAAAAGAAAAAGAAGAAAAAACAAAACAACCCATTTTAAAAAGGGGTGAAAGACTTGAATGGGCATTTTTCCAAAGAAGATACAAAAACGGGCAACAGATACACGAAAACATTCTCAAGATCACTAATAATCAAGGAAATGTAAAGTAAAACCACAATGAGATATAATCACACACTTATTAAAATGGCTATTATCAAAAACACAAGAGATAAAAAGAGTTGGTGATGGTCTAGACCAAAGGGAACCCTTGTACAATTTTGGTGGAAATGTTATTTGGTACAGTTACAATTATTTTAAACTTCTTCTTATAAATTCTTTTTTGACTTTTAGAATTTTAGCAATGTGTTTTTAAATGTCCAAATGTGTAGTGTTTTGATTATTTCATTGAGATTATAGAACGTGATTGTATGATACAAATTATTTAAATGTTTTGAGATATGCTGTGTGAACTTCCGTATGATCAATTTTCCCAAATATTTTATGCATATTTTAGAATATTACGTACTTGAAAACTGTTGGAGGCAGGATTTTATATATGTTCCTTCTTTTAAGTGTGTTAACTGTGTTATTCAAATCTTCTATATAGTTACTATTTTAATTGTCTCTTGATTGAAGGCTATATTATTAGGCACTACAAGTTTATTTTTATATTTCTAACTTTAATCTATAATTGATACACTATAATTATACATATTTATGAGGTACGATGTGTTTTTTCAATGCATGTATAAGTTGTATAATGTCCAAATCAAGATAATTAGCATATAGATCACTTTAAACACCTATCATTTCTTTGTGGTAATAACATTCAAAATCCTCTCTTTCAGCTATCTTGAAATATATAATTCATTGTTATTAGCTGTAGTCACCCTATAGTGTCACAAGTTTAGATCTGTGATACTTTCCTGGTAAAAAAAATCCCTTTTATTATTAATGAATACTCATTAGCCCAAATTAGTTTTTCAACTTTCTATTTTTTGATATTAATATAGCTACCACAGCTCTCTTTTGGTTAGTATTTCCTAGTATCAATGTTTGCACCCACGGCATCCTCAGACTTCATGTTCTGTTACTATTCATCTCTCAGATTTCAACTCACTGTTCTTCTATAGGTTGCTTGGTTGCTTGTTTTTTGGTTTTGGCCCTTAGGGTTTCATTTAGTGGAGGTTCAAAAATCCATTTAAATAACTTGTGTTTTTATTTATTTATTATCTAAATATAGTGTTTAGAATATCGTGTCTGCCACTCTACCAAAGCAGAGTCCTTGGTAGACTTTTGATTCTAGTATTGATCTATATAAGCTATCTTATTTAAATCATGTGACCATAGCAGGCATTTTAATCTAGTATGGTATGTGTTTCCCTTAAGGCTGAAAGCAGCCTAAAATTCCCTTCAGCATATAAATCCATCACCAATTAAATGTTTTACTGCATTCTGAAGTAGCCCATGGAATTCACGTGTGTGTTCTGCTTTCCCTTACTGTGTTCTATACCTTGTCTACAATATCCTATAACCTAGAGTGAAAGCAAAGGCCAAGAAAAATTGCATGGCACACCTCTAAGAGAGCATGATCAAAGATGTACTCCTTGAAAACTGTAACATATTTGAATAATTTTTGAACATCCTTAAACAATACTATGTTTTAAATATTTAAGCTATTTATTTAACATGTTACTAAATGTCATAATTTGATGTTGGTGTAGATTTGTGCTGGCTAGTAGCCACTAGCCACTTGTGGTTATTGAACACTTGAAATGTGGCTAGTGTGAATTGACATGTGCTGTAATTATAAAATTTCTACCAGATTTTAAAGACTTACTACAATAAAAAGAATGTAAAATAGTTAACATTAGTTATATTGATTAATATTTTAGATATACTGCATCAAATAAAATATATTATCAAAATTAATTTTAGGTGTTTTATTTTACTCTTTGATGTGTCTACTTGATTCAAAAAAACTTTTACTTTAAGTTCTGGGATACAAGTGTAGAATGTGTAGGTGTGTTACATAGGTATACATGTGCCATGATAGTTTGCTGCACCTATCAACCCATCATCTAGGTTTTAATCCCCACATGCATTAGCTAAAATTACACGATTCACATTGTAGTTCACATTATACTTTTACTGAACAGTGCTGGGCTAGAGCAGAGATTCTCTATAAAATAATTAAAAAATTGTTAACAGTTTTATTAAAATATAATTTATAACCATCACATTTACCTGTTGTAAGCAGCAATTCAGTTACTTTTAGAAATAATTATAGAGTCATGAAACCATCACACAATTCAGGTTTATGACATTTCCTTCACCTAAAATTCTCCATGTGCCCATTTGCAAATCAATACCCTACTGCAAATGTTATTGATCTAGGGCTCTTCAATCAGAAATTCCTTGATTTGGATGGGAACAAAATTAGTTCTGTATTTTCATTTACCTCTAAGTGAAACTTAGCATTACAAATGTAGGCCATAAACTGCTATAGTATTAACAGAACCAGTGATGTTGAGCAATAAATTTAATGACATTTCTACATCATATTATAGCTGATACAAATATCTTCAAATATTTTTGTACTTATTATGAAATTGAAATTATGTCATTTATTATTCCAACTGCTAGATCTTATTATTTACTATATTAATGAATAAGTACATTGTATTAATGTATGACTCACAAATGTGAACCACATTCTATCTCAATTGGATAGAACTAGGCTAGAAAATCATAGCCAAATGTAACTAGACTGTCTCTTGGGATCAAAAAATGGACTTTGGGAAGTCTGTAACATTCTTTGAAATTCTATGCAAAACTGTGTGAGGCTGTGCATATAATAATTTTTATTTCACCAAATATGCAAAGGATTTGAAGACCCACCATTCAACAACAGATTAAGAACAACTATCTTAAATGACAATACTTACTGATTTTGCATTGTCACATACTAAGCCATATAATGTTGAAGTTCAAAAATCTTGAAAATTGGTTATAGGTTTAAAAAATTCATTCATTGATTTAATTAACATTTATTGCATGTGTACTAGGGTGGCAATGATTATTGTTGCCACTCACTCTAGTAATATATGATTTCATGGCACAAAAAAAAAACAAGGGGATATAGAAACGAATGGTGGTCAGATTCTGTGTTGTAGTAATAATATGGATATTTTAAGCCGGGCGCGGTGGCTCACGCTTGTAATCCCAGCACTTTAGGAGGCCGAGGCGGGCGGATCACGAGGTCAGGAGATCGAGACCACGGTGAAACTCCGTCTCTACTAAAAAATACAAAAAAAATTAGCCGGGCGTGGTGGCGGGTGCCTGTAGTCCCAGCTACTCGGAGAGGCTGAGGCAGGAGAATGGCGTGAACCCGGGAGGCGGAGCTTGCAGTGAGCCGAGATTGCGCCACTGCACTCCAGCCTGGGTGACAGAGCGAGACTCCGTCTCAAAAAAAAATAAAAAAATATATATATATATGGATATTTTAAGTTTATATATTCACATAATTCATGTTGATATCATTCAGTCAAGCTAAAAAGTTATATAATATCCCAAAAAGAGAATTCTGCATTGGTCTGTCTGAGAAGGCCATGGTGCTCAGAGCCTCAGGAATAAGATTCTGAGTTGCACTACCAGATAAGCCACTGAGGTCAGCAGAGGTGCTGGCTGAGGATGAGGGCCAGAGGTGTCCTGGAGCTCCCTCCCACCAGCAATTAAGAATTCAATTGTTAGTATCACTTCCCAACTCCTCATTCAGTGGTTTTAACTTGGTAGGTTGAATTAAGCCATGGTGGAAGCATTTGCACTACAAAAGATTAGAAAATGCTACAAACCAGGGTTATTAAAAAAATGGATGTTAAACATTGCCACTAAGATGTCCTTTAGTAGGTGAATGAATAAATAAACTGTAGTACATCCAGACAATGCAGTATTAATGGGTGCTAAAAGGAAATGAGCTATCCAGCCATGAAAAGGCATGCAGGAATTTTAAGTGCATACTGCTAAGTGACAGAAGCTAATCTAAAAAGGTTACACCATATGATTCAAACTATATGACATTTTGGAAAAGGGAAAACTATGAAGAGAGTAAAAAAAAGTAGTGGTTGTTAGGGGCTGGGGTTGGCAGGATGAATGGATTAGCAGAGGATTTTTAGGGCAGTGAAACTACTCTGTATAATACTATAATGGTGGATACACGTCATTTTACGTTTGTTCAAACTCATAGGATGTGCAACACCAAGAGTGAACCCCTTAACGTTGACTGTGGTCAATGTAGGTTAATCAATTGTAACAAATGTATGTCTCTAGTGGGGCAAATCATAATGGGGCAGGCTATGCATGTGTGGGGATAGGGGTATAAGGGAAAACTCTGTACCTTTCTCTCAATTTTACTATGAGCCTAAAACTACTTTTAAAAATATAGTATTTTAGGGCCGGGCGCGGTGGCTCACGCTTGTAATCCCAGCACTTTGGGAGGCCGAGGCGGGCGGATCACGAGGTCAGGAGATCGAGACCACGGTGAAACCCCGTCTCTACTAAAAATACAAAAAATTAGCCGGGCGTGGTGGCGGGCGCCTGTAGTCCCAGCTACTCGGAGAGGCTGAGGCAGGAGAATGGCGTGAACCCGGGAGGTGGAGCTTGCAGTGAGCCGAGATTGTGCCACTGCACTCCAGCCTGGGCGACAGAGCGAGACTCCGTCTCAAAAAAAAAAAAAAAAAAATATATATATATAGTATTTTAGAAAATTACCAGTATCATCACTGATGACAGAACTCTAAAATAGATGGTAGAAAAGGGTATTGTGTATCAATTTTGTCCCTGAAACCAACTGTAAGAAAGGGGACAATAGTTCATTGCCCTAACTTTTCTTTAAGTTTGGTGGAAGTGATGCCCATAAGAATCCTAAAGGTGCTGCTTCAATATTTGACAAGGAAGAAAATCTGAGGGCTTCAGGGAATGGACTGTGGTGGACAATGTGACTCACCCCTCAGCATCCTCCTTAGAAATGAAGGACTTTCTATCCCAACTACTGAGAATGCTTCAAGCACACAGGCACCAGCTGTCATTCTCCATTTAAGATTGTCTCAGCTGAAGACAGTTGCCTTAACTGAGGTCACGCGTAACCCACATTCAGTGACTGCTTGATGCAAGGGTATAAAATCCTGGCCCTCTTTTTCTAACTTTGATCAACCTTAAAGTGTCATCCTATCCTTAGATTTCCCTTTAGGGTCAGTTGAGGCTTTAGTTGAGACTACATTATGGCTCGATCTCTCCCTCTGTTCAATCTTCTTTCCTCCCTTTTCCATAGGTGGTTAATTCCAAGAGCACACCTTTAAAAATTTCCTTGGGTTACTTGTCTATCTCATAGTCTGCTTCTCAAGAATGTCAACCTGTGAGAGTAAGTTAAAGTAACTACAAATCAAGACATATAAAATAGTATACACTTCCATTTAAAAAGAAAATGCAGCAGAAAAAAGCTAATACACTAAAACCTTCTTTATCAATTATCTCATGTAGTTTCTACAACCGTGTGAGACAATAAGAAAAATATGTATGTTTTATAGAAATTTTGAAGTTTAAGAAGTGAATTTGATGTTCAAATTACATGATTTATCACAGAGATGATCTGGGGTAAAAGCTGATGAGGAGCTGTTCTATTCCAACACCATACTTAATGAGAAAAAGTTGAAAGCATTGCCTCTAAGAATTGGAACAAGACAAGGATGTCCACCTTCACCACTCTTATTCAATATAGTATTGGAAGTCCTCATTGGAGCAATCAGAAAAGAGAAAAAGAATAAAAGGCATCCAATAGGAAAATAGGAAGTCAAATTATCCCTATTATCTGAGGGTATGATCCTGTATCTAGAAAACCCTAACCACTCCACCAAAAAGCTCTTAAATTTGATAAATGAATTCAGTAGTTTCAGGATGCAAAATTAACATACAGAAATCAATAGCTTTTCTGTACACCAATAAGGATCAAGCAGAGGACCAAATCAAGAAGGCAATCTCACTTAAAATAGCTACAAAAAGTGAAATACTAAGGAATGTATTTAACCAAGGAGGTGAAAGATGTCAATAAGGAGAACTACAAAACACTGATGAAAGAAATCATATATGACACAAGTAAATGGAAAAATATGCTTATAGACTGGAAGAATCAATATCATGAAAATGACCATAGTGCCCAAAGCAATTTACAGATTCAACACAATTCCTATCAAATTACCAATGTCACTTTTCATAGAATTAAGAAAACTAATTTGAACATTCATATGGAATCAAAAAAGAGCCCAATAGACAAAGAAAACCTCAGCAGAAGGAACAAAGCTGGAATCATGGCATTACCTGACTTCGAACTATACCATAAGTCTACAGTAGCCAACATGGCATAGTACTGATACAAAAACAGTCATATAGCCCAGTGGAACAGAAAAGAGAACACAGAAATAAAGCAACATACCTACAACCAACTCATCTTTGACAAAGTAAGCAAAAATATAAACTGAGAAAAAGGCACACTATTAAATAAATGGTGCTGGGAAAACTGGCTAGCCATACACAGAAGAATGAAACTCGACACCTACCTCTCACCATATAAAAAAATTAGTTCAAGATGGATCAAAGACCTAAACATAAGACCTGAAACTATAAAATCTTAGAAGAAAACCTAGGAAACTCTCTTCTGGACATTGGATTTAGCAAACAATTTATGACCAAGTCCTCAACAGCAAATGCAACAAATACAAAAATAAACAAATGAGACAATTAAACTAAAAAGCTTCAGCACAACAAAAGAAACAATCAACAGAGCAAACACACAACTCACAGAATGGGAAGAATATTTGAAAACTATGTATCAGACAAAAGGCTAATATCCAGAATCTAGAAGGAACTCAACTCAGCAAGGGAAACAAATAATCCTGTTAAAAATTGGGGAAAGGACATGAGCAGATATTTTTCCAAAGAAGATATACAAGCAGCCAACAAACATATGAAAAAATGCTCAACATCACTAATCATCAGATAAATGCAAATTATAACCACGATGAGATGCAATCTCACAGCAGTCAGAATGACTATTATTAAAAAGTGAAAAAGCAACAGATGTTGGTGAGGTTGTGGAGAAAAGGGAACTCTTACACACTGTTGGTGGGAATGCAGATTAGTTTGGCCCCTATGGAAAACTACGGATAATTTCAAAATAACTAAAAATAGAACTACTATTTTATCCAGCAATCCCACTACTGTATATTCACCCCCCAAAAAGAAACCATTATATTAAAAAAGACATTTGCATTCATATGTTTATCACAGCACTATTCACAATAGTAAAGATTTGGAATCAACCTGTGTCCATTGATGGAGGATTAGATAAACAAAATGTGGCATACATATATACCATGGAATACTACTCAGCCTAACAAGGAATGAAATCATGTCTCTTGCAGCAACACGTATGAAACTGAAGGCCATTATTCTAAGTGAAATAACTCAGCAACAGAAAGTCAGATACTACATGTTCTCACTTATAAGTGGGAGCTAAACAATGGGTACAAATGGACATATTGAGTGGAATAATAGACATTGGAGACTACAAAACATGGGAGGAGGTGAGGGTTGAAAAATTACCTGTGGGGTACAGTGTTCACCATTTGGACGACGGGTAAACTAAAAGCCCTGACTTCACTAGGAAATATATGCATGTAAGAAATCTGCACTCGTACCTCCTAAATCTATAAAAATTTAAAAATTAAAAATGAAAAAAAAAAAAAAAAAAACAGAAAACCAAACCAAAAACCAAAAATCAAAATCATTCTTGAGTGCCCTCTAAATTTCTGATAAATTTTATAGAAGACTAACATGATTTTCAATATTTTATAGATAAAGAAACAGACAGACAAAGAGAGTAAGCAACTTAGATAACTAGTGATGAAAGAGCAAACACCTAGTACATTGTAGAGCTAGAAATTAAATTCAGGACCGTTTGACTTTGATCCAGTGCTGTTTCCACTAGCCCACAATTAGCTGCTCTCTTTTTGAAAAGAAATGCCTTTGAGATTGAATTTGTTGGCCTTTTAGTTTTATACATTGCTTGATTACAAATTCAATTAGCATTTTCAACGTGTGTAACATATGAGTTTCTCCTGGGATAACATTTCAATATTCATATTCAATACTATGACAGAGTTTTGTGTTTGGCAAATTTAAAAGAACATTATTTTCATAAATGCTATAGAAAATAATGCTTGACACAATTTGCTTGTCTCCTGGGAATATGGAAAAAATACTGCAATGATTGTCTATATATGCATAAAGGGAATGGATAACAGAATTTTCTTTTCTTTCTTTCTTTTTTTTTTTTTTTTTTTGAGACACAGTCTCATTCTGTCACCCAGGCTGGAGTGCAGTGGCGCCATCTTGGCTCACTGCAACCTCTGCCTCCCAGGTTCAAGCAATTCTGTCTCAGCCTCCAGAGTAGCTGCAATTGCAGGGGCAGGCCACCACGCTTAGCTAATTTTTGTATTTTTGGTAGAGATGAGGTTTCACCATGTTGGCCAGGCTGGTCTTGAACTCTTGACCTCAGGTGATCCACCTGCCTTGGTCTCCCAAAGTGCTTGGATTACAGGTGTGAGCCACAGCGCCTAGCCCAGAATTTTCAAAGTCATGAAACCTTTTGTTTCTTAAGAGATCAAATGGCTTTCTAAACATTAAGGGATACTGTTTCATTTTAAATAATCTGGCACATCTTACATGAAAATTTTAAAAGATAAAATTAAATACTGTGTGGACAATTAGTCAAGGTTATAAAATTGCATCTTGTATAATGTGAATTGCATATCTCCTTTACATTCAGATATTAAATCACTCATTCATCAAATATTCATTTATTTAGGTGTCAGATCCTGGACTAAGTACTGGGGATGCATGAGTTAAGTGATCCATGTTTCATGTCACCAAGTCTTCCTTGCACTATATGTCACCAATTGTGCCTTATATATAAAAATGTTTGCAACTAACTTTGATTAGTTCAGGGCTATGCTTTTGTCTTCTCTCATATTATTCGTCTTGTAGTACAAAACCTTTAACCATTGCAAGTCTTGGAATTACTGTGCTCCATAATTTCTAGAGACAGGAAAGCAGGATTAAGACCGGAAACTAGAAAACTAGTAGAAGAAAGCATGGGAGAAATGCTTCAGTATATTAGCGTAGGCAAATATTTTATGGGTAAGAATTTAAAAGCACAGGCAACAAAAATAAAAATAGGAAAATGATACTATATCAAAATAAAGAGCTTCTGTTGATTTGTTTAAGTTCCTTATAGATTCTGGGTATTTGTCCTTTGTAGGATGCATAGTGTGCAAATATTTTCCCTCATTCCGTATGTTTTCTGTTTACTCTGTTGATTGTTTCTTTTGCCGTGCAGAAGTTTTTAGCTTAATAAAGCCTCTTTTATCTAAATTTTTATTGTTGCATTTGTCTTTAGGTCTTAGTCATAAATTCTTTGTCTATGCCAACGTCCAGAAGAGCTTTTCCTGGGTTTTCTTTTAGAATTTTTCTAGTGATGGCCGGGCCCAGTGGCTCACGCCTGTAATCCTAGCACTTTGGGAGGCCGAGGCGGGCGGATCATGAGGTCAGGAGATCGAGACCATCCTGGCTAACACGGTGAAACCCCGTTTCTACTAAAAGTACAAAAAATGAGCCGGGCATGGTGGCGGGCGCCTGTAGTCCCAGCTACTCGGGAGGCTGAGGCAGGAGAATGGCCTGAACCCGGGAGGCAGAGCTTGCAGTGAGCCGAGATTGCGCCACTTTACTCCAGCCTGGGCTACAGAGCAAGACTCCATCTCAAAAAAAAAAAAAAGAATTTTTCTAGTGATTACGTGCTACATTTAACTCTTTAATCTACCTTGCGTTAAATGTTGCATATGGTGAGAAGTAGTGGTACAGTTTCATTCTTCTGCATATTTTTTCAGCACCATTTGTTGCCACTTTTCTCAGCACCATTTGTTGAATAGGGTGTCTTTTCCTTATTGTTTACTTTTGTTGACTTTGTTGAAGCTCAGTTGGGTGTAGGTATGTGGATTTATTTCTGGGCTCTCTAATCTGTTCCATTAATCTATATGTCTATTTTGTACCAGTATCATGCTATTTTGGTTACTGATATGGTTTGGCTCTGCGTCCCCACTCAAATCTCATTTCAAATTGTAATCCCCATAATCCCCATGTGTCAAGGGCAAGACCTGGTGGCAGGTGATTGGATCATGGAATCAGTTTCCCCCATGCTGTTCTTGAGATAGTGAGTGAATTCTCACCTGACCTGATGGTTTTATAACTGTTTGACAGTTCCTCCTAAACACACATTCTCTCTCTTGCCTGCCTCCATGTATGACGTGCTTGCTTTGCCTTCCACCACGATTTTAAGTTTCCTGAGGCCTCCCCAGCCATGTGAAACTGTGAGTCAATTAAAGTTCTTTCCTTTATAAATTACCCAGTCTCAGTGGCATTCTTTATAGCAGTGTGAGAACAAACTAATACAGTAAGTTGGTACCACAGAGAGTGGGGTATGAAGATATTGGAAAATGTGGAAGCGACTTTGCAACTCAGTAACTGGCAGAGGTTGGAACAGTTTGGAGGGCTCAGAAAAGGACAGGAAGATGTGGGAAAGTTTGGAGCATCCTAGAGACTCGTTGAATGGATTTGACCAAAATGCTGATAGTGATGTAATTAATAAAGTCTAGGCTGAGGTATTCTCAGATGAAGATGAGGAACTTATTGAGAACTGGGGTAAAGGTCACTCATGCCATGCTTTACCAAAGAGACTGGGGGCATTTTGCCCCATGCCCTAGAGATCTGTGGAACTTAGAACTTCAGAGACATGGTCTGAAATTGGAACTTATGTTTAAAATGGAAGAGGAGTATAAAAGTTTGAAAAATTTGCAGCCTGGTGATGCCACAGAAAAGAAAAACCCATTTTGGGGGAGATATTCAAGCCAGCTGCAGAAATTTGCCCAAGTAATGAGGAGCCAAATGTTAATTGCCAAGACAATGGGGAAAATGTCTCCCAGATATGTCAGAGTTTTTGACAGCAGCCCCTCCCATCACAGACCCAGAGGCCTAGGAGGAAAAAAATGGTTTCATGGTCTGGGCCCAGGGCCTTGCTGTTTTGTGCAGTCTCAGGACTTGATGCTTTGCATCCCAGCCATGGCTAAAAGTGACCAATATACAGCTCAGGCCATTGCTTCAGAGGGTTCAAGCCCCAAGCCAGTCAAGAATTCAGGTTTGGAAACCTCCACCTAGATTTCAGAGGATGTATGAAATTGCCTGGATCTCCAGAGAGAAGTCTGCTTTAGGGGTGAAGCCCTGATGGAGAACCTCTGCTAGAGTGGTGCAAAGAGGAAATGCGGGGTTGGAGCCCCCACACAGAGCCCCCACTGTGGCACTGCCTAGTGGAGCTGTGAGAAGAGGGCCACTGTCCTCCAGACCCCAGAATGATAGATCCACCAACAGTTTGCACCATGGACCTGAAAAAGCTGCAGACACTCAATGCCAGCCCATGAAAGTAGCCAGGAGTGGGGCTGTACCCTGCAAAGCCATAGGGGCAGAGCTACCCAAGACCATAGGAGCCCACCCCTTTCATTGGAATTACCTGGATATTAGACATGGAGTCAAAGGTGATTATTTAGGAGCTTTAAGGTTTAATGAGTACCCCACTGGCATTGGATTTTGAACTTGCATAGGGTCTGTAGCCCCTAAGTTTTGGCCAATTTCTTCCCTTTGGAATGGAAGCATTTATCCAATTTCTGTATCCCCATTGTATCTTGAAAGGAGCTAACTCTTGTTTTATTATTTTACAGGCTCATAGGTGGAAGGGAGTTGCCTTGTCTCAGATGAACTTTTGGACTGTGGACATTTGAGTTAATGTTGAAATGAGCTAAGACGTTGGGAGACTGTTGAGAAGGTATGGTTCATTTTGAAATGTGAAAAAGATGAGATTTGGGAGGGGCCAGGGGCAGAATGATATGTTTTGCCTCTGTGTCTCCACCAAAATCTCATCTTGAATTGTAATCCCCATAATCCCCACCTGTTGAGGAAGGACCTTGTGGGATATTATTTGATCATGGAAACAGTTTTTCCTCATGCTATTCTCGTGATAGTGAGTGAGTCCTAATAAGATCTGATGGTTTTATAAGTGTTTGACAGTTTCTGCTACACATGCATTCCCTCTCTCACCTGCCACCATGTAAGACATATCTGCTTCACCTTCCACCACGACTGTAGTTTCCTGAGGCCTCCCCAGCCATGCAGAACTGTGAGTCAATTAAACTTCTTTCCTTTATAAATTACCCAGGCTTAGTGGTATACTTTATAGCAGTGGGAGAACAGATTAATATCGTTACTATAGCCTTGTAATATAGTTTGAAGTCTGGCAATGTGATACCTCCAGCTATTTTTCATTTTGCTTAGGATTACTTTTATTTGGGCTTTTTTTGTTCCACATGAATTTCAGAATTGTTTTCTCTAATTCTGTGAAAAATGATGTTGGTAATTTGACAGAAAATATGTTTAATTTGTAGATTGTTTTGTGAGGTATGGTCATTTTTATTTTAACCCCATTAAAAAGTGATCAAAGAACATGAACAGACATTTCTCAAAGGAAGACATACAAGTGGCCAACAAACATGAAAAAATGCTTAACGTTACTAATCATCAGAGAAATGCAAATTGAAAGATACTATCTCATACCAGTCTGAATGGCTATTACTAAAATGTCAAAAATAATAGATGTTAGCAAAGATGTGGAGAAAAGGGAATGCTTAATCATTGTTGGTGGGTATGTAAATTAATTCAACCCCTATGAAAAACAGTATCTAGATCTCTCAATGAACTAAAAATAGAACTATAATTCATCACAGCAATCCCACTATTGTGTATCTACCCCAAAGAAATCACTTTATCAGAAAGGCATCTGTACTTGTATGTTTATCACAACACTATTCACAATAGCAAAGTCATGGAATCAACCTGTGTCCCTCTAGGGTTGACTAAACAAAGAAAATGTAGCATATATTTACCTTGGAATACTATGCAGCCATAAGAGGAATGAAATTGAGATCATGTCCTTTGCAGCAACATGGATGGAGCTGGAGGCCATTATCCTAGGTGAAATAACTCAGAAACAGAAAATCAAATACTTCATGTTCTCACTTAGAATTGGAGCTAAACATGGGTACACATGGACATAAAAATGGAAATAATAAACACAAGGGCTCCAAAAGGGGGGAAGTTAGGAGTGAGGTGAAGTTGAAAAACTACTTATTGGGCCGGGCGCGGTGGCTCACGCTTGTAATCCCAGCACTTTGGGAGGCCGAGGCCGGCGGATCACGAGGTCAGGAGATCGAAACCACGGTGAAACCCCGTCTCTACTAAAAATACAAAAAATTAGCCGGGCGTGGTGGCGGGAGCCTGTAGTCCCAGCTACAGGCTGGGCAGGAGAATGGCGTGAACCCGGGAGGCGGAGCTTGCAGTGAACCGCGATTGCGCCACTGCACTCCAGCCTGGGCAACAGAGCGAGACTCCGTCTCAAAAAAAAAAAAAAAAAAAGAAAAACTACTTATTGAGTATTATGTTCACTATTTGGGTAATAGTGTTCAATAGTGTTCAATAGAAACCCAAATCCTGGCATTACACAATGTACCCACATAAGAAACTTGCACATATATCCCCTGAATTTATAATAAAAATAAATTTAAAAAATTTCTGCACAGTAAAGGAAACAATCAACAGCCTATAGAGACAAGTTGTACAATGGGAGGAAATATTTGCAAACTATTCATCTGACAAGGGACTAATATTCAAAATATACAACAAACTCAACCAACTCAACAGCAAAATCACCCAAATAATTTGATTTAAAATGGGCAGAAGATCTGAATATAAATTTCTCAAGAGAATACATATAAATGGCCAATATGTATGTAAAAATGCTCAACATTACTACTCATCAGATAAATACAAATCAAAACCACAATGAGATATTTCATCATCCCACTTAGAATGGTTATTATCAAAAAGACAAAAAATAACTGGTGAAGATGCAGAGACAAGGTAATCCATACATTGTTAATGGGAATATAAATTAGTATAGCCACTATGAAAAGCAGTATATAGGTTTCTCTATAAACTGGAAATAGAACTACCATAAAACCCACCAATCCCACTACTGAGTATATATCCAAGGGAAAGAAAATCAACATAGGAAGAGATATCTGCACTCCTATATTTATTATAGCCCAAGTCACAACAGCCAAGATACGGAATCAACCTAAATGCCCATCAATAAATGAACAGATAAAGAAAATGTTACACACACACACACACACACACACACAAATACTATCCAGACGTAGAAAGGATTTTATGTTAAGTAAAATAAATCAGGCACAGAAAGACAAATTACCACATGTTCTCACCCATATGCAGGATATAAAAAAACTGAGCTCATTGAAGTAGTGTGGGGAAAAGAAAGAGAGATCAGATTGTTACTGTGTCTGTGTAGAAAGAAGTAGACATAGGGGATTCCATTTTGTTCTGTACTAAGAGAAATTCTTCTGCCTTGAGATGGTTCTAAAGCTGCTTTAATAATGGCCCAATCATTCCATACTGTAAGTGGGATGATATTACTCTCCCTACCTGCTTGTTTTAGTTCTTTGCCAATTTTTTCCAGTCTTTTAGATCTAAAGTTCCTTGTTCTGGAAACCACGGGCAAAATTGTTCTATTGTTCGAAACAGCTTGATTAGATTTTTTGTAGATATTCTAACTCCCCCTCTTTTTAAAAGAATTTTAATAAAGCTGAGATAAGAGGCATATTTACTTTTAGTTTTACTTTTAGTTTGCCCCATTGTTACCCTAGCTTCTTCCGAGCGCACAAGCTTACCGTAAGGCTGACTGTAGACATACTTGGGATCTCTCGTCGACTTGTCCTCAACGACCGCGCTCGAGCGTACCTTCACCCTAGAGAAAAGCACCCACATTGGGCACCAGATTAAGTGGTGGGTTGCCCCTTCAGACCTGTGGGTGTTTCTTGTTAGGTGGAATGAGAGACTTGGAAAAGAAAGAGACACAGAGACAAAGTATAGAGAAAGAAAAAAGGGGCCCAGGGGACCGGCGTTCAGCATACGGTGGATCCCGCCGGCCTCTGAGTTCCCTTAGTATTTACTGATCATTCTTGGGTGTTTCTCGGAGAGGGGGATGTGGCAGGATCATAGGATAATAGTGGAGAGAAGGTCAGCAGATAAACACGTGAACAAAGGTCTCTGCATCATAAACAAGGTAAAGAATTAAGTGCTGTGCTTTAGATATGCATACACATAAACATCTCAATGCCTTAAAGAGCAGTGTTGCTGCCTGCATGCCCCACCTCCAGCCCTAAGGTGTTTTTTCCCCTATCTCAGTAGATGGAACATACAATCGGGTTTTATACTGAGACATTCCATTGCCCAGGGACGGGCAGGAGACAGATGCCTTCCTCTTGTCTCAACTGCAAAGAGGCATTCCTTCCTCTTTTACTAATCCTCCTCAGCACAGACCGACCCTTTACGGGTGTCGGGCTGGGGGACGGTCAGGTCTTTCCCTTCCCACGAGGCCATATTTCAGACTATCACATGGGAAGAAACCTTGGACAATACCTGGCTTTCCTAGGCAGAGGTCCCTGCGGCCTTCCACAGTGTTTGTGTCCCTGGGTACTTGAGATTAGGGAGTGGTGATGACTCTTAACGAGCATCCTGCCTTCAAACATCTGTTTAACAAAGCACATCTTGCAAAGCCCTTAATCCATTTAACTCTGAGTTGACACAGCACATGTTTCAGGGAGCACAGGGTTGGGGGTAAGGTTACAGATTAACAGCATCTCAAGGCAGAAGAATTTCTCTTAGTACAGAACAAAATGGAGTCTCCTATGTCTACTTCTTTCTACACAGACACAGTAACAATCTGATCTCTCTTTCTTTTCCCCACAAAGTAGAGTGTAATATTATGGTTATTAGAGGCTGGAAAGCATAGGGGGAAGGGAGGATGGAGGAGATGGTTTAATGGACAAAATTCCTCTTAAATAGGAGTAATAAGTTCTAGTGTTCTACAACCCTGTAGAATAAATATAGTTAACAATAATTTATTGTATATTGAACATATACCTGCTAGAAAAGAGGATTTTAGATGGTCCAAACACAAAGAAATTATCAGTTTGAGGTGATGCATATGCTAATTACCCTGATTTGATCATTACACATTTTATGCATGTATCAAAATATCATTTTGTACCCCATACATGTGTACGATTATTATGGGTCAACTGAAAATAAAAAAAGAAAAGCAAGGTTAACCAAAATACAAGACAAAATTTTAAATTCTTTTTTGTCAGCTAAAAACCCAAGAAAACAATAAAGTCAAACAGCAATGTTCATGGACATCAAGGGGTTCATCTAGAAACAAACTGAAATAAATTACTGAGATTAACAGAAATGGGTAATTACACATCTCTTTTCTGAATTATACATGACCAGTTAAATTACTACTGTTTGATGTAACATGTTAAAAGGTGCTCCTTTTGCTACCAATTAGACTATGAGAATTTTCTTGTATCTTTAAACAAAGATAGTTGTGCATCCTGACACATAGGATTGCAGATAAAACAGTAATTTAACTACAAAATTGCCTATCTTCCTGTTTATTTTTGGAGTATTCAGAATACATATAATTAGATTTCTGAGCATAGAATTACGTCCAAGGGAGGATGGTAAAAAGATACCCTTCTGCTTTCAGTACATTTGAAGCAAGTATATACATATTGTCACAGAGTAGTGGAGTAGCTTCAGAATGGAAAATTATCTGACAAAATTGTGATTAGGCAGGTTGACTCCAGCCATGAATCTGCAGCCACTCGACAATCAGGTATAGCAGTCCTAAATTCAACTTGCAATTGTTCTTAGAGAAATTATTCCCTATGTCTCATCATGAAAATCTTTGATTCATGCTGGCCTTCATGGCCTACTCTTCAATTAGACCATGTTCTAATAGTTTTGCCCTCACAGAATATACATTTAGAGGCCATGAAAATTACTGTTGTCCTGTTACTTCTTGAGTTTTCCTAACCTACATTCACTGCCTTTACACTCTTTGACCTTTTGCACATCCTTCCCACACATGGTCAGATGCAATGTTACCAAAGAAACAGAGTAACATAACTTCATTGTACACTGGGGTCAAAGTTCTAACTTTGTCAATATTAGCTAGTCAATTTTAATATTAAAATGCAGTTATATCTAATGTTGAATATGAGGAAAGACATGTTCAGTAATTGGCTCTAGAGAGGTATTGGCACTTTGGAAGACTTGGGGTTATATTGAATTTAATGATATTGTAAATGTTTATCATTCATCTAGTTTAAATGCACTTAGATTACATTTTAGGCTTCAATTGTAACTGATTCATACGTACATATTTTATAAATCTAAAGAGAGAAAGTATCATATACAATCAGTTGTATCATTTTCTCACTTTTTGTCCCTTGGGCTTTTTGTTTTCTGCTTATCTCAAATCAAAATTTTACACACTCCCAAAAACTTTATTTTGAAAACACTCCACCCATTTAGTAGTATAGTGCTGAATATTATCTTTATTTAAGGGAAGGGAACAGAAATAATCAAGAAACTTGAAAAAAATGGCATATAATGCCAAAGTATCAGTTGAAGAGATGGCAAACATTTGGGTAGGACTCTAGCTAGGATAGTGGCTAAATGCTATAAAATTATTGGAGTTCTAAGTTAGCTAAGGAGTCAAAAGTTCAGGTTTTCTGGCCAAAACACCAACGAGTAAATTTTTGGGTGTTTGGAACAGCCAAAATGTTCAAAGACCAAAGTATCATATTTATTTGTTCGTTTGTTTATTATTTTAAATGTATGCCCTACAGCACACTTCTCATGTGCCATGTGCTGTTTTGAGTGCTTTGCAAATATTAACTCGGCTAGTCTTCATACTAATCTTATGAGATAGATATTACTTCTCTAGGCACAGAGGTGGTAAGAAAATTGCTCAATTTCGTGTGCCTAATAAGTACAGAAGCCTGGATTTAATTTCATGCTAGAATCAGACTTTTCTGAATGTACTTATTTTTAATTTTTCTTTTTAATTTTGGCACATGTAAATGTTTCACATATTTAAACTTTAAAAAATGTATATATTTTCTACTTTTGTTTATTGAAGTAGTCTAAAACAATATAAAAATGTGGTCTAGATGGAGACCTCGAAATATGATTTTCTTGGAGAAACAAGGACAGGAAATGTATAAGAAGAGCCTGGGAAACTTTGTCATACCCCATAATTGGGGTGAGATGATATCTCATTGTAGTTTTCATTTGCATTTCTTTGCTGATCAATGATTTTGAGCACAGTTTTAAAAACCTGTTAGCCATTTATATGTCTTCTTTAGAGGAATGTCAGTTCAAATTTTTTTTTTTTTTTTGAGACGTAGTCTCGTTCTGTCACCAAGCTGGAGTGCAGTCGCGATCTTTGCTCACTGCAACCTCTGACTCCCAGGTTCAAGCAATTCTCCTGCCTCAGCCTCCCGAGTAGCTGGGATTACAGGCGCCCGCTACCACGCCTGGCTAATTTCTGTATTTTTAGTAGAGACAGGGTTTCACCATGTTGGCCAGGATGGTCTGAATCTCCTGACTTTGTGACCTGCCCGCCTCGGCCTCCCAAAGTGCTAGGATTACAGGCGTGAGCCACCGTGCCTGGCCGTCAGTTCAAATCTTTAATCCATTTCTGAACCAGGTTATTAGATGTTTTTCTATAGAGTGGTTTGTGCTCCTTGTGTATTCTAGTAATTTTTTTTTTTTTTTTTGAGACGGAGTCTTGCTCTGTCACCCAGGCTGGAGTGCAGTGGCGCGATCTCGGCTCACTGCAAGCTCCGCCTCCCGGGTTCACGCCATTCTCCTGCCTCAGCCTCTCCGAGTAGCTGGGACTACAGGCGCCCGCCACCACACCCGGCTAATTTTTTGTATTTTTAGTAGAGACGGGGTTTCACCGTGGTCTCGATCTCCTGAACTCATGATCCACCCGCCTCGGCCTCCCAAAGTGCTGGGATTACAAGCGTGAGCCACCGCGCCCGGCCGTATTCTGGTTATTAATCCCTGGTCAGATGAATAGTTTACAGTTTATTTAAACAGATCCTATCTGTTGTCAGTAAATAGTGAAGTATTTAGAAATAAAGTGATGAGTCAAGCATTTGCTTTAAACACTTCAGAAATAAACAATCAAGCAAAAGAATAAGTGAATAAATAAATAGTAAAATTAAGTAAAAGTGGAAGAATGTAGAAGAAACAAAATGGACAAAATGTTGGTAATTGTTAAACTGGGAAATGTACCTGAGGTTTTATTTTACTTTTTCATTCACTTTTGTCTATTTGAATATTCCCATGATACAAATAATCTTCTAAATGTGCTATAAGAGTCAGCACTTGTTGATTTGCCACCCATAGGAATTTTATGCTAGAAAGCAAACATAAAGACTATTCCATTTTATCCTAATCCCACCCTCCATCTGGGCTCCCTTTCTGAAGAAGTGTGAAATCACAGATAATGAGGGGTAAGGAGGAATGAGAAAACAAGAGAGACAAAACACAAACTCTTCTTGGATGGTGGGCTTCTAAACCTGAAAGATCAAGCTAGGGGAAGGAGAAATTTTTAATGTAGATGAAATGTGAAGTTCTGGTAACTCTTAACTCGAAAATTTAATTACTGAAATGAGACTTCCTGTTCTGAATGAAAGTGGCTGGAAAGGCTGTGGAATCTGCCCAACATTTCATTCATGAGTGTCTCAGGTAAGGTTCTCTTTAAAGCAGACTCTTTAGATTTATTGTAAAGTTCTCTTGGGCACAACATCTCTGAGGGGTGAGGAACAATAGAAGAGTAGGTAGAGGAAGGACTCAAGTTGTAACGCAATAGTAGGAAAGACCTTAGCTATTCTGACATAAATTTATGAAACTTGGATGGCCCTTGGAAATTGTCCCAAATTGAGACAAGGCAGCTGAGCCTTTGTAACCAAAGCATCACTGACCACTGGACTCACCTGACCTTGGGAAATGAGTGTGGTTTTGTTCAAGGCAATTCCTTCATTGGTTCTTATCTATGAGCCACCAACAGCCTACACTCCTGTCATCTAAAGGAATGAGTACCTCCATCCAGAAGGGAGATTTGGAGAGTACATCACAACATTCCCCTCAAGGAGTCAAGGGAAAAACAAGAACAAAAACTCTTTTTTGAAAGATTACAGAATTCAGCTTATTTAAGATAATGACTGTGTGAATGTACATACATACAATATATATACATGCATATATTGTTACCTGAGTAGTGAGTATATAAAATAACCTAACCTGACTAAGCTTGGTTGGAATCCTGACTCCGTTTTAATTAGTTATGTGAGATTTTCAGTTTCCCATCTAGAAAATCGGAAAGGCACACAGTGGTTTTCTACAAAAGTAGTTTTCAAGCTTTAGGGTGCATCAAATTCATCAGCAAAGCTTGTCAAAACACAGATGTCTTATTTACTATTTCTGGAGGTGGAGCCTGGAAGTCTGCATTTTTATCATGTATCTCAAGGAGATTTTGAGAAACATTGCTGTAAGAGCCTTTCCAGTTTTGAGCTCATATTTCTATATTTCTATTACTAATTTGGACCAATATTTAATATTCAGTGTTCTGGAAAACACTTTGTAAGTGGTTAACAGAATATCATAGAACATACGTCTTCCGTTTCCAATACATATTTAAATGTGTTTTTTTTCTGTCAGTGGTGAAGATAATAAATTAATCACCATAACATCTGACATAGCAGAATTAACTAAAATCATTTCCATAAGAGCATCAACATACTGAAATTAAAACCCTCATGATACAATAATAATTGTGATATTAGAGACAAAAACTCTTGAAGAGTATGTACATAACAGAAGCTATACTTGAATTAAAAGTAAATTATACATAATAAAAATAATACTGTTTCTAAAGATAAGAAAAAAGGAATAACAAAGGAACATTTCTGGAAACTCTTTGCTGGATATGGGAAAATCAGTCTTTGCTGAGACTGGGAAGAACAGGGTAAAAATATCAAAAGTCAAAATAGTGTCCAAAACATCAGGTTGACTTGTCACTCTTATGGGGGAAAAAATCTTACAATAAACCATAAAACCTCAACTGAAAAATGGGTAGCACACGTTTTCTATCTTAAAGTTATGGATGATTGTTCTAAAATAGAAAGTATGTAGCACTGAAACTGATTACGTGCATACACAAATTGAGCCAATAAGATATAATATTGCTATTTTTAAAGTGACTGATTTTAAGAAGTGCTGGTGGTAGCCTAAATGGGCTTTTGATTCAGAGATACTAGAAATTTTCCATCTTGAGTTTTAACTATTATTTCTACCTAGACTACTTTAAAGATTCTTCACTGTTTCAGAAGTCCTAATGGCATTAAAGGGAATATCTTCTAAGTATATATCTCAAGAAACTTTATATCTCCTTCTCTCTCTACCCACCTCGCAGCACTTTTGGTCCATAGACTAAAATCCCAAAGAATTATCTCGCTTATGGCCAGTCAGTTGCAATATTCTCCCATATCTAATTCTGAAAGGCACAAAATGATTCAGTTCAAGTAAACCTGTTCTCTCTCTCTCTCTCTGTCTCTTCCTCTCCCTCTCTCTCTCTCTCTCTCTATATATATATGCTCTCTCTCTCTCTATATATATATATGCTCTCTCTCTCTCTATATATATAGGTATATATAGATAAATAGATTCTCACCTTAATATATATATTTCTCACTTTATATATGAAATGTTTTTGAAAAGTTATCAAAATATTAGCTAATATTGAATATATAATTGTCCAGATAAATCACTTGACAATAACACACAGTAAGATAATTTTAAGAACACTATGAAACTTTCAAAGTAATACTATAAATTTTTTATTGGATACTTTTCCAATGTTGCATCAATAAATATTTACTGGACATCAAAAACTTGAGTTTGGGTGGTAGTTGTTCCACACATTGCCTATGCAATTCTGGGAAGTCATTTAAGTCTCTAAAATCATAAGTTTCTGCATGCATAAAATGCAATGAAAAAACCAAAGCTACTCTATTGTTTTAAAACTAAAATACTATAATGTATATAAAGGCTCCTACAACAGAGCCTGGCATATAGCATGTAATAAATAAATGCTACTCATTGATATAAATTGTTTAAATTACTGAAGAGAAAATCACAGAAGAATTTAGCTTAATGAAACACAATAAGTTCATAGTTATTCATTTTTTTTCAGTGTCTTTCCTCAATATTGTATAACTGTACATGTGAGAACTTTGGTTGCTTATTTTCTTAATGTTGTATAGCTAGTTCTGGAATTAGCAATTAAAAAGATGAAAGAAAATGGAGGTACATATGTAACAGAAAGGACCATTCAGTGTGATAATATCAATTATTATATTTTTACTTGAAAACATTGTGGTATGAAGACATGGAAAAGATACCAAATTGGAATAGTACACAATATTTGGAGAATAGCTACTAAATTCATTAACCATAGCACTTTCAAAAAGATCTTGATAACTAAACCAATTAGCTGAAATCAATAAGGTCAACCTTTATAAGAATAAGCTTCGGCCAGCATGGCTGATTAGAAGCAGCTACAGTATGTGGAACTCATGGAGAGGAACAAAAGGGGCATCTAAATACAGAAGCTTCAACTGAAACAACCAGGTGCTCACTTGGGACTGAGGAGGGAAACAACTCGATCCACAGAGAATGAAGAAAACTAAGGCAGGGTGACTGCCCACCTGGGAGTGACGTGGAGCCAATGGACTTCCCACCCTCAGCCAAGGGAAGCAATTAGTGATTGTGTGAACCTAAGAAACCACACTTCTCCCATGGATCTTTGCCACACTCAGCTCAGGAGATCCCCTCATGAATCCACTCGACCAGGGCCTTGGGATGACACACAAAGCTGTGTGGAGTCTCAGCAGAATAGCTGCTCAGGGATGAACAGAGACCCAGGAGGTTTACACACCCTGGCCCCAGGATCTCCGGCAAAGGTGACTGTGACTCAGGCAAGGTAGGGGGTCTGTATATACCCCTAGGAAGGAGGCTGAACCCAAGGTCCCGAGCAGTGTTGGTCTGCCGGCCCCACTTTCATGGCATCTCATAAGATAAAACCAACTGGCTTGGAATTCCAGTCAGCCACCAGCAACAGGGTAGTGCCTACCTGAGACAGGAAGGAGCTCCCAGGAGGAGGGGTGGGCTGCAATCTTTGTTGTTTGAACGACTCAGTCATTCTAGCCTGTGGGCTTTGGAGAGTCTAAACAGTTTGCATGTGAAAAGGATCCCCCAGCACAGAAAACCTGCTCTACCAAAACGTGGCCAGACTGATTGTTTAAGTGGGAACCCTATCCATTCCTACTCACTGGGTGGGACCTCCCAGCCAGGCCCTCCAGACAACCTTTCCTGCTGTTAGGTACCATTGCTTCTGAAACCATTCCAAACAATAGAAAAAGAGGGGCTCCTCCCTAACTAATTTTATGAGGCCAGTATCATCCTGATATCAAAACTTGGCAGAGACACAACAAAAAAAAAAAAAAAAAAAGAAGAAAATTTCAGACCAATATCCCTGATATTCATCAATGCAAAAGTCCTTAATAAAATACTGGCAAACCGAATCCAGCAGCACATCAAAAAGCTTATCCAACACTATCAAGTTGGCTTCATCCCTGGGACGCAAGGCTGGTTCAACATGCGCAAATCAATAAACATAATCCATCACATAAACAGAACCAATGACAAAAACCACATGATTATCTCAATAGATGCAGAAAAGACCTTTAATAAAATTAAACACCACTTCATGCTAAAAACACTAAATAAACTAGGTATTGATGGAAAATATATCAAACTAATAATAGCTATTAATGACAAACCCACAGCCAATATCATAATGAATGGACAAAAGCTGGAAGCATTTCCTTTGAAAACTGGCAAAAGGGAAGAATGCTCTCTCTCACCACTCCTATTCAACATAGTATTGAAAGTTCTGGCCAGGGCAATCAGGCAAGAGAAAGAAATAAGCGGTATTCAAATAGAAAGGGAGGAAGTCAGTTTGTCTGTGTTTGCAGATGACATGATTGTATATTTGGAAAACCCATCGTCTCAGCCCAAAATCTCCTTAAGCTGATAAGCAACTTCAGTAAAGTCTCAGAATACAAAATCAATGTGCAAAAATCACAAGCATTCCTATACACCAATAACAAACAGAGAGCCAAATCATGAGTGAACTCCCATTCACAATTGCTACTAAGAGAATAAAATACCTAGGAATATGACTTACAAGGGATGTCAAGGACCTCTTCAAAGAGAACTACAAACCACTGCTCAAGGAAATAAGAGAAGACACAAATAAATGGAAAAACGCTTCATGCTCATGGATAGGAAGAATCAATATCGTGAAAATGGTCATACTGCCCAAAGTAATTTATAGATTCAATGCTATTCCCATCAAGCTACCATTGACTTTCTTCACAAAATTAGAAAAAAAACTCCTTTAAATTTTATTTGGAACCAAAAAAGAGCCCATATAGGCAAGACAATTCTAAGCAAAAGGAACAAAGCTGGAGTCATCATGCTACTTGACTTCAAACTATGCTACAAGGCTACAGTAACCAAAACAGCATGGTACTTGTACCAAAACAGATATTTAGAACAATAGAATAGAACAGAGGCCTCAAAAATAATGCCACACATCTACAACCACCTGATCTTTGACAAACCTGACAAAAACAAGTAATGGGGAAATGATTCCCTATTTAATAAATGGTGTTGGGAAAACTGGCTAGCCATATGCACAAAACTGAAACTGGATCCCTTCCTTACACCTTATGCAAAAATTAACTCAAGATGGATTAAAGACTTAAAGGTGAGATGTAAATTCATGAAAAACCCTAGAAGAAAGCCTAGGCAATACCATTCAGGACATAGGCATAGTCGAAGACTTCATGACTAAAACAATAAAAGTAATGGCAACAAAGCCAAAATGGACAAATAGGATCTAATTAAACTAAATAGCTTCTGCACAGCAAAAAGATTCTCATCAGAGTGAACAGGCTACCCACAAAATGGGAGAAAATTTTTGCAATCTTTCCATCTGACAATGGGCTAATATCCAGAATCTACAAGAAACTTAATCAAATTTAAAAGAAAAAAACAAACAACCCCATCAAAAAGTGGGCAAAGGACATGAACAGACACTTCTCAAAAAAAGACATGTATGCAGCCATCAAACATATGAAATAAAACTCATCATCACTGGTCATTAGAGAAATGCAAATCAAAATCACAGTGAGATACCATCTCACACCCATTTGAATGGTGATCATTAAAAAGTCAGGAAACAATAGATGCTGGAGAGGATGTGGAGAAATAGGAACATCTTTACACTGTTGGTGGGAGTGTAAATTAGTTCAACCATTGTGAAAGACATTGTGGCAATTCCTCAAGGATCTAGAACCAAAAATACCATTTGACCTAGCAATCCCATTATTGGGTATATACCCAAAGGATTATAAATTATTCTACTATAAAGCAGATGCACATGTATGTTTATTGCAGCACAATTCACAATAGTAAAGATCTGGATCCAACCCAAATCCCCATCAATGATAGAGTGGATAAAGAAAATGTGGCACAGATACACCATGGAATACTATGCAGCCATAAAAAAAGGATGAGTTCATGTCCTTTGCAGGGACATAGATGAAGCTGGAAACTATCAATCTCAGCAAACTAATACAAGAACACAAAACCAAACACTGCATTTTCTCACTCGTAAGTGGGAGTTGAACAATGAGAACACATGGACACAGAGGGAGCATCACACACCGGGGCTTGTCAGGGATTTGGGGCCTGGGTGAGGGATAGCATTAGGAGAAATACCTAATGTAGATGATGGGTTGATGGGTGCAGCAAACCACCATGGCACGTGTATACCTATGTAACAAACCTGCACATTGTGCACATGTACTCCATAACTTAAAATATAATCATAATAATGTCACAAATTTCTAGGAGTAACCATTATAACATGTAGTTGAGACTACTGAGAATAGATTTACATACAAGGTGTGTAAGATCAGTAAAATGCAGTGTATTCTTTTAGTAAAACGTTATAAGAAGGCACGAAAATGTAAATTTTTGCCTAGGGATTGTTTTAAATTACATGAGATAAAACTTAAAGTACAATTAAATTAAAATTAAAAAGTAAAGTATAATTAAAGTGTAATTTTAAAAAAGAAATAAAAAAGAAAAAAAGTATGTAGTTTCTCCCCCCTCTCCTGCTCTGGCCATGTAAGATGTGCATGCCTTCTCCCTTTCATCTTCCACCATGATTGTAACTTTCCTGAGGCTTCCCCAGCCATGCTTTCTGTACAGCCTGTGGGATCATAAGCCAATTAAGCCTCTTTTATTTATAAATTACCCAGTCTCAAGTATTTCTTTAGAGTAATGTGAGAACAGACTAATACATATAGATACATCTAATAACAGAAATTCAAAATATATAATGGAATAACTGACAGAAATAAAAAAAGTACAAATCCACAATTACACTGGAGATCTTAGCACTTTTTTCTCAGTGATAGAATAACTAGACATAAAAAAGACACAAAATACTAGATCTAACTGACATTTATAAAATATTGTATCAAAAAGGGCAGAATAAATATAATATTAAAGGAGACATGAACAATTAACCAAGACAAAGATATGCTAGACCAGAAAATCTTAATAAAGTTAAAATGATATAAATTATAGAGTATATGTCTGCTGACCACAGCAAAATTAAATTAGGAATTAGTAGCAGAAAGATATCTAAATTTTTTTTGAATACTTGGAAATTAAAAAAAACACTCTTTAAAATAATCCATGAGTCAAGGAAGAATTCATAAGGGAAATTAAAAAAATTATTGAAGTGAATGAAATGAAAAATAAAAACATCAAAATTTATAAAAGGTAGATAACACAATGCTTAGCAAAAAATTTATAGATTTTTCATATATTTTTGTTTCTTTTAAAATTTTTTATTTTACTTTGAATTCAGAGAATAAATGTGCAGATTTGTTACATGGATACATTGTGTAATGGTGGGATTTGGGCTTCTAGTGTAGGCATTACTCAAATAGTGAACACTAACCAACCCTCACCCCCCTCTAAATTTCCCACCTTTCAAAGTTCCCAGTGCCTACTAGTGCCATCTTTATGTTTACATATACCCATTGTTTAGCTCCCACTTATAAATAAGAACATACAGTATTGGATTTTCTATTTCTGAGATATTTCACTTAGGATAATAGCCTCCAATCTCTCCCATATTGCTGCAATAGGAGATAATTTTATCCCTTTTATGGCTGCATAATATTCCATAGTGTATTTTATTAGTTTGTTTTCACACTGCTATAAAGACATACCTGAGATTAGGTAATTTATAAAGAAAAGAGGTTTGATTGACTCACAGTTCTGCAGGGCTGGGGAGGCCTGAAGAAACTTATAATCATGGAAGAAGGAAAAAAGGCACATCTTACATGGCAGCAGGTGAAAGAGAGTGGTAAGCAAAGGAAGAAGAGCCCCTTATAAAACCATCATAACTTGTAAGAACTTACAGACCACCATGAGAACAGCATGGGGGAAGCCACCCCCATGACCCAATTACCTTCCACCAGGTCTCTTCCTTGACATGTGGGAATTACAATTTGAGATGGAATTTGGGTGGGGACACAAAGCCAAACCATGTTATTCTGCCCGTGAGCACTCCTAAATTTCACATCCTCACATTTAAAAACCAATCATGCCTTCCTAACAGTCCCCCAAAGTCTTAACTCATTTCAACATTAATTCAAAAGTCCAAGTCCAAAGTCTCATCTGAGACAAGGCAAGTCCCTTCTGCCTAGGAGTCTCTAAAATAAAATCAAATTGGTTTCTTCCAAGACACAATGGGGGTATAGGTATTGGATAAATGTTCCCATTTCAAATAGGAGAAATTGGCTGAAACAAAGAGGCTATAGGCCCCATACAAGTCCAAAACCCAACAGGGCAGCCATTAAATCTTAAAGCTCTGAAATGATCTTCTTTGACTCCATGTCTCACAGGGGTCATGCTGATGCAAATGGTCAGCCCCAATGATCTTGGCCACCTACAGTCCTGTGGCTTTGCAGGATGCAGTGCTCTTCTTGGCTGCTTTCATAGGGTGGCATTAAGTGTCTGTGGCTTTTCCAGGTGTAGGATGCAAAGTGGCAGTGAATCTACCATTCTGGGGTCTGGAGGACTGTGCCTCTCTTCTCACAGATACACTAGGAAGTGCTCCAGTGGGGACTCTGCTTGTGGGCTCCAACCCCACATTTTGTTTCTGCACTGTCCTAGCAGAGGTTCTCCATGAGGGCTCTGCTCCTTCAGCAAACTTCTGCCTGAACATCCAGCTGTTTCTGTAAATACTCTGAAATCTAGGTAGAGGTTTCTAAATGTCTATTAATGACTTCTGTGGACCCACAGGCCCAACACCACATGGCAGCCACCAAAGCTTGGGGCTTACACCCTGTGAAGTCATGGCTTGAGCTGTTACCTTGGTCTCTTGTAGCCACAACTGGAGCTGAAATGACTTGGACATAGGGTGCCATGTCCTGAGGCTGCACAGAGAAGCAGGGGCCCTGGGCCCAGCCCACTAAACCGTTTTTCCTCCTAGGCTGTTGTGCCTGTGATAAAAGGGGCTGCCCTCAAAATCTCTGACATGCTCTGGAGACATTTTCCTTATCATTTTCATGATTAACATCTGGCTTCTCATTACTCATGCAAATTTCTGCAGGCAGCTTGAACTTCTCCCCCAAAAATGGGTTTTTCTTTTTTATTGCACTATCAGGTTACAAATCTTCCAAACTCTTATACTCTACCTCCCTTTTAAACATAAATTCAAATTTCAAACTATCTTTTTGTGAATGCATAAAACTGCATGATTTTAAGAGCAGCTAGGTTATATCATGAATGCTTTTCTGCTTAGAAATTTCTTCCACCATATGCTCTAAATTATCTCTCTCAGGTTCAAAGTTTCACAGATCTCTAAGGAAGGAGCAAAATGCTGCCAGTCTCTTTGCTAAAGCATAGCAAGAGTGACCTTTGCTCCAGTTCCCAATAAGTTCCTCATCTTCATCTGAGACCACTTCAGCCTGAGCTTCATGATTCATGTCACTATCAGCATTTTGCCCAATATCATTCAACAAGTCTATAGGAAGTTCCAAAATTTCCCACATCTTCCTGTCTTGTTCTGAACCCTCCAAAATGTTCCAACCTCTGCCTGTTACCCAGTTCCAAAGCTGCTTCCACATTTTGGGGTATCTTTATAGCAGTACCCCATTCTACCTGTACCAATTTACTGTATTACTCCATTTTCAAACTGCCATAAAGAAATACCTGGTTGGAGGGGTCAACATGGCTAACTCGAAACAACAAACAACTGTGGTTGGAAGCTCCCACCAAGAAGAAGGACAAAAACAGTGAATAAATTCTGCACCAGCAACTGAGGTATCCAGATTCTCTCACGGACTGAATAGGTGGTTGGCATAACACATGGAGAGCAAGGAAATGCATGGTGGTGTGATGGCCCACCTGGGAGCCACATGAAGCAAGGAAAGCCCCCACCTCCAGCCAAGGAAGGCAGTGAGTGATTGTGCTACCCTACCTGGGAAACAATGCTTTGTTTACAAATTTGTGCAACTGGCAGGTAAGGAGATCCCCCTTATAAGCCCATGCCATTAGGGCCTTGGAACCCAAGGAGGAAGCTGTGCAGATTCTCTGTAGCCACTCATCTGAGAAAGAATCAATTACAAAAACACTGGAAACTCAAAAATTTAGAATGTCTTTTCTCCTTTAAATGATCACAACACTTCTCCAGCAAGGACACAGAACTGCGGGGAGGCTGAGATGGATGAATTGATGGAAGTAGTACTAAGAAAGTGGGTAATAATAAAGTTTGCTGAGCTAAAGAAGCATGTTCTAACCCAATGCAGTGAAGCTAAGAACCATGATAAAACATTACAAGAGGTATTAACCAGAATAACCAGTTTTGAGAGGAACATAAATGACCTGATGGAGCTGAAAAACACATCACAAGAACTTCACAATGCAACCACATGTATCAATAGCTGAATAAACTCAAGAGGAGGAAAGAATCTCAGAGCTTGAAGACTATCCTGCTGAAATAGGACAGGCAGACAGGAATAGAGAAAAATGAATGAAAAAGGGATAAATTAAACCTTCAAGAACTATGGGATTATGTAAAAAGACTGAACATACGACCAATTGGGGTACCTGAAAAAGACAGAATGAAATAAACTTGGAAAACATACTTCACGATGTCATCCAGGAGATCTTCCCCAACCTAGCAAGACAGGCCAATATTCAAAGTCAGGAAATACAGAGAACCCTGGTAAGATACTCCATGAGATGATCAACCCCAAAACAAATAATCATCAGATTTTTCATGGGCAAAATGAAAGAAAAAATGTTAAAGGCAGCCCCAGATATAGGCCAGGTCACTTACAAAAGGAAGCCCATCAGACCAACAGCAGATCTCTTAGCAGAAACCCCACAAGCCAGAAGAGATTGGGGGACAATATTCAACATTCTTAAAGAAAAGAATTTCAAATCCAGTATTTCATATCTGGCCAAACTAAGCTTTAAATGCAAATGAGAAATATCATCCTTTTTAGACAAGCAAATGCTGAGGGAATTCATCACTATCAGGCCTGCCTTGCAACAACTCCTAAAGGAAGCACTAAATATGGAAAGGAACAACTATTACCAGCCTCTGCAAAAACACACTGAAGTACAAAGACAAGTGAAACTATGAAGCAACTACATCAACAAGTCTGCAAAATAACCAGCTAGCAGCATGATGACAATCAAATTCACACATAACAATATGAACCTTAAATGTAAATGAGCTGAATGGCCCAATTAAGTGATATAGAATGGCAAGCCAGATAAAGAGTCAAGAACATATCTGTGTGCTGTATTCAAGAGATTTGTCTCATGTACAAAGACACACATAGGCTCAAAATAAAGGAATGGAGGAAAATGTACCAAGGAAACGGAAAGAAGAAAAAAGCAGGAGTCACAATCCTCATTTCTGCAAAACAGATGTGAAACCAACAAAGATAAAAACAGACAAAAAAGGACATCACATACTGGTAAAGGAATCAATTAAACAAGAAGAGCTAACTATCCTAAATATATATGCATCCGGCCGGGCGCGGTGGCTCACGTTTGTAATCCCAGCACTTTGGGAGGCCGAGGTGGGCAGATCACGAGGTCAGAAGATCGAGACCATGGTGAAACCCCATCTCTACTGAAAATACAAAAAATTAGCCGGGCGTGGTGGCAGGCGCCTGTAGTCCCAGCTACTCGGAGAGGCTGAGGCAGGAGAATGGCATGAGCCCGGGAGGCGGAGCTTGCAGTGAGCTGAGACTGCACCACTGCACTCCAGCCTGGGCGACAGAGCAAGACTCCGTCTCAAAAAAAAAAAAAAAAATATGCATCCAATACAGGAGCACCCAGATTCATGAAACAAGTTCTGAGAGACCTACAAAGAGACTTAGACTTGGCAAAATAACAGTGGGAGACTTTAACACTCTACTGGCAGTAAGTAAGACAGATTATCGAGACAGAAAATAAACAAGGATATTCAGGACTTGAACTCAGCTCTGGATCAAGTGGATCTGAGAGATATCTACAGAACTCTCTACCTAAAAACAGCAAAATATGTATTCTTCTCAACACCACATGGCACTCTAAAATTGATCATATAATTGGAGGTAAAACACTCCTTGGCTAATGCAAGAGTACTGTAATCATAACAGTCTCTCAGACCACACTGCAATCAAATTAGAACTCAAGATTAAGAAACTCACTTAAAACCAGACAACTACATGGAATTTCACAACCTAATCCTGAAAGACTCATGGGTAAATAAGGAAATTAAGGCAGAAATCAAGAAGTTCTTGGAAACCAATGAGAACAAAGATACAACATACCAGAATCTCTGGGATGCAGGAAAAGCAGTGCTAAGATGGAAATTTATAGCACTAAATGCCCACATCAGAAAGCTGGAAATATCTCAGATCAACACTCTAACATCACAATGAAAGAAACTAAAGAACCAAGAGCAAACAAATGGCAAAGCTAGCAGGAGACAAGAACTAACCAAGATCGGAGTGGAACTGAAGGAGATGGAGACATTAAAACCCTTCAAAAAATCAACAAATTCAGGAGCTGATTTTTAAACATTAATAAAATAGATCACTAGCTAGATAAATATTGGAGTAAAGAGAGAAGAATGAAATAGATACAATGAGAAAGATAAAGGATATATCACCACTGATCTCACAAAAATACAAAAAACCATCAGAGAACATTATAAACAACTATATGCCCATAAACTAGAAAATCTAGAAAAAAGTTAATAAATTGCTTGACACATAAAACCTCCCAAGATTGAACCAGAAAGAAGTTGAATCCCGGAATTGACCAACAAGTTCTGAAGTTGAGGCAGTAATAAATAGCCTACCAACCCCCCCCAAAAAATGCTCAGGACCAGATTGATTTACAGCTGAATTCTACTAGAGGTACAAAGAGGAGCTGGTACCATTTCTTTCAAAACTCTTCCAAACAATTGAAAAGGAAATACTCCTCATTTTATGAGGCCAGCATCATCCAGATACCAAAACCTGGGAGAGATACAACAAAAAATAAAAACTTCAGACAAATTTTCCTTATTAACCTTAATGCAAAAATCCTCAATAAAATACTGGCAAAGTGAATCCAGCAGCACATCAAAAAGCTCATGTACCACAATCAAGTTGGCTTCATCCCTGGGATGCAAGGCTGGTTTAACATATGCAAATCAGTAATTGAAATTCATGAATCATAAACAGATCTAAAGACAAAAACATGATTATCTCAATAGATGCAGAAAAGACCTTCGATAAAATTTAACATCCCTTTATGTTAAAAACTCTCAGTAAACTAGGAATTGATGGAATATATCTCAAAATAATAAGAGCCATTTATTACAAACCCACAGCCAATATCATATTAAATAGGCAAAGATGGAAACATTCCCCTTGAAAATTACCACTCCTATTCAACATAGTGTTGGAAGTTCTGCACAGGGAAATTGGGCAAGAAAAAAACTAAAGTGTATTAAATAGGAAGAGAGGAAATCAAACTGTCTGCAGATGACATAATTCTATATCTAGAAAACCCAATCTCATTCAAAATGAGATTTTTGTGGGGCCATAGAGCAAAACCATATCATTCCACCCCTGGCCCCTCCAAATCTCATGTCCTCACATTTAAAAACCAATCATGTCTTCCCAACAGTCCCCCAAAGTCTTAATTCATCTCAACATTAACCCAAAAGTCCACAGTCCAAAGTCTCATTTGAGACAAAGCATGTCCCTTTTGCCTATAAGCTTGTAAAATCAGAAGCAAGCTAGTTACTATGTAAATACAATGAGGGTACAGGCATTGAGTTAATACAGCTGTTCCAAATGGGAGAAATTGGCCAAAACAAAGTGGTTACAGGGCTCATGCAAGTCCAAAATCCAGCATGGCAATCAAATTTTAAAGCTCCAAAATGATCTCCTTTGATTCCAGGTCTCACATCCAGTTCACACTGACGTAAAGGTGGGTTCTCATGGTCTTGGGCAGCTCCACCCCTGTGGCTTTGCAGGGTACAGCTTCTCTTCTGGATGCTTTTATGGGCTGGCATTGAGTGTCTGCAGCTTTTCCAGGTGCACGGTGGAAGCTGTCAGTGAATCTACTATTCTGGGGTCTGGAGGATGATGGCCCTCTTCTCACAGCTCCACTAGGTGGTGCCCCATAGAGATTCTGTTTCCGGGCACTGACAAGAGCTCTGCAAGAGCACCATCGCTCCAGTTCCCAACAAGTTTCTCATTTCCATCCGAGACCACCTCAGCCTGGATTTCATTGTCCATATCATTATCAGCATTTTTTATCAAAGTCATTCGACAAATCTCTAGGGAGTTCCAAACTTTCCCAAGTTTTTCTGTCTTCTTCTGAGCCCTCCAAACTGTTCCAGCCTCTGCCTGTTGCCCAGTTCCAAAGTTGTTTCCACATTTTCGAGTATCTTTTGAGCAACGCCCCACTCTACTGATACCAATTTATTGTATTAGTTCAATTTCACACTGTTGATAAAGACATACTCGAGACTGGGAAGAAAAAGGGGTTTAACTGGACTTACAGTTCCACATGGCTGGGGAGGCCTCTGAATCATGGTGGGAGGCAAAGGGCACTTCTTACATGGTGGCAGCAAGAAAAAGTGAGGAAGATGCAAAAGTGGAAACCCCTGATAAAACCCTCAGATCTCATGAGACCTATTCACTACCATGAGAAAAGTATGGGGGAAATCGCCACCATGACTCAAATTGTGTATGGTATTCAGTGGTATTAAGTGCATTCATATTATTGTGTAACCATAATCATCATCAATCTCCAGGATCACTGTTTTCATCTTGCAAAACTGAAACTCTGTACCCAGTAAACAAGAGCTCCCTATTCTCTCCTAAGCTCCTGGAAGCAACTTTTCTACTTTCTGTTTCTATAATTTTAACTACTTTAAGTACCTCATAGAAGTGGAATGACATAGTATTTGACCTTTGTGATTGACTTATTTCACTTAGTATAATGTTCTCAAGATTCACCCATGTAGCATATGTGATAGTTTCCTTCCTCTTTAAAAACTGAATAATATTCCATCACATATATATACCACATTTTTATCCATTTATTTTTGGAAACTCAGATTAGTTCCAGGTTTAAGCTATTATAAATTATACTGCTATGAACATGAGTGTACACATATCTCTTCAAGAACGTACTTTTAATTCTTTTAGGCACATATCCAGATATGGAATTACTACATTACACGGTAATGCTATTTTTTTTCACAACTGCCATACTGCTTTTGAAATTGGATGCAACCTTAGGTGCACTTTCCCACCAACAGTGCACAAGGCTTCTAAACTCTCCACATCCTCATCTATATTTTTTATTTTATCCCCCTTTTTTTTGGATGGTAGCCATCCTGTTGTATGTGAAGTGGTATTTCATGGTGGTTTTGATTTGCATTTCCCTAACAATTAGTGATGTTGAGCATTTTTTATGTGCATATCTTCTTTGGTGAAATGTCTACTCAAGTATTTTACCATTGCATTAGTTGGGAATCTGTAAAAAAAGTAGTAAGGCAGAAAGCAACTTCAAACTTCCTCGTTATATTCAAACCTTCAATAAATTGAATTGTGCCTACCCAGATTGGAGAGAGCTATCTGCTTTAGTCAGTTCACCAATTCAAATGCTAATCTTTTCTGGAAACATCCTCACTGACACACCCAGAAATAATTTTTAACTAGATATTTGGGCATCCTGTGGTCAAGTTAGTTTGACACATTAAATTAGCCATCACACCCATTTTTGAATCAGGTTGTTGTTTTCTGTTATTGAGTTTCAAGGGCTCTCTATATATTTGAATATTAACTCCTTATCAGTTATACAGTTGGCAAATATTTTCACCCATTTCATAGACTGTCATTTCACTTCTCGACAGTGTCCTTTGATGCATAGAAATTTTTAATTTCTACAAGTTGAATTTATTTATTTTTATTTTTGTTGCCTGTACTTTTGGTGTCATATTCATAAAATTATTGTTAAATCTAATGTGATAAAACTTTTGCCCTATGTTTTCTTCTGTAAGTTACATAATTTTAGCTCTTATGTTTAGCTATTTCATTCATTTTGAGTTAATATTTTTGCATGATGGCTGGTAAGGGCCCAGTGTAATACTTTTGAACATAGGCATCCAGTTTTCCCAGCATAATTTGTTGAAATTACTGTCCATTTTTTATTGCATGGTCTTGACACATTGTCAAAAATAATTTGACCATATATATAATGATTTATTTCTCGGCTTTTATTTTTTCTATTCCATGGATCCATATGTCTGTCTTTATGCCAGTACCACACCATTTTGATTACTGTGGCTTTGTAATACATTTTGTAATAAGGAATTGTAAGACCTACAACTTTGTCCTTTTTAAAGATTGTTCTGGCTATTTTAGCCCCTTGAGATTCCACATAAGTTTCAGAATAGATTTTTCTATTAATAAAAAAGCATCATTGGCATTTGATAGAGTTTACATTGAATCTGTAGATTACTTTGTGTTGTATTGACATTTTAACAATATTAGGTCTCTCAATCCATGAACATGGGTTTTCCCTCTATTTATTTATATCTCCTTTAATTTCTTTCAGCATTATTTTATAGTTTTCATTTATAACTGTTTCACCTCTTTCATTGATTCCTGAGTATTTTATTCTTTCAGATGCTCTTATAAATGGAGTTGTTTTCTTAATTTTATTTTTGAATAGCTCGTTATTAATGTACAGAATGCAACTGGTTTTTCAATATGAAAGCATTTTATTTCTTTTTCTAGCCTAATTGAACTTGCTAGGACCTTGGATAATACGTTGAATAGAATTGGCAAAAGTAGGCATCCCTGCGTTGCTCCTGAACCTAGAGGAAAAGCTTGCAATATTTCATGTTTGAGTATGATGTTTGCTGTTGGTTTTCTGATAAAAATTTTATTGTGTTGAGGTAATTTTCTTCTATTCATTGTGTAATGTTTTTATTATGAAAGTGTTGAATTTGGTTAAATGCTTTCCGCATCAATTGAGATGATCTTATGGTTTTTTTTTCACTCTGCTAATGTGGTGTATTACATTAATCAATTTTTAAATGCTGAACCATTTGGCATTTCAAGAGTAAATCCTATTTGTTCATAGTGTGTAAACATTTTAATATGCTGTTAAATTCAGTTTGCTAGTTATTTTACTGATGATTTTTGCAGCAATAGTCGTAATGAATGTTGATGTGTAGTTTTCTTTTCTTATAGTGCTGTTTTCTGGTTTTGGTGTCAGGGTAATTCTAGCCCAATAGAGCAAGTTAGCAAGCATTCTCTCCTTTCATTTTTGTTTTAGAAAAGTTGGAAGAAGATTGATGTTAATTTTTTTTAATGATTGGGAGAATTCACCAGTGAGGCTATGAAGTCCAGTACTCTTATTTTGGGAAATATTTTTTATTACTGATTCAATATCCTTCTATTTAGATTTTCTATTTTTTTCATAATTTAGACTTGATAACTCATGTTTCTAGGAATTTGTACATTCAATTTATGTTATTGAATTTGTTGGTGTACAACTGTTTGTAGTACTTATAATTATTTTTGTTTCTATAGAATTAGTAGTAACATACTCATTTTTGTTTCTGATTTTAGTAATTTCACTCGTCTCTCTTTTTTCTTTGTCAGTCTAGGTAATTTGTTAATTTTGTGTGTGGTTAATATGGCATCAACTTGATTCAATTGAAGGATGCAAAGTATTGTTCCTGGGTGTGTTTGTAAGGGTGTTGCGGAAGGAGATTAACATTTGAGTCAGTGGACTGGGAGAGGCAGAGCCACCCTCAATCTGGGTGGACACCATCTATTCAGCTGCCAGCATGGCTAGAATAAAGCAGGCAGAAGAAAATGAAGACCGCAGACTTGCTGAGTCTTCCGGCCTTCATCTTTCTCCCATGCTGGATGCTTCCTGCCCTTGAACATCGGGCTCCGAGTGCTTCACCTTTTGGATTCTTGGACTTACACAAGTGGTTTGCCAGGGGATCTCTGGCCTTTGGCCACAGATGGAAGGCTGCATTATTGGCTTCTTTACTTTTGAGGTTTGGGGACTTGAACTGGCCTTCTTGCTCCTCAGCTTGCAGATGGCCTATTGTGGGAGTTCACCTTATGATCATGAGTCAATACCGCTTAATAAACTCCCTTTCACATATACATCTATCCTATTAGTTCTGCCCCTCTAGAGAACCCTGACTAATACAATTTTTAAGCATTTTTATTTTTAATTGTTATGGATACATAATAGTTGTACATGTTTGTCAGGTAAAGGTGACATTTTGATACAAGCATATAGTATGTAATGATCACGTTGGGGTAATTGGAATGTTTATCACCTCAAGCATTTATCATTTTTTTGTGGTAGGAGCATTCCAATTTTACTCTTTTCGTTATTTTGAAACATACAACAAATTATTGTTAACTCTAGTTACCCTGTTGTGAATTCAAATACTAGATCTTATTCTTTCTATCAAACTTTATTTTTGTACCCATTAACCATCCCCACTTTACCCTTTCCTCTTCACTAACCTTCCCAGCTTTTGGTAACCATCATTCTACAACCATTATCTGAATGATATAAAAAAACTAGAGGACATTATGGTAAGTCGAGTAAACCAAGCACAGAATGAAAAAAAAGCACATGTTCTTGCTCGTATGTGGAAGCTAATAAAAACAAATTGAGCTCATGGAGACAGAGAGTAGAAGGTTTATTGATTTTTTTTTCAAAGAACCAACTTTTGGTTTTATTGATTTTCTCTAGTTTTTCTGTTCTCGATTTTCTTTATCTCTGTTATATTATGTATTATTTCTTTCCTTTAGCTAGTTTATCATTTTGTTTATTTTTCTTTTTCTAGTTTGTTAAATGACAAAGTTTGGTTGTTGATTTGAGATCTTTCTTGATTTTTTTTTGAATGCAAACATGTATAGCTTTTAATTTGCCCCTTACCACTGTATTTGCTGGTTCTTATAAGTGTTAGTATGTTGTGTTTTCATTTTTATTCATCTCTAAGTATTTTCTAGTTTCTCTTGTAATTTCTTCTTTAATTCACTGGTTGTTTAACAGCATGTTGTTTAATTTCCACACATTTGTGATTTTCGTTTTTTATTCTGTTACTGATGTTTAACTTCATCTCGTTGCAGTTAAAAAAGCTATTTTGTTGTTTCATATGTATTTTAAAAAATATTGAGACTTTATTTGTGACCTAACATATGGTGTATTCTCAAAAATGTCCCTGTGCACTTGATAAGAATGTTCTGTTGTTATTATTTTGTGTCCTGTATACTTGTTAGATTTAGGTGGTTTACTGTGTTGGCCAAGCTCTCTATTTTTAAATTTACCTTCTGTCTGTTTGTTCTTATTGACAGTGGGATATTGACCTTTCTGACTATAATTGTAGAAATTATTCACAGTGGGATACTGACCTTTCTGACTATAACTGTAGAAATGTGTATTTCTCCCTCCAAGTCTGTCAATTTTTGCTTTATATGTTTTGATGATCTGTTATTAAGTATGCAAGTGATTACAAGCTTTATATTTTTTGTGTTGAAACTGTTATGAATTGGTGATATCCTTCCTTGTTGCTTATATATATATTTTTTAATTTAAATCCCATTTTATCTGATATTAGTACAGTCATCCCTGCTCTTTTTTGGTTACTCTTTGCCTGGAATATAATTTTCCATTTTTTTCACTTTCAACCTATTAGTGTCTTTGAATCTAAAGTGAGTTTCTTTGAATCTAAACTGAATTTGTTTTTCATATATATAAATTATGTTTTTATAATCCATTCTGCTATTCTCTATTTTTATTTTAATGTAAAGTTTTAATCCATTTACATTTAAGTAATTACTAATAAGAAAGAGAGGGACATCTGTCATTTTGCTGTTTGTTTCCTATATGCCTCATAGGTTTTCTGTCTCTAATTTCTTGCATTACTATTTCTTGTATTTAGTTGATATTTTATAGTAAATATTATGATTTGTTCATTAATTTATTTTGTGGATATTCTATAACTTTTCTTAGTAGTTACTATCAGGATTACATTTAATATTCTAAAGTTATAACACTCTAATTTGAATTTATATTAGCTTACTTTCAATAACTTACACAAACTTGGCTTATTTTCAGCACTATCTCAACCTGTTTTAGTTATTCATGCCACAAAATTACACATTTGTGCATCGTGAATTCAAAAACTTAAACCAGTAGTCATTTTTAATGCATTGTTCTCTTTTTTTAGGGTTAAAAAACAGATTCAGGGCTGGGTGCAGTGGCTCATACCTGTAATCCTAGAACTTTGGGAGGCTGAGGCGGGCGGATCACTTGAGGTCAGGAGTTCGAGACCAGCCTGGCCAACATGGGGACACCCTGTTTCTACTAAAAATACAAAAAAATTATCCAGGTGTGGTGGTGGGCGCCTGTAGTCCCAGCTACTCAGGAGGCTGAGGCAGCAGAATGGCGTGAACCTGGGAGGCAGAGCTTGCAGTGAGCCAAGATCGTGCCACTGCACTCCAGCCTGGGAAACAGAGTAAGACTCCATCTCAAAATAAAAAAAAAAAACAACCAGATTCAGGAGTTACATGTGCTAGATTGTTGCATGGGTATATTGTGAAAATAGCGAAAATAAAAAAGAAAGAAATATAATTGAATCTCTAAATTGCTTTGGACAGTGTGGCCATTTTGACAATATTAATTTTCCCTCTCCATGAGCATAAAATGTATTTTTATTTGTTTGTGTCATCTCTCATTTCTTTAAGCAGTGTTTTGTCATCCTCATTGTAGAGATTTTCCACCTCCTTGGTTAGCTGTATTCCTAGGGGTTTTATTCTTTTTGTGGCTATTGTGAATTGGATTGTGTTCTTGATTTGGCTCTTAGTTTGGCTGTTGTTGGTGTATAGGAATGCTACTGATTTTTTGTACATTGATTTTGTATCCTGAAACTTTAAATACAAAGTTGTATATCAGATCATGAAACCTTTGGGCAGAGAGTAGAGGGTTCTCCAAGTATAGAATCATATTGTCTGCCAAGAGGGATAGTTTGACTTCCTGTCTGCCTATTTGGATGCCTTTTATTTATTTCTCTTGACTGATTGTTCTGGCCACGATTTCCTTCCAGGGCTTCACTTTTATGTTGAATGAAAGTTGTGTGAGAGAGCATCCTTGTCTTGTTCCTGTTGTCAACGGGAATGCTTCCAGCTTTTGCCTATTCAGTATTATTTTCACTATGTATTTTTCATAGATGGCTTTTATTATTTTGAAGTATGTGCCTTCAATGCCTAGTTTGTTGAGAATTTTTAACATGAAGTTTTATTGAATTTTATCCAAATACTTTTCTGCATCTATCGAGATGATCATGTAGTTTATGTTTTTAGTTCTGTTTATGTGATGAATCACATTTGTTGATTTGTGTATGTTAAATTAATTTTGCATCCCAGGAATAAAGCCTACTTGATTGTGGTGGATTATGTTTTTGATGTGCTGCTGGATTTTGTTTGCTTGTATTTTGTTGAGTATTTTTGGCATTTATATTCATCAAGAATATTGGCCTAAAGTTTTCTTTTTTGTTGGGTCTCTGCCAGGTTTTGATATCAGAAGGATTCTGGTCTCATTGAATGAGTTAGAAAGTAGTCCCTCCTCCTCAATTGTTTGCAATAGTTTCAAGAGAAATCGTACCAGCTTCTTTTTATATGTTTGGTAGAACTCAGCTGTCAATCTGTGTGGTCCTGGGATTTTTCTAGTTGGCTTTGGATTAATTATTTGATTTCAGAAATTGTTATTAGTCTGTTTGGGGATTCAATCTCTTCCTGGTTCAGTCTTGGGAGGTTGTATGTTTCCAGGAATGTATCAATTTCTTCTAGGTTTTCTAGTTTGTGTTCATAGAGGTGTTCATAGTAGACCCTGAGGATTTTTGTATTTCCGTGGGGTCAGTGGTGATATCCCCTCTGTCATATCTGATTGTGTTTATTTGGATCTTCTCTCTTTTTTACTTTATTAGTCTGGATAATGATCTATTTCATTAATTCTTTCAAATAACCAGCTCCTGGTTTCATTGATCTTCATATGGTTTCTTGGATCTCAGTTTCCTTCAGTTCAGCTCTGATTTTGATTATTTCTTGTCTGCTGCTAGCTTTGGAGTTAGTTTGCTCTTGCTTCTGTATTTCCTCTAGATGTGATGTTAAGTTGTCAATTTGGGATCTTTCTAACTTTTTGATGTGTGAATTTGTGCTATAAACTTCCCTCTTAACATGTCTTTGGTTATGTCCCAGAGATTGTGAGATGTTGTATCTTTGTTCTCACTAGTTTCAAATAATTCATTGATTTTTGCCTTAATTTCAGTATTTACCTAGATGTCATTCAGGAGCATGTTGTTTAATATTCATTTAATCATATGGCTTTGAGTGATTTTCTTAGCAGAGATTTCAATTTTTATTCTATTTTGGTCCAACGATGTGGTAGGTATAATTATATATTTTTTGTATTTACTGAGGGTTGTTTTACGACCAATTATATAGTCAATTTTAGAGTATGTGCTATGTGCAGATGAGAAGAATGTATGTTCTGTTATTTTGGGGTGGAAGTTCTATAGATGTCTATTAGGTCCATTTCATCAAGTGTCGAGTTAAAGTCCTGAATATGTTATTTTAGTTTTTTTAAGCTATTATGTTATCACATGTGTGTAGTAATATCTCATTGTGGTTTTAATTTATATTTTTCTAATGGCTAATTATGTTAAACATAATTTTATATGTTTATTTTCCATATGTATATCTTATTTTGTAAAGTATTTTTTTTTATATCCTTTGCCCATTTTTGAAATTAGAATGTTGGGGGTTTTTGTACTATTCAATTTTAAGGATTCTTAGTAAATTCTGCATACAAGTTCTTTGTCAGATTTATGACTTGAAAAGCATTTTCTCTTAGTCTGTGGCCTTTTTATTCTTCTAACATTATATTTTGAAAAGTGTGCATTGCTAATTTTGATAAAGTCCAATGTGTCATTTTTTTCTTTCAATGACTGAGCTATCAACGTTGTATCTGATAAGTTTTTGCCTAAGCCAAGTTCACAAAGATTTCTCTTAGTTTTCTTCTAGAACTCTATTTTAAGTGTTTTTAATTAATTGGATTTTTTTTAAAAATTATGTATATATATATGCACACACATTATATATGTGTATATACACACATATATGTATATACACACACAAACACATATATAATAGGTATGTATGAGATGAATGTGGCCTGTGAGCTGCATTTAATTATCTGTGATCTAGAGTCTAACCCAAAAACTATCAATAGAAAAAAGAACTCCCCTTACTCTAGGGCAATCAAATGGCACCATGAAAGACAAGTAATTTAAAAGTAGTATAAGTTTTATTATTACAATGAACATTAAATATTTAACCATTAAAAGGATAGAATACGTACTGCTGCTTTTACTGATTTGGCCATTGGAAAATAAACATTCAAAATCAGTAAATATAAACTAAGCTAATTAAATATCAGAAAGCAAATTTATTTCAAATGTAGCTTTCTACTTCAGTTATTTTTCAATACTGTTCAAGTTTCAGTTTTGAATTCGCATTTTAACATGGATTTTGGTAACTTTCTGTGTATTCTCCAAAAAAGTTAAAAAATGCAACACAGCAGCTGGGCGCAGTGGCTCACACCTGTAATCCCAGCACTTTGGGAGGCCGAGGCAGGCAGATCACAAGGTCAGGAGACCAAGATCATCTTGGCTAACACAGTGAAACCCCGTCTCTACTAAAAATACAAAAAAATTAGATGGGCGTGGTGGCGGGCAGCTGTAGTCCCAGCTACTTGGGAGGCTGAAGCAGGATAATGGCGGGAACCTGGGAGGTGGAGCTTGCAGTGAGCCAAGATCGCGCCACTGCACTCCAGCCTGGGCGACAGAGCCAGACCCCGTCTCAAAAAAAAAAAAAAAAATGCAACACAGTGTACCCAATTTACGTATGTAGGAATCTTCTTTTATAAAGCATAGATTTAAAAATAATTCACTGACAGTATTAATCACTACAAAAGTACTGGAAATAATAACGTTTCTGATATTAGTTCTATACCTACATGCTAAACAGGAGAAAAAAGATTTTAAGTACAATTAGGCAATAATTCCATTGTTCATGTTCCTTTCTATGGAGTTTATGACTAGCTTGAAGAGCCATGAAAAATAGAGAGTGAATGATGTTTAATGATCCAAGTTATTAAATGCCTAAAAAGGAACCACAATGTCAGGTATCATTGCCTTCATGAATGTCCACTGCTATAAGAATAACACTTGAAGTTTATCTTTTGCATACATTTCCAAATTAATATACCTTATCCTGTGGGAAAAAAATCAAAAATTAATATTTTTGGGGATCCGATCTGTCTGTTGGCATTTTTGTTCCTCACTTCTAATAAATGAACCAGTTTCACTATAATTAAAGTGTCATATTAATAATTAACCTTTAGGTGACACAGCAAAATCAGTAATGAATTTGAGCTAGGAGAAACTCTACTTTCAAATATTAGAGGACTAATAATTAATTTTAAATATGTTCTAGAAATCTGAAAGATATATTTCATTTGAGAGGACAAATAATGAGAAGTTTAAAGTGTAGACATCACAGCATAGAGAGTAATGAATCAGATAGAGGTGGCCATCGAGTCATAATATATCAGTTCTTTTCCTTGTCCAACCTTAAATTTTAAGACAGCCTTTACCCCAGGGGAATGAAAGAAACAGCTCTGCCTCAATTTTGCCTAGATTTGGAAATGTATAAAAAAAGGTAGTCCAGTGTGTTTTGAATGTGACATAATGATAGATATTGTAGTTTATGGTTCCAAGAATGGAAAGCTGTGATCTAAATTAGAATCAATAACCTGCTATATTTGTTAGATATCACCACTTATACATGAATATTGAAAAATGGCCGTATCAAGCAATGGAGAAAGCACATTATACAAACTGTATGCTTATTGCTTCCTTAAACATCAGATCAACCATTGGTGTTATATTAGTTGGCATGGCATTCATTCATTTTATATAGCGCTCATCTACTATTATCTTATTTTCTTTTATTATTAAGATTCCATCTGTTTAACTAAAATACCTATGCTTTATAATATTTATTTGAAAAATGCAAGATAGATTTGGAGACAGATGGAGACTGTACAAAGAAAACTATAAAGAGAATACGTAGTGGATGGGGATGAACTGACAAATCAGGACCATTCAAATTATTCAAATCAAGGCAAAGATTCAAAGGGATGAAAGTTCGAATTCTTCCTTTACTAAAATACCTGTATATAATTTAAACATGTTGGATTAAAAATGTAATATTCTTCTTATTTTAAAAGTAGACATTACAAAATAATAACAGACTGAGATAATTTATTTTATTAAGGCATTACCAATACACTAAAGTATTTAGATTTGTTATAAACCAAAATAAAGTTATCTCAGAGGCTAAAATATAAAGTTGTGAAAAGTTAAAACATTTAAATATTTCAGGGGCAATCTAAAAACAATTATGAATGGAAAGAGAGAAAATTTTAATAATTATTATGTATTGAGCTCTGTTGTTTATTGGCACTCTATTTATTTCCACAAGCTTTAATCCTATAGGTTTTATTATTCCATAATTTTTTTTAATATGAAGAAAGTGAGGCTAGAAATGCTAAACAAATTCCTCAAGAGATCCTTCAACGGAAGCATTGAGTTACAGCCTATATTGTGAGCCAGGTTGAAAACTGCTAAGTCCCCAGAGTGTGAGAGGAGGATAAACTGTCTCCAGGATATATACTCCCACTGGGGAACCTGGAAATCCAGGCCACGGGGGAAGTCCTTAACCCTACCCAGTGCTGGAGCTAATTTAGTGACTGGTGGGGAGTATATGAGAAGCAGTGTCAGGACAGACTTTACATGCATTCCCAGTCTCCATCAGGGATGGAGGAAAGCCATTCTTGATCCTACCTTACAAGGACCTCATAGAAATCAGCGAGCTAACTTAGGTGGTGTTCATAGACAGAGAGAAGCTCCTAACTGAGATTTGTGATATGATCTCAAGTGGGGACAAACCTCCTTGGCCAGAACCAAGGGGAGAGTGGGAAGTATGCCGCAGCCATGGGCACAGGAGCTGGATGTTCCTGCCTTGCAGACAGACCAGAAGGGTCATGACCTGAAAGCTGTGATGACTGTTTCCTCAGGGAAAGCTTATGGCCTGGTGCAGTTTTGAGTTCTGAGTGCAGACTGTCTGGAACCTAGCGAGCTGCTGCTATTGGAATACTATGGGGGCAAAACCTGCCTTGCCAAGTGCATGGGAGCTATGTGGGCTTTACTGCCACCTGGTGCTCCCCAATACCTATACAGGCTCTTCTGTGCAGCAGAGGCAGCTTCAATCCTCCCTGGAACATTAGCCCTGTGGCCAGAGAATCACTCTGTCATCCACACCAGGGCTGCTGATTTTGCCTACTTGTGGAGAAACAGAGCATGGACTTGCCTGACACATCCCCCACCTGATTTGCCCCTCCACACACAGTGAGTTAGCTCGCTGATTTCTATGAGGTCCCTGTAAGGTAGAATCAGGAATGGCTTTCTTCCATCCCTGATAGAATCTGGGAATGCATGTGGAGTCTGTCCTGACACTGCTTCTCATATACTCCCCACCACTCACTAAATCAGCTTAACACAAGGAAGCTTAACACAAAGGACTGAAAATTTCAGAGCTCTATGACCCTCCTCATTGCCTGAGTCACCAGAGTACCTCCCCTGGGTAACATAAGGGCAAGCACAAATCCCACTGCTACCACTGCAGCTGGTGCTCTTTTGCAAGCACCACCTTCTGGCTGGAGCCCAACTGACATGGTCCATTATAGCATCTGCAAGCACGATAATAGCATGCAGGAAGGAGACAACTTGTGCATGACCTCAGCTATCACTGTTGCCTGCATCACCCTGGCTAACTATGAGGTCCTGAGTCTGTCCATGTGACCAGTTCACTACTGCTACAACTAGCATTTGAGAAAGCCAACACACTAACGCTATTTATAACCAAATAATCTCACAGAATCCACATTGCTCCCCTGCCTCCCCCATCAGAGCTGGTGTTGGTACCCGCTCTGAGGACAGATCACATCATTAGATTTCTTGCAAACATTCTCAAGCACCAGCCTGGAGTGAGGCAGCCCCACTGGGTAGCTAGACCCAGAGGAGCTGAAGCACCCATAGTGGTCTGGTGCTTAGGGACTTCTACTCCTAGGGGAAGGGAGAGTGCACCACATCAAGGGATCACCCCATGGGCCAAAAAATTTAGATGGCAGGCCTCGAGTCCCCCAAATTTCTTCTTGTGAGAAGTTTCTTTCAGCAGAGGCACAGGTGCAAAGCTGTGCTCAGTAGGGTAAGTATGAAGCGTCACCTCAGCAGTCAGGCAGTCCTGGAGCTTGTGAAGGCTCTTGGAGAGAGGTTTCCTCTGCCCCTCATCCACCACTGCAGACCCAGCTGGGGCTTCTTCCATGAGAGCTCAGCACAGGTGCACCTGGAGGTAGCCCTTCTGGAACAATTTAGGTTACTGCATTCCCACAGGACGAGTGCCCTCTAAGTTCAGGCTTGAAGGAGGAGTAGTCACAATCACTCTCTGCATAAAACATTAGCATTCCTGCAAACGAAAAGAGGTAGGTTGCTAATCTGAACAGCAATTACACTGGGTTAGGAGTGTGACTGGGAGGTGAATTGCTTTTCTGCTGTCCCAGCATGGGAGCTGAGGAGGCTCTCTAATTTTCCCCTGAAAAGGTCTCAGTGTGTTTCACTGAAAGCTTCCCCAGCCACCTCTGTCATGGTGGGGACCTCTGCCCAGCACTGGGTCCTAAATTTACCCGCCTGCTTTAGCCACATCTCGTTTTTACTTGTGTGAGCACATTACTACTATAACCAACATCTGAGAAAGTCATCATACAAAGACTCTCTACAGCCAAGGAACTCATACAGAGTCCCACCCTTACAAGCACCAAGAGCAGAATTAGGCTACAATAAATGATACAAATTAAAGTCACATCCTTTGTTGGGGGGGCGGGGGCGAATATACATTTAACAAAATTCAAAATAAAAAATACATTTAAGAATAATTAGAAGAAAGAGTACCTAAATGAGAAGGAGCAAGAAAAATAATTCTGGCAATATGACAAAACAGGATTATATAACACCCCCAAAATATCACAGTAATATGCCTGCAATGGATCTAAAACAAGATGAAACATTTGAAATACCAGATTAAGATTTCAAAAGGTTGATTATTAAGTTACTGAAGGAAATACAAGGGAAAGGTGAAAACCAACATAAAGAAAAAAATTCAGGTTATAAATTTAAAAAAATTCTAAAGAAATAGAAATTTTAAAGAAAAACCAATTAGAACTTCTGGAAATAAAAGACACATTAAGGGAATTACAAAATGCAGTGGAAAGTCTAACAATACACAAGAACAAGTAGAAGAACGATTTTGGGAGCTCAAAGACAGGCTTTTAAGTTAACCAAATCTGATAAAAATAAAGAAAAAAGAATTATAAGAAATAAACAAAGTCTCCAAAGAATATGAGATTATGTCAAATGGCCAATCCTAAGAATCATTGGTATTCCTGAGAAAGAAGAAGAAGCAAAAAGTTTAGAAAACTAATAATTGAGGAACACTTGCCTGGCCTTGCTAGAGGTTTAGATGTCCAAATACTAGAAGCACAAAGAATCCTGAGGGATTCATTGCAAAAAGGAAATTCCCAAGGCATATATATCAGGGTATCTAAAGTCAATATGAAGGAAAAAATTCCAAGGGCAGTGAGATAAAAGTGTCAGGTAACCTATAATTGAAAAGCTATCAGACTAATAGCAGACTTCTCAGTAGAAACAATACAAGCCAGATAAAAATGGAGTCCTAGTCTTAGCCTCCTTCAACAGAATAAATTATGGCCAAGAATTTTGTATTCAGCAAAATTGTTTTATAAGTGGAGAAAAATAGTTTTTTTAGACAAGCAAACGAAATGCTAAAGGAATTTCTCAATATCAGATCATCCCTACAAGAAATGCTAAAAAGGAGTTCTAAAGCTTGAAACAAAAGGTTCATATGCACCAGAATAGAACTGCTTTGAAGCATAAAACTCATAGATTTATAAAATAATAACACAATGAAGAAAACAAAATATCTAGGTAACAATCAACATGATGACTGCAACAGTACCTCACATCTCAAGGTTAACATTGAATGTAAATAGTCTTAATGCTCCACTGAAAAGATACAGATTGGTGGAATGGATAAAATATCACAAACCAAATATCTACTGTTTTCAAGAGACTCAGCTAATACGTAAGAATCCTTATAGTCTCAAGATCAAAGGGCATATAAAGATATTTCGTGCTAATGGAAACCAAAGCCAGCAGGAGTAGCTATTCTTATATCAGATAAAACAGACTTTAAAACAACAATAAAAAAAGACAAAGAAGGTCATTATATAATGATCAAAGGTCAATCCAACCAAGAAGACATTAAAATCCTAAATATATATGCACCTAATTCTGGAGCTCCCAGATTTATAAAACAATACTAACTAGGTTTAAGAAAAGGGATAGAGAGCAACACAATAATAGTGGAAAATTTCAACACTCCACTGATTGTATTAGACACATCATGGAGACAGAAAGTCAACAAAGAAACAGTGGACTTAAACTTCTCTCTAAAACAAAAGGACCTAACACATATTTACAGAACATTCTACCCCAAAACTACAGAATATACATTCTTCTCATTAGCACATGGAACATTCTTTTAGATAGACTAAGTCATAGGCCATGAAATAAATCGGAATAAATTTAAATAAATCAAAATTATATTAGGTATCTTCTAGGATCACATTAGAATAAAACTATAAATCAACTCCAAAAGGAACTACACAAATACATGGAAATTAAACAATTTACTCGTGAATGCTTTTTGCATTAACAATGAAATCAAGATAGAAATTTAAAAAATTTTAAAGTATATGTTTATAGTAACACAAGTTAGCAAAACCTATGAGATACAGCAAAAGCAGAGCTAGCAGGAACATTTATGGCACTAAATGCCTACATCAAGAAGTCTGAAAGATCACAAATTGACAACGTTACATAACACCTTAAGGAACTAGAGAAACAAGAACAAAAAAGCCCCAAAGCTAGCAGAAAAAAATAAATAACAAAGAACAGAGCAGAACTCAATGAAATTAAAACAACAACAAAAAACCAATACAAAAAACAATGAAACAAAATCTTGGTTCTTGGAAAAGATCAATAAATTTGATAGATTTTTAGTTAGATTAATCAAGTAAAGAAGAGAGAAGATTCCAAGTAGCTCAATTAAAAATGAAAATCGAGACATTACAATCAACACTACAGATATACAAGAGATCATTTGAGACTACTATGAACACCGCTATGCCCACAAATTAGAAGATCTAGAGGAACTGGATGAATTTCTAGAAACATACAAACCTCTTAGATTGAATCAGGAAGAAAAATAAATCCTGAACAGACCAAAAACAAGAAGTGAGATTGAATCAGTAACAAAAAAATTGCCAACAAACAAATGTCCTGGACCAGATGAATTCACAGCCAAATTCTACAATACATTCAAAGAATAATTGGTACCACTTCTAGTGAAATTATTCAAAAATATGGAGAAAGAGGAAATCCTCTGTGACTCATTCTGTGAAGCCAGTATTACTCTGATATCAAAACCAGAAAAGGACATAACAACAATAACAACAACCCTACAGACAGATATCCCTGATTAATATAGATCCAAAAATCCTTAACAAAATACTAGCCAATCAAATCAATGAGCACATCTAAAAGATAATTTACTGTGATCAAGTTGATTTCCTCCTAGGGATGCAGGGATGGCTCAACATACAGAAGTGAATAAATGTGACTCATCACATAAAAAGAATTAAGAATAAAAACCATATAATCATCTCAATAGAAGCAGAAAAAGCATTTGATAAAGTGCGGCATCATTTTATGATAAAATTGTCAACAAACTAGGCATGAAAGAAACATATCTCAAAATATTAATAATAAAAGCGATCTATGACAAACCCACAGCCAACGTCACACTGAATGGGGAAAAGTTGAAAGTATTCCCCCTAAGAACTGGAACAACACAAGGATGCCCACTTTCATCACTTCTATTCAACCTAGCACTGGAAGTCCTAGCCAGAGCAATCAGGCAAGAGAAAGAAATAAAGGACATTCACATTGTAAATGAGGAAGTTATACTCTCTGTTTGCTAATGATATGATCCTACGACTAGAAAACTCCTAAGTCTCTACCAAAAGACTCCTAGATTTAATAAATGAATTCAGTAAAGTCTCAGGTTATAAATCAATATACACAAATCAGTAGCATTGTTATACACCAACAACGACCAAACTGAGAATCAAATAAAGATCTCAATTCCTTTTACGATAGTTAGAAAATAATAAAATATCTAGGAGTATACCTAACAAAGAGGTGAAAGATCTCTACAAGGAGAACTACAAAACATTGATGAAAGAAATCATAGATAACACAAATGAAATACATTCTATGCTCATGAATTGGAATAATCAATATTATGAAAATGACCGTACTGCCCAAAACAATCTACAGATTTTATGCAATTCCATTCAAAGTACCAACATCATTTTTTTCACAGAATTAGAAAAAAGCAATTCTAAAATTCATATGAAACCAAAAAGAGCTTGAATAGCCAGTGCTATCCTAAGCAAAAATACAAAATTTGGAGGCATCATATTATCTGATTTCGAATTACACTATGAAGCTTTAGTAACTAAAAGAGCATGGTAGTGTGAAGAAAATAGACATATAAATCAATGGAACAAATTAGAGAAACCAGAAATAAATCTACATGCCTACACCCAAATGAACTGCAACAAAGTTGACAAAAATAAACAATGGGGACAGGATACCCTATTCAATAAATTATGCTAGAAAAACTGGAGAGCCAGTAGGAGAATAAAGCTGAATTCTTATGTTTTACCATCTAGTAAAATCAACTCAAGATGGATCAAACATTTAAGTCCAATGCCTGAAATCATAAACATTCTGGAGGAAAACTTAGGAAAAACATTTCTGAACATTAGCCTAAGCAAAGAATATATAACTAAGAGCCCAAAATCAAATGCCACAAAAATGGAAACAAATGGGACTTAATTAAACTAAAAGTATTCTTCACAGCAAATAAATAATCATCAGAATAAACAGACAACCCACAGAATGGGAGAAAATATTTGCAAACTATGCATCTGACAAGGGAGTAATATCCAGAATCTGTAAGGGACCCAAACTAATCAGCAAGAAAAACCCAAATAATTCCATTAAAATGTGGGCAAATGACATAAATAGACACTTCTCAAAAGAAGATATACAAATGACCAACAAACATATGAAAAATGATTAACATCACTCATCATCAGGGAAATGCAAATTAAAACCACAATGAGATGCCACCTTACCCTAACCAGAATGGCCATTATTAGAGTCAGAAAACAGTAGATGTCAGTGTGGATGTGGTAAAAAGGGAATGCTTATCCACTGCTGATGGGAATATAAATTAGTACAACCTCGATGGAGAACAGTAGGGAGCTTTCTCAAAAAAACTAAAAGTAGATCTACCATTCAATCTGGCAGTCCTACTACTGGGTATCTAGTGAAGGGAAAAGAAGTCATTATATCAAAAAGACACCTACACAGGTAAATTTATCACACCATAATTCACAATTGCAAAGATATGGAACTAACCTAAGTGCCCATCAACTTATGAGTGGATATAGAAAATGTGGTGTACATGCACCATGGAATACTACTGAGCCATGAAAAAAATGAAATATTGCCTTTTGCAGCAAGTTGAATGGTGCTGGAGGCCATTATTCTAAGTGAAGTAAGTCAGAAATACAAACCCAAATATTATATGTTCTCACTTATAAGTGGAAGCTAAGCTATGGATAAACAAATGCATACAGAGTGGTATAATAACATTGTAGACTTAGAAGCAGGAAGGGCTGGAGGGAGTTAAGGGATTAAAAAAAACATTTGGGAACAATGTACACTACTTGGGTGATGGGTGCACTAAAGTCTTATCTTATTAATACCACTATACAATTTATCCATGTAAGCAAAAACCATTTGTACCCCAAAAGTTTTTGAAATAAAAAAATTTAAAAATTGGAGTTGAGATGCTGTGGCAGACATATTATTATTAGCAAGAAAAGTCTGTTGATAGGAAGGAAGATAATAGGAAAATGATACACATGAGGTTTCTAAAACCTCAGTAGTTTGAGGTTATTTAATATAAGGGCAAACACCCTTACATATCTCAATAGCTTCTAAATGTCACTTTATTAAAGAAGAACAAGAAACTGATATTTATATTGATGTCTCTCAGTCATTAAGAAAAAGTAAAGACAATAAAAACTAATATTTGTGAGACACTTAGTATATGCCAACTACTTTTCTAAGCCCTTTTCATCTATTGACTAAGTTTGAATCCATAATTTCCTTTATTATTTGTGTACTTCTATTATTGACATTTTACAAATGAGAAAAATGAACCTTAGAAGTGTTAAGGAACGTGTTGGAGGCCATGAGAACTGTAAGTGGAAAAATGAGGACTCAGGCCCAGGTTACTGCTCTTTAACTAAGATGACCGATGTAACATAGCCTCTTGTGTTTGATATTTTCTTCGTTAAAAATGAGTGATACAATACATTTTAGGAAGATTTTCATTTAAAATATAGCTTAAAATAACTTTTCTTCTTGTAGTTTAAAGGGGAAACAAATTCAGTTATTTGGAAAAGTCATCTTATCTATTTTTTGATTGTGTATTAAATTTCAACAGCATTTTAGGCATTGGGATAAATATGAAGAATAAGTTAGTGTCAAATCTTTTCAAATACTCATCATTAGTACTGGCAACAGGCATATAGAAAAACACTTTGTATCATTCAACAAGTGCATCAAAAGTAGTAGACTTCAGTAAGGGCCCTCAGTCTCTGAATTCAAGATAAATCACATAATTGTGTGTGTGTGTGTGTGTGTGTGTGTGTGTGTGTGTGTGTGTGTTGGGGGGGTGCCTCTTACTCTCTTTGATCTTAAACCCTCACCACCATTACTAAATTGTGACTTTGGACCCAGGTCAAGAAGAAGAATGAAAAAAATGCAGGGGTCGAGGGAGGTTGGAGAAAGGGAGAAGACCAGTGGAAAAAGAGGAGACAAAGGAGGGAAAGGTGGCTATATAAGTTTGTGCTCAGGTAGAGGTTGAAAGTTGAGATTAAGTTAAAAGGAAAAATGAATGTCTGTTTGGTTCCTTGCTTCTGTTTATTTCTGTTTTTTTTCTTTTAATTTTTTTAGAAGTAGTCAGTGGTGGCCGGGTGCGGTGGCTCACGCTTGTAATCCCAGCACTTTGGGAGGCCGAGGCGGGCAGATCACGAGGTCAGGAGATCGAGACCACGGTGAAACCCCGTCTCTACTAAAAATACAAAAAATTAGCCGGGCGTAGTGGCGGGTGCCTGTAGTCCCAGCTACTTGGGAGGCTGAGGCAGGAGAATGGCGTGAACCTGGGAGGTGGAGCTTGCAGTGAGCCGAGATTGCGCCACTGCACTCCAGCCTGGACGACAGAGCGAGACTCCGTCTCAAAAAAAAAAAGAAGTAGTCAGTGGTTTTAGAAAAGCTGACTATCCATCAATGAAGAAAGAAGATCTAGTTTAAATAATTTGTCACAATACTTATTCACCGTTGCCTGCTCTGTCAAATTGCTGGGCATTTTCTGAAGCAATGTGGCCAGATAAAGTGTAAGAAATAACATTAACCCAGTGATATAGTTTGGCTGTGTCTTCACCCGAATCTCATCTTGAATTGTAGTTTCCATAATCCCCACGTGTTATGGGAGGGACCAGGTGGAGACAATTGAATCGTGGTGGTTTCCCCCACTCTGTTCTCACAATAGTGAGTCTCAGGAGATCTGATGGTTTTATAAAGGGCAGTTCCCCTGCACACACTCTCTTGCCTGCCACCATGTAAGATATGCCTTTGCTCCTCCTTCGCCTTTCACTATGATTGTGAGGCCTACCCAGTCATGTGTAACTGTAAGTCCATTAAACCTCTTTCTCTGGTATTCCACACATACTCTTTCTTTCTTCCAATGTGGAGTAGTAGACTGGTTTAATGTTGATAGTCTGGGTCAATTGCCCCGGCCAACACTGTAACTCCATGCTTAGACGGTCGTCTTAGAGGTAGGAGGAGCCTAAAGTGGCCAGGTGGCAATCTGAACTATCAGATCAGAGGAATCATTGTTGTGTCTCCTGGTGGCAGCATACCTCCCTCTGGAATTAAGACCTTAAGGCCAGCAGAACATAATGTCATGGGAACAAAGAAAAAATTTTGCTAATGGGTCACTAGGGGGAATGGTGATTGGTGCCACTTCCATATCCAGCCCTTGATTCCTGGACCCATGAATCCTGACTATGGGAGAAACAATATCATATATTGGATGCTGATTTAGAGCATACAAAGCCTTCTGGAGAACTTAGCATCCATCCCTGCAAAATATTGTCACCTAGGAAGCATTATAATTGTGACTTCAAAAGGTCATTCCACAGTTCCATCAATACAGCTGCTTCAGGATGATGGGAAACATGGTAAGCTCAGTGAATTCAATGAGCACGAGCCCACTACTTCACTTCTTTGGCTGTAAAGTGGGTGCCTTGGTCACAGGCAATGCTGTGTGGAATACAGTGATGATGGATAAGGCATTCTGTGAGTCCACAGATGGTGATCTTGGCAGGAGCATTGTGTGCAGGATAGGCAAACCCATATCCGGAGTAAGTGTCTATTCCAGTGAGGACAAACCACTGCTCTTTCCATGATGGACAATGTCAATATAATCAACCTGCACCAAATAGCTGGCTGATCACCCCAAGGAATACTGCCATATCGAGCGCTCAGTGTCAGTCTCTGCTGTGGGCAAATTGGGCAATCAGCAGTGGCCACAGCCCCGTCAACCTTGGTGAGTGGAAGTCCATGTTGCTGAGCCCATGCATGACCTGCATCCCTGCCACCATGGCCACTTTGTTCATAAACCATTAGGTGATGGCAGGTGTCCCTGGGGAAAAAGGATGAGTGGTGGCCACAGAACAAGGCATCCTATCCACTTGATTACTAAAATACTCCTCTGCCAAGGTCACCCTTTTCTGAGCATTGACGTGGAACACAAATATCATCAGAGGTTTTGACCACTCAAAGAGGTCCATCCACATACCTCTTCCCCGAATTTATTTGTCACCAATTGTCCAATCATGCTTCTTTCAAGTCCCTGACAATCCAGCCAAATCATTGGCTATAGCCCAGGAATAAGTGTATAATCGCACATCTGGCCATTTTTTCCTTCCAAGTAAAGTGCACAGCCAGGTGAACCATCCAAATTCTGCCCACTGGGAATATTTCCCTTCACCACTGTCCTTCAGGGATGTCCTGGAAAGGGGCTGTAGTGCTGCAGCTGTCCACTTTTGGGTGGTGCCTGCATATCATGCAGAACCTTCTGTAAAGCAGACCCTAGTATTCTTCCTCTGTCAATTGATCATGGGGAACTCCCTATGAGGCCATTGGTGTAGACAGAAAGAGAGAAGGCATAGTAGCAGGAGTGGGGACCATGGGCATTTGAGCCACTTTGTCATGTAGCTTACCTGTGCCTTCAGGGCCTCCTCAAGCCCAATCACATACATATCACTTCTATTTGATAATGGAATGCTGCTGTGCATGCCCAACCTTATGGCTAGATGGAACAGAGAGCACCCAGTTCATGATAGGCAGTTCAGGTGACATGGTAACTTGGTGACCCATAGTCAAATGTTCAGTTTCTACCAAGGCCCAGTAACAGGCCAAGAGCTGTCTCTCAAAAGGAGAGTAGTTATCTGCAGAAGATGGCAGGCCTTTGCTCCAAAATCCTAGAGGTCTCTGCTGTTATTCACCTATGGGGGCTTGCCAAAGGCTCCAAATGGCATCACTATCTGCCGCTGACACCTCAAGCACCACTGGAAATGCTGGGTCATATGACCCAAGTTGCAGAGCAGATTGCACAGCAGCCTGGACCTGTTGCAGAGCCCTCTCCTGTTCTGGATCCCACTCAAAACTGTCAGCCTTTTGGGTCACTAGATAAATGACCTGTTGTAGCACACCCAGATGAGGAATGTGTTGCCTCCGAAATCAAAATAGGCCCACTAGGTGATTTTCCTTTTTCTTGGTTTCAGAAGGGGTCAAATGCAACAACTTACTCACCTTAGAAGGCATATCTCGAAAGGCCCCACACCCCTAGAAATTTCACTGAGGTAGAAGGTCCCTGAATTTTAGTCAGATTTATTTTCTGTCCCATGGCATGCAAATGTTTCACCAACAAGTCCAGTGTGTTTGCTACTTCTTGCTCACTGAGTCCAATCAACATAATGTCATAAATGTAATGGACCAGTGTCATATCTTGTGGAAGAGAAAAAGCAACCAAGACCTCTGTGAACAAGACATAAAGTCAGAGAGTTGATACAACTCTGAGGTGGGACAATGAAGGTATATTGCTGGCCTTGCCAGCTGAAGGCAAGTTGCTTGGATGGGCCCTATAAACAAGAACAGAGAAAAAGGCATTTGCCAAATCAATGGCTGCATACCAGGTACCAGGAGTCGTGTTAATTTGCTTAAGCAATGAAATCACATCTGGTACAGCAGCTGCAATTGGAGTCACAACTTGATTAAGCTTACTATAATCCACTGTCATGCTCCAAGATTCATCTGTCTTCTGCACAGGCCAAATAGGAGAGTTCACAATGGGGATGTGGTGGGAATCACTATCCCTGCATCTTTCAAGTCATTGATGGGAGCAATTATCTTTGCAATCCCTCCAGGGATGTAATTTGTTTTTGAGTTACTATTATTCTAGGTAGAGGCAGCTCTAATGACTTCCATTTGGCATTTCCCACCATAATAGCGCTCACTCTACCAGTCAGGGAGTCAATGTGAGGATTCTGCCAAGTACTAAGTATGTCTATTCTAATTATGCATTCTGGAACTGGAGACGTGACCACAGGATGAGTCCAGGGACCCACTGGACTCACTGTACATCAGATCTGAGCTAAAACTTCATAAATTACCTGACATTCATAAGCGTCTACTCTGACTGGAGGGCCACAATGATGTTTTGGGTCCCCTGGAATTAATGTCAGTTTAGAGCCAGTGTCCAGTAGTCTCCAAAGGTCTGATCATTTCTTTTTCACCAATGCAATTATCCTGCTGAAAGGCCAGAGGTCTTCTTGTGGAAGGATGGGAGAAAAATTAACAGTATAAACTGTCAGTAATGTAGTGGGGTCCTTCCTCAAGGGGACTGGACTCTTCTTCATTCAAGGGGTTCTGGGTGTACAAACTGGTTCAAGTCTGGAAATTGGTTGAGGGGCCATGACTCTCTGATTCTCTATTTTTATAATTCAAATTAGTCTTTTGTCCACTTGACCTGGAAGTTTCTGCTTATACAAATTAAGTGAGAATGTAGTAGGCTTCTTATCAATTTCACTTCTAGGCGCATCATGACTAATTAGCCAATTCCAGAGCTCTACATGAGTCAGACTTATGATTGCTGCTTTGCCTCTGCTATTCATTATGGCAACTACACCCACCTTGCCTTTGATGGTTAAGTGCTGCCACTTGGCCCCTGCCACCTCAGGATCCAAATATTCCCATTGCATTTAAGTTTTCCAGTTGAATGACTGTGGTTCCCACTGTAAGATCTGACATACAGAGAAGAGCAATCGTAGAGCTCTTCAAGGGTGCAGGTTCTCTCGTCACATATCTATTTTGAAAGGTATTGGTGAAGACTGTATCTTCTGGACCCTCCCAGTTGGGATCAGTAGGTCTAAAGTTACTAATCGACTGAAGCATTTCGATCTCCCTATGCCTTTGGATGCTTTCCTCTACATTAAACCAAGGGAGATCAAGAATTTTCAGCTCGCTCACAGTGGACCATCTTTTGATCCAAGTATGAGCTAACCAAGCAAAAAAACTATAATAACTTTTTTTAACTCCCCTAGTTTCAACATTTAAATGCAGAATCCCTGCTTAGTGGGCCCATATCAATAAATTCAGCCTGATCCAACTTTATGTTTCTTCTACCATTATCCTACACTCTTAATATTCATTCCCATACCTGTTCTTTAGATTTCTGCTTATATAAATTAGAAAACCCAAGCAGTTCTTTTGGAGTATAGCACATCTTCTCTTGGGTCACAATCTAAACTTCACCTCTAAAGGCCTACCAGGACTTTAATCTAATTATAGGCCTAGAAGCAAACACGGGTGATGGAGGTGGGTCCTGAGGAGACTCAACATTGTCTTGACTGGCAACTGCCTCATGGGAGACCATCACTGTTGCCTCAGGCACTGCATGGTTAATTTACTCAGACAAAGGTAAAAAGGCCGATGGCAGAGTGGGTGGGAGAGGGGAGGTTGCCACCACTAGGGGAGGGGAGGCTGTTTCCTCTCTCAAAAAGGGCTCGTCAGAATTTACAAGCTCAGTGTCCCCAGCTTCATCAGGGTCCTCCCACGCGTCCCCATTCCAAGTTGCAGGATCCCATCCTTTTCCAATCAATATCCTTATTTTAACAGTAGACACATGGTGAGACTGAGTGTGCACCTTTCGTTGCATGTCAGTCACTCCCACTATAAGAGCTTGTGTCTAATTTTCCACAATTTCAGCCCTTTGTCTACAGGAGATAAGATTCTCACTCAGGGCAATCTTAGAAGATTCGAGGCTCAGTATGTGCTTCTGGAGCCAGGAGTGAGAATCCTTGAGCTCATCTTTTTCTTTCATTGCTTTGTCCAGCAAACTTAGGAGCAACTTACCAACTTCATTATATTCATTGTTTCTCTACATATGATCAAAGGTATTCTGTGTAGAGTCATTAAACTCTTTGCCTCTCAAGAGCTGTGAATTAGGAATATCAGATGCATTCACTTTGCATAACTCTCAAAAGAGTGTGTACCAAGGACTGTCAGTGTTCTGCATACTATTAGAAGTAGTGTCCTTAGCATTTTGGGGTCTAATCAGATTAAGCAGCCAACTCCAGAAACCTCAAAACCAACTAAAGAAATCCATCCTTAAAATTTTGTTCCTCTAGAATCACTCCTGTTACCACAATCTGTATTAGCCAGGGTTCTCTAGAGGGATAGAACTAATAGAATATATCTACATATGAAAGGAATTTTATTAAGAATTGAATCAAACAATCACATGGTGAAGTCCCACGATAGGCCATCTGCAAACTGAGGAGCAAGGGAACCAGTAGTAGCTCAGTCTGAGTCCAAAAACCTGAAAAGTAGGGAAGCTGACGGTGTAGCCTTCAGTCTGTGGCTGAAGACCCGAGGGTCCCTGGCAAAATACTGGTGTAAGTACAAGACTCTAAAAGCCAAAGAACTTGAAGTCTGATGTTCAAGGGCAGAAAGAATCCAGCACAGGAGAATGACGAAGGCTGGAAGACTTAGCAAGGATGCTCTTCCATCTTCTTCTGCCTGCTTTATTCTAGCTGTGCTGGCAGCTGATTGGATGGTGCCCAATCAGATAGAGAGTGAGTCTGCTTCTCGCAGTCCAGTGACTCAAATGTTCATCTTCTCTGGCAACACCCTCACAGACACACCCAGAAGCAATACTTTGCATACTTTAATTTAATCAAGTTGACATTTAATATTAACCATCACACCCCTCTTGTTTTCAGGCTCTTCCTTTATGCAAACAATCCTCACTGGCAATGAAAGAGGAAAATATTTAAATTAAATGTGAGTTTACAGTTGTAATGTGACCTGAACCAGACTTTTAATAACCACATATGACTGAGAAGTTATGTAATATACTCAAGGTGTCATTAAAGTACAGGAAAGAGAGATGCACCATAGCTCAATTGCTGGCAGAGATTGGAGAAAAAACACAAAATAATTTCACATTTTTACTCCACCACATTGAAACTATTGAATAAATTGATTACAATGGACGATAAACAATGCACCATTTCACTTCCTTTCTATAACATAGCATAGTATTAGTCATATAGCAAGAGCCACAAATACCTGCTAATTTTACATGACCTAATTCAGAAAGGAAAATTGGTTATCACATATATTTTACCTTTAAATTAGAAAATGGAGGCTGGGCGCGGTGGCTCATGCCTATAATCCCAGCACTTTGGGAGGCCAAGTGGGCAGATCACGAGGTCAGGAGACCGAGACCATCCTGGCTAACACGATGAAACCCCATCTCTATTAAAAATACAAAAAAATTAGCTGGGCACGGTGGTGGGTGCCTGTAGTCCCATCTACTCAGGAGGCTGAGGCAGGAGAATGGTGTGAACCTGGGAGGCGGAGCTTGCAGTGAACCGAGATAGCGCCACTGCAGTCCGGCCTTGGCAAAAGAGCTAGACTCTGTCTCAAAAAAAAAAAAAAAAAAAGAAAAAGAAAAAAGAAAATGGCAAGGTAAGTGAAGGGGATACACTAAAATAGTCAAGGTATGTTGTTATTCCGTAAGACCCTAATCCTCCAATCAGGCACAGAACAGAGTGATATGAGAAAGGAGCAAGCAAAAAAGAGCAGAGAAATGTACTCTTGACATTTTTGACCTTATTATAAAATGAACATGAGAATAGAAAGACAGGATAAGACCTAGAAAAAAATCTTAAGGGACCACCATATCCAACACCCTGCCTTCAGTCAGGTGAGAATCTCCAACATCCAGGAAAACATACAGTATATATATATATATATATATATATACATACACACGTATAAACACACATACATATACACACTAGCTGGGCATAGTGGCATACACTTGTATTTCCAGCTACTTGAGAGGCTGAAGCAAGAAGGTTGCTCAGGAGTAGAAGCCCAGAAGTCCAAGACCAGTCTGGGCAATATAGTGAGATTCTCTCTCTCTCTCTCTCTCTCTGTGTGTGTGTGTGTGTGTGTGTGTGTGTGTGTATGAATTTAATTAGTATTTTTTCTAAGTTTTTGATAGACAAAATTTTTTCTTATACCTATAATATTGCTGATATTCACTTTCTCTGTAATTCAATTAATGTTCTTTTGAGAAATTTTTGTTACACTATATTATTATATATTTAAATGAAAAGACTTGTATTAACAGATCAAAAAGTATATATGCAAAGAAAACCATAGTGTTCATCAATCTTTACAATTTTAGTTCATACAATTGAATTAGGATAATTTTATGCCCTTGTCCCAGGTTAGGGCATGACAAAGATCTGCCTACTGCTCCTCCTCTGGCTGTGGTAAATGGTTTTCAAAAAGGGCCTGTGTCTATGCTAGGCCAATGAAAGATATGATTAAGAAATAAGGTTCTCTTTGCTTTAGAATTGCTAATTGTAATGATAATATATTTCTAAGGCTTTTGATATATATCTATGCTACTACATGGTGGGACCCTCACTAACAATAATGACAGCAGTGAAAAGTGGAGCAAAGGGATAGAGAGAAAGATTGAGTCCTGCTAATCTCATTTGATCCATGCATTTTTCAGTCATGTAAGGAAATAATCCTGTGAGTATTTGTACTTGTGTGGGTGCTTTCTTAGACTATTTTGAATTGACTTTGTCGACTGCAACCACAAGAACCCTGACAAGTACAACTACTGAAATCTATTGTTTAACTATGTTCTAAACATCATACTAAGGCTTTTACGTATACTAATTTCATAGTCCCAATGCCTTAGGAAGGCATTTCATTGTAAGTGTTAAGAACTTGGATCCTGGACTGGGACTGCTTGGATTCAAATCACACCTCTACCACTTTGTTGTTTGTATGAATTCAAGCAATTCACTATCTCTATGTGCCTCAGTCTGAGGGTGAAGGATAATAATAGTAATCATCTCAATTTTTTGTGACTATTAAATGGCATATATATATACAATTTATATGTATATATATTATATGTGTAGTTATTAAAACAGTTTTTGTGTTTTTGTCTCATAGAAAAGATGAGCTATTATTGTTTTTTGCTTCACAAATGAGAAGACTCTAGGCCAGCGAGGTTAATTTATCTAAGACAATACATTCAGAAAGGTTCGGATCTGTGATTTGAATTTATGTCTGTCAGATTGAATCCCAAATTCTTCTTCTCAACCACCATATTAAATTCTCGATAATAATAAATCATGAATGAATAACAACAAATATTATAATAATTATGATTGGCTTTTGGGGGAGAATGCCAGAATCTCTTTTGTAAAAAAAACTTTTATTTTAGGTTCGGGGTACATATGCAGGTTTGTTATACAGGCAAACTGCATGTCATGGGAGTTTGGTGTACAGATTATTTATTCACCGAGAAAATGATCATAGTACCCAATAGGTAGTTTCTCAATCCTTACTCTCCTGTAATCCTCTATCCTCAAGTAGGCCTTGGTATCTGGTGTTTCCTTGTGTTCATGTGTACTCAATGTTTACCTTCCACTTATAAAGTGAGAAAATGTGGTATTTGCTTTTCTGTTCCTGCCTTGGTTCACTTAGGATAATGACCTCCAGATCTATCCATGTTAGTGCAAAGACATAATCTCATTCATTTTTATGACTGTGTAATATTGCATGGCATATATGTACCACATTTTCTTTATCCAGTCTATCACTAAGAGCCATTTAAGTTGATTCTCTCTTTGCTATTGTGAATAGTACTGTAATAAATATACATGTGTATGTGTCTTTGTAATAAAATGATAAACATTTGGTTGGGTATATACCCAATAATGGGCTTGCTGGGTCAAATGTTAGTTCTAAGTTCTTTGAGAAATCATCAAATTGCTTTCCACAGTGGTGGAAGTAATTTACAATCCCACCAGCAGTGTATAGTATTCTATTTTTTCAAAACCTCAGCAGTAAGTTTTTTTTTTTTTTTTTTTTTTTACTTTTTCATAATAGCAATTCTGACTGGCGAAAACAGTATCTCATTGTGGTTTTGATTTGCATTTCTCAAACGATTAGTGATGAGGGGCCTTTTTTCATATACTTGTTGGCTGCATTTATGTTTTCTTTTGAGAAGTGTCTGTTCATGTTCTTTGCCCACTTTTTAACTTTTTAAAATATTTTTCTTGTTAATTTGTTTAAATTCCTTATAGATTCTGGATATTAGACTTTTGTCAGATGCATAGTTTGCAAATATATTCTTCCATTCTTTCAGTTGTCTGTTTACTCTGTTAACAGTTACTGTACAGAAAACTATTTAGTTTAATTAGATCTTATTTGTCAATTTTGCTTTTGTTGCAATTACTTACGTTATTCTGTCATGAAATTTTTGCCCATTCCTCTCTGTCCATATGTACACATTTTTTAGCTCCCACTTTTGAGTAAGAATATGTGAGATTTGTCCTTCTGTGTCCAAAGTGTTTCACTTAAGATAATGACCCCCAATTTTATCCATTTTGTTGCAAAAGATATGATTTCATTCTTTATGCTTGAATAGTATTTCATTGTATATATACATCACTTCTTTTAACCAATCATCTGTTGATAGACACTGTATTAGTCTGTTCTCACATTGCTATAAAGACATACCTGAGACTGGATAATTTATGGAGAAAAAAGGTTTAATTGACTTCTGGTTCTTCAGGCTGTACAGGAAGAATGGCTGGGGGGCCTCAGGAAACTTACAATCACAGCAGAAAGGCAAAGGTGAAACAAACACATCTTCACATGGTGGCAGGAGAGAGAGAGAAAAAAGGGGGAAGTGCCACACACTTTTACACAACCAGATCTTGCAAGAATTCACTCACTATCATGAGAACAGCAAAGGGGAAACACACCCCCATGATCCAATCACCTCCCACCAGGTTTCTCTCTCAACATCGGAAATTGCAATTCAACAGATTTGGGTGGGGACACAGAGCCAAACCATATCATTCCACCCCTGCGCCCCTCCCATAGCTTATGTCCTTCTCACATTTCAGAACACAAGCCTGCCTTCCCAACAGTCCCCAAAGTCTTAACTCATTCCAGCATTAACTCAAAAGTCCAAGTCCAAAATCTTATCTGAGACAAAGTAAGTCCCTTCCGCCTATGAGCCTATAAAAATCAAAAACAAGTTAGTTACTTCCAAGACCCAATGGGAGCATGGGTATTGGGTAAATACTTTCATTACAAAATTGGGAAATTGGCCAAAACAAGGGGCTACAGGCCCCATGCAAGTCCTAAACCTAGCAGGGAAGTCATTATACCTTAAAGCTCCAAAATAATACCCTTTGACTCCATGTCTCACATCCAGGCCACACTGATGCAAGGGGTGGACTCTCAAGGCCTTGGACATCTGCACCCCTGTGGCTATGCAGGGTAAAGCACTCTTGGCTGCTTTCACAGGCTGAAAAAGTTGAGTGTTTGTGGCTTTTCCAGGTGCACGGTGCAAGCTGTCAGTGTAGCTACCATTTTGTGGTCTGGAGGATGGTGGCCCTCTTCTCACAGACTCACTAGGCAATGCCCCAGTGGGGACTCTGTCTGGGGGCTCCAACTCCACATTACTCCTCTGCACTGTGCTAGTAGAGGTTCTCCATGAGGTTTTGCCCCTGAAACACACTTCTGCATGGATATCCAGGAGTTTCCATACATCCTCTTCAATCTAGGCAGAGGTTCCCATCCCCAACTCTTGCCTTCTGCACACCACCAGGCCCAACACCACGTGGAATAAACCAAGGCTGGGGGTTTGCACCCTCTTAAGTAATGGCCGAAGCTGTACCTTGGCCCCTTTTAGCTATGGCTGGAGCTGGATTGGCTGGAACGCAAAGTGCTGTGTCCTGGGGCACCACAGGGCAGCAGGGCCATGAGTCTGGCCCACTAAACAATTTTTCCCTCCTAGGCCTTCGGAACCATGATGGGAGGAGCTATCATGAAGGTCTCTGAAATGCTCTGGAGGGATTTTCCCCATTCTCTTGGCTATTAACATTTGGCTCCACTTTACTTATGCAAATTTCTGCAGCCTTGAATTTCTCCCCAGAAAATGGTATTTTCTTTTCTACGACATTGTCAGGCTGCAAATTTTCCAAACTTTTATGCTCTGCCTCCCTTTTAAATATAAGCTCCAGTTTCAGACCATCTGATTGCAAAAGCATATGAGTGTACACTGTAAGAAGTAGCTAGGCAACACCTTGAATGCTTTGCTCCTTAGAAATTTCTTCTGCCAGATACCCTAAAACATCTCTCTCAAGTTCAAAGTTCCACAGATCCCTAGAGCAGGGGCACAATGCCACTCACTAGTCTCTTTGCTAAAACTTAGCAAGAATGACCTAGTTCCCAATGTTTCTCATCTCCACCTGAGACCACCTCAGCGAATACTTCACTGTCCATATCACCATCAGCATTTTGGTCACAACCATTCAACAAGTCTCTAAGAAGTCCGAAACTTACTCTCATCTTCCTGTCTTCTTCTGAGCCCTCCAAACTGTTCCAATCTCTGCCTGTTACTCAGTTTTAAAGTCGCTTCCACATTTTCAGGTATCTTTGTACCAATGCCCACCTTCCCTGGTACCAATTTTCTGTATTAGTTCATTCTCACATTGCTATAAAGACATATCTGATGCTGGATAATTTATGGAGAATAAAAGGTTTCATTGACTCATAGTTCCACAGGCTGTACAGGAGGCATGGCTGAGGAGGCCTCAGGAAAATTACAATTATGGCAGAAGGGCGAAGGAGAAGCAATGATGTCTTTGCATGGTGGCAGGAGAGAGGATAAAAGGGGAAGTGCTGCACACTTTTAAACAACTAGATCTTATGAGAACTCATTCACTATCACAAGAAGAGCAATTGGGGAAAACCGTCCCCATTATCCAAACACTTCCCACCAGGTTTCTTCCCCAACATTGGGAATTACAATTCAACATGAATGAGTAGGGACACAGAGCCCAATTATATCAGACACTTAGGTCGATTCCATTTTTTTGCTATTGCAAATAGTGCTGCAGTAAACATATGAGTGCAGTATCTTTTTGATGTAATGATTTCCCATGAGTAGATAGGCAGTAATGAGATTGCTGGAGCAAATGGTAGTTCTATTTTTGGTTCTTTGAGAAATCTCCATACTATTTACCATAAATGTTGTACTAATATACATTCCCACCAACGGCGTAAAAGCTTACCCTTTTCTCCACATCCTCACAAACATCTTTTCTGTTTTTTTAATAGCAGCCATCAGAGCAGGGTGGGATGATATCTCTTTGTGAGTTTCATTTGCATTTCCCAGACGATTAGTGATGGTGAGCATTTTTTTCACATACTTATTTGTCATATGTATGTCTTATTTAAAAAAAATATCTATTCATGTCCTTTGCCAACTTTTAATGGAATTATTATTTTTTGTTGAGTTATTTGCATATTCTGAATATTAGTATCTGGTTAGATGAATAATTTACAAATATATTTTTCAATTTTGCAGGTTGTCTGTTCACTTTGTTGATTATTTCTTTTTCTTTGCAGAAGCTTTTTAGTTTAATTAAGTCTCATTTGTCTATTTGGAGTTTTTTTTTGGTTGTGCTCTTGAGGACTTAGCAGCAAATTATTTGCCTAGACCAATGTCCAGAATAGTATTGCCTAGGTTTTCCTGCAGGATTTTTATAGTCTCAGGTCTTGTGTATAAGTTTCTAATCCATCTTGGTTGATTTTTGTATATGGTGAGGGATAGAAGTCCAGTTTCATTTTTCTGTATATGGAAATCTAATTTTCCCAGCACAATTTGTTGAAAACGGTGTCCTTTCCCCAATAAATGTTCTTGACAACTTTGTCAAAGATTAGTTGGCTGTTAATAAGTGGCTTCACTTCTGGTTCTCTATTCTGTTTTAATTATCTACATGTCTATTTTTATACAAGAACCATGCTATTTTGTCTACTGTACAAAATGGTAGTATAGATCTTTCTTTTAGATCCTGATTGCAATTCTTTTGTATATATACCCAGAAGTTGGATTTCTGAATTATATGGTAGTTCTAGTTTAAATATGTTACCCTTCTAATATAACTTGAAGTCAGGTAATGTGATGCCTTTGGCTTTGCTCTTTTTGCATGATATTGTTATGTTTATTCAGGTTCTTTTTTGGTTCTGTGTGTATATTAGAACTGACTTTTTTCTAGTGCTGTGGAAAATGATGTTATTTTGATAGAGATTGCATTGAATCTGTTGATTGCTTTTGGTGGTATGGTCATATTAACAATATTAATTTTTCTGATTCATGAGCGTGTGATATTGTTTCATTTGTTTCTGTCATCTACAATTTTCTTTATCAGTGTTTTGTAGTTTTCCTCCTAGAGATTATTCACCTCTTTGGTTAAATTTATTCTTAGGTAATTTTGTTGTAGTTATTTTGATGCAATTGCCTTCTTGATTTGGTTCCAGGAAAATTATTATTGATATATAGAAATGCTATTAATTTTTGTATGTTGATTTTGCATCCTGAAACATTACTAAATTCATTTATCAAACGTTAGAGTTTTTTGGTGGAGTTTTTAGGTCTTACCAGATATAAGATTATGTCATCAGCAAACAGCTATAATTTGACGTCTCTTTTCCAGTTTCGATGCCTTTTGTTTTTTTATCTTGCCTGACTGCTCTGGCTAGGGCTTTCAGTAGTATCTTGAGTAAGATTGGTGAAAATGGACATCCTTGTCTTGTTCCAGTTCCAGGGCCATTCGATGGCCCCTGAGGCCCAGTCCAGGCCTGGGGGCTTGGGCTCCTATCCTGACATAGGTCCTATACCCCACTGACAGCAGCCAGCACTCAGGGTGGTCCTTGGCAAGCAAGGACATAGAGAAAAGACTTTCACCTTTTACATATTCAGTGTAATGTTGGCTGTGGGTTTGTCATATATGGCCTTTATTATTTTGACATGTGTTTCTTATATGCTGAGTTTGAGGAGGCTTTTTTTTAATGAGGAATGCTGAATTTTATCAAATTATTCTTGTGTGTTTATTGAGATGATTATATGGGTTTTGTCCTTAATTTTGTTTATATGGTAATCACATTTATTGATTTGCATATGTTAAACCATCCTTGAATCCCTGGAATAAAACCCATATGATCCAATCACCTCCCATCAGGTTCCTCCACTGACATGTGGAGAGTACAATTCGACACGAGATTTGGGTGGACACAGAGCCAAACACTATCATTCACTGGCTCCTGTATTGGGGATTCACTTTTGGTTCCTAGCTGGTCCCAGCCACATAAGTTGCACATTTTCCTTTTCCTTCCTAGATATTAGTGTTTTGTGTTGTTTTTCTGCTGATTTCCCATGTTTCCTTTTGATTAATGTACTAAAAATGTGATTGTCTACATACTACTTTGGTCCTTCTAAATGGATGAGGTATTGCTAAAATGCTGTCATCAGCCATCTTAAAAAAATCCCATATTATTAACTATAAGCATTGTATTATACAGTAGAGCTCTAGAATTTCTTCATCTGATATAATCAAAACTGTATATCTTTTCTACAAGTTCTCATTCCCTGTTCACACCAACCACTGACCACTACCATTCTTTTTTCTGCTTCTGTAAGTTTGACTATTTTGGATGCCTCATGTAAGTGGAATCATGTAGTATGTGTTCTGTGATTGGCTTACTTCACTTAGCATGCTGTTCTGAAGGTTCATCTGTGTTGTAGTGGGTGACAGAATTCTCTTTTTAAGGCTGAATAATATTCCCCTTATATATACACACATATATGCAAATTTATACATATACATTTATACAAATATAATACATATGTGTGTGCATATATGTAACATTTTCTTTACTTATTCACCTGTCAACAAACATTTTTGTTGTTTCAATATCTTTGCAATTTTGACTAAAGCTGCCAGGAAGATGGAAGTGTAGATCTTTCTTTTAGATCCTGATGGCAATTCCTTTGTATATATACCCTGACGTTGGATTTCTGGATTATATGCTAGTTCTATTTTAAATTTTTTGAAGACCCTTCATTGTGTTTTCTATTGTGGCTACACCATTTCACATTCTCACCAATGGTGTGCATTTTTTTCTCTTTTTGCCACATCCTCACCAACATTTGTTATGTTTGCTTTTATCGAATAATAGACATTGTGACAGGTGTGAGGTAATATCTTATTGTGGTTTTGATTTGCATTTACCTGATGACTCGCAATGTTGGGCACTCTTTCATATACCTATGGGTCATTTGCAAATCTTCTTTCAAGAAAAGTCTATTCAAATTATCTGCCCGTTTAAAAAATTTATGTTTGATACCCTATAACTGTACTGTTTTTTTTGTTTGTTGTTTTGTTTTTTTTTGAGACGGAGTCTTGCTCTGTCGCCCAGGCTGGAGTGCAGTGGCGCGATCTCGGCTCACTGCAAGCTCCGCCTCCCAGGTTCACGCCATTCTCCTGCCTCAGCCTCTCGGAGTAGCTGGGACTACAGGCGCCTGCCACCACGCCCGGCTAATTTTTTGTATTTTTAGTAGAGATGGGGTTTCACTGTGGTCTCGATCTCCTGACCTTGTGATCCGCCCGCCTCGGCCTCCCAAAGTGCTGGGATTACAAGCGTAAGCCACCATGCCCGGCCTTAATTGTACTGTTTAAGGGATATAACATGATGTTTTGATACACGTATGAGTTCTGTGATGAGCAAATTTGGGAAATTAACATATCCATTACCTTAAACATTTATCATTTCTTTGTGAGAAGAACATTTAAAAACCTCTCTTTTAGCTATTTTGAAATATACAATACATTATTATTAACACTAGTCATCCTACTATGCAATAGATCACAAGAACTTATTCCTTCTATCTAACCACAGCTCTGTATTTACTGACCAATCTTTCATCAGCCTCTCCTTTCTCCTCCCCTCCCCATCCTCTGGTAACCACTATTCTACTCTGTTTTTCTATGAGAACAACTTGTAACGTTTCATCTGAGTGAGATCATCATATGGTATTTGCAGTATTTCTACTCCTGTCTTTCTCTTATTTTTAATAAGGTTATTTTTTAAAATTTTTGTTATTATGTTTTTCCTTATATGTTTTGGAAATTAACCCCTTATCATATATACAGTTTGCAAGTATTTTCTCCCATTTCCTATGTTGCTTTTTAGTTTGTTGATTGTTTCCTTTTCTGTGCAAGAAGCTTCTGTTTAATATAATCTCACTGTCTATATTTGCTTTTGTCACCAGTGCTTTTAGTGTCAGATTCAATAAATAATTTCAAAAACCAATATCAAGAAGATATTTTTATATATTTTTCTCTAGGAATTTTACAGTTCCAAATCTTATATTTAAGTTTTTAATCTTTTTTGGGTTGATTTTTGTGTATGCTTTAAGTTAAAAAGTCCATTTTATTCTTTTGTGTGTGACTATCCAGTCTTTCCAACATCGTTTATTGAAGAGACTATGCTTTCCCATTATATATTCTTGATACCCTTGTCAAAGATTTGTTGACTATATATGCATAGGTTTATTTCTGGTCTCCCTAATATGTTTCATTGATCTATATGTATGTCTTTATGCTAGTATCATACTGTTTTAATTACTGTAATGTGTTATATATTTGAAATCAGGAAATTTAATGCCTCAGCTTTGTTCTACTTTGTCAAAATCACTTTGGCTATTCTACATCTTTTGTTGTTCCATAGGAATTTTATATTATTTATATGTTTTCTCTATTTCTATAAGAAATGCCATTGGGGTTTTGATGAGGAAAACATTGACTCCCTAGATTGTTTTGGATAGTATAAACATTTAAAAAGTATTAATTCTTCCAACCCATGAAACAGGGATGTCTTTCCATTTATTTCTGTCTTTAATTTCTTTCGTCAATGTCTTTTACTTTTTGGTGTACAACTCCTTTACCTTTTTGGTTAAGTTTATTCTTAAGTGTTTAATTTTCTTTTTTTTTTTTTTTGAGACGGAGTCTTGCTCTGTCGCCCAGGCTGGAGTGCAGTGGCGCAGTCTCGGCTCACTGCAAGCTCCGCCTCCCGGGTTCACGCCATTCTCCTGCCTCAGCCTCTCCGAGTAGCTGGGACTACAGGCGCCCGCCACTACGCCCGGCTAATTTTTTTGTATTTTTAGTAGAGACGGGGTTTCACCGTGGTCTCGATCTCCTGACCTCGTGATCCGCCCACCTCGGCCTCCCAAAGTGCTGGGATTACAAGCGTGAGCCACCGCGCCCGGCCTAATTTTCATTTTTGAAACGATTGCAAATGAATCTGTTTTCTCAAACTCCTTTTAAGATAGTTCATTATTAGTATATAGAAAGAACTTTTTGTATGTTTATTTTGTACCCTGCAACTTTACTGACTTCATTTTTTAGTTCTAATTGTTGCTGTGCTTTTTTGTGGAGTCTTTAGGATATGCTATTTATAAGATCATGCCATCTGCATACAGAGATAATTTTAATTCTTCCTTTCCAATTTTGTTTTCTCTTTTCCTTGCCTAATTGCTCTGGTTAAGACTTCTGGTACTATTTTTGATACAAGTGACAAGAGTTGCATTTTTTGTCTTGTTCCTGATCTTAGAGGAAAAGCCTTCATTATTTCACCATTGAATATAATGTTAGGTGTGGTCTTGTTGTATATGGTCTTTATTATGTTCAGGTAAATTTCTTTTATACTTAGTTTCTTGAGCATTTTTTATCATAAAACATTGTTGAATTTGGTCAGATGCTTTTTCTGCAAATATTAAGATGATCATGTGTTTTTTATTTTTAAATATGTTAATGTGATGTGCCACATTTATTGAGTTGCATGTATTAGACTATTTTTGTATCCACTTGGTCATGGTGTATGATCTTTAATATACTGCTGAACTCAGTTTGCTAGTAAGGATTTTTGCATGTATGATCATCAGGAATATTGGCCTGTAATAGGCTTTTTGTGTTTTGTCTTTGTCTGGCTTTGGTATCAGGGAAATGCTGGTCTCATACAATGAGTTTGGAAGTATTCCCTTCTTTTTAATTTTTTGGAAGAGTTTGTGAATGATTGGCATTATTTTTATTTAAATAATTGGTTAGGTTCACCAGTGAAAGTGCCTGGTCCTGAGCTTTTCTTTGCTGGAAGGTTTTTGAATAGGGTTATTCAGTATTCTTACTCATTATTGGTTTGTTCAGATTTTCTACTTTTTCATCATTCAGTCTTGCTAGTTCATATGTTTCCAGAAATGTTTTCATTTCTTGTAGGTTATCCAATTTTTGATGCATAATTGTTTATGGTAGTCTCGTATAAATTTTCTTTTATTTCTGTGGCATCAAGTGTAATGTTTTCTTTTTTATTTCTAATTGTATTTGAATCTTTTCACTTTTTATTATGTTAGCTAAAAGTGTGTCAGTATTGTTTATTTAAATGTTTAGTCTCTATTTCATTTATTTGTGCTTTTATCTTTGTTATTGCCTTCCTCTTGTTAACTTTGAGCTTAGTTTGTTCTTTTTGTCTAGTCCCTTAAATTGTAAAGTTCACTTACTTTATTGTCTTTCGTATTTTTAAATGTAGGGTTTTTCTTTTTCTTTTCTTTTCTTTTTTTTTTGACACAGGGTATCACTCTGTCACTGTGTCACCCAGGCTGGACTGCCGTGGCATGATCTTGGCTCACCACAACTTCCGCCTCATGGGCTCAGGTGATCCTCCCACCTCAGCGTCCCTAGTAGCTGGGGCTACAGGTGCCTGCTACAACACCCAGCTAATATTTTTGTATATTTTTGTAGAGACAGGGTTTCACCATGTTGCCCAGGCTGGTGTGCCACCATGTCAGGCTATTTATTTTGTATTTTTAGTAGAGACAGGGTTTTGCCATGTTGGCCAGGCTGGGAAACTCCTGGCCTCAGGTGATCTGCCTGCCTCGACCTCCCAAAGTGCTGAGATTACAGGCGTGAGCCATCGTGCTCGGCCTCTTTGTTGATATTCTTATTTCTTTCAATTTTCCTGATTTTTTTTTAGTTGCTCATCTGTGTTCTCTTGTAGTTCACTGAGTTTCTTTAAGACTATTATTTTAAATTATTTGTTAGAAAATTCATAGGTCTCCATTTCTTTAGGATTAGTTTCTGGAGATTTTTTTTGGTGGTGTGATATTTTCCTGATTCTCTGTACTCATTTGCTTTGGGCGTCTGAATATTTGAAGCATCAATCACCCCTTCTATTCTTTCCAGACTGGCTTCAGCATGCAAAGAACTTCACCAATTACCTCAGCTGGAGATTCAGAGTGTGTCTCTCAAACCTTTTTAATAAATGTGCACATTACACTTCTTTCCATTCCTTTTTAGGAGAAGTTTCAGGACTTTATGCCTTCTCCCAGTCCCTTGGAGTTCTGCCCGGAACTTAGAATCACTCATCAGTTTTCCTTAGGGTAGTACACTGATATTTCTATGTCGAATATTATCTTTACTTCCCTTTCTTTCTCCTGAAGAAGAAAACTCTATATTGTGAACCTTCTTCCAATCCCATTGAGCTGTGTTGAATACTAAGAGCTGCTCTTTCATTTTAACCAGAAAAGTGCATTGGGTAACAGAACATTGCGAGTAAGTTCCATTTCTCTTTCCTCCTCTTGAAGGAGAAATCCCAGAATTGTGTGCCTTCTCTCAGTCCCACAGAACTGGGGTAGCATTTGAGAAGTGCACCCTCTGCCAAAATTTGCACTGTCTGCTGAGATTCCTTGCCTTCTGCTGAGAACCACAACAGATACTTTGACTTATGCTGGATGTTGGTGGTCTTGTTAGCCATTTGAGGCTGTCCTGGTTCCTGGGGGGCATGTAACTGCTGTAATCTGTGCCTGGCAGCTGAGATTAGCATCAATATTTACAATCTGCACTGGGTGTCCGGTGCTGTAGTTGCTGTGGTATACTATAAATTGCACTATAAATGTTAGCATGCAAATAATTGGAGGAACAAAACGAAAAAGAAAATAGTGACAGTTAATCTGTAAATGGAAGTAATGCAAATAATTAATCATGGGGTATACACTTAGTACTATATAAAGTTTAATTTGTCTAGACTTTCTACCATGGTTCCCTTTAAATATTCTGTCCTATTTGTCGTCATAAGTTTACTTTTACATCTCAGATCAGGTGTTTTTATCCTTGGCCCCAAAATACAACAATAAGTTAGGTATATTGTTGGATGCAGAATTTGGGTAGACATGTTTTTTAAGGTTTATGAAAATCTCTTTTATTCCCAATTAAACATGTTCATCTAACTATTATTTATGGAAGATGGTTCTATTTTGTGAAACTGCTTATAAGTTAATTCTCCCATTTGTTAGTTGGTCTTATTTTTATTTTTTTTTAAATTTTAGATTCAAAGGGTTACGTGTGCAGGTTTTTTACATGGAAACGTTGCATATGGTTAGGGTTTAGGAATCTATTCAAGCCATTATCCAAATATTAAACGTAATACCTACTAGATAAATTTTCAATCCTTCCCCTTCTCCCTACCTTCTGCTTCTTGGAGTCCCCAGTGTCTATTACTTCCATATTTATGTCCACGTGTACCCATTATTTAGCTCTCACTTATAAATGAGAAGGTATATGGTATTTGATTTTCTGTTTCTGAGTTATCTCAATTAGCATAGTGTCCTTCAGCTCCCTTCATGTTGCTGCAAAAAACATGATTTCATTATTGCTTATGGCTGTGTAGTATTCCATAGTATGTATGTACCACATTCTTTATCCGATGAACCACGATGAACGCTTAGGTTGATTCCATGACTTTGGTATTGCAAACAGTGCTGTGATAAAGGTACAAGTGCAGGTGTCTTTTTAAAAATAATGAATTGTGTTTTTTGGGGGTAGATACTCAGTAGTGAGATGGCTGGGTCAAATGGTAGTTCTACCTTTAGTTATTTGAGAAATCTCCATACTGCTTTCTGAAGGGGCTAAACTAATTTGCATTCCCACCAAGAGTATGTAAGTATTCCTTTTTCTCTGGATCTTCACTAACATTTATAATTTTTTGACTTTTTAATAATAGCCACTCTTAGTGGTGTGAAGTGGCATTTTATTGTGGTCTAATTTACATTTATCTGATGATAGTAATGTTGGGTATCTTTCCAAATGTTCATTGGCCACTTGTATGTCTTCTTTTTAAGAAGTGGCTTTTCATCTTTTGCTCACATTTTAATGGGGTTATTCATTTTTTTGCTTGTTTATTTGCTTAAGATCTTTATATAATCTGAATATCAGTCCTTTGCATACCATTATTCAACTTTAAACTATACTACAAGGATATATAGCAGGCAAAACAGCACTGTACTGGTACAAAAATAGACACATAGATCAACTGAACAGAATAGAGAGCCCAGAAATAAAGCTATAGACCTACAACCAACTGATCTTTGACAAAGTCAAAAAAATAAAAAATGGAAAAAGGACGTTCTATTCAATAAATTGTACAGGGATGATTGGCTAGCTATATGCAGAAAAATGAAACTGGACTCCTACCACTCACCATATATAAAAATTAACTCCAATACCAAAGCCTGGCAGAGACACAACAAAAAAAGAGAATTTTAGACCAATATCCCTGATGAACATCAATGCAAAAATTCTCAATAAAATACTGGCAAACCAAATCCAGCAACACATCAAAAAGCTTCTCCAACATGATCTAGTGGGCTTCATCCCTGGGATGCAAGGCTGGTTCAACATATGCAAATCAATAAATGTAATCCAGCATATAAACAGAACCAAAGACAAAAACCACATGATTATCTCAATAGATGCAGAAAAGGCCTTTGACAAAATTCAACAACGCTTCATGCTAAAAACGCTCAATAAATCAGGTATTGATGGGATGTATCTAAAAATAATAAGAGCTATCTATGACAAACCCACAGCCAATATCATACTGAATGCGCAAAAACTGGAAGCATTCCCTTTGAAAGCTGGCACAAGACAGGGATGCCCTCTCTCACCACTCCTATTCAACATAGTGTTGGAAGTTCTGGCCAGGGCAATTAGGCAGGAGAAGGAAATAAAGGGTATTCAATTAGGAAAAGAGGAAGTCAAATTGTCCCTGTTTGCTGGTGACATGATTGTATATTTAGAAAACCCCATTGTCTCAGCCCAAAATCTCCTTAAGCTGATAAGCAACTTCAGCAAAGTCTCAGGATACAAAATCAATGTGCAAAAATCACAAGCGTTCTTATACACCAATAACAGAC
>NW_026652282.1:106671323-106685587 GCF_009828535.3 Hylobates moloch
AACTAGAAATACCATTTGACCCAGCCATCCCATTACTGGGTATATACCCAAAGGATTATAAATCATGCTGCTATAAAGGCATATGAAGGCATATGCACATGTATGTTTATTGTGGCACTATTCACAATAGCAAAGACTTGGAACCAACCCAAATGTCCAACAACGATAGACTGGATTAAGAAAATGTGGCACATATACACCATGGAATACTATGCAGCCATAAAAAGGATGAGTTCATGTCTTTTGTAGGGACATGGATGAAGCTGGAAACCATAATTCTCGGCAAACTATCACAAGAACAAAAAACCAAACACCACATATTCTCGCTCATAGGTAGGAATTGAACAAATGAGAACACTGGGACACAGGAAGGGGAACATCACACACTGGGGCCTGTCGTGGGGTGGGGGGAAGGGGGAGGGAAAGCATTAGGAGATATACCTAATGTAAATGACGAGTTAATGGGTACAGCACACTAACATGGCACATGTATACATATGTAACAAACCTGCACGTTGTGAACATGTACCCTAGAACTTGAAGTATAATTAAAAAAAGGAAAAAGAAAAAAAATTAACTTCAGATGGACTAAAAACTTACATATGTGAGACCTGAAACTAGAAATATCCCAGGAGAAAACAGAGAGAAAACTGTTCTGGCATTGGCCTAGGCAAATAATTTATGACTATGACCTCAAAAGCAAATGCAACAAAAAGCACAAATTGACAATTGGGAACTAATTAAACTGAAGTGCTTCTTTACAGCAAAGGAAACCATCAAAATATTAAACAGATAACCTACAGAATGGGAGAAAATATTTGTTAGCTATTTTTTATGACCTTTGTTTTACCACCTGCTGTGGAATTTTAGTTTACAGGTTTATCTCTGGTAGCATTTTTGTCCATTTTTAATTTTTCTTTTTCTTTTTTTGATGAGTGTGTTTTTTTTCTCTGCTCTTGTCCCTTCATGTCTAGAATATTTTATGCTTGTTTCTACCAAGACCACCAAGCTTCTCTGATCAAAACCAGATCTCAGCCTATTGGATGGATATCTCTCCTCCTGGAGGAAAACCAGAGAGCTTATTCTAGAGCAGATGTTGTCTTGCTCTGTCCTGTCTCCTTTGTCAACAGATTGACAATGGCTATGGCCATTTGCAATGGCCTGCAAACTTTGTAGCAATATTGTGGGAATGTGGGGGAGTTCATGCTGTTGAATTCAGCCTCAATCCCTAATAGTCATAGAGAGGAGTCAGTCTTTATTAATTCATAGCAGTTGGTCTCTGTGCCACCTATTTCTGCTTATAGCTTCTGAGATCCACGGGTCCAGGTACTGAGTTTATAGATCTAGGTCCTCCTTATCAATGTGTGTTTCTGCTCCATTTCTGATCCATTGATGTTTATTTTACTTTTGATCATGACTGTTTTTTAAAAATGTTTTTTAGTTGCCTACTAATATTGTTAGAAGTTTGGAGAGAAGAGGTTTTTAAAGAACATGTGCCTAGAATGTGCTTAGAAATATTTTCAAACATATGGTAAATCTGAAAAAAAATAGTGTGCATACATGTATAGTTACCACCTAAATGCTACCATTACTATTTGACTAGTTTTATCACATATCTTCAACTGTCCATTCTTTTATTCATCCATCAATCTATCCTGTTGTTTTCTAGCATTTCATAGTTGGTTGAGGACATCAGTAAACTTCCTAGAAAGTGGTATTTTACATGAACTCACAGCACTAAATTAAATTGAAGTCTTGAAGTAAATAAAGACTTTTAATTTTCTTTAAACCAATATTTACTAAACTTATTTGGGATGGAACCCTTTGTTATACAACTTGCAGGATTATTTACAAGATTACTATCCAGTAATACAGCTGTCTGCAACTGCACCAGGGACCAGTTTCATGGAAGACAATTTTCCCACAGACTGGGGTAGAAAGGGATGGTTTCAGGATAAAACTGTTCCACCTCAGATCATAGGGCATGAGATTCTCATACGGGACATAACACCTAGATCCTTCACATGCACAGTTCATAATAGGGATCATGCTCCTATGAGAATCTAATGCTGCCAATGATCTGACAGGAGGTGGAACACAGGCAGTAATGCTCATTTGCCCGCTGGTCACTTTCTGCTATGTAGCTCGGTTCCTAACGGGCCATGGACTGGTACTGGTCTTTGGCCTGGTGTTTGGGGACCCCTGCTGTAATGCAAGCTTGAGGAAATGGCATACTGTTCTTTGCCTAGAATTCTAATTTTTTTGAAATCAATTTCAATCCTGAAATTTTTATGTAACTTTGTAATGATCCTTCCAAATTTGTGTCATAAAAAATTTTAATTTTTAATTAGCCTGCTACTGATATCTTTTCTTAGCTATATAGTTCATCCTTTTAAAACATTTAGACACAACTGTTTAAAAATTATAGATCCAAAATTCTTAAATGTGTGTATATACATACATATTTTTATATATAAATATATAACTTTGGTAAAGTTAATTAAATTATGTAAAACTCAGTTTCGTCATTATAAAATGGAGAAAGTAATACCCACTTTAATTATTTTTAGTGAGGATACAATTACACAATTGATGAAAAATGCCTAGTTTCATGTAGGAACACTAACAAGAGTTTAATAAAAGATAGCTGCTGTGTGTGTTATTTCTTCCAATACAATTTTTATGAATGATAGAAAGATGTGTGAGTGGTATATGTGGATAGCCTCGCACAGAGAAATCATAGCCTAATTTAATCAGAAAATTTAGGCAATGATTTAGAATTTTCTTGAGAAAGGAAGAAAGGAAGAAGAGAGGGAAGAAGAGAGGGAGATTTTGCTTCACACCTGTCATTATAACTGGTATTATTTGTGAACTTTAGTTCAAACATAATCTGGGCCAGTTGGAATGATTTAACCAATGTTCCACATAAAAATAATGCAATGGACTTGTTTATCTAATTTGTCAAATTTAGAAAAGTTACTGTTATACAGATGCAAAAAATAAGTGATGAAGATAAGTAATGAAAGGGATATTTTATTAAAGAGATTTCTACCATTATATTATATAGCATATCACTGAATAGTAATCAAATTAAGGAAGAGGTGATGAAAATTAACATTTAATTGGCACATACCATGAGCCAGGCAATATAATAATAACTTAATCTTCTTGAACATCTTTTTTTTTTTTTTTAAACAAAGTTTTGCTCATGTTGCCCAGGCTGGAGTGCAATGGCGTGATCTCGGCTCACCACAACCTCCGCCTCCCAGGTTCAAGCGATTCTCCTGCCTCAGCCTCCCAAGTAGCTGGGATTATAGGCATGCACCACCATACCCAGCTAATTTTTGTATTTTTAATAGAGACAGGGTTTCTCCATGTTGGTCAGGCTGGTCTCGAACTCCCGACCTCAGGTGATCCGCCCGCCTTGGCCTCCCAAAGTGCTGGGATTACAGGCGTGAGCCACCGCACCCAGCCTGAACATTGTTTTTTAACAAAAGAAGAGGCATAGTAACTTCTCTAATAGCTCAGATCTTAAGTCATGATGCTCATTCTTTCATATATTAACAAATCCCTAATTGTAAGTTTAAAAGTCATATCAAATACAACATATTCAAAAATCTATTCTCTAGCCAGCCCCCACTGTTCCTGTACAAATGTAATTCAGATTATGTCACTCTCCAAGATTCTTATCTTGACCTACGTTGTTCTATATAATCTTGTCCCAGGTTTTTTCTCTGATCTCATCTATTACCACTCTTCTTTTTACTCTTTGACCTCAAACAATGCAGATCTTGATGTCCCTTAAGTTCACCAGTTAGAACCCTATCATATATCTCAAGATTTTTAAATAGCAGTTTTCTCTGTCCAGAAATTTCTTCCCTAGATATTTGCATGGCTCACTCTCTCTTGTCATTTAGAACATTGCCTAAGAGATCTGACAACTTCTTAGAGGAGCTTTTTTGACCACTATCAATTCTTTTACTCTGAATTACTCTTTTTTGCAGCTTGTATTATAATAAACCTAAATAGTATTAGATTGGTACAAAAGTAATTATGGATTTTGCCATTGAAAATAATGGCAAAAACCATTACTTTCAGTGACATTGCCATTACTTTCAATGGCAAAAACTGCAATTACTTTTGCACCAACCTAATACTTGTTTTTATTATCTGTCTCATCCATTTGAATGTCAGCTCCATAGAGTCCAGCACTTCACTATAGTCATTGCTATATCTTTAGCTCCTGGAACAGTATCTGACACATAATAAAAGAATAATAAATATTTGCTATATAGAATTCCATATGGCTTACTAGACACAGCCAGGAGGAACATCTCTCACAGAGAGACCAGGGCATTGAGAAGTCTGGCACACTCTAAGCAGATATTTGAAGGGAAGAAATTGAGAGTAAATGGAGGGAGGTTGCAAAATGCTGAGCTAAAGGGGAAATCTGGGAACCCTACACAGGGTGGCTGAACATCAGGACTCATTCCTGGGCCCTAGTGACTCCTGAGGATGGGGTGAGTTGATCAGGCAAAGAGTAGACTTCTCTCACCACATATCTTCAGAATCTGAGCAGCAGTAGACTCCACGAACCTCATGGACACTGGAGCTGGCAGTGAGCTGCTTAGAGAGATAGGAGAAGAAAGACTTCAGCCTGTGTGGAGCACAAAGGGCTTAGTACATAAAGGGCTACAGTGGAGCTTGGCCAAGGACACCCATCCCCCAATGCTTGCTACACTCCTCTAGGAGACTTTAGCATTAGGGTGACGGTTGGACTGGGACAGAGCAGGAACTATTCCCTGTGGGATGAGGACAGCTCAATCTGAGAAACCCCTGTTGAATGACCTGTTCAGGAGCTCTAGCCTGGCCACATCCACTGGCAGTGCAACCTCAGATACACAACCAGGGTGCTTCCCAGGGGCCCTCATCATAGCTCCTTCAACAGCAGAGTACACTTGACCATGGGGGAGCTCCAGCAGACTAGCCCCCACTGACATGCACCAGCTCACCCACAGATTCCCCACACAGCAGCCTCCCCACATCATTTTGGTGGCATACACTTATCCATGGCCTCCCCCTTGCTTTGCTAGTGCATGCATGCAGGCAGACCTCATCTCCTCTGCTGACATGCATGTGAGTGCACAGCCCACTGTGCCCCCACTGCCACCATGAGCACACCTTTCCATCTCACCCCACTGACACATGGGCATCCCACTACACCTCTGCCACTGGCTCAAAGACACACAAGGGTGTTGGCAACCCCCGCTCCACCAGCATCTTGCCCCTGCCTGCCACCAGGGCTGCAACCTCTAGCATGAGTGCTAGTGTAGACACCAACAAACCTGCTCCCTCCAGTGCCCCTCTCTGGCTAGCATGCATGTACTCTGTCACTCACCTATGGCTGCTGTCATGTATACATGAGCATGGCTTCCATTGTTACCTCACCAAAGAATAAATGTGGCCAGAATCCTCCATTGAAGTGTTGTGGCCAGTGGACCAGGAACACCTCAGGCCATCCAGTGCAGCAGGTTCCTAACCTGTAGGGTTAAAGAAGAAAGCCAGGTGCCTGGTACCTGCACCCTCAGAGTTACAACCTGCAGCCCAGGTGTGCTGAGCTGAGCCTTGTCTCCCTAAAAGCTTCCAGAAATGAAGCTAGTTGAATGAACTCAACTTATACCACAATTAAATCCTCAAGGTCATCAAAGAAGATAAAAGCAAAAACAAACAAACAAACAAAAACATCTAAAGGACAGCAACTTCAAAGATTGAAGAAATTTCAGACCACACAGATGAGAAAACAAGCATAAGAACTGTGACAACTCAAAAATCCAGAGTGTATTCTTACCTCCAAACAACCATTTTCCAAGCAATGGTTCTTAACAGGGTAAAATGGCTGAAGTGAAAGACATAGAATTTAGAATACAGATAGGAATGAAGATCATCAAGTTCCAGTCCAAGGAATCTGAGAAATACAATAAAATAATACATGAGCTGACACATGAAATGACCATTTTAAGAAAAAAAAATCTGATAGGGCTAAAAAACTCATTTCAGTAATTTCATAATACAATGGCAAAAATTAACAGCAGAATAAACCAAAATGAGGAAATATTTTCAGAGATCAAAGGGCCTTTGAATTAATTCAGTCAGGCAAAAATAAAGAACAATGGAAAAAAAGCTCTGAGAATATGGGATTATACGAAGAGACCAAATCTATGACACATTGGTTTTCCTGAGAGAGAAGGAGAGAAAGCAAGTAGCTTGGCAAACATATTTGAGAATATTATTCATGAATGTTTCCCCGACCTCACTACAGAAACCAACATTTAAATTCAGGAAGCACAGGGAACCCCTGTGAGATACTACACAAAATGAGCTTCACCAAGATACACAGTCATTCAGATTCTCCAAGTTTGAAACAAACTACAAAATTTTAAAAGAAGATAGAGAGAAGCAGCAGGTCACCTACAAAGGTAACCCCCATCAGGCTAACAGCGGATCTTTCAGCAGAAATCCTACAAGCCAGAAGAGATTTGGGGCCTATATTCAGCATTCTTTTTAAAAAAAGGAATTTCAACCAAGAGTTTTATATCCAGCCAAACTAAGCTTCATTAGCAAAGGTGAGATAAAATTCTTTTCAGACAAGCAAATGCTGAGGAAATTTGAAACCATCAGACCTGCCTTACAAGAAGTCCTTAAGAGAGTGCTAAATAAGGAAAGAAAAGACCATTACCAGACACCACAACACACTGAAGTACATAGACCATTGACATGATAAAGCAACTACACAATCAATTATGCATAATAGTCAGCTAATAAACATGAGGCCAGGTTCAAGTCCACACATATCAATATTAAACTTGAATGTAAATTGACTAAATGCCCCCAGTTAAAAGGCACATAGTCACAAGTTGGATAAAGAAGTAAGACCTAAGTGTTATGCTGTCTTCAACAGACCCATCTCACAAGCAATGACACACATAGGCTCAAAGTAAAGAGATGGAGAAAAATCCACTAAGCAAATGGAAAATACAATAAAAGGAGGGGTTGTTATGCTAATTTCAAACCAGACATTAAACCAGCAATGATCAAAAAAGAAAAAAAGGGCATTACATAATGGTTAAGGGTTCAATTCCACAAGAAGACCTAACTATCATAAATATATATGCACACAACACAGGAGCATCCATATTCATAAAACACGTTCTTAGAAAACTATGAAGAGACTTAGATAACCACACAATAATAGTGTTAGGCTTCAATATCCCACTGAGAGTATTAGACAGATCATTGAGGCAGAAAGCTAACAGAACTATTTGGGAACTGAATTCAACCCTTGACCAAATGGACCTAGCAGGCATCTACAGAATTTCCACTCCAAAACAACACAATACACAAAATTATTACCTGCATATGACAAATAATATAAAATTGAGCGAACAATAGGATATAGAACAATTCTCAGCAAATTAAAAAAACTGAAATGATACCAACCACACTACTGGATCAAGTGCAATTAGAATAGAAATCAATACTAAGAGGATTGCTCAAAACTATATGATTACATTAATCAATCTGCTCCTGAATGGCTTTTAGGAAAACAATGAAATTAAGGCAGAAATCAAGAAAGTCTTTGAAACTAATGAGAACAATGATGCAACATGCCAGAACCTCTGGGACACTGCTTAATCAGTGTTAAGAGGAAAGTGTATAGTGCTAAATGCTGAAATAATAAAGCTAGAAAGATCGTAAATGAAGCACCTAATATCATACCTAGAGGAACTAGAAGAAGAAGAGAAAACCAACCACAAAGCTGGCAGAAGACAAGAAATTACCAAAATCAGAGCTGAACTGAATGAAAATGAGATATGGAAAACTATACAGTAAATCAATGAATCACAGTGTTGGTTGTTTGAAAGAATAAATAAAAAAAGATAGGCCAATAGCTAGACTAATAAAAAAGAGAGAAGAGCCAAATAAACTCAATCAGAAATTGCAAAGGGGACATTACCACTGATACTCCAGAAACACATAAAGCTGTCAGAGACTATTATGTGCACAAACTAGAAAACTTGGAAGAAATGAATAAATTACTGGAAACATGCAACCTCTTAAGGTTGAACCAGGAAGAAATTGAATCCCTGAAGAGACCAAAAATGAATTTTGAAATTGAATCAGTAATAAAAAGCTTATCAACCAGGAAAAGCCCAGGATGAGACAGATTCACTGATGAATTCTACCAGGTGTATAAAGAAGAGCCGGTATCAAACCTACAAAAACTATTCCAAAAAATGAGGAGGATGGACACCTCCATCACTCATTCTACAAGACCAGCATCATTCTGGTACAAAAACCTTGCAGAGACACAAGAAAAACAATAAAAGTTCCAGCAAATATTATTGAGGAACATAGACACAAAAATATTTAACAAAATACTAGCAAACCAAATCCAGCAGCACATCTAAAAGCTAATGAGCCAGTCAATTTGGCTTTATCCATGGGATTCAAGGTTGGTTCAACATACACAAATCAATAAATGTGATTCATTACATGAACATAACCAAAAACAAGAACCATATAATCATCTCAACAGATGCACAATAGGATTTTGAGAAAATTCAACATCACTTCACATTAAAAAACCCTCAACAAACTAGGCATTAAAGGAACATAACTCAAAATAATAAGAGCCTTCTATGACAAACCTATAGCTAACATCATACTGAACAGACAAAAGCTGGAAGCATACCCCTCGAGAATCAGATAAAGACAAAGATTCCCATTCTTATTAATCCTATTCAACATAGTATTGGAAGTCCTAGCAAGAGTAATCAGGCAAGAGAAATAAATAAAAAGCATCCAAATAGGTAGAGAGGAAGTCAAACTATCACTCTTTGCAGATGATATGATTATATATCTAGAAAACTCCCATAGTCTCTGCCCAGTATCTCCTAGATCTGATGAACTACTGCAGCAAAGTTTCAGGATACAAAATCAATGTACAGAAATCAGTACCATTTCTACACACAAACACTGACCAAGCTGATAGCCAAATCAAGAATGAAATCACATTCACAAAAGCCACAAAAAGAATAAAATATCTAGAAATGCAGCAAACAAAGGAGGTGAAAGACCTCTAGAATGAGAATTACAAAACAGTGTTGAAAGAAATCAAAGATCACACAAACAAATGGAAAATCATTCTATGCTCATGGATGGAAATAATTTGTCTTATTAAAATGGCCACACTGCCCAAAGCAATTTACAGATTCAATGTTATTCCAATCAAACCACCAATGACATTCTTCACAGAACTAGAAGAAAACTTGTAAAATTTATGTGGAACCATAAAGGCACCTGAATAACCAAAGCAATCCTGTGGAAAGAGAATAAAGTTGGTGATATCACACTACCTGATGTCAAACTATATTATGAGGCTACAGTAATGAAAAGAGCATAGTACTGGTACAAAATCAGACACATAGATCAATGGAACAGATAAAAGATACTGGAAGTAAAGCCAGACACCTACAACCATCTGTTCTTTGGAAAAGAGGACAAAAACAAGCAATGTAAAGAGGAGTTTTTATTTAATAAATTGTGCTGGACTAACTGCCTAGCCATATGCAGCAGGCTGAAACCCCCTGCTTACACCATATACAGACATTAAGTCAAGGTGGATTAAACACTTAAATGTAAAATGTAAATCTCTAAAATTCCTGAAAGATAACCTAGGAAAATCCCTTCTGGACATGGTCCTTGCAAAGATTTAATGAAAAAGACCACAAGAGAAATTGCAACAAAACCAAAAATTGACAAGTGGCACCTAACTAAACTAAAGAGTTTCTGCATAGCAAGAGAAAATAGCAACAGAGTAAACAGACACCCTACAGAATGGGAGAAAGTATTTGCAAACTATGCAGCTGACAAAGGTCTAATATTCAAAATCTATAAGAAATTTCAACAAATTAACAAGCAAAACACAAAAAACCCATTAAAATGGGCAAAGAACATGAACAGACACTTCTCAGAAGAAGACATACAACAAGCATATAAAAATGCAAATCACAACAATGAGATACGATCTCACACCAGTCAGAATGGCTATTATTAAAAAGACAGAAAATAAAAGAAGCTGGTGTTGTTATAGAGGAAAGAGAATGCTTATACACTGTTGGTGGGTATGTAAATTAGCCATTGTGGAAAGCAGTGTGGTGATTTCTTAAAAAACTTAAAACAGAATTATCATTCGACTCAGCAATACCATTACTTAGTATATAGCCAAAGGATTATAAATCATTCTACCATAAAGACACATGCATTTGTGTGCTCACGGCAGCACTATTCACAAAAGCAAGGACATAGAATCAACCTAAATGTTCATCAATAGCAGATTGGATACATACACCACAGAATACTATGTAGCCATAAAACAGAATGAGATCATAACCTTTGCAACAACATGCATGAGGCTGGAGGCCATTATCCTAAGTGAAATAATGCAGGAAAAGAAAACCCAACAGTACATGTTCTCACTTACATGTGGGAGCTAAACCTTGAGTATACGTGGATACAAAGAGAACAAGAGACACCAGGGCCTAGTTGAGAGTGGATAGTGGGAACAGAGTGAGGATTGAAAAACTACCTATCGGGTACTATGCTTATTACCTGAGCGGTGAAATAATCTGTACACCAAACCCTCATGACATACAATTTACCTGTATAACAAACCTGCACATGTACCCCTGAACCTATAGTAAAAGTATAAAAAATTGTTGAATGAATAATCAAACTTTAACCCTCAACCACCATGTGAAGTCAGTGCGATTATTCCTAACATTTCATAATCAATAAAGACACTTAGATTCACTGAGTTTAAGTAACTCTCCTGAGGATACATTGCTAATAAGTGACAAAGCCACATCCCTTTTATGTTGAATGTCTTCTCAGAAAACAAATGCCACTAAAATTTGATTAAAAGTAATAGGATATGTTAGTTATCCACAATCACTTAATTTATGGTTTTCTCAAGATATGAATCAGTTTCTTGTCAACACTTTGCTTAAAAACATTTCAATAGATTTTCATTGCACTTAGAATAAAATCCAAACTTTCAGCAGGTCCTTCAATACCTTGCGTGATCTCTAACTTCATTTGGTGTCTCTTTTCTTTTTACTCACAATATTCTAGTCATACAGACTGTCTTTCTTTCTTTGTATCTCAAACACTAAATTACCCCTCTCCCACCCCATCTTAGAATTTTGCATTTGCCATTTTCTTCTTTTCAAAAACTTCCCTTTTTTCATGTCTGGTCTCATATTCAGATCTCAGCTTAGAGAGGATTCTAAGGTCTGTATATTGGTGGCCTCCAAAGTTCACTTGTTGGAACTTAATACCTGATGTGACAGTAATAAGAAGTGGGGCCTTTGGGAAATCATTGAGTTCATGAGGGCTCTACCCTCATGAATGAGATTAGTGCCCTTATCAAAGAGGATCCTGGGAGTTCCCTTGCCTCTTCAGTTACGTGAGAAAACAGTTAACCATCTAGGAAGCAGAGAGCAAGCCCTTGCAAGACACCAAATCTACTTTTACCTTGATTTTGGAATACCCAGCCTCCAGGACTGTAAGCAATATATTTCTATTGTTTATAAATTACCTAGTTTAAGGTATTTTGTTAAAATAGCTTGAACTAAGACAGAAGACTTTCCTGATGATCTTAATCTTCCCATCGCCACACTTACTTATTACTGTATCCCAGTATCCTGTTTTATTTTCCTTATGGCATTTAATGCTTTAGAATTACATTTCATTTTTATTCATTTAGTTTCACCTTCACGTTCTATTTCCTCTACAATGTAAGCTCCACAAAGATGGGAATCTTATCTCTCTTGTGGTTGCTATGCCTTAGCACCTACAGTAGTGACTGGCACATAGAAGCCACCTGGAAATAATTATTGGATGATGTTGATGATAAAATTATCATTTCTTGTGTTCTTACTATGTATCATGTACTGTGTTGAATCATTTACCTGTATTATTCCTCAAAAATCCAATGACAGATATATAATTTATAGGCCTATTTTACAAACAACGAAACTAAGAAACAGAGAAAATCAACAATTTACCTGTAACCACTGCTGCTAAGAAGGAATGCATTCATAATAAGTTCCAGCTGACTTAGTTTGAGTGGTAGTGTTCTTAACTCCAATTTTGAATGAAAGAAGAATAAATGATTTAGTTAATGAGTTTTCTACCCTAAATGGTCTCAGAACCATGATCTTGTCTTTATTTCATATTCCAACTTAAGTGGTGTAATATGCTTAACAATGGGTGGAATAAATCAGTTCTGAGAAGCACAAAGGAAAGCACAATGAAGGAACCTGCTGCAATTAAGGTTTTAATGTATCTGGATCCTATTACACTTGCTCATTCAAATTACCAAGATTCCACAATTTTCCACTTCCTAGATCAACCTTATCCTAAAAGGGGGAAATCAGGAACGCGGCTCTTTAGTACAGCAATCTACATATAAAATAGTTTTTCTGTAACTTATACTTCAGAGATTTCAGTTATACGATCCCACTTATAGCCATAGGTTTCTATTTTGACAACCCTTGATAAATCTAGATTTGATCTTCCCTTTTCTTGTTGCAACTTATTAAATACTGCATATAGAAAACATTCTTTTTTTCTGAAGTTTATAACCATTTTCTATTGAATCTTACATAGGGAGTACAATTGGTTTCATATCAAGAAGAAAGAGACAATTGTCTAAAATGCTTCTTTCCTAGCTCTTTACATAAATGGCTTGCTTTCCAGCTAGAGAAGCAGGAGTTCTCACTATGCTTCACCTCATCTTGCTTCAAGTAACTCCACATGCTGGAAATTGCATCCTCATCCCTGATATCAATTATTCCATTAACTAAGATCCTTTGGTTGTAAGTAGCAAAAATCAAATCTAACTGGATTAGGCAAGAAAAAACGTAGAAATAGAGTGTGAGGATAAGTAATTGCCTTACTGAGCTGAAGGGCAAGTGTTTACCCAGGACTTAGAAGGAGACTGGATCCAAAGCTGGAAAAGGCTTCAGTAAGTGTTAATCCAACTCTCTCATCTCTGCTTATATCTGCTCATCTATTTTCTCTTTTTTCTCTTCAGTTAGGCATTTTCTGCTTGTCCTGTTCAGGAAGCTATGGCTGCCCTTCAGCTCCTAATGTACATTTTATATTTCCAACTAGAGACTGACTAATGTTAAATCCTAATTCCAAATTCCGTGGGGAAATATTCGTATTTAAGTAATTGCGCTCAAGCTTTCCCATCTGGTTCAATTAGCCATGATCTTGAGTGTGCAATCACAAAGTTAAAAAAATGACTTTTGGGAGCTCACTCCTATGTATTCGTAGCAGGAGTAGACATTAGCTATTTTCAGAGAAAACTAGATGAACTGAACAGACACATCAATACCCTACTATTTTTTTTTTTTGAAACTTTAAAATCCCTCAAAAACTGTTTATTATATAGGTGAATTTTGAGTCATGATGGGCTTATCGGTAGGATTTCTGGTAGCGAGCCCGGGCACCGGGGCCTCCAAACGTTTTGGACTCGCAGCGAAGAGGATCAGCTACCAGCAGGGTCCGGTCATACTGGATGAGGATGTCTTTGATCTCCTTCTTGGAAGCCTCATCCACGTATTTCTGGTAATAGGCCACCAGGGCTTTGGAGATGGACTGACGGATAGCATAAATCTGGGCCACGTGACCACCACCCTTCACACGGACACGGATGTCTACACCAGCAAATCGCTCCTTGCCAAGAAGCAGAACTGGCTCCAGCAGCTTGTACTGTAGCGTGCGCGGCTCAGTCATCTCCAGGGGCCGCCCGTTCACCTTGATGAGACCATTGCCGCGTTTGCAGTGCGCCACAGCTGTGGCTGTCTTCTTGTGTCCGAAGACCTGCACCGACTGCAGCGGTCCCTTGGACTGCATGGCTGCGAGCGCGCACTAGAGAACCTCACCGCGCGGCGCCGCAACCGGAAAAGGCAATACCCCACTGTTCTTGATCGTTCTTTACGTAGGCAACATCCCTTTTTTTAAAAAACAAAAAGATCTCTAAATTAACAATACAGATAGGTTATAATTAAGCATAGGGAAGGCTTTTTTATAAATTCTGAAACTATCCCAATACATTTGATATAACATATTTGCATACAACTTTTCAGGAATTCCTTTATTGCACAATATGGAATGTATCTTTATAGAGTTAT
>NW_026652282.1:106685597-106733654 GCF_009828535.3 Hylobates moloch
AAAAAAAAAAAAAAAAAGATATGTTCCCATTATGAAACAGTGATTAGTCTGTCACATTGGTCTGGCTTATAATAGCTATATAAGTGCAAACATAGTATGAGAAAAAACACTGAAATGCATGCAGTAGAAAATTTTAAAATTATTCTTTAAAATGCTAGAACATATAGATGTAATCATAAGTCCTTTCAGTCCTCTTAAAACACGAGGAATTGTTATATCAGAAATAAGAAAACGATGTGCCATAACACAAAATGTACTGAACTCCAGATGGTAGGTATTTCAAAGCAGAATGCCATAGTTACTGCCCATTAGTTTAAGAGAACTATCTTTATCATCATTCCAACCAACACATTTATTTTAGAGTACAAAATTGATCTATTCAAGCTTAGTGGAAAAGGACTGGCACATATGATTCCTTCAAGGTTAGATACTAAGACACAGTCATCTCTAAATGAATATTATCATCACAGTTATTTATAACCATAAACCATAGAATTTACCATTACAGTCAAGACTATTTGTTGAATGACTTCTGTGGCTATCGGTCCAAATTTTGGCTAACTTTTGGCAGTCAGTTACTTTAGAATCAACTCTGTAAATTATTTTCTTGGAGGTAAATAATCTTTTTGTGATAACAAAATTACATAACAATTTTAAATTTAAAATTATTCATAGGTTAGCTGGTAACCTCTTGGCTCCAAGGTATAGCATACAAAAGATGTAAAAAATGAATAAGAATTATTCTGTTATTAAATATCCAGTGTGATATTTAATAACAGGTGTATAACATGCTCAAAAGGAATATCATTTTTCTGTGACATAAAAAGGAAAGCTCATTGAGAGGCAGGGACCTCAGTCCTAGTCCTGTCCTACTTTGTCCAACCTCCCTGGGGATTTTGTACCAAATCACTTATGTCTTTATCTTAAGAGTGATTCAGAGGCTTTGGCCAGCATGCGCTTTTATAATTGATTGTTTCCATGTTAAGTTTAATTAGACCCAAAAAGAAGGGCTCTTTTGGATTACATGATATTCCATGTGATGTTCCCTGAGGTACATTAGATAAGTTTTGTTAGAAAAATCCTCAAAAATAAAGTATAACCTTTTCCTTTTTTTTCCTCTTCCAAATTTATTTTAGTTTCAAGGGATACATGTGCAGGTTTGTAACATGGATAAATTGTGGGTCCCTTGGGTTTGGTATACAAGAGATTTCATCACCTAGATAGTAAGAATTGCACCCAATAGGTAGCTTTTTGACCCACATTGACCTTCCATGCTCTACCTTCAAGTAATCCCCAATGTCTATTATTCTCCTCTTGGCATTCATGTGTACTCAATGTTTAGCTCACACTTATGAGTGAGAACACATGGTGTATTAGTCCATTTTCATACTGCTATGAAGAAATACCTGAGACTAGGTAATTTATAAAGAAAAAGAGGTTTATTGGACTCAGTTCCACATGGCTAGAGAGGCTTCACAATCATGGCATAAGACAAAGGAGGAGCAAAGGCACATCTTACATGGTGGCACGCAAGAGAATGTATGCAGGGGAACTCCCCTTTATAAAACCATCAGATCTCATTAGACTTACTCACTATCATGACAGCAGCATGGGAAAAACCTGCCCCCATGATTCAATCCCCTCTAACTGGGTCTGTCCCATGACACATGGTGATTAGCGGAGCTACAATTCAAGATGAGATTTGAGTGAGGACACAGCCAGAGCATATCACACAGTATTTAGTTTTCTATTCCTGTGTTAATTTGCTTAGGATAATGGCCTCAGCTCTATCAAAGTTACTACAAAGGACATGACTTTTTTTCTTTTTTTAACTTTTATTTAAGTTCAGGGTTAAATGTGCAGGTTTGTTACAGATAAACTTGTGTCATGGGTGTTTGTTGTATAGATTATTTCGTCACCCAGGTATTAAGCCTAGCACTCGTTAGTTATTTTTCCTGACCCTTTCCCTCCTCCCACCATCCACTCTCTAATAGGCCCCAGTGTGTGTTGTTCCCCTCTGTGTGTCCACGTGTTCTTATGGTTTAGCTCCCACTTATATGTGAGAATAAGAGGTATTTAGTTTTCTTTTTCTGTGTGAGTTTGATAAGGATAATGTCCTCTAGCTCCATCCGTGTTCCTGCCAAGAACACGATCTCATTCTTTTCTATGGCTGCACAGTATTCCATGATGTGCATGCACCACATTTTCATTATCCAGTTTACCATTGATGGGCATTTAGGTAATTCCATGTCTTTGCTATTGTGCATAGTGCTGCAATGAACATACACATGCTTGGGTCTTCATGCTAGAATTATTTCTATTCCTCTGGGTGTATACTTAGTAATGGAATTGTTGTGGGGGGGGGGGCAAGTAATATTTCTGTCTTTAGATATTTGAGGAATTGCCATACTGACTTCCACAATGGTTTAACTAATTTACACTCTCATCCACAGTGTGTGTGTTCCTTTTCTCTACAACCTTGCCATGATCTGTTATTTTTTGACTTATAATAATAGCTATTCTGACCAGTGTGAGATAGTGTCTCATTGTGGTTTAGATTTGAATTTTAAAACCAATGAAACTATCAACAAAGTAAATGGACAACCTACAGAGTGGGAGAAAATATTTGCAAAGTTTATTCAACAAAGATCTGATATCCAAAATCTATAAGGATCTGAAAGAAGTTAACAAGCATAAAAGCAAATAACCCTATTAAAAATGGGCAAAGGTCATGAGTTTATATATAACAAACCTACACATGTACCCCTGAACTTAATCATCAAAACTAATCATCACTAATGATCAGTGATGTTCAGGTTTTTTAAATACTTTTTGGCCACAAGAATATGATTTTATTTTCTTTATGGCTGTGTATATTCTATGGTATATATGTGCCACAATTTCTTCATCCAATCCACTGTTGATGGGCACCTAGGTTGATTCCATGTCTTTGCTATTGTGAAGAGTGCTGGAATGAACATATGTATGCATGTGCCTTTGTAGTGAAATGATGTATATTCCTTGGGGAATATACTCAGTAATGGGATTGCTGGGTCAAATGGTAGTTCTGTTTTAAGTTATTTGAGAAATCACCAAACTAATTTCCACAGTAGTTGAACTAATTTATGTTCCCAACAACAGTGTGTAAGCATTTCCCTTTCTCATCAATATTGCTACCATATGTTATTTTTTTTTTTTACTTTTTACCAATAACTATTATGACTGGTGTGAGAAGGTATTTCACTGTAGTTTTGATTTGCATTTCTCTAATAATGAGTCATGCTGAGCATTTTTTTTTTTGTATGCTCATTGGCTGCATGTATGTTTTGAGAAATGTCTGTTCATGTCTTTTGCCCATTTTTTAAAGGGGTTGTTTGCTTTTTTGCTTGTTGACTTGTTTCAGTTCTTTGTAGATTCTGGATATTACACCTTTGGTGAATGAAGTTTGCAAATATTCTCTTCTACTCTTTAGATTGTCCATTTGTTCTGTTGATAGTTTCTTTGGCTGTGCAGAAAATATTTAGTTTAGTTTGGTCCCACTTGTCACTTATGTTTCCAATTATTTTTAGAGTTTTCATCGTGAAATCTTTGCCTTTGGAGTCTTCATCATGAAATGTTTGTCAATGCCTGTGTTGAGGATTGTATTCCCTAGGTTTTCTTCTAGGATTTTTATAGTTTTAGGTTGTATGTTTAAGGATATAATCAAACTTGAGTTGATTTTTGTGTATAGTGAAAGGAAGGAGTCCAGTCTCAATCTTCTGCATGTGGCTGGCCAGTTATTCCAGCATTGTTTATTAAATAGGGAGTCCTTTCCCCATTGTTTGCCCTTGTTAACATTGCCAAAGACCAGATGGTTGTGGGTGTGCAGCTTTATTTCTGGGTTTGCTAACCTGTTCCATTGGTCTATGTGTGTCTATTTGCACACTAGAACCACGTTGTTTTGGTTACTGTAGACTTGTAGTGTACTGTGAAGTGGGGTAGTGTGATGCCTTCAGCTTTGTTTCTTTTGCTTAGGAATTCATTGGTTAGGTGGACTCTTTTTAGGTTTCATATGAATTTTAGAATAGCATTTTATAGTACTGTGGAAAGTGACATTGGTAGTTTGATAAGAATTATGCTTAATCTGTAAATTGCTTTTGGAAATATGATAATTTTATGAATATTGATTCCTCCTATTCATAAGCAGGAACTGCCTTTCCATTTGTTTGTGTCATTTCTGATTTCTTTCAGCAGTGTTTTGTAATTCTCATTGAAGAGATATTTCACCTTCCTGATTAGCTGTCTTCCTAGGTATTTTATTCTTTTTGTGGCTATTGTGAATAAAGTTGAGTTCTTGATTTGGTTATCAACTTGGACATTCTTGGTGTATAGAAATGCTACTAATTTTTCTACATTCATTTGGTATCCTGAAACTTTACAGAAGTTGTTTTCAGTCCTAGGAGCATTTGCACAGAGACTATGGGGATTTCTAGGTATAGAATCATATCATCTGTAAAGATATAATTTTACTTCCTCTCTTCCTATTTGGATATCTTTTATTTATTTCTCTTATGTGTTTGCTCTGGCCAGGATATCCAACACTATGTTGCATAGAAGTAGTGAGAGTTGGCATCCTTGTATTTTAATGGTCCTCAAGTGGAATGCTTCCAGCCTTTGCCCATACAGTAGGTGGTTGTGCATTTTATATTTATGGCTTTTATTATTTTGAGGTATAGTCCTCAATGTCTAGTTTGAGGAGGGTTTTTAACCTGCAGGTATGTTGAATTTTGTTGAAAGCCTTTTCTGTATCTATTGAGATGATCATGTAGTTTTCATTTTTAGTTCTGTTTATGTGATGAATCACATGTATTGATTTGTGTATGTTGAACCATCCTTGCATCCCAGGGATAAAGCCTACTTGATTGTGGTAGATTAGCTTTTCGATATGCTGCTGAATTCAATTTGCTAGTATTTTTTTTGAGAATTTTTTGCATCTAAATTCCTTAAGAATACTGATCTGAAGTTTTCCTTCTTCATGTGTCTCTGCCAGGTTTTGGTATCAGAATGATGCTGGCTACATAGAATGAGGCCTCAATTTTTTGAAATAGTTTCAGTAGTATTGGAACCAGTTCTCCCTTTATACCTCTGGTAGAATTTGGTTGTAAATCCATCTGGTCCCGGTCTTTTACTGGTTGGTATGATTTTATATTACTGATTTCATTTTAGAACTTGTTATTGGCCTGTTCAGGGATATAATTTCTTCCTGATTCAATCTTGGGCAGTTTTATGTTTCTGGATCATCCATTTTTTTTCTAGGTTTTCTAGTTTGCTTGCATAGAGGTGTTTCATAATAGTCTCTGTGGGTATTTTTATTTCTGTGGGGATTGTGGTAATATCATCTTTGCCATTTCTGCTTGTGCTTATTGAATCTTATTTTTTTCTTTATTAGTTTAGTCTGTGGTTTGTCAATCTTATTTATTCTTTCAAACAACACACTTTTGGCTCAATTGATCTTTTGTATGGGTTTTTTGGTCTCATTTTTGTTCAGTTCAGCTCTGATTTTGGTTATTTCTTCTCTTCTCCCAGGTTTGGTTTTGATTTGCTCTGATTTTTCTAGTTCCCATGTGCATGATGTTAGGTTGTTAATTTTAGTTCTTCTGATTTTTTGATGTTAGTGGTTAGCACTATAAAGTTCCCTCTTAACACTGCCATAGCTGTGTCTCAGATATTTTGTTATGTTTTATCTTTGTTCTCATTAGTTTCAAAGAATTTCTTGATTTCTGCCTTAATTTCATTGCTTCACCAAAAGTCACTCAAAATTAGGCTGTTTAATTTCCATGCATTTATATGGCTTTGAGATCATTTTTTGGTATTGATTTGTATTTTTTTGCACTGTTCTCTGAGAGTGTGCTTGGTATACTTTTGTTTTTTTTTTTTTAAATGTGTTGAGAATTGCTTTATGGTTAATTGTGGGGTCAATTCTAGATTATGTGCCATGTGAAGATGAGATAAATGTATATTTTCTAGTTGCAGAATAGAACTTTCTATAGATCTCTGTTAGGTAAATTTTGTCAAGTGTCAAGTTTGGGTCCCAAATATCTTTGTTAATTTTCTGCCTCAGTGATCTGCTGAACGTTGTCAGTGGGGTGTTGAAGTCTCTCACTATTATTGCGTGATTATCTGAGTCTTTTCATAGGTCTCTAATAACTTTTTTAAGTGATTCTTTGGGTGCTGCAGTGTTGGGTGTATATATATTTAAGATAGTTAAGACTTCGTGTTGAATTTAAGTCTTTATCATTATGTAATGGTCTTCTTTGTCCTTTTTGAATGTTGTTGCTTTAAAGTCTGTTTTGCCTGGAATAAGAAGAGTAACCTCTGATGTGTTTTGTTTTCCATTTGCTTGATAGATCTTTCTCCATCCACTTACTTTGAGCCTATGGGTGTCATTGCATGTGAGATGTGTCTCTTGAAGACAGCAAATAGTTGGGTCTTGCTCTTTATCTAACTTGTCACTCTGTGTGGCTTTTAGCCTGTTTAGGTTCAAGGTGAATATTGATATGTGAGGAATTGATCCTTTTATCATGTTGTTAGCTGGTTGTTAAGTAGAATTGATTGAATAGTTACTTTATAGTGTCAGTGGGCTACATATGCAAGTTTTTTTTTGTGTCGTGGCAGGCAAGAGTCTTTTGTTTCCTTGTTTATCACTCCTTTAAAGACATCTTTGAAGGCTGTGGTAATTAATTCACTTAATGTTTTCCTGCCTAATAAGAATACTTTTTCTTCACTTATGAAGCTCAGTTTGACTTGATATGAAATTCTTTGTTTGAATTTTTTTATTTTTATTTTAGGATGCTGAATATGGGCCTCCATCTCTTCTGACTTATAAGGTTTCTGCTGAATGTATTATGTTAGTCAGATGTAGCTCCCTAAGTACATGGCTTGCCCCTTCTCTCTAGCTGCCTTTAATATTTTTTTCCTTAACGTTAACTTTGGGGAATTTGATGACTGTGTGCCTTGGGTATGATCATCTTGTACAGTATCTTACAGTTATTCTTTGAATTTTCCTAATTTGCAGGTTGACCCTTCTAGCAAGTTTGGGGATATTTATGTGGACAGTATCCTGAAATATATTTTTCAAGTTGCTTCCCTTCTCTCACTCTCTTTCTAGGATACCAGTGCGTTATAGGTTTCCTCTCCTTACATAATCTAATATTTCTTGAAGGTTTTTTTATATTTTTCCCTAATTTATTGTACAAATTTGATTTGAAAAAGTCATCTTCAAGCTCTGAGATTCTTTCTTCCACTTGGTATATTCTGATATACTTCTGATTGTATTATGAAATTATTGTAGTGAGTTTTTCAGCTCTAACAGCTTAGTTTTTTCTTAAAATGACTATTTTATTGTTCCGCTCTTGAATTGTTTTTACTGGATCCCTTACATTCCTTGGATTGAGTTTCAACTTTCTCCTGAATCCTGACGATCGTCATTGCCATCGAGATTCTGAATTGTGTGTCTGTTATTTTGGCCATTTCAGTCAGCTTACGAACCATTGCTAAAAAGCTATTGCAGTTGTTTGGAAGTAAGAAGACACTTTGATAGTTTCCAGAGTTCTTACACTGGTTCTTTCTCATCTGTGTGGGCTGATGTTTCTTTAATGTTTGAAGCTTCTATCCTTTTTGTTTGTTTGCTTTTATCCTCTTTGATGCCCTTGAAGGTTTTACCGTGGCGTAAGATGGGCTTAGTCAGTTGAGTTTCTTTCTGGATGATTTCAGGAGTTCAAGGTTCAGCTCAGCACTCCTGGGCTGTATTCACTAACTTTAAGGGCATGGGACCAGGCCCATGGCTTTTTCCTGTGACTGTTTGAGGTTAAGCACCTGCTGCCCTGGAGGGGCCAAGGTGTTTTTGGTCTGCTTGCAACAATACTCTGATAGGGGGTGCCAGCATTAACACTTTGGCAGGGCAGCAGCAGGGCAGTGGACGGTCCCCACACATGTGCATTTGCCAATGAAGCAGTAAGAGGAGGCTGTAGGCAAGTGAACTCTGGTGGGGGAGGGGTCTGGACGGGTGCACACTGGCAGGAGCCTGCCTGCAATAGCTCTCCATCTGCTATTTTGGGTCTGTGGCAAAAGAGACATGGTGGTGGCTGCTGGCCAGCTCCTGTGCTGTGCAGCAGAGGCCACACTGCAGGTGGGTGCAGGCAGGCAGGGACCTTGGGATAGGCCAGCAGACAGGGACTTGCTCATGTAATTCAGGCCCTGTCCCCTGGGCAAGATATTCCTGCTCTGTCTGGGTGTAGCAGCCAACAAATTCTAAAGTTACCTAGAGGAGTATCCGAACCTTGGTAGATGGTCACTTAAGTGGGTATCTGAGCCTTAGGGGGTAGTTGCCCATGGCTGTGCTCCACTGCAGCCTTTACTGCATCCAACCCTCTAGGCTCTGTGCAAGCTGGTGTTCTGTCTCTGCCAGCTTTTTATGCAGTTATCCCTGTCAGCTCAAATGTACCTAGGGATTCTGGGGTCTCCTGCAGCTATGATTCTGGAAGTCCATTGTTAAAGTGGTGCAATTCATGCCTATTTTACTCACCCCTTCCCCAAGAGTTGGTTGGGACCAAGAACAAGTCTTGGTGCTTGGCAACCATGTGCAGGGTTCCCAGCTTCCTCCTCTTTCAGTCCAGGGTCTGTGTCCTCCCTCTATCCACTCTCAATGCCTTATTTGTGAACATCTGTTTGGAAGTATGCCTGTCTCCTTAATGATCTGGCCTCTCAGTGGGAAAAGCTCTTCCTGTCTGCATCATCAGCCATCTTGGCTCCCCCTCTGTCCCCCCACAAATCCAGTATGACCTTTTCTATGTTTTTCCAAGACCATTCCTGTGAAAATCAAACTAACCACCTAAGGTTGGTCCCAGCCTGAAGTTAAGGCAGAAAAAGATAATTTTATTTCTTCTTGATATAGTTTTATTCTGACATATTTGCCAAAGGTTCACATAAAATAGCCAAAAGTTCAATTTCAGGACACAAACAAATCATCTTTTACCATAATAAATTAAGCAGACAGTGACTATCTGAAATTTGCTTGTCATAGCAGATAATATGATGAATAAATAAAATTTATTGTTTGAAATATTCAACATCTATCTAACATATCCAGAAATAACCAAAACACAAAGCATGATTAACATTTATATTCAGGCAAAAAAATAAGTTTGACTTAAAAAAGTAATTCCAGCACTAGAACTTTCATTCTGAGTTTTTACTTTGGTAGTAAAAATATGCAAAACACATTTTCACTCTTCCACCCATACTACCTTAGGACATCTCCATGCCATGCTCCTAATTCTCTTTTAATAACTCAATTTATGGAGTAGGTCTACCAAATGTTGTAAAGACATAATAGATACTATAGGGTATTAAAATAAAATTCAGTAGAAAATCTGATACATATCTGTTTGGAAGTTCGCAATACAATCATTAGGACACAATAAAACAGATTCTCTCTCTCTCTCTCTCTCTCACACACACACACACACACACACACACACACGAAAAAGACTCATAAAAATTGGTTACAGAGATGCAGAGATGAGTCATATATGACACTTTGTCAACATTAAAATATTCTGAGAAAATACCTGCAGGTAATCAACTGATCTAAATTTCTGCTAAAGTACTGTCATTAAGAAATGCCACTTGTGAGCTTACGTAAGACCTATCATATATTGGTAACAGGTATTATCTTGTAAAACTGTTGACTAATAGAAATGCAAATTGTGAAATTCTAACATTCTTGTGGAATTCAAACAGATTATCATTCACTAAAAGTCATTACTGAATGTAATAAAAAATGTTGAAACAAGTAAATGATTTAAGTTGACAGAAAGGGTGAAAGCAAGGCCTTAATTGATGAATTTGATACTTGGTCTTTCCTACTTGGATCTTTGTCCACCCTGTCATGCATTTCAGTGGTGAGAGGTTATTGTTGTCATTGGGATGATTATAAGGTTTCATGAAGAGATTAAGTGTGATAATTATTTTTAAACAAGGAAGAAACATGGAAAAAGAGATATTATAATAGGTAGGGAAAAATGCTTCAGCTGGGGAGTCCATTTGTAATGTATAAGAGAAGAAAAGTAGTTTCATTTTATGCAGAGAATATGAGCAAACAGATGCTGAAACAGGGTAACATTGACTATGTACTATTTAAAAGATTTTGCTTTATTTTAACTATATAATCCTTGCACACTCATTTTGATAATGAAAACCACACAGCTAACCACAATTAAAGAGAAGCACAATGGTTTCTTCTCACTCCAAGTATCCACCCCACCGCCACTTTGCAAGGTAACCAATGATAATGCATTTTGTATGACCTCTCTTTTGTCCTGTGACAAAATACATATACACATTTTTAGGTTGTTTTTTAATACAATCAGACTATGTTATTTTGATAGTTCCCTTTTTATTCACTCAAGATGTACTGGATATCACCTGGGAAAATTCTTACAGATATAGCTAAATCCATAGAATGGATATACTGTGCCTTTTTAATGTTATCACATTCTCTGGAAGAGTGTTAGAACTACTTAAGGTGGTGGTAGATGTTAATGTAGAATCTGGTTGAGATAATTTTCATTTTGGCAAAATAGATGATGGCTTTGCCAACAAAAATGCATCAGATGATAACAGATGCTTCAAGGTGATATTTGGTGTGTCACTGGTACTCCTGGTGTGGCAACATAGAAGTGATCATAATCTATGGTGTTTCCCCAACTAATTGTTGGCAAGATAGAGATTGCTATTTTTTGTTTGAAGCTAAAATTCCAAGATGATATTGTAAGAAAATGTATGAAGACTTTCAATGATGTGAAAATGGAATGGTCCAAATGGTCATAAAATATGAAAGCATTTCTTTGAATGAGAAAAATACCAAATAATGACACAATTTACTGAAAGGGTATCTGTGATTGCACATGAAATTCAAATCACTGAGGCTTAAAGATTCAGGAATTACAGGAATATAATTTGGAAAACAGAATGGAAGGCATTGGAAAGGGGCTAATACAATATGAATGCTATGTAGTTTACAATTGGTCTAATGTTGCTCTAAAAACTTTTACTAAATGAAACATTTTTTAGAAATTAAAGCTGATACGAAGAATGAAATTGTCTATGTGATTACAAATGATATAGTATTCTTATCTTTGACTTCTGAATGAATAGGAACTGATTATACCTATGGATTTCACTTTTAAGAATACTAATGTTACTTTGCAATATTTGAATGGACTTCTCTTTCAACCATATATAATTAAAAATGAAACTTGAATACTAAAAATAATAAAAATCACCAACTGACTTTATCAATACAATAGAAAGAAAAGAAATATGCTTTTAACTCTTTGATATAGCACATTTTCTTTGTTAGTTCTAACAGAATTAAAGCTTTCTGATTATTGGTAAACCAATTAAAAAAACATTATGGGATCACAGTATTTAATATCTCCATTGCCAACAATAATACTCCAACTATCATGTTATTGTAAATAAACCACAAAACTCACAAATCCACAGAAAAATTACAAAAACAATTCAACTTTTGTGAAGATAGGGAAATCACAGCTCCTGTAATAAGGAGTAAAAATTACAAAAAAATGAACTCTTTATTGATTCTACGAAGATCAAGCAGAAAAAAATATGACTATTTCAATGTTACTTTATACATTCACCAAACCCAGTAAGTAATGGATCACTGTTAGCTGATGTGAAAGATTTTTTTAAAATTTCTTACCTTCAAGAAGTTGCAGATTAGTATACAAAAAATACATAAGAAAACATGCAATAAGTAAAATACAGTATAGAATGCAAGCACCATCAAGGCAGAGGATCAAATTAAATCCCAAGAGGAGGGACATAGTGATGGCAGCAGCAGCCCATCTGGAGTGGCTGCTGCAAAGTTATGGGCTGCAGTGGGGAGGTGTGGCTGGGGCTGTGCCCTCCACAAAGCAGGCAGCAGCCCCACCATCCTAGGTGCAGCTGCAGCCTCCCAAACTGCAGCTGTGAGCCTGGGCATCCCTGTGCTCTTGGGGGCTGGGGGCAGGTGGGAGCCCCACCCTCCGGGGTGCAGCTGCTGCCACTCAAGCCATGGCTGTGGGCCCAGGCATCTCTGCACTCTTGAGGGCCCAGGGAAGGCACTCCTGCCCCCACAGGCTTGAAAATGCCTGCTCTCACTGCCTGGCCTCTCCTTGCTCCTGGAACCCACTCCACAGGCTCAGAAATGCCTGCTCCCACTGCCTGGCCCCTCTCAGCTCCCAGAACCCACGTTGATGTTGGAGCAAAGTTGAGGCCGAGCCTGGGCATGTCAGCTTGAGGCAGAGCTGACACACCAGCACCCTGCTGCATGGCCCCCTCCTGACTTTGGATGCCAAAGAGCATTGGAGGGAGGCCAAGGGGGTGCTGAGGGCAGTTTGGCACTGGCCTGCAGGCACCCCTCAGCATGAACAGCCTGGGCACCATGAACAGCAGCAGAAGGCAGACAGGTTCCGGGGGGAAAGGGGCGGGTCCCCAGTGAAGCCCCAACTTCAAGCCGTACTGGGGGCTGGGATGCCAGTCCTGTGGACCAGAGTGGGATATTATGGTGCTTTTTCTGTGCCCACCCATGGCCACCTATGGACCAATCAGCAAGCACTTCCTCCCCTCTGAAGCCCAAAAAACTGTGTACTCAGCAAGACTCAAGGAGACAACAGGGTGACTAGCTGTGGAGAGTAGCTGCCCACTCCAGGGTTTCCTCTCTGCTGAGAGCTGAACACTCAACTAGACAACCTGCCCATGGAGAGGAGCTACCCAGCCCAAGGTCTTCCCTCTGCTGAGAGCTGAAAAGAAGATAAGATGACCAGCTACAGAGAGGAGCTACCCACCCCAGGGTCCGTTCTCTGTTGAGAGCTGAACATTTGATGGATGACCAGCTGTGGAGAGGAATTACTCACTGCAGGGTTTCCTCTCTGCTGAAAAGTGAACACTTGACAGGACACCCTGCCTGTGGAGAGGAGCTACCCACTGCAGGTCTCCTCTGAGCTGTTCTGTCACTCAATAAAGCTCCTCTTTGCCTTGCTCACCCTCCACTTGTCTATGTACCTCATTCTTCCTGGATACAGGCCAAGAACTCAAGACCCACCGAATGGTGTGGCTAAAAGAGCTGTAACAGAAACAAGGCTGAAACGTGCCCCTTGCTCACCACATTGTGTGTGAAAAGTAGGAGAGGAGCGAGATAGAAGAGCTGCTGAATTTTGGGGAGCCCAGACCTATCAGTTCCCCAAGCCAGGGCTGTGACACCCTCTTTGGGGTTTTGCAGTTCCTGGCATCTCCAAGCTTCCAGGCATCACTGCATTCCTCCGTGCCAACTTTGGAAGCTACTTGCAGTATGCCTGGTCTAGCCGCAGCCTTGCAGGGAGCTGGTGCCTGTGCCGGTGCCTGGAGCTGCTCACCTTGCCACAGCTAGCTTGCCTGACTGTGCACAGTGGCCAGACCCCATGCTCACTTGCTCACACACGTGCTCTGCATCTGGCTCACCCTTGGCAGGCGTGGGATCCAGACCAGCAATGCAAGCTGAGCACAGCTTCCAGGCTGAGCGGGCAGAATGAGCCCAGCAGGCCCAAGCAAAACTCAGACAACGGCATCACTGGCCACAGAAGTTTCCAGCTGGATAAGCAACACACCAAGGATCCCATAACAATAGTACTTCCAGCTGATTGAACACTGGGCTCTTTGGAAAGCAGTCTCTGAGTCGAAGAATATTGTGCTGTAATTCTATTAAGAGGATTTCTCAGGATTAAATCTGTTGAGGAAGGAAACAGGATTGGGCAGAGGAAGAAATTGAGCAGCAAAAGTTGCTGAGAACCAGAGCCTCAGCTGATCTCACCGTGGACTCTGAAAGTGGGATGGCTCTTCAGAATTGTTCTGGGCTTTGATGTGGGAGCTGAGTACTTATATCTCTATATGTAGAAGTGATTGGATGCAGGGATATGGCCTCATGTGAAGAGACTCTTTTCAGGTAAGAACAATTTTTGAATGAGAATGTCAGCCGGCAGTACTTGTGGCAGAGATATGGGGTTGGGAATGGATGTAGGAGCACAGTACAATGTCCACAACACAGCTGAAGAGGTCAAAGTATTCCACTTATAGGAATTTTGTTAATCATTGATTATCTCATCCAATCTAATTACTTTTACTTGATAAAACAGCGAAGTTAAATTCTTTGTTCAAGATCACAGAGCTAGAAATAAAATGTAAACTTGAGCTCACTTATTCTTGCCATTACTTATTTTATTACATCTAAAGCTCTCACTATGCAGTCAAAACCAGCAAAAGCAAACAGAAAACTAAAGCTGAGGTATTCAACTCATATACTATAAGGCTATAGTTACCAAAACAGCATCATACTGGCATAAAAATAGGCATGTAGACAAATGAAATAGAATAGAGAACCTAAAAATAAAGCCAAATACTTACAGCCAACTGATCTTCGACAAAGCATATAAAAATATAAATTAGGGAAAGGATACCCTATTCAATAAATGGTGTTGGGAAATCTAGAAAGCCACATGTAAAAGAATAAAACTGGACTCTTATCTCTCACCCTATAAAAAAAATCAACTCAAGATGGATGAAAGACTTAAATCTGAGACCTGAAACCATAAAAATTCTAGAAGATACATTGGAAAAACTCTTCTAGACATTGGCTTAGGCAAAGAATTAATGACTATGACTCCAAAAGCAAATGCAACAAAAACAAAAATAAATAAATGTGACCTCATTAAACTAAAAAGCTTCCAAACAGCAAAAGAAATAATCAGCCAAGTAAACAGACAACACACAGAATGGGATAAAATATCCATAAACTATGCAATAAATCCACAACTAGGCAATAAAATATTCACAAACTTCCCAAGAGGGAAGACAAAGGAATAATATCCGGAATCTACAGGGATCTCAAACAAATTGGCAAGAAAAAAACAAATAATGCAATCAAAAAGTGGGTAAAGTACATGACTAGTCAATTCTCAAAAGATATACAAACAGCCAATGAACATGAAAAAATACTCAACATCACTAATTATTGGGGAAATGCGAATCCAAAACCACAATGAGATATCACCCCACTCCTGCAAGAATGGCCATAATTAAAAAGTCAAAAAATAGATGTTAGCATGCATGTGGTGAAAAGGGAACACTTTTACATTACTGGTTGGAATGTAAAGTAGTACAACCACTATGAAGAACAGTAAGGAGATTCCTTAAAGAACTAAAAATAGAGCTACCATTCGATCCAGCTATCCCACTACTGGGTATCTACCAAAGGGAAATAAGTCATTATATGAAAAAGACACATGCACACACATGTTTATGGCAGCACAATTCATAATTGCAAAGATATGCAACCAACGTAAGTGCCCATTAATCACAAATGGATAAAAATGGTATATGTACACCATGGAATGCTACTCAGCCATAAAAACTGCTAAAATACTGCCTTTTGCAGCAAATTGGAGGGAGCTGAAGGCCATTATTCTAAGTGAAATAACTCCGGAATGGAGAACCAAATATTATATGTTCTTACTTACAACTGGAACCTAAGCTATAAGGATGCAAAGGAATAAGAATGATATAACGAACTTTGGGGATTCTGGGAAAGGGTGGAAAGGGGTGAGGGATAAAAGACTACACATTGGGCACAGTGTACACTGCTCAGATGATGTGTGCACCAAAATCTCAGAAATCACCACTAAATAAAGTATTCATGTAACCAAAAACCACCTGTACCCCAAAACTAAGTAAAAATAAAAATTTTAAAAAGAACAGAAAAACTATTTTTGAATTTAAGTAGCCAATTGCTTTTTAAGTAAATCCCTTGAAAATATGGCTTAAGTCTAAACAACTTTAAAAAATAAATGTGTGTAACATTGGTTATATATGTCAAAAATATGAAAGTTGGTGAATACAAAGATAATGCAATTAGGAAGGCAAGATGGATGACTAGACACAGCCAGGTGGAACAGCTGCCACTGAAGGACCCAGATGACTGGCACACTCCTGATAGATATTCAGAGGGAAGACACTGAGAGGGGACAGAGGGAAGACACAGAAGCTGAGCTGAAGTGGGAGGAAGCTGGGAACCCTGCATGTGGCTACCGTGCACCAGCACTCATTCTTGGTCTCCAGTGTCTCTGGGGGAACGGGTGAGTTGAACTGGCAAGGAGCAGCTCATTCTCATATGGGCCTCTGGAATCCCCACAGGAGGCAACTCCTTGACTGCGACAGACATTCTAGTAGGCAGAGAAATCTGCTTAGAGAAGTAGTGGGGCAGCAAGCCAGCTAATGTGGAGCCCAGAGGGATTGGCATAGGAGCATTTGTAGTGAAGCATGGCCAGGAACAACCATCCCCCAAGGTTCAACTTGCTCCCATAGGAGCCTTTAGCCCTAGGCGAAATGTCAGACCTGAACTCTGCTGGGTGGTCTTGCCCATCAGACAGGGCAGGTTTGACCTGAACACCCTTTGGTCTGCTATCCTCTCTGGGGCCCCGGCCTGGCCATGCCTTCTTGCAGGGCAGCCTCGAGTGCCTTGGGAGCACGTGTCATTGCTTCTGCACTGGTGGGCTGTGCCTGACCAGAGGAGGGCTCCAGTGGAGCAGCCCCCACAGCCGTGCACAAGCCCACTTGTTCCCTTCCCACACTGCAGCTTCCCCTGGGCCCATGGCAACCCTTCACATCACTTTGATGACATGTGTGTGCATAGGGGGTTTATGCTTTCTTTGTCCCTACAGTGTGCATGTGTCAGTGAACCTTGCTGTGCCACTGCTGCAACAGGAGTACAGCCCACCCTTCCTCCCACTGCCAACTGCCATTGCAGTCAGAGCCTTGGTGGGCACAGAACCAGCCAGCCCCACCCCACCAGTGTCCTGCCCTTGCCACCTATTTTCTGGTCACTGGTTTAGAAATGCAAAGTTCACCTGGTTTCAGAGTTCATGGTCCTGGCAGCTGTGGAAGATCTACAGAGTTTCTGGCCGAAATATTTAAGCCATGTAGTTTTCAATATGTGAAGATGACCAACCAATCTGCAACCAAGCGAATGTTTAAATTCTACCACCAGTGTATTCTCAACAAATTCTTTGAAGATGTGTCACATGTAATTGAGAGATTATTTAAAATGTAGAATTTAGGAATAGAAAGACAATGGTATCCAAGAACTTCAGGTATTTTCCTATATAATTTGTGCCCAAATTTTATAAATCTGATCAGGTGGATTCTGAAATCTGGCAGCACAGCTATCCCTCTTCTGCAACACTGTGTCTTTACCACTTCAAGTTGAATATCTTTCCATGTTTGATGATAATTTAAGCAACTATTTTTTTTTCACACACTTTCTTGAAGAGCTATACACCATTAAAACCTGGTGCCATGAAAACTCACATTGTATTTTTACCATTGCCAAAAAAAAAATTGTAATTTTTTCTACACATTTATAAATAATGTGGAACTTCTGGGAAGATGGTCAATGAACTGCTAACCATAAACTGTAACCTTCCCTCAGATATCAACTAAAATGATCAAATAAAGCAACATAGTACACATCATTCCTAACCTAAACAAAACAAAACCCAGAAAGCTCCATGAAAATACCTATATTTTTGGCTCGAGAAATAATAAAGAGAACAAGTAATAGTCAGAGAGAGTGCCATAAGCTGATGTTTGTGTTACTTCTATTCATTGGTTTGATCCAACCCCAGGCAATCTCATAGAGGTTGCAAGAGAGACCCAGTGGAAACCCATGGGGTTCAAAACTGAGAGGGAAAGCCATTCTATTAAAATGTCCTGTTTTTCACTTATTGCCCTCTACTGTTTGGCCCTAGAAATGGGCAGCATTGTAAAGTGTGTGGCCCAGTAGGGTAAATAAAGCCCCAATTTTTTGGATGCAGGGCCCAAATGGGAAGCCTCAGGAATGCATTACATGCCAAGAATATTACAGAGAGGGAGAAACATGGAAAAGTGACCCCATAAAGATGTTCATCAAATCCCGGGCTCATCCCTGAGCTGCACATTAACTAGATCCCATTCAGAATATCAAAGACTTTGAGACTTTAACAAATAGAACACAACCGATGTCGCAGACTGACCACTAAGTAGCTCACACGTGGGATACATCCAAATAAATGGAAGAATCTTGACAAACTCCAAGCTGTGTCAAGTTAAAAGAGGCTTATCCCAGACATATTATAATTAGATTGCTGAAAACTAAGCAAAAAATATCTTGAAAGAAGCCAGATAAAACTGACCTAAATTGTGTTTCCCAAAAACCTACATGTTAAAACACTAACCACTAGTTCCTCAGAATGTGAATGTATTTGGAGACAGGGTCTTTAAAGAGGTAATTAAGTTAAAATGTGATAATTACAACAGGCTTTCTTCCAATATAAGTGGTGTCCTTATGAGAAAAAGAGATATGGGCACAGACACATACAGAGAAAAGACCATGTGAAAATACAGGAAGAGGATGACTATATTAGCTTGTTTTTACATTTCTGTAAAGAAATACCTGAGATTGGGTAATTTATTTAAAAAGAGATTTAATTTGCTCAATGTTCTGCAGGCTTTACAGAAAGTATTGTGCTAGCATCTGCTTGGCTGCCGGGGAGGCCTCTGTAAGCTTCTGGGGAAGCTTACAATTATGGTGGAAGATGAAAGAGGAACAAGCATATCACATAAGAGAAAGAGCAAGAGAAAGAGTGGAAAGAGCAGGTGCCACACGCTTTTAAATAACCAGATCTCATGAGAACTCACTTAGTATTGTAAGGACAGCACCAAGCCATGAGGGATCCATCCCCATGACTCACCTGGACACCTCCACCATGTTCCAGTTTCAACACTGGGGATTACATCTCAACTTGAGATTTAGAGCGGACATCCAAACTAAATCAATGACCTGTAAGCCAAAGAGACCTCAGAAGAATTTAACCCTGCCAACACCTTGATCTCAGACCTCTAGCCTATACAACTGTGAAAAAATAAATTTCTGTTGTTTAATCCACCAAATCTGGAATATTTTCTTATGGCAGCCCCAGCAAACTAATTAAATGAATGATAATTTTAATAACTGTGGATTTCTTGTCAGAAACATGGACACCAAAGAAAAGGGGCATAACATTTTTCAAACTGCTAGAAGAAAAAAACTTTCAGATAGAATTCCATCTTTCAGGAATGAAGGTGAAATAAAGAACTACTAAGACGAAGAAAAAATAAGAAAATTCATTATCAGAAGCCTCTCTCTAGAAGATTTGCTAATGAAATATCTTCAGGCCGAAAGTATATGATACCAAATAAAACTTTGGAAATCAGGAATAAGGAAGAGCAATATAAATTTTAAATATGAGGGTAAATGTAATAGAGTACTTTTTATCTTCTTGAGTTTTAAAAAATACTTCTGACATTTGCAAGAAAATATATGATATTTCAGATGGTGTTTTTGATACATGTAGAAAAAATAAGTAAAGTGAAATATAATTGAGGAAGAGTAAAATAACCTATTTGATAAGATTTCTGTATTCTGATTGAAGTGGTAAAATATTAATTCTAAATAGTGGAAAGCTAAGTATGCACATTTTACTTTCTAGAACAATGACTAAAAAGCTATATAGTCAAAATTATAATTGATAAATTTTAAAAAATGCTGAAAATATTCAAATAACCAAAAAGACAGCAGGACAGGGATAAAAGAGGAAGGAAGAACAGGAGAACCAAATAGAAAAAAAAACTATAACATGATAGCATATCAATAATAACATTAAATTTCTCTAAAAGCTAAACATGGTTTCCAAATAACCAAGCAATTCCATGCTTGGGTATGTGCTGAAGACAGTTGAAACCAGGCATTCAATCAACAACTTGTACATAAATATCCATAGCAACATTATGCATATTAGTCTAAAAGTGGAAACAACCCAAATGTCCATCACCTAATGAATGAATAAACAATATGTGGTATATCCATACAATGGAATACTATTCAGCAATACAAAGGAATAAAGTACTGATATATGCTATAACATAATGAACTTTGAAAACATTATGCTAATAGAAAGAATCCAGTCGCAAAAGCTTATACACTGTATGATACCACTTATGTAAATTGCACAAAATAGTCAAATCTATAGTGACAGAAAGTAGATTAATGGCTGCCTAACACTGGGGGAATTGAGAGGAGTTGAGGAAGTAACTACTAAAGGTACAGAATTCCTTTTTGTGTTTATGAAAGTGATCTAAAATTGATTTTGGGTGTTGCTGCACAATTTATTAAATATACAAAAAAACATTAACTTTTATATCTTAAATGGCGTAATTGTGTGGTATACAAATATATAACTAAGAAAATAGCTTTAAAACAAATGCATCAGTTAAAGTGTAGAGGTTAAGTTTTTTTTTTTTTTTTAAAAAGCACAGCCTAATTTTATACCATCTACAAGAAGCTCACTTCAAATATAATGATATAGATAGATAGAAAGTAAATGGATGGAAGAGATAAACTAAGTAAACACCAAACAATAGAAATCAAGAATGGCTCTGTTAGTATTAGACAAAGTAGAATTTGGCAGAAATAAAATTTTCTGGGGCACATGATAACATTATCTAATAAGAATGTGGTGAATTCACAAAGGCACAACTATTTTAAATATCTGTATCCAACAACACACATTCAAAATAAATGAAGCAAAAACTTACAGAACTGAAAACTATAATGAAGAATCACAATTATAGTTAAAGATATCAATAGTCTCCTCAAAATAATAGATGGACTGGCAGACAGAAAATCAGCAATTATATAGAAGATTGAATAACAGCATCTTCAAATGGAATCAAATTGATATCTCTTGAACATTCTACACAATACAGCAGAATGCTCAGTTTTTTCAAGTGCATGTGGAACATTCACCAAGACAGATCATATTCTTGGCCATTAAACAAATCACAAGTATAAATTAATCAAAATGATACATAGTATTTTCTTTGGTAATAATGGAACTAAAATAGAAATGAATAGCAAAAAAAAAAAAAAAAACAGAAATACCTTTGAACACTTGGAAATTTAAAAACACACTTCTAAATACTGCCTAGGTCAAAGGAAAAGTCAAAGAAAAATTTAAAAATCTTTTTCACCTGAACAAAATTGAAAATGCAGTGTATAAAAATTTGCAGGATGCTGCTAAAACAGTGCTTCCAGGGAAATTAATAACATTAATTATTTTTATTAGAAAAGAAGACTGGTCTCAAATAATAAATTTAAACTCCTATCTCAAGATACTACAAAAATAAGAGCAAAATAATTACAAAGCAAGCAGAAGGAAGGGAGTTATGAAGATAAGAGCATCAAACAACAAAATTGAAAGGAGAAAAACAATAGAGATATTGAAACTAATAGCTGGTGCTTTGAAAAGATCAATAAATTTGAAAAATCTCTGACAATAGTGACAATGAATAAAAAAGAGAGATCATGGATTATCAATATCAGAAATTACAGGGATTATCACTACAGACACTACAAATATTAAAAAAGGTAATAATGAAATACTATGAATAATTATATGAATATGATTTAGTTATCTTGGAGAAAACACCCTAATTCCTCAAAAACAATAAAATATCAAAACTTGACCAATATGAAATAAGTAATCTGAATAGTCCTATAACCATTAAAGCAAGTAAATTTATAATTACAAACATTCTGGTAAAAATTTCCCAGGCCCAGCTGGTTTTACTGGACGGTATAAGGGGGGAGACATACTACAAACAAATATTTATTATGTATAAAGACAGAAAAATATTATAATAGCAAACCAAATTCAACAATAGATATGAAAACAATGTACCATGTCCAAGTGTGGTTTTCCCTCGTATGCTGGGCTTTTTCAATATTAGAAATTCAGTCAATGCAACGAATCATATTAACAGACTAAAGATGAAAAACAATGCATTAACCACCATTATTGCATGAAATATTGACAAAATTCAACACATTTATGGATATTAATTATCTGCAACATCTAAACCATTTACACAAATCTTACTGAACATAATGCTTACTGAAAGAGTGAATGCTTTTCCCCACTTTTGAGAAGAAGGTAAGCGTGGCCATTCTCACCAGCCTTAGTCAACACTTTATTGGAGGGGCAATACAGCAAGAAAAATAAATAAATAGGAGATATATAAATTGGAAAGAAAAAAATAAAATTGCTTCTGTTGCCAAATGATATGTTGGTCTATGTAGAAAAATTCTAAAGAATCTACAAAAAAATCTTCTAGAACTAAGAGGTGTTATAGATTGAGAAAAAAAATATTTGCAAAGCACATACATGGGAAAGAATTTGCATTCAGGATATCAAATCTCACAAAACACAACAGTAATAAAATAACACCATTAAAGTGAGCAAAAAAAGTGAAGAGACATGTAAACATGATATAAGAATGACAAGTAATCAAGCTCATGGATAGATGTTCAATATGATTAGCCATTATGCAAATGCAAATTAAAATTGTTAAAATATACCAGGACACATCTATTAGTATGGCTTATAAAAACTGACAGTACCAAATGCTGCAGAGGATATTGAGCTTTGGAAACACTCATACATAAGAATACAAAATGGCACAGTCAATGTAAAAACAGGCAGTTTCTTATGTATTTAAAAATACATTTACTATGCAGGCCAATAATTAGATTCCTTAGTATTTACCCTTGAGAAATGAAAATTGATGTTCATATAAAAATCTGTACAAAAATGCTTATAACAGCTGTACTCATAATTGCCCAAATCTGGAAAAAATGAAAATGTTTACCAATGTGTAAAAAAATTGTGGTACATCCATACAATGAAAGGCCACTGAGCAATATGAAAGAATAAACTATAGACATATGCAACAACCTGGATGGATCTCAAAAGCATTAAGGTGATTGAAAGAGGCCAGTCTGAAAAGGTTATACATGATTCCATTTATATGAGCTTCTCTAAAAGACAGAGTTATAGTGCTGGGAATAGAACAGTGTTTGCTAGTGGTTAGGGGTGAGAGAATGTGTAACTATAAAGGGATATCATGAAAGAGTTTGGGGAGATGATGGAATGGTTCTGTATCTGATTGTGGCACTGATTTCACAAATCCATGCACATACACTGTAAAAGAGCAGGAATAGCTATACTTATATCAGACAGTAAATTTCAAGACAAAATATGCAAGAAGAGAAAAAGAGGGTCACTATACAATGATAAAGGGGCCAATTGAGCAGGGGGATATAACAATTATAAATATATATGTACTCAACATTGGAACACCCAGATACATAAAGCAAATATTATTTCAGCTAAAGAGAGAGAGAGACTATGATACAATAATAGCTAGAGATTTTAATACTCCACTTTCAGCATTGGACAAATCTTTATAGTTTCCATTGGTATGGAATCTTTTTCCATCCCTTTTTTTCAGCGTATGTGCATTTTTATAGGTGAAGTGTATATATTTGTAGGCAACAGATCAAGGAGTCTGGTTTTTTATCTATTCAGTCACTTTTTGTCTTTTTATTAGAGAGTTTAGTCAATTTACATTAAATGTTATCATTGATAAGAAAGAACTTACATCTGCCATTTTGTTATTTATTTTTTGGTTGTTTTGTGGTTTTCTCTTTTTTTCTTCCTGTATTAGTCTGTTCTCATGCTGCTCATAAAGACATACCCAAGACTGGGTAATTTATAAAGAAAAGGAGGTTTAATAGACTCACAGTTTCACATGGCTGGGGAAGCCTCACAATCATGGTGAAAGGCAGAGGAGGAGCAAAGACATGTCTTATATGGTGGCAGGCAAGAGAGCTTGTGCAGGAGAACTGCACTTTATAAAACCATCAGATCTTGGGAGACTTATTCACTATCATGGGTACAGCACAGGAAAAACCTGCCCCCATGATTGAATTATCTTTACCTTGTCCCTCCCCTGACAGGTTGGGATTATGGGAATTACAATTCAAGATGAGATTTGGGTAGAGACACAGCCAAGTCATCCATCATTCCATCCCTGCCCCTGCCAAATCTCATGTCCTCACAATTTAAAACACAATTATGTCCAGGCAGAAGTTTGCTGCAGGGGAGGGGTCTCATGTAGAACCTCTGCTCGGGCAGTGCAGAAGGGAAATGTGGGGTTGGAGCCCCCACACCGAGTCCCTACTGTGGCACTGCCCATTGGAGCTGTGAGAAGAGGGACACCATCCTTCAGACCCCAGAATGGTAGATCCACCAACAGCTTGCACTATGCACCTGAAAAAGCCACAGACAATCAATGCCAGCCTGTGAAAGCAGCCAGGAGGTGGGCTATACCCGGCAAAGCCACAAGGGCAGAGTTTCCCAAGACTATGGGAACCTACCTCTTGCATCAGCGTGACCTGGATGTGAGACATGGAGTCAAAGGAAATCATTTTGGAGCTTTGAGATTCGACTGCCTTGCTGGATTTTGGACTTGTATGGAGCCTGTAGCCCCTTTGTTCCGGCCAATTTCACCCATTTGAAATTGCTGTATTTATCCAATGCCTGTACCCCCATTGTATCTAGGAAGTCACTAACTTGCTTTTGATTTTACAGGCTCATAGATGGAAGGACTTGCCTTTTCTCAGATGAGACTTCAGACTATGGGCTTTATAGTTAACCCTGAAATAAGTTAAGACTTTGGGGGAATCTTTGGGGAGCTCTTAGGAAGGTGTGATTGCTTTTGAAATGAGAGGACATGAGATTTGGGAGGGCCCAGTGGCAGAATAATTTGGTTTGGCTGTGTCCCCAGCCAAATCTCATCTTGAATTCCCACATGTTGTGGGAGGGACCTGGTAGGAGGTAATTGAATCATGGAGGCAGGTCTTCCCCATGCTGTTCTCATAACAGTGAATAAATCTCATGAGATCTGGTGGGTTTGTAAGGGGGAGTTTCCCTGCACAAGCGCTCTCTCTTTGTCTGCTGCCATTTATGTTAGACGTGACTTGCTCCTCCTTGCCTTCCACCATGATTGTGAGGCTTCCCCAGCCACGTGGAACTGCAAGTCCAATTAAACCTTTTTCTTTTGTAAATTTCTCAGTCTCAGGAATGTCTTTATCAGCAGCATGAAACCGGACTAATACACCAGGTCATATGGTAACTCTATGTATAACTTTTTGAGAAACTGCCAGACTGTTTTCGACAGTGGCTGTGCCATTTTACATTCCTGCCAGCAGTATATGAAGGTTCTGATTTCTCTAGTTTTACCAATGCTTATCATCTTTTTGTTTTAATTTTAGTGAATCTTGTGTGTGTGACATGGAATCCAATTGTGATATCTTTTTTAAATACTTGATAATGGCCACATATGTATTGTTAATGATAAAAGTCCTTATATTTATAAAAGCAAAACAATGTGACAGGGGTATCCTGGAACTTGAAATAAATGCTGACCTCTCTTTATACAGTGCCCTAAATCACATCTGAATAGGCAGACTTGAGCAGTCTTAAAGGGACGTATTTATAGTCACAGATATGCAAATGTATGTGAGGGAAAATGACATTGCAAATTTCAACGATGTTCTCTGATGTTTTATTAAGTAAGTTGGCAGTCCTTAAATTAATTTTTCAGTGCCTCTATTAGCACTTCACATTTCTATGCAATTTTAAAGTGCATTTTCAGAGATTAAGGATTATCCTAAAGAAATCTAATTTTAAATGATTTTTTGCCTCCAACCTTTGATTTTTATTTCTTTCATTAATTCATTTCATGTTTAGCACCAAATTGTCTAACATTTTAAGCATACAAGCCCACTATATCATGTTTCTTTAAATCAAGTATCATTGTCTTGCTTACCTTACCCCTAATTTACAGAAAGAGAACACAATCAGGGGTTACATAATGCAGATTACAAAAATGTAGTAAATCCAAGTAAGTACTTGAATTGCTCTCCAATTCAATATCTTGTAAAGAAATAGTTGATGCAATTATATTATCTATTTATCATTCTACCTATCAAATAGTCTATTGTCTAAAATTTCCAGGAACTATTGAGATCAGTGTTTGCCAGATTTTATGTCAATATAAAATTGTATTGGTCAGTATTTTCTTGGTTATAGTATATACTGTCAATAAATTCAGTTGACAGTATATACTCTGGGGACTGTTGTGGGGTGGGGGGAGGGGGGAGGGACAGCATTAGGAGATATACCTAATGCTAAATGACAAGTTAATGGGTACAGGAAATCAACATGGCACATGGATACATATGTAACAAACCTGCACATTGTGCACATGTACCCTAAAACCTAAATTATAATAAAAAAATAAAAATAAATTCATCTGAGAATTTTGAAATATGAAAAAAAGAAGGAGTCACTTTAAAGTTACCATAGGTCTGTTTTATCTATTGGTGTAAGCAACTTCAAATGAACTTCAATGAAAATAGTTGATTCTGTTTAGGAAGTATCCAAAGGGGCCTTTTAGTTATACATATATAAAGCAGGCACAGTTTCAAACGTCTTTAAGGAGACTGTAAAGTCTTGGTAACCTAAATGTAGATGGTGAATATTTGAACTTTGTTATGTAAGTTGCAGCATATGCTTAAAATTATGTAGAATTAAATGGCTTGCTTTTTGAAGAGATGATAGAAGTGGGGAAAATAATTTTCTGTGTGCAGATAAATAACAAAGTGCTTTTATAGTTGTTTATTTTTATAGAGAGAATGGTACTTAGGGAGCACTGGGAGACAACACTCTGACATGGACACTGGATTGGCCATAGTGTGTCCTTTCAGAAAAGCCTCAAGGTCTGAAAACATTGACTTGGGGGGAATTGGAGCAGACAAGGAAGTATATTGTAGGCACTCTTAAAGGGCAGACTGTGACATCTAGTTACCCTTTGGGGGACATGTAGAAATAATTAATACAGTAAGGGTGAAGTGACTGAAGTATTCCAGCAAATATGATGGTATGGTTTAGAATTGTGTGGTCAAATAAAAATCTTGTGATAATGAAAATATACTAAATTTGTGTTGTCCAATATAGTCTAGTAAGCACTAGACATAGTTGGCATTTGAACATTTAAAATGTGCCTGTCGTGATAAAGGAGCCTTTTTTTTAAGTTTGTGAGTACATCGCAAGTGTGCATATTAATTGGTTACATGAGATTTATTGATATAGTCATTCAATGCATAATAATTACATCAGGGAAAATGGGGTATCCATCACCTCAAGCATTTTTCCTTTCTTTATGTTGCAAATAATCCAATTACACAATTTTAGATATTTAAAAATATACAATAAATTATTGTTGACTGTAGTCACCCTGCTGTGCTATCAAATGCTAGACATATTCATTATTTCTTTTTCTTTTTTTTTTTTTTTTTTTTTTTGAGACGGAGTCTCGCTCTGTCACTCAGGCTGGAGTGCAGTGGCGCAATCTCGGCTCACTGCAAGCTCTGCCTCCCGAGTTCATGCCATTCTCCTGCCTCAGCCTCTCCGAGTAGCTGGGACTACAGGCGCCCGCCACCACGCCCGGCTAATTTTTTTTTTTTGTATTTTTAGTAGAGACGGGGTTTCACCGTGGTCTCGATCTCCTGACCTCGGGATCCACCCGCCTCGGCCTCCCAAAGTACTGGGATTACAAGCGTGAGCCACCGCGCCCGGCCGACATATTCATTATTTCTAACTATTATTTTGTACCTGTTAACCATCCTACTTCCACCCATATGACTATCCTTCCCAACCTCGGGTAACCATCATTCTACTCTATCTCTGTGAGTTCAAGTTTTTTAATTTTCACTCTCACAAATGAGTGAGAACATGCAAAGTTTGGTTTTCTGTGCCTGGCTTATTTTACTCAACATAATGTCCTCCAGTTCCATCCATGTTGTTGCAAATGACAGGATCTCATTCTATTTTATGATTGAATACTACTCCATGGATAGGTACCACATTTTGTTTATCCATCTGTCTGTTGATAGACGTTTAGGTTGCTTCCAACTCTTCTTGGCTGTTGTGTAGATTGATGCAATAAACACGATAGTGCAGCTATATTTTGATATACTGATTTCCATTTTGGGAGATATATACCTGGCAGTTGGGTTGCAAGATAATATGGTAGCTCTAATTTTAGTTTTTGAGGAACCTCCAAACTGTTCTTTATAGTGGTTGTACTAATTTGCATTCCCCAAAACAGTGTATGAGGGGTCCCTTTTCTTCATATCCTTACCAGTATCTGTTATTCCCTGTCTTTGAATATAAACCATTTTAACTGGGGTGATATGATATCTCATTGTAATTTTAATTTGCATTTCTCTAATGACCAAGGATATTGTGCACCTAATCTTTACCTGTTGGCCATTTTTGTGCCTTCTTGCCAATTTTTAAATCACAATTTTAGATTTTATCCTATCGAGTTGTTTGAGCTCATTATATATTCTGGTTATTAATCAGTTGTTAGATGAATAGTTTGCAAATATTTTTTTCCCCATTCTGTGTGTTGCCTTTTCACTTTTTTGCTTTCTTTGCTGTGCAGGAGTTTTTAAATTTGACATACTCTTGTCTATTTTTACTTTGGCTGTCTGTGCTTGTAGGGTATTACTCAAGAAATCTTTGTACAGACCACCATATTGGAGACTTTCCCCAATGTTTCATTAGTAGTTTTATAATTTCAGGTCATAGATTTAAGTTTTTAACCTATTTTGAATTAATTTTTGTATACAGTGAAAGATAGGGGTCTACATTCATTTTTCTGCATATGGATATCCAGTTTTCCCAGCACCATATATTGAAGAGGCTGTTATTTCCCCAATACATGTTCTTTGTTGAAAGTGAGTTAACTGTAGGTATATGGATGTGTTTCTCAGTTTTCTATTCTGTTCTGTTGTTCATATTTCTGTTGTTTTTTTGGTCAGTACCATGCCATTTTTGTTACTATAGCTTTATAGTTTAATTTGAAGTAATGTAATGTGATTCTTCATTTTATTTATTATTATTTTGCTCAGAGTAAAGTTGGACATTCTGGGTCCTTTGTGATTCCATATAAATTTTAGAATTATTTTTCTGTTTCTGTGAAGAACATCGCTGGTGTTTTTATAGGGATTGCATTGAATCTATAGATCGCTTTGGGTAATACAGACATTTTAATGATATTGATTCTTCTAATCCATGAACATTGAGCATGTTTCAATTTTGTGATGTCCTCTTAAATTTCTTGCACAAATATTTTATAGTTTCCACTGTAGAGATCTTTAACATTTTTGTTTAATTTCTATTTATTTAATTTTACTTGTAGCTATTGTAAGTGGGATGGCTTTTTAATTTAATTTTCAGATTGCTCACTATTGGCATATAAAAATGTTACTTATATTTTTTGTATTTGTTTTATATCCTACAACTTGATGTAGTTTGTTCATTATTTCTCATAATTTTTAGTAGTCTTTAGGTTTTTCCAAATATAAGATCTGCAAACAAAGATAATTTGATTCCATCGTTCTATGAATCCAGCTACTTCAGGATCATGGGGAACTTTGTAAGACTACTGAATTCCATGAGCATGAGCCAACTGCTGTACTTCTTTAGCCGTAAAGTGAGTGCCTTGGTCAGAGGCAATGCTGTGTGGAATACCATGATAATGGATAAGGCATTTTGTGAGCACATGGATGGTAGTCCTGGCAGAAGCATTGCATGCAGGATAGGCAAATCCATATCCAGAGTAAGTGTCTATTCCAGTGAGGACAAACTTTTTCCCTTTCCCTGATAAAAGAGGTTCAATATAATCAACCTGCCATGAGGTAGCTGGCTGATCACTCCAAAGAATAGTGCCATATTGAGGACAGTGTTGGTCTCTGCTGCTGGCAGCATGGGCACTCAGCAGTGACAGTAGCCAGGTCAGCCTTGGTGAGTGGAAGTCCATGTTTTTGAGCCCATGCATAACCTCCATCCCTGCCACAATGTCCACTCTGTTCATGGGCCCATGAACAGATGACAGGGTGATGACAGGGGTAGGCTGGGGAAAGAGGCTGAGTGGTGTCCACAGAACAGGTCATCCTATCCATTTGATTATTAAAATCCTCCTCTGCTGAGGTCACCCATTGTTGAGCACTCATATGGGACACAAATACCTTTACAGTTTTTGACCACTCAGAGAAGTCCATCTACATACCTCTTCCACAAATTACTTTGTCAGCAATTTTCCAATCATGCTTCTTCAGAGTCCCTGACCATCCAGCCAAACCATTGGCTACAGCCAAATAATCATAATACAATCGCATATCTAGCCATTTTTCCTTTCATGAAAAGTGCACAACCAGGTGCACTGCTTGACGTTCTGCCCACTGGGAAGGCTTCCCTTCACTGGTGACCTTTAGGGATATCCTAGAAAGGGGCTGTAGGGCTTCAGCTGTCCACATTTGGGTGGTGCCTGCATATCTTGCAAAGCCATCTGTGAACCAGGCCCTAGTCTTCACTTCCTCTGTCAACTGATCATAGGGAACTCTCCATTATGCCATCAATGCATGCTGGGGGAGAGAGGCAGGGTGGCAGGAGTGGAGACCATGGGCATTTGATCCACTTTCTCATGTAACTTACTTCTGCCTTCAGGATCTGCTTGAGCACAATTCTGTATTCTGTATATATACCACTTCCATTTGATGATGGAATGCTGCTGTGCACGACCTACTTTATGGCTAGATGTATCAGAAAGCAGCCAGTTCATGATAGGCAATTCAGGTTGTATGGTGACTTGATAACCCATAGTCAATTGTTCGGTTTCCACCTAAGCCCAGTAACAGGCCAAGAGCTGTCTCTCAAAAGAGGAGTAGTTTTCTGCAGAAGATGGCAGGGCCTTGCTCCATAATCTTGGAGGCCTCCACTGTGATTCATTTATGGGGGCCTGCTGGAGGCTCCAGACAGAATACTTATCTGCCACTGATGCCTCAAACACCATTGGTTCTGCTGTTTCATCTGGCCCAAGTGGCAGAGCAGCTTGCACAGCCGCCTGGGCCTGTTGCAGAGCCCTCTCCTGTTCTGGACCTCACTCAAAACTGGCAGCCTTTTGGGTCACTCAATAAATGGGCCAGAGTACATACCCAAATGAGGAATGTGTTGCCTCCAAAATCCAAATAGACCCACTAGGCATTGTGCCTCTTACTTGGTTGTGGGAGGGGCCAAATGCAGCAACTTATGCTTCACCTTAGAAGGTATATCTCGACAGGCCCCACACCACTGGATCCCTAGAAACTTTACTGAGGTAGAAGGTCCCTAAATTTTTGTTGGATGTATTTCCCATCCTCTGGCACACAAATTTCTCACCAAGTGTGTTTACTACTTCTTGCTCACTGGATCCAATCAGCATAATGTCATCAATGTAATGGACCCATGTGATATCTTACAGAAGCGAAAAGTGATTAAGGTCTCTCCAAATAAGATTATGACACAAAGCTGGAGAGTTGGTATACTACCCCTGAGGTAGGGCAGTAAAGGTATATTGCTAGCCTTGCCATCTAAAGGCAAATTGCTTCTGGTGGACCTTAGGGATAGGAATGGAGATAAAAGCATTTGCCAAGTCAATGGTTGCATATCAGTTACCAGGAGATGTGCTAATTTGCTCATGCAATGAAACCACATCTGGTACAGGAGCTACAATTGGAGTCACCACTTGGTTAAGCTTGCATTAATCCACTGTCATTCTCCAAGATCCATCTGTCTTCTGCACAGGCCAGATGGGAGAGTTGAATGGAGATGTGGTGGGAATAACCACCCCTGCGTCTTTCAAGTTCTTGATGGTGGCACTAATCTCAACAAGTTCTTATGGTTCTCATCAAGTTCTTATCTCATTCTTCCAGGGATGAGGTATTGTTTTTGAGTTAATATTTTTCTAGGTAGAGGCAGCTCTAATGGCTTTCATTTTGCCTTTCTCCTCATAATACGCCTTACGTTACCAGTCAGGAAACCAATGTGAGCGTTCTGCCTGCTGCTAAATATGTCTATGCCAATTATGCATTCTGGCACTGGGGAAATGATCACAAGATGAGTCCTGACTCACATTGGACACACTGTAAGTCACACCTGAGCTAAAACTAAATCAATTACCTAACCCCCATAAGACTCTATTTTAACTGGAGGACCACAGTGATGTTTTGGGTCCCCTGGAATCAACGTCAGCTCAGAGCCAGTGTCCAGTAGTCCTATAAATGTCTGATCATTTCCCTTTTCCCAACGCACAGTTACCAGGGTAAAAGGATGCAGATTTCCTTGGGGCAGGATGGGAGAAAGATTCACTGCATAAACTGTCGGTAATGTAGTGGGGTCCTTCCTCAAGGGGACTCAGCCTCTTTTTCATTCAAGGTGTTCTGGGTCTGTAACTGATTGAGGGGCCATGATTCTGTTTTTATAATTAAAATTAGTCTTTTGTCCACTCATCCTAGAAGTTTTCTGCTTCTGTAAGTTAAGTAGGAATGCAGTAGGCCTCCTATGAATTTCACTTCTAGGAAGATCATGATTGATTAGCCAATGCCAGAGTTCTATATGAGTCAGACTATTCTGATTTCTGCTTTGTCTCTGATGTTCATTGTGGTAGCTACTCCCACTTTGCCTTTTACAGCCGAGTGCCACCAATTGGCCCCTGCCACTTCGGGATCCAATTATTCCCACTGTATTTAAATTTTGTATTTGAGTGACTGCGGTTCCCATTGTTAGATCTGATATACGGAGAAGAGCAATTATAGGGCTCTTCAAAGATGCAGGTGCTGCCCTCACAAATCTGTTTTGTAAGGCATTGGTCAAGGGTATATCTTCTGGACCCTCCCAGCTGGAATGAATAGGCCTAAAGTGACTAATCTACTCCACCATCCCAATCTCCCTAAGCCTTTGGATCCCTTCCTCTACATTAAACCGAGGGAGATCAGGCATTTCCATCTTGCTCACAGTGGGCCATCTTTTAATCCATATTTCAGCTAACCAAGCAGATAAACTATTAGAAACTTTTTTAACTCCCTGAGCTGCAACATTAATTCTGGGCCTACTTAGGGGGCCCAGATCAATAAATTCAGCCTGATCCAACTCTATGCTCCTTCCACAATTATCTCATACCATTAATATCCATTCCTATGCCTGTTCTCCAGATTTCTCTTTTTATAAATTAGAAACCCAAGCAATTCTTTTCACTTGTGGAGAACCTCCTTATTGGTCACACTTTCAACCTCACTTCTAGAGAACCCCTGGGACTTATCGCTCACATGATAAGATTTTGTCTGATTTTCCAAAATTTTAGCTCTTTCTTTACAGGAGATAAGACTCTCACTTAGGGCAATTTTAGCAGATCTGAGGCTCAGTATCTGCTTCTGAAGCCAGGAGATAGAATCCCTGAGTTGATCATTTTCTTTCATCATTTTGTCCGCTGAACTTAGGAGCAAACAACCAGCTTCATTATGTTCCTTGGTTCTCCACATATGGTCGAAGGTATTATGTACAGAGTCACTAAACTCCTTGCCTCGCATGAGTGGTTAACCAGGTGTGTCAAATGTATTTATTTTGCATAACTCTCTAAACAGTTCACACCAAAACTATCAGTGTTCTCCATACTATTAGTAGTAGAGTCCTTAACATTTGGGGGGTCTAATCATATTAAGCAGCCAACTGCAGAAATGCCAAAACCAATGAAAGAACTCCATTCTTAATATTCTGTTTCTTTAGGACCATTTCTGGTACCAAAATCTGTATTAGTTTGGGTTCCCTAGAAAAACAGAACTAATAGGAGCTATTAGTTTATTAAGTATTAACTTACATAATAGCAAGTTTTCACAATAGGCTGTCAGCAAGCTTGAGGAGCAAAGAGAGCCAGTCCAAGTCTCAAAACTGAAGAACTTGGAGTCAGATGTTCAAGGGCAGGAAGCATCCAGCAAGGGAGAAAGATATTGGCTGAGAGACTAGGCCAGTCTTCCCTCTTCTCATTTTTCTGCCTGCTTTATATTCGCTGGGAGCTGATTAGATTGTGTCCACCAGATTAATGGTAGGTCTGCCTTCCACAGCCCGGTGACTCACATCTTAATCTCCTTTGGCAACACTCTCACAGACACAACCACGAGCAATACTTTACATCCTTCAATCCAGTCAAGTTGACACTCGGTATTAACCATCACTGTCTGAATGCCCTTTATTTCTTTCTTTAGTCTGATTGATGTACCTAGGACTTCCAGTGCTATGTTGATTAACAGTGGTGAATGTAGGCATCCTTGTCATCGTCTGGATCTTAGAGGGAATGATTTCAGTTTTTCCCCATTCAGTATGGTACTAGCTTTGGACCTATATTATATGGCTTTATTAAGTTGAGGTAGGTTCCTTCTATACCCTGTTTTTTGAGGGTTATTATCATGAAGGGATATTAAATTTTATAAAATGCTGGGATTTTTTTTTTGACAGAATGTCACTTTGTAGCCCAGCCTGGAGTGCAGTGGCATGATCTTAGCTCACTGCAACCTCTGCCTCCCAGGTTCAAGTGATCCTCATGCCTCCGCCTCCTGAGAAGCTGAGATTACAGGCACCCACCACTACATCCAGCTATTTTTTTTTATTTTTTATTAGAGATGGGGTTTCACTATGTTGGTAAGGTTGGTCTCAAACTTCTAACCTCAAGCAGTCCACCTGACTTAGCCTCCCAAAGCGCTGCTTTACAGGCGTGAGCCACTGTGCCTGGCCTAAATTAATGCTTTTTTTTTTTTTTTTTTTTGAGATGGAGCCTCGCTCTGTCGCCCAGGCTGGAGTGCAGTGGCGCAATCTTGGCTCACTGCAAGCTCCACCTCCCAGGTTCATGCCATTCTCCTGCCTCAGCCTCTCCGAGTAGCTGGGACTACAGGCGCCCGCCACCACGCCCGGCTAATTTTTTTGTATTTTTAGTAGAGACGGGGTTTCACCGTGGTCTCAATCTCCTGACCTCGTGATCCGCCTGCCTTGGCCTTCCAAAGTGCTGGGATTACAAGCATGAGCCACCGTGCCCGGCCAATTAATGCTTTTTTTAAGCATAAAGTAAAAGATCATATGGGGTTTTTTCTTTATTTTGTTGATATGATATATCGCATTGATTGATTCCCATATGTCAAACCATCCTTGCATCCCTGGGATAAATCCCACTTGATCATGATGAATGATCTTTTTATGTGTTATTGCATTAGGTTTGCTACTATTTTAATGAGTGTTTTTGCACCAATGTTCCTCATGGATATTGGCTTGTAGTTTCGTTGTTGTATTTGTTTTTAATTTGTCTTCATGTGCTTTTGAGACCAGGGTAATGCTTACTTCATAAGTTTGGAAGTACTCTCTTTTTCTCTATTTTTCAGAATATTTTGAGTAGGATTAGTATTAGTTCTTCTTTATGTTTGGTATAACTAATCAGTGAAGTCATTGGATCCTGGGTTTTTCTTTGCTTGGAGGCTTTTTATTATGGCTTCTATCTCATTTCTGTTCATGTTTTGAATTTCTTCATGTTTCAATCTGTATTAGTCAGGGTTCTCTAGAGGGACAGAACTCATAGGATATATATCTATATATCTAAATCTATATCTATAACTATCTATCTATCTATCTATCTATCTATCCATCTATCTATCTATATCTGGCACTGGGGAAATGACCACAGGATGAGTCCAGGGACCCACTGGGCCCAGTGTAAGTCAGACCTGAGTTGAAACTAAATCGTTTACCTGGCCTCCATAAGACCCTAGTTTAACTGGGGGACCACAGTGATGTTTTGGGTCCCCTGGAATCAACATCAGCTCAGAGCCAGTGTCCAGTAGTCCCAGAAATGTCTGATCATTTCCCTTTTCCCAATGCACAGTTACCCTGGTAAAACTATATATCTATATCTATATCTATATCTATATCTATATCTATATCTATATATAATTAAGTATTAACTCACATGATCACAGCATTCCATAATAGGCTGTCTGCAAGCTGAGGAGCAAGCAGAGCCAATCCAAGTACCCAAACTGAAGAACTTGGAGTCTAATGTTCGAGGGCAGTAAGCATCCCGCACAGGAGAAAGATGTAGGTTGAGAGGGTAGGCCAGTCTCTCATTTTCATGTTTTTCTGCCTCTTTTATATTCGTTGGCAGCTGATTAGGTAGTGCCCACCCAAATGAAGGGTGTGTCTGCCTTTCCCAGCTCACTGACTCAAATGTTAATGTCCTTTGGCAACACCTTCACAGACACACCCAGAACCAATACTTTTCATCCTTCAATTAAATCAAGTTGATGCTCAGTATTAACCATCACACAGTCTTAATAGGTATATGTGTCTAGGAATGTATCCAGTTATTTTAGGCTTTTCAATTTACTGTCATAGAGTTGCTTACAGTAACCTCTAATTATCCTTTGAATTTCTGTAGTATTCATTGTAATTTCTCCTTTTTCATCTCTATTTTACTTTATTTGGGTCTTATCTCTCTTTTTTTTTTGATTAGTCCAACTAAATGTTTGTCAATTTGGTTTATCTTTTCAAAAAACTCAACTTTTTTGATGTTTTGTGTTGCTTTATTTTCTTCAAGTTCATTTATTTCTGCTCTGATCTTTATTATTTCTTTACTTCTACTAATTTTAAGTTTGGATTGCTCTTGATTTTCTAGTTCTTTAAGAAACTAGAGGTTTCTTAAAGCTTAGTTAGGTAGTTTATTTGAGCTTTTTCTCCTTTTTTGATGCAGGGAGTTATAGCTATAAAATTCCCTTGAAGTACTTCTTTCACAGTATTCTATAGGTTTTGGTATGTTGTGTATCCATTTTCTATGGTTTCAGAAATTTTAAAAATTTCTTTCTTCATTTCTTCATTGAATCACTAGTCTTTCAAAAGGACATTATTTAATTTTCATGTATTTGAATAGTTTCCAAAATTTCTTTTGTTATTGATTTCTGTTTTTTTTTTTAAATTTTGGTCAGATTATTGATATTATTTTAAGTTTTTAAATTATTTTAAGGCTTGTTTTGTGGCCTAACATATAATCTATCTTTGAGAATGATCCATTTGCTGAAGAGAAGAATGTGTAACTTGTAGCCCTTGGATGAAATGTTATATAAATATCAATTAGGTTCTTTGGGCTGTAGTGCAGATTATGTCCAGTGTTTTTTTTTTGTTGTTGTTGTTAATTTTGTTTCTCGATGGTGTGTCTAATGCAGAAAGCCAGATGTTAAAGTCTCCAACTATTATCGTACTGGTGTCTCTTTCTCTCTTTAGCTCTAATAATATTTGCTTATATATCTGGGTGTTCCAGTGTTTGAATATATATTTATAATTATTATATCCTCTCTCTGAATTGGCCACTTTATCATTATATAATGATTTCATTTCTCTTTATAGCTTTTGTCATGAAATGCATTTTGTCTAATATAAGCTTAGCTACTCCTTCTCTTTTCTCGTTTCCACTTGCCTGGAATATCTTTTTCCTCCCTTTATTTTCAGTTTGTATGTGTCTTTACAGGTGAAGTGTTTTTCTTGTTGGCAAGTGATCATTGGGTCTTTCTTTTTGTCCTTTAAACCACTGTATATCTTTTGATTGGATAATTTAGTCCATTTACATTAAATGTTACTATTGATATGTAAGGACTTATTCCTGCCATTTTCTTATTTGATTTCTGGTTGTTTTGTGGTCTTCACTTCCTTCTTTCCTTGCTTCATTTCTTACTTTTAGCAATATTAATTTTTTTTCTATTGGTATGTTTTAATTGCTTTCTTTTTATTATTTGTGTATGTGTTGTATGTTTTTTTATTTGCAATTACCATGAGCCTTACAAATAATAACTTATAACCCATTATGTTAAGCTGATGACAAATCAACACATTGCATAAACAAACTAATAAGCAAAGAGAAAAATAATAAAATAACTCTACACTTCAACTTCACACCCCCTCTCTTTAATTTTTTGTAGTTTTTATTTAAATTTATACTGTTTATGTCTTGAAAAATTACAATTGCAGTGTTATATAATTCTGTGTTTTTCTGTGTAGTTGCTATTACCAGTGAGTTTTCTACCTTGAGGTGATTTCTTATTGCTTATTAAGGTCATTTTCTTTCAGATTGAAGTACTTTCATCATTTCTTATAAGACATGCCTGCTGCTGACGAAATCCCTCAGCTTTTGTTTCTCTGGGAATGTCTTTATTTCTCATTTATGTTGGAAAGCAATTTTCACTGATTATACTATTATAGGGTAGAAGTTGTTTTCCTTCAACACTTTCAGTATGATGTGCCACTCTTTCCTAGCCTGTAAGATTCCTACTGAAAAGTTTTCTGCCAGATGTATTTTAGCTCCATTGTATGTTATTTATTTCTTATCTCTAGCTGCTTTGCTTTTAGAACCTTCTTTTTATCCTTGACTTTTTGGAATTTTATTATTAAAGGTCTTGAGGTAGTCTTATTCAGATTATGTATGCTTGGTGTTTTGTAGCCTTCTTGGACTTGAATATTGATATATATTTCTAGGTTTGGGAAGATTTCTGTTATCCCCTTGGATAAATTTCTACCCTTATATGTCTGTCTACCTCTTCTTGAAGGCCAATAACACTTTCATTTGCCCTTTTGAGGCTATTTTCTGGGTATTGTAGGTGTGCTTTCTTTTTTATTCTTTTTTTCTGGTCTTTTCTGTGTATTTTCAAATAGCCAGTCTTCAAGCATATTACTTTTTTCTTCTGCTTGATCAGTTCTATTGGTAAGGGTCTCTGATGTATTCTTAATTATGCCAATTGAATTTTTCAAGTCTAGAATTTCTGCTTGATTCTTTTGGATTATTTCAATTTCTTTGTTACATTTATCTGATAGGACTCAGTTTCCTTCTTCACGTTATCTTTAATTTTGTTGAGCTTCCTCAAAACAGCTATTTCAATTCTCTGTCTGAAATGTCTTATATCTCTGTCTCTGCGACATTAGTCACTGGTGTCTTACTTAGTTCATTTAAAAAGGTAATGTTTTCCTGGATAGTCTGGATGTTTGTGGATGTTCATTGGTGTCTGGTCATTGAAGAGTTAAATGTTTATTGTAGTCCTTGCAGTCTGTGCTTGTTTGTACCCATCCTTCTTGTGAAAGTTAAGTATTTGAAGGGACTTGGGTGTTGTCATCTAAATCTTTGGTCACTGCAGTCATTTCTGCATTAAGAGATACCACAAACCCAGTGATGTAAGATTCTTGTTCTAGTCCCTTACTTTTCTCCAAACAGTTGGAATCTCTCTCTCTCTCTCTCTCTCTCTCTCTCTCTCCTGAGGTGGCTGAAGCAGTGGGATATGTGACACAAGGATCACTGTAGTCTCCACCAGTGGAACTGTGCTCTGTTAGACCCGATGCCAGCACAGCACTGTGTCTCACCCAAGGCATGGGTAAGCACTGCCTGGCCACTACCTATGTTTACTCAAGGTCCAGATGTTCTACAGTCAGCAAGTGGTGAATCTAACTAAGCTTGTGTCCTTGCCTTTATGGCAGCTAGTTTCCCCTGGCATGAGGTGGGTCCAAAGATGCTGTCCGGAAACCAGTGCCTGAGTTTGGAAACTTTAGGAATCTACCTCGTACTCTATTCTACTGTGGCTGAGTTGGCACCCATGCTGAATGACAAATTCCTGCCCACTCTTCTTTCCTGTTTTGTCAAGCAGAGTAGTCTGGCCCCATAGCCACCACCGCTCCGGGCCTGTAGCTAGTACTGCCTGGCTACTGATGATGTTCATTTAAGGCCCAAGGACTCTTCAGTCAGCTTGTGGTGAATGCTGCTAGGTCTGAATCTCTCCCTTAGGGCAGTACACTCCTCTCTGTCTCAGGGAATGTCCAGAAATGACATCCAAGAGCCAAGCCCTGGCTTAGGGGATCCCAGGACCCTGCTTAATTCTCTACCTCAGTGTGGCCCAGCTGGTACCCAAGCTGCAAGACAAAGTCCCGTTACTTTCCCCTCTGTTTTCCTCAAGCAGAAGGAGTCTCTGTACTCACCAAGTTCAGAATATGTTGGGTTGCACCTGAAGCCAGCATAGCTCTTAGTCTCACCCAAGGCTCATGGTGAGTACTGCCTGGCTACTACTGCTGATTATTCAGGGCCAAAGGGCTCTTTAGGTAGCAAGTGATGAATCCTGCCAGGACTGGGTTCTTCCCTTTAAAACAGTGATTTCCTTTCTGGGCCAGAGTGTGTCTAGAAATGTCAGCTAGGGGCTAGGGCCTGAAATGGGGTCCTTAGGACGCTACGTATTGCCCTATCCCACTGCAGCTGAGCTTGCATCCAAGTTGCAAGACAATGTCCTCTTTACTCTTCCCTCTCCTCCCCTCAAGCAGAAGGAAAGAGTCTTTCCTAGAGCTGTGAACTGCAATGCCTGTGGTTGGAGGAGGTGTGAAACAAGTACTCTCTTGGCTGCCTAGGCTAGTGTCTCACTAGATCATTTGCATTACTCCACTGGCTTTGAACCCAGCACAACATGAGGACTTGCCTGGAAATTGCAGTTCTTGTGGCCTGGATTGCTTTTTAAGTTTATTTAGGATCCTAGAACACTTTAGCCTGTGGTGGTGAGGCTTGGTTTAACTCAGATTCCAACTGCTAGGATAGACTATTTGCCTCTGGCTAAGGCTGGTCTAAATGCTCCCTCCATGGGTGCCAGATGAGTTCTGCCCCTTGTTGGTTTCCACTCTTACTGGGCATCACTGAGTTCCAATGCAGAGTCCTACAATCAACTTAACTCTTCTTCCCCAAAGAACATAGATTTTCCTTCACGTCACTAGACTGCTGCTGGGATATGGGGCAGGGGCGGTGTAGGTGATTCCCGACTGTCTTTTCTACCCTCTTCCGTGCCTCTTTCCTTGATATGTTAAAACCAGGTACTGTGACTACTCACCTAATTTTTGATTCTTACAAAGGTACATTTTTTTTTTGTGGGAAATTGTTCAATTTGGTGTTCTTGTGGTGGAGTGGAGTGGGGGACAATTGCTGGAGGCTTCTATTCAGCCATCTTGTTGTGCTGTCTTTCTTGAGGAGCCAATTAAAAAAAATTGACTTAATTTAATTTAAATAGCCACATATGACTAATTGCTACTGTTTTATACAGTGCAGGTCTAGGATATTAAAATAAATGTGACATAATATACTCAAAAGCAGTAGAAACATGAACATTTCAAGTTCATGTTTCATATTGAATAACGAATTGAAAATGTATTTTTATAGTACAGCAACGGGTAAACATTTTTTAAAAATTATGTAATTCTCCACTGCTTATGAAATAAAATTGAAAATATTTAGCTCAACATAATAGGCTTTCCAAAACTCATCTCATGTCACTTTTCTAACCTTAAATCAAATAATCTTCTAATATAAATCCCCTGTTGCTGAAGTCAAATGGGACTATTTGCCACTTCTGAAGGAATGAGGAAACAGGTCTAGAGAGGTTATATTAATTAGCGTCACATCAAAGAGGTGGTAGATGTTCAAATATAGACAGTGTAATTTCAGATTTCTCTTATCACTACACAAATTTTCTCATCTATAAAATAAACCTAATAATGGCGCCTACTTCTTAAGGTCAATAATTAAATTAGTTATTTGAAAAGCTTGACTTTTACCTGGTACAGAACAAGTGCTAACTGAAAATTAGCTATTGTTGATGCTGAATTGGCAAGGCGGCTTATAATACTTATTAATTTCAGTATAATGACTCAGACAGAAACAGGAAAAAACGTTCATTTTGAAGACAAATGAACTATTTTTTGTGACATATATTGTCTTGACATAGTATTATGACATTTACAGAGATCTTAAATAAAAATGAGTTCATGGATTAGGTTTATACCACTCTGGAAAATCTCCATCATGCCAAAGCCACCTGAATTCTAAAGAAATAAAATGGTTTATCAAAGTGCCATGATACTGAAATAATGTTATTCAAAAAGTAAACTTGTACATAAACCAAAAAACAGAATAAACAAAGAACAGTCAGTCACTGAAAGGCATAGTGGACTATGAACAAAAATGATGTTCAAAAGAATCATTCCTCATACCTATTTATCATGGAAAAGACAAAATATAGAAAGGCGAAAATGAAATGTATTCGCAAGAAGCCAGACAGGTAAGGTTATTCAGCTTATATCTTTATCAGAAGTACAATAGCCTAACTATGCTCTGGCATATGCACAGTAAAGTTAGTATTTTATTTCAGAATGGTATGTAGCACTGACCATAAGAAGCTGCAACATATAGGCTTTTCTATGAACTATAATTTAGGAATATTGTCTTCGGTTTAGATATGAAACATTATTTTTTTTTCCTGCTAAAAAGAAAAGATTAAAAAAATAAAGTTTTTATTGTGAGTTTTTTTGTGTTCACACTATTTGGAGGGGAAATTATTTATAAAACATGAAAACATAAAGAGAAATATTTAAAATCAATAGTTTCTAGTATTCACTAATTATTTTGAATGTTCCATATGTGTCTTAGAAAATTGGAGCAATATTTATGAGATTGTGCTATATGAATATTTATTATCCTAATAGTATAATAGAAAATCTTAAGATGTTCAGTAAATAAGATCTAAAAAATAAACAAATGACATCTAAAAACAACATGCTTTGCATGTATGTTATGACTTTTTTTCCACAGAGGTTTTCTTTTTCTCTACCAATCAGTATAAGGAATTTTATTTATCTCAGATTATTACAAAAAGTATTAATAAGGCTTTCAGAGCTAGACACAAAAGTCAATGAATTCATTTTAATAAAAATTAAATAAAATGTCTTATGCTAATGTTAAATATTCTATATATTATTATTTTGTGATTCTGACTGCAGTAGATTTTTGAATAGATAATATCAGAGGAATTGTTTGACCTTTGCTTTGTTTTGCAAAATTATATTATGTAGGTGTTTGGATTAAATCAACACGATACTTTATGGATTATTAATTGGCTATCTTGAACTTTTACTTCTAATTTTTTTAGAGTAGAAACACTAGTTTATTTATTAGTATGGAATTATAAAGCAAAAAGAATGAAAAGAATTTTTCTTTGGGAGAATTTCTATTTCTGTATATTATTTAAAAGCCTCAAGCTATATGACTTTTTTTATGATCTTATTTCTTTTTTTTACAAAATCTTTCTTCAAGTCTTCCAGAAGCCTCTTAAAGATAAATCAAAAGATAATCTAAAGTTAGTCAGTCAGTGCTTTTGACCTTCTGACTACTGAAACTGCAAATATAAAAAATTTGTTACAATGATGCATTTAGATCAGGTCAAAAAGGTAATGTGGTTGAATGTGTTTATTTTCCTTTCAGTTGTGATATGGTTGAATGTTTTTCTTTATGCTCTCTTCTTTCACATCATATAGTTGAGAGGATTCAGGATTTTCAGGACTGAAGGTAGACACTACTAAGGACTGAAAACCTTTATTTCACTGAACAGAGAAAGGAGAAAATATCCAAGTTTAGTTCAGACATTTGTGACCTCACTGTAGATCCCATTTTTATGTTAAATTCAAATGTGATAAATCTAAAATCAAAGCAATATACTTTGTTCTGCTGTGGATTGACATATGTTATGCTGGACCTGATTTGTAATAGATTTTAATCTATGTCTTATATCATGCTACTTTCTGCTAATAGTTAAGTGTCTATTGTTCTTTACCACTGCAACTAATAAACACTATTATTGTAAGAAATATAGTCCTAATATAAGGCAAACTGACTTTCGTGCTCATCATAAAAATTGTTTAATATGAGCCTGCTATGTCCACAATCAACCCTTCTATTCTAGGGAAAAAAAAGAAAGATGATAAATTGGTGCACAGAAGCCTTTGTGACACTAAATTACTCAAAGTAATGAGATACTATAATTCAAGGCACAATAGTAGCCTGTTTGAAATTTTGTATTATACTGTATTAAATTTTTAGTTATCTGCTGTTGGTTTGGATATTATCTGAGATTCAGAGTTAGCAGTCATTAGAAAACACCCAAGCATATAAATCTTAAAAAAAAATTAGAACTGCAACAGTACAAGTTGATTTCCCAAGAATGCAAAAAGAATAATTTTCTACAGATAAAGCATACCTTTATGTGCTCTATTGAAAATTAGGCATAGTGTTATACATTCATGATACATCTTGTAGCTTCTCAAGTACAGAGTGGGTTAGAACCGAGGTGTAAATCATATGGTTGTTTTTGAATTGCTTTATCTAATGCTTTATACATATATTAGTCCTATTGTAAAATAGAGATGTGATTTTCCTTTCACAAGTCTAACTAAATCTTCACATTATGCAAATACACATCTGTTCAAACAACAAAGCTAAAGAAACAATCTACATTTACTACAAAACAACAAAGATTTCAAGGATATTGGAGTATAATTTTGTTCTTGCTTTATTTGTTTCAGCTGCATCGAGGTCTAATAGTGATGTACTGTTCTCCAGACAATAAAAAATTTTCTTTAGAATATATTGACCATAATATAAGCAACATACTTAAAGATAGTTACTTTAAGCAAACAATCCTTCAAGGCAAACTAAGTATAGTTTAAAAACTGCTAACCTATGTAAAAGGAAGAGTGAATGAAAGAAAAAGAGATTGAAGTTTCACCCCTAGCCAAGTGATTTTAACAGTTCTTACTCCCATCAATAGTGAGTTCAACGATTAATGATGTTTATCTGTAGGACTATTTAAAATTAGGCCCTCAGAATATTCCATTGCAAGCTTGTTTTGCCTTGGGTAGTGTTTAAGCCCTTGCCTCTACGCCCTTCCTACTGTTATTAAAAATGTTAATTTTTAATTTGCGTGTTTCATTTTTTTCACCTGAGTAATTTAGTTTAGTGGCAGGTACCTTGATTAATAAAACAATCAACATATATTTTTGTGCTTATTATGACTAAGGCACTATGTTCAAAGAAGACAAGGTAAATCATTTTATCGGAGTCCAAACTAAGAGAAAAAGGAAGATACATGGGGATTGAAATGCACCTGAAAAAGTAGTAAGAAGTGAACTTTGCAGTGAGTGATCCTATTTCCTTGGAAAATGCTTGTATAGTGAGGAAACATTGGGTTTTATTATCAAAAAGTAACTTCTTTATTATAGGATTACTTTTGTTCCTGGGAACAGTTAAGAAGGCAGTGATATGGATCTGATCAATTGTGTTCTCTATCATTCATTCAACAAGTATTTATCAGATGCAGCACTGCACTAATCCTTAATTTTATCTTTCAAACTTTAACATAATTTAGTCAATTTGCTATGAAATGTTACTTAGCATACACAAATTGCAGATAAAGCTAGTCTAAAAAATGGATTCCCTGACAATTGTGGCAAAAATTATTCTGCTTTTTGATTTTCCAAAATAAGTCAGAAATCTCAATACATGCAGAATACTTCTACCAGATGGCCAAGAGAAGGTTTTAATAACAAAATTCTATTAAATATTCAACATCCAACTTTAGGAAGAACAAGAAAAACACAGGCTTATAAAATATTAGATGCTAATTGGGTATATTACAAAAGGGTGCTTCGACTTCACGAAATAATAAAGTGTAGAATTCACACAGACCATGCACTGAATGTACATATTGTACCATTATCCTCCCTTTCAGTAGTAAAACTTCTGTGTTAAGCAAGACACACCAGTATCTCACTTTTGATTTAGATGAAACCCAGACTAACTTCCTACGCTATGGAAGAAATATTTAAGCATTTCTGATAGTGTTAATTTAACTTTAACACTTAGTGCAAGAGAGCATGTTCTGTTTTCGTTTGATTTTGATTTGTTTCAATTTCTTCATTCTAGTGAGCATCACATATATGTGTTACATAATCGTCAGCTTTAAGGTAGAACAAAAAGATTGAGTCCTTTGAGAAACACCACTTAAATATATTTGCATCATTTTTGCTAATGGTATTTCCATGGACAGCAGCATTCTCTTCATTTTGAAACACAACATTTCTATTTTATACACACAACAGTCCAATAAAAAGTATTCTAGTAGAGACGTAGAGACACAGAAATTTGATGAGAATGTTGTTCACATGCTCATGAGTTAGAAATTACTACACCCACACCTACAGCTCTGATGCTTATAAGCCATGTGTGTCTGTGAGATTAAAACAGTCTTCTCTGATGACTAATTGCAAAAGTGACAGTAGCCAAGGTTGTCCAGTGTTTTCTTTGTTTGTTTTTTGGTTTTTGGTTTTTTTTAATCCACTATTGGAACCACTAGGGGGCATGTCTGTCCCTTAATGTAAAGATCAACAATTGACCTTAGAGGCCAAGTAAATACAAATTTAATTTCAATGAGACAGAAATTTCTATATTGTAATAGATTTATTTAGTCTAATCTATCTTAGATGCTTCCTGCTTCAAATGTTAGGCCAGGCATATTTCTATGCACAAAAAAATGGGATAGATGAAAAAAATAGTTTTCATCTTAACAGGTTTCTTAGTAGTAGTTGCTCAGAAAAGACACACATTTTATCTAATATGGAAAGTATTTATTCAGCAGAATATTGCATTTTCTTTATTGTATCTAGACAAAATACATGTATATTTTATAAGTACAGAAGACTAACTCTATTTGTTTTTCACTTTAGAGTGTTGGATTTGGAAAGAATAAGAACTATAGGTCATTTAACATTGTTTTAATTTTTTTGGAAATAAAAATAGCAAGATGAAGGTTGGTGCATATCCAAAATACAACTGTAGCAACCAAAAACAAAAGAACAACATTTAATCAAAATCTTACCAACCATTTGTTTGATATTTATTGTTTCCTAATAATTTATACTGAGTGCATTTTTCGTGATAATTCTTATTGAAATTATTTTAATCATATTACTTATTTCCTCTTTTTATAGGTGTGAATATTTTTAAATAGTGTTGCTAATTCTTTGTACTTCAGATGCTCACAGATCCTTGGACCAAAAACAAAGAGGCCTCAAAAATAATGGCCTGGGGATGTGAGGCTGAAAGGGGGTAGAGTAAGAGAAATAGTGGGCCAAACTGCAGAAGTTGCTTTTTATATTGATCAATATGTATATTGACTTGTACTTAAAATTTGGGATTGTTTGACCTGTTTGCTATGAAATGTTTGTACATAATCTCTGATTGTCACTTTTGTACAAATGACTTGTAAAATCTTTGGAGTAAGTGATATAATTTATGGTGGCTGTTCAGCCTCATTCCAGATTCTATGTTCTTTCATTTTACCTCAAGCTAACTGGCCAATATAAGTTAGAATTCATAATTTTGGCCTTATTAGTGCCACATTCCTAATATGTTAGACCCGTGATACTCAACTGTGGTCCAAAATCTGTAGTTATCAGCATCACCTGGGAGCTTGTTAAACATGCAAGTTTTTGTACCCCACTCCGTATTTGCTGAATTAGAAACTTTATTTTAACAAGTTTGGCAGGCTATTTGTAAGCACATTAGAGTTTGAGAAATGCTTTTTTTTTCCCCATTTGCAACCATGATCATAATACTTTATTCAAGAGAGTGCTGTTTTATACAACTTGACTGGAAAAATCCATCCCTACTTGTTAAAAGTTTGTAAATATAATGCTGAGAACTCCTTTTCGTGACCTTTTTAACTTACATATCTTTTACTTGGTGTTTAAAATAAACTTGTGAAAGTATTACATATGATTCTAATATGATGTTTCCATTTTAAAATTAGTTTAAAACACATCTCCACTATTTTGATTTCTATTATGTATTTTGTTTTTTATTACTAAAGCTATAAAGTAGAGAAAATGCACACTTCATTGCTTATCGAAGGTTATTTTATTTCCAGCTTCTCATGAGGTCTAAGGGCACACTTAATGATTATATAGAATGAATAGTACAGAACTTCAACTACAATTTGCCTTGAGGTTTATTTTCATCTGTAAATCTATCTGTAATACTAATGGCAGTAGAATTATTTGTCTGTGCCTTAAAATCAACCTAACAAACTCATAGACTCATTAATTAATGCCATCTATATTAATGCTCATGGACTCCCCAGAAATTATACTTTTTTGGAAAAAACGTAAAAGGTCAAACTCCATTGTAATCACCACT
>NW_026652282.1:106752926-106813984 GCF_009828535.3 Hylobates moloch
TAAAACTTTCTCAAAGTGATGAAGTACATACTTTACAAACGCAGCACTAACATAAGACTTAATGGTGAAAGGCTGAAAACTTTCACCTGTGTATCTTGAAGAAGATAAGGATGGCAACTCTTACCACTTCTCTTCAACAGGTTATGAGAAGTTATAGCCGAAGCATTCAAACAAGAAAAAAAAGGTTAAAATCATTCAAATAGAAAAGGAATAGTTAAGACTATCTCTATTAACCTCTATTCACAGATGACATGATCACTTATAGACAGAATCTTAAAAGACACACACACATGCACACACACACACACACACACACACACACACACACAAACTATTAGCATTAATAAATTCCACAAAGCTGCGGTGAACAAAATCAACACACAAAATGCAGTGGTAATTCTGTAAACTAGCAATGAAAAATCCAAAAATAAAATTTAAAAGTCAATTTAGTATAGTATCAAGAATATAAAATACTCAATAAGAATAAATGTAACCAAGGAAGTGCAAGACGTATACATTTCAGACTACAAAACCCTGCTGAAATAAAGTATACCTAAATAAAAAAGAAGGCATCCCACGTTTTTGGAATGACAGCAAAATCATAAAGATGGCATTACTCTCCAAAGCCACATATAGATTCAATGCTAACTTCTTCAAAATCACAAATGCCTTCTGACAAAAATAGAAAAGTTCATACTGAAGTTCACGTAGATTTGCAAGGGATACTGACTAGCTGTATTAGTCCATTCTCATGCTGCTACAAGGACATACCCGAAGACTACGTAATTTTTTATATAAAGAAAAGAGGTTTAATAGATACACAGTTCTGCGTGGCTGGGGAGGCATCGGGAAACTTACAATCATGGTGGAAAGCACCTCTTCACCGGGTGGCAGGCAAGAGAATTGAGCGCCAGCCAGCGAAATGCCAGACACTTATAAAACTATCAGATCTTGTGAGAACTCACTCGATATCATGAGAACAGCATGGGGAAAACCGCCCTCATGATTTAATTACCTCCAACTGGGTCCCTCTGATGCTATGTGGGTATTATAGAAACTACAATTCAAGATGAGATTTGGGTGGGGACACAGCTAAGCCATATTACTAGCCAACACAATTTTGAAAAAGAATAATGAACTTGGAGGACTCACACTTCTGATTTTAAAGCTTATAAGCAAGATTCAATATTCAAAACAGTGTGGTTTTGGCATAAGTAAACACATATACACCCAGGGAATAGAATGGACGTCAAGAAATAAACCTATACGTCTAAGGCAAATTTATTTTAGAATAAGCCACCAAGATTGTGTCATGGGGAAAGGACATTATCTTCAATAAATAGTGCTAGGAGAACTGTATATCCAAATGCAAAATAATGAATCTGGATTCCTGTCTCACAATATGTACAATATTAAAGTAAATCAAATAAACCTCTAATGCTAAACCTCTAATGCTCTTAGAAGAAAATCTAGCACTAAATCTTCATAACCTTGTATTTGGTATTAATTCTCAGAATATGATACCAAAAACATAAGCAACAAAATAAAAAATAGAGAAATTAGACTTCATCAAAATAAAGAACTTTTGTGCATCAAGTGACACTATTACAGAAATGAAAAGACAAATATTTTCTCTCATTCTGTGGGTTGTCTCTTCACTTTGTTGATTGTTTTCTTTGGTGTGCAGAAGCCTTTTTAGCTTGATGTGATACCATTGGTCAATTTTTGCTTCAATTGGCTGTACTTTGAGGTCTTACTCAATAAATCTTTGCACAGACCAATGTTCTGGAGAGTTTCCTCAACGTTTTCTTTTAGTAGTTTCACAGTTTTAGGTCTTAAATTGGAGTCTTTAACCCATTTTCATTAGACTTTTATGTATGGTGAGAGATAGGGGTCTAGTTTCATTCTTCTGCTTATAGATATCCAGTTTTTCCACACCATCTATTGAAAAGACTGTTCTTTTTTCAATGTATGCTTGTGGTGATTTTGTCGAAAATGAATGGAATGTAATTGCATAAGTTTATTTCTGGGCTCTTTATGCTGTTCCATTGGTCTATGTGTCTGTTTTTATGCAAGTACCATGCAGTTTTGTTTTGCAAACTATTAAACTGACAAGGGATTAATGACCAGAGTATATAAGGAACTCAGATAGTAAAATTAAAAACATCTGATTAAAAATGGACTAAAGATATGAAAAGACTTTTAAAAAAATAACTAGAAATGGAATGTTAGAATGTTCTCAGCACAAAGAAGTGATAATTATTTGAGGTGCTGGATATCCTAACTACCCAGGTTTGATAATTATGAATTGCATGTTTGTTTCAAAATCTCCCATGTACCCCATAAATATGTACAGCTGTTATGTATCTATAAACATTAAAAATGAAAAAGTGAACAAGACAATTTAATGGGAGAAAATAATTTCAAATCTTATATGGGATAAGTTTCTGGTATCCAGAAGACTATTATAGCTCAACAATAAAAAGAGAAATAACCCAATTAAAAATAAGCAAAGTATGTGAATAAACATGTGTATAAAGAAGATACACAAATGAACAACAAATACATGAAAAAATGTTCAACATCATCATTCAGTTAATGCACGTCAAAACTACTTTGAGATTCAACTTCATACCTACTAGGATGCTGTAATCAAAAATATAGAAAACAATCCTGTGTTCAGGATGTGAAGAAGTTATAATTATTGGTGGGAATACAAAATTATTTAGCTAAAACTGACAACAATTGAGCTCTTCTTCAAAAAATTAAACAGAATTACCATATGCCCAAGCATATGGTATACTCTTAAGTACATACCCCATTCCTCCAAACTGAAAACAAGTACTCAAACAAATAAATGCCCACATGTGTGCTTAGCAGCACTATTCACAATAGCTACAAGGTGGAAACAGCTCAAATGTCCATCAATGAATGAATGGATATACAAATTTTAGCATATAGATTCAATAGGATACTATTCGGCCATGAAAACTAATGCAGTATTGGTGCATGTGAGGACATTGGTTTAGCTTGTGAACTCTAGGCGAAGTGAAAGATTTCAGACAAAATAGGTTACATATTGTATGATTTCATTTTTGTGAACTATCTAGAATAAGCACATTCATAATGACAGAGGGCAGATTAATGGTAGTCAAGGGTTTAAGGAGGGGAGAATTGGGAGTGACTGCTAATGAGTATGGAGTCTCTTTTGTGGGTAAAATATTATTTGGAAACTAGATAGAGGTGATCATTGGACAAAGTCGTGAATGTGCTAAATGCCACTGAGTTTACACTTTAAAATGGTCGATTTTATATTATGTAAATTTCACCTCAATAAAAATATGAGGATAACAAGACTTATACTGAGTTATGAAGATATATATATATATATGATCTTATGAAGTTTTTATGCTATTTTGCTTAATTTTATAATAAACACCTGTGAGCTCATCAATTTGAAGAATAAATGTCACCAATTGCTTCTACATCTATGTTCCCTACCCTATCCTTCTGCTTTCTTTTCCATACTCAGTTACAGATAATCACCATTTTGAATATTGAATTCATCTTTTAATTATTGTTTCTAAAATATATTTATCACATATGAAAGACTGACCTGAAATATATAACTTAGCTTTCTTGAGAGCTATATAGCTCTCAAGTTATATAGCGTTATCTAATTAGTTTGAACATTCACAACCCAATGGCCCATCAATTTCATTACTATTTAAACCATAAAATGTTTATGTATTACAAGAAGATTTATAGCAACATTGTTTCCAATAGCACAAAACTTGAAGAAACTGAAATGATTGTCAGCAGAAGAATGGATAAAAAATATAATATACTATAGCTATATAATGTAACGTTATACACTAGTGATAAAGTACAAACTACAATTACTGGCAACATGAATAAATTTTAGAAATACAATATACTGGGTGAAAAAACCAAGTTCCCTTAAATTTTGTTCACTTATTGGATATGGTTATGACAGTTGAATTGATGGTCAGAATTGTGGTTAGTCATCTTCTGATTTGGGCTGTTTCTCCTCACATATGGGTCCTGTCTTCTCCTTCTCTAACAGACACTATTGATTGCTACTCAAAATTTGCACTCATACTCTTTTTTTTACTGGCAGTGTCTCATATTGAGAGGAGTTAGCTAGCTTGCCTTAAATAGACAGCAAAGGAAGGGTCCCTGGAGAGCCACCGACCCATGGGTCAGTGCCTCATTCCCACACAACACAAAAAGCAGCATGGGGTAATAAAATCAAGCTGTGGGCACTGATAAAGGAACTAGCACAGGGGGTTGTGCCTGGAGACATGCCCGTGGCTGCATAGGTAGGAGAACCTCCAGCCCACTGAGATAAAAACTTGCACAAACCTCTGGCTCACTCAGATAAGGGAACAATGCCTGACATAGAAATGGCTTTTTCCTTTGTATAATCAGCAGGCTCCCAGGAAAACGTTTCTTCTCCTTTCGTGGGCATGAACCCGGTGGGTTCGAGTGGGTTCCTGTGGACACTTTCATTTCTTTTTTAGACTGTGAGCCCGGCCTCTATGAATCATCACTTCAGCCTTTGATTGGTCCCAGGCCAAGGTCCCAGGCCAAGCTTTCATTTCAGCTTCTGATAGGTTCCAGGCCAAGCTGAGTAGCCCCTATGAATCATCACTTCAGCTCCTGATTGGTCCTGGGACAAGCTGAATCATGCTTTTTCCCAGACAGCCGACAGACTAAGCACATTCCTTCCCCTTCCCCAGTCCGTAAAAACCCCCGGACCCCAGCCTTATAGTGGGCAACCCATTAAGGCCCCATCTTCACTGGCAGAGAGCTTTCTTCTTTTGCTTATTAAACTTTTGCTTCAACCTCACCCTTTCGTCTGAACTTTTTAATTCTCTTGGATGTGAGACAAAGAATTCTGGGTACTATCTCAGAGAAAGAGAGACTGCTACATTTTGGTGCATTGGCCAAGACTACTAAAATTTGTTCAGTATTAACCTTCATCCACAGGGCCATGTATTTTCACTAAGCCAATTATAGTTAATTCAATTCCGTTTACCAAAGATTGATTTGGGAATTAAGCATATCATACAATTCTGGCTAGTACTGTGTGAAGGGAAGTGTACTGAGAATATGTGCAATTGGGAATTCTTGGGGAAAGAATCTGAAAGTGATCCAAAGGATAAAATAGCTACTCTGATCAAGCCTTATGGTTTGATAAAATCCTGAAAATATGAAAAGAGCTAGCCAAGGGACAAAGCCAATGCACTATAGATGACACAAAAAGATGTAAAATAACTTGAATCAATGACATAATTGAATTATGTCCTTTCCCCAATATACATTTTGGCACCATTGTTGAAAATGAGTTTGCTGCATATATATGGATTTCTTCTGGGTTTGCTGTTCTGTTCCATTGTCAATGTTGAAGGTTGTATGCCAGTTTTATGCTGTTTTGGTTACTATAGCTATGTAGCATAATTTGACTTTGGGTAATGTGGTTCCTCCATTTTTGTTCTTTTTGCTCAGGATATCTTTGGCTATTCTGTGTGTGTGTGTGTGTGTGTGTGTGTGTGTGTGTGTATGTGCATGCGTGTGTGTGTGTCTCCATATAAATTTTAGGATTGCTTTTTTATTTATGTGAAGAGTGTCATTAGTATTTTGACAAAATTGCATTAAATCTGTAGATTACTTTGGGTCATATGGACATTTTAATACTGTTGATTTCTGCAATCAATGAACTTGGAATTATTTTCATTTTTTGGTTTCCTTTATATTTTTATTAATGAATAAGTAATAGCTTTCATTGTTAAAGTCTTTTATGTCTTTGATTAATTACTAAATATATGTATTTAATTTTGTTGCTCTGGTAAATAGGATTGATTTTATTTTTTTTCAGGTTGTTCACTGTTGGCATATAGAAATGCTTCTGATTTTTGTGTGTTAATTTTGTATCTTGCAACTTCATTGAATTTGTTTTTCAGTTCTCATAGTTTTCTACTGGAGTCTTTAGGTTTTTCTAAATATGATATCATATCATCTGCAAACAAGGATAATTTGATTTCTTCCATTCCAATTTTGGCTGCCCTTTATTTCTTTCTCTTGTCTGATTGCTGTAGTGAGGACTTCCAGTACTGTATTGAAATACAGTGATAAAAGTTGGTATCTTTGTTTTGTTCTAGATCTTAGATAAAAGGTTTTCAGTTTTTGCCCATTTAGTCTGATACTGGCTGTGGGTCTGTAATATATGACTTTTATTGTGTTCAGGTAAGTTCCTTCTATAACAAGTTTTTGAAGGTATTTTATCATTAAGGTATGTTGAATTTTTTTTTTTTTTTTTTGAGACGGAGTCTAGCTCTGTCACCCAGACTGGAGTGCAGTGGTGCGATCTCGGCTCACTGCAATCTCCTCCTCCCAGGTTCACGCCATTCTCCTGCCTCAGCCTCCCCAGCAGCTGGGACTACAGGCACACGCCACCACGCCTGGCTAATTTTTGTATTTTTAGTAGAGACGGGGTTTCACGGTGTTAGCCAGGATGGTCTCGATCTCCTGACGTTGTGATCCGCCCGCCTCAGCCTCCCGAAGTGCTGGGATTACAGGCATGAGCCACTGCGTGCGGCCGGGATGTTGAATCTTATCTAAGGCTTTTTCAGTATCAATTGAAATGATCTTATGATCTTTCTCCTTCATTGTGTTGATAGTATGTATCACATTGTTTGTTTTGTGTATTTTGAAACACATTTGCACAATGAATGACTTTTTAAAATGTGTTGTTAAATTTGGTTTGCTGGTATTTTGTTGAGAATTGATGAAGTTCATAAGGGATATTGACTGGTAGGTATTTCTTTCTTTTTGATGTGTCTTTTTCTGGTTTTGGTATCAGGGTAATAATACTTGCTTTATAGAATAAGTTTGGAAACATTCCCTCCTCTATTATTTGAAATACTTTGAGTAGGATTGGTGTTAGTTCTTCTTAATGTTTGGTATAATTCAGCAGTGAAAACATCAGGTCCTGGGCTTTTCTTTACTTTGAAGCATTTTATTATGGCTTTGATCTCATTACTTGTTATTGATCTGTTCATGTTTTGGATTTCTTAATGGTTCAGTCATAATAGGTTGTATGGGTATAGGAATTTATCCATTTCTTTTTGGTTTTACCATTTATTGGCATATAGCTGTTCATAGTAGCCACTAATGATTCTTTGAATTTCTGTGGTATCACTTGTAATATCTCCTTTTTTATCTCTAATTTTATTTATATGGGTCTTGTCTTTTTTTAATCTTTTACAAAAATCAACTTTTTGGTTTTCTTGATCTTTTGTATTGTTTCTCTGTTACAATTTCATTTATTTCTGCTATGATGTTTATTATTTCTTCTGCTAATTTAGGATTTGGTTTGCTCTTGCTTTTCTCATACTTTATGATGCGTTGATATTTTTTTATTTGAAGTTTATCTTTTTTTGATGTAAGCATTTGTATCTATAAGCTTTCCTATTAGTAATGTTTTTGTTGTATCCCATAGGTTTTGGTATGTTGTGTTTTCGTTATTATTTCTTTCTAAAAAGTTTCAATTTTCTTCTTAATTTATTCATTGGCCCACTGGTCATTCAGGAGCGTATTATTTAATTTCCATGTTTTTGCATAGTTTCCAAAATTCCTTTTGTTTTTGATTTCTAGTTTTATTCCACTGTGGTCAGAGAAGATACTTGATATAATTTTAATTTTTTGAATTTTTAACATTTTTTTTGCTCTAACGTATGGTCTGTCTTTGAGAATGATCCATGTGCTGTGAAGAATAGTTAATTTTCAGTTGTTGGATGAAATGTTCTAAAAATAGTTATTAAAAACAATAAAAACCTTAGAAGAAAACCTAGGCAATACCATTCAGGATGTAGGCATGGGCAAAGACTTCATGACTAAAACACCAAAAGCAATGGCAGCAAAAGCCAAAATAGACAAATGGGATCTAATTAAACTAAAGAGCTTCTGCACAGCAAAAGAAACTATCATTGGAGTGAATAGGCGACCTACAGAATGGGAGAAAATTTTTGCAATCTACCCATCTGACAAAGGGCTAATATCCAGAATCTACAAAGAACTCAAACAAATTTACAAGAGAAAAAAACCCCATCAAAATGGGCAAAGGATATGAACAGACGCTTCTCAAAAGAAGACATTTATGCAGCCAACAGAAATATGAAAAAATGCTCATCATCACTGGTCATCAGAGAAATGCAAATCGAAACCAAAATGAGATACCATCTCATGCCAGTTAGAATGGCAGTCATTGAAAAGTCAGGAAACAACAAATGCTGGAGAGGATATGGAGAAATAGAAACACTTTTACACTGTTGGTGGGAGTGCAAATTAGTTCAGCCATTGTGGAAGACAGTGTGGTGATTCCTCAAGGGTCTAGAACTAGAAATACCATTTGACTCAGTGATCCCATTACTGGGTATATACCCAAAGGATCATAAATCATGCTGCTATAAAGACACATGCGTATGTATGTTTATTGCGGCACTATTCACAATAGCAAAGTCTTGGAACCAACCCAAATGTCCATCAATGATAGAGTGGATTAAGAAATTTTGGCACATATACACCATGGAATACTATGCAGTCATAAAAAAGGATGTGTTCATGTCCTTTGTAGGGACATGGATGAAGCTGGAAACCATCATTCTCAGCAAACAATCACAAGGACAGAAAGCCAAACACCGCATGTTCTCACTCACAGGTGGTAGTTGAACAATGAGAACACTTGGACACAGGGTGGGTAACATCACACACCATGGCCTGTTGGGGGTAGGGGGCTGGGGGAGAGAAATCATTAGGAGAAATACCTAATGTAAATGAAGAGTTGATGGGTGCAGCAAACCAACATGGCACATGTATACCTATTTAACAAACCTGCACGTTCTGCACGTGTACCCTGTAACTTAAAGTATAATAAAAAATAAAAAAAGGAAAAAGGTAGAAGAAGCAGGTGAAAAAAATAGTTATTAGGTGTTTTTTGTCTATAAAAAAATCCAGAGTTTTTGTTGATTTTCCATCTGGATGGTCTGTTGATTGCTGAATGTTGGGTGTTGAAGTCTTCTGCTTTTATTGTATCAGGGCCTATCTCTCTCTTTAAGACTTATAATATGTGATTTATACATCTGGATGCCCCAGTGTTGGGTGTAAATGTATTTAAAACTGTTATATCCTCCTGCTGAATTGACTGCTTTATCAATATACAATAACCTTATTTATCTCTTCTTATAGATTTTGTCTTTATATCTATTTTGTCTGATATATCTACTCTTGCTCTTTTTTGGTTTTCATTTGTATGAAATATGCTTTTCCACCCTCATATTTTCAGCCTGCGTGTTTCTTTATATGTGAATTGTGTTTCTTGTAGGCAAGAAATCTTTTTTTTTAAATCTGTTCTGGCTCTCTATGTCTTTTGATTGGATAATTTAATCCATTTACATTTATTGTTACTACAGATAAGCAAGGACTTACTCCTATTATTTTTTAATTTATTTTCTGGTTGTTTTGTGGTCTTCTCTTCCTTTTTTTCTCTTTTCCTGTCTTCCTTTTAATGAAAATGATTTTCTCTGGTGATATGTTTTAATTTCTTGCTTTTTATTTTTTTTTCTGTATCTAATATATGTATGTTGATTTGAGGTTACCATGAGGCTTGCAAAAAATATTTTATAAGCCATTTCCTAAACTGATGAAAATTTAACACTGATTGTATAAACAAATAGGCAAAGAGAAAATTTATTAAAACTTCCACTTAAAGTTAATCTTTCTCCTTTTTAATATTTTTTGTTCTATTTACATTTTGTTATACTATCCATGTCTTAAAATTTTTATGGTTTTTATTTTTTATTGGTTCATCTTTTAGATTTCTACTCAAGATATGAGTAGTTTACACACCACAGTTACAGTCATAGTATTCCATCTTTTCCTGTGTAGTTTTTTGATCAGTGAGTTTTGGACCTTCAGATGATTACTTCTTGCTAATTAACATCATTTTCTTTGAGATTGAAGAACTCTCTTTAGCATTTCTTGTAGTATGAATCTGGTGTTAGTGAAATCCCTCAGCTTTTGTTTTTCTGGGAAAGTCTTTATTGTTCCTTCCTGTTTGAAGGATATTTCAGCTGGATATATACTATTCTTAGATAAAAGCTTTTTCCTTCGGCATTTTAAATGTGATACATCAGTATCTTTTGGTATGTAAGTTTTCCACTAAGAAGTCTGCAGCCAAATGTTTTGGAATGTACTTGTATGTTATTTGTTTCTTTTCTTTCACTCCCTTTCAATATTTTTTGTAAATTTTTGAGTTTTGTGTTTTATTATTAAATGGCTTGAAGTAGTCTTATTTGGCTTAACTCTGCTTGTGTCTAAAACCTTCTTGTAGTTAAACATTGATATGTTCTTTAAGTTTGGGAAATTCTTAGTTACTATTCCTTTTATTAAACTTTATACGCCTATCTCTCTCTCTCTCTCTCTCTGACTCCTCTTTAAGGCCACTACATCTTAGATGTGCCCTTTGACAATATTTTCTAGATGTCGTAGTCAAGCTTCATTCTCTTTTATACTTTTTTCTTTTATCTCCTCTGTGTTTTTTTTCAAATAGCCTATCTTCAAATTCACTAATCTTTTCTTCTGCTTATTCAATTCTGCTATTAAAAGACTCTGATGTACTCTTCAGTATGCCAATTGCAGTTTCACCTTCAGAATTTCTGCTTTATTCTTTTTTAATTATTTCAATCTCTTTGTTAAATTTACCTGATGGAATCCTGAATTCCTTCACTGTGTTATCTTGAATTTCTTTGTGTTTCCTCTAAACAGCTGTTTTTAATTCTCTGTCTAAAAATTTACATATCTCCATCTCTCCAGGATTGTTTTCTGATGGATTATTTAGATCATTTAATGAGGTTGTGTTTTTCTGGATGGTGTTGATGCTAGTAGATGGTCTTCAGTGTCTGGGCATTGAAGCATTAAGTATTTGTTGCAGTCTTCATGGCCTGGGTTTGTTTATACCCATCCTTCTTGAGAAGGCTTTTTAAGTATTTGAAGGGATCTCAGTGTTGTGATTTATGTTTTTGGTCACTGTGGCCATATCTGCATTATGGGGCATCATGAACCCAGAAACACTGTGATTCTTGCAGACTTGTAGAAGTACCTCCTTGGTTTTCTTAGATGAGATCTGGAAGAATTATCTGGGTTAGCAGGCACATAACCTTGTTCTTTTTCCTTATTTTCTCCCCACGAAAGTGAGTCTTTCTCTCTCTCTATGCTGAGCTTCCTGCAGCTGTGCTGAGTTGCATGGAGCACCCCTGTGTCCACCCCCACTGGGACTGTGCTGGGTCACACCTGAAGCTAGCACAGCACTGGGTCTTGCCCATGGTCCATGGTAGCCACTACCTTGCTATCATCTATGTTTATTCATGGCCCTAGGGCTCTGCAATCAGCAGGTGGTGAAGCTAGCCATGCATGTATCCTTCTCTTCAGGGTGGTAAGTTAACCATAGTACCAGGTGAGTCAAGGCGTGCTGTCTAGGAGACAGGGCCTGGTGTTGGGAGCATTAATAATCTACTTGGTGCTCTATTCTACTGTGGCTGAGCTAGCATCCAAACCACAAGCCAAAGTCCTTCCCCTTTTTTCTTCCGCTTTTCACAAGCAGAGGAATCTCTTCCAGTGGCCAATTCCACCACAGGCACAAGGCAATTACTACCTGACTACTGCTAATATTCTTTCATGAAGCAAGTACTCTTCAATCTACTTGTGGTAAATGTTTCCAGGCTATGGACTTTCCTTTGAGGGCAGTGACCTTTCCTCTTGCCCAGGGCATGTCCAGAAATGCCATCCAAGAGCCAAGGCCTGGATTCAGTTACCCTAAGTTCTTGCTTGGTGCTTCCCCACTGTGGCCGAACTAGTACCTAGGCTTAGAGACGAAGCCCCTTTTACTCTTCCTTCTCCTTTTCTCAAGCAGGAGTCTCCCTGTAGGCCCCACAGCTGGAAATGTGCAGGGTGACAACTGAAGCCAGCATATCTCTGAGTCTCACCCAGTTCCCATGGCAAGAACTGCTTGGCTACATTGCTACTACTTAGGGTCCAGTGACTCTTTAGTGAGCCATTGTTGAATCCTGCTAGGACTGGTTCTGTTCTTCAGGTTAGTGGGTTCCTCTCTGGCCCACGCCATTTCTAGAAATGCTCTCTTGGTGTTAGGGCCTGGAATGGGGGCCTCAGGACTCTGCCAGGTGCCTTATTCTACTGTGGCTATGCTGGCATTCAAGTTGCAAGACAAAGTCCTCTTTATTCTTCCCTCTCCTGTCCTCAAACAGAAGGAAGGAATCTTTCCTGGAGCTGTGAGCTGCACTGGTGTTGAGGGAAAGGTGACAAAATCACTCTTCTGGTCACCCTGACTAGTGTCTCACTGGGTTGCATGCCCCACAAGTCCACTGGCTCTGAGATCAACACCACCCCTGTAGTTGCCCAGGAATTGCAATTCTTGTGGTCTAAACTACTTTTCAAGTTTGCTCAGGACCCCATAGCACTTTTGCCTGAGGTGGCAAGGCTTGCCAGAACTCAGGTTCCAACCACTGGGCTGGGTGATTCTTTTTTGATTAGGGTTAGTCTAAATGTTCCCTCCAATGGATGCGCACTGAGTTCTGCCTGATTCTTTTTTCCACTGTGACAAGGCAAAACTGAGTTCCAATGCAATATCTCACAATCACTGATCTCTTTCTCCCTGAAGTGTACATATTCTCTCTCCATGCCACATGGCCACTGCTAGGGGATGTTGGATGGGTGACATCAGCAATTCAAGACTGTATTTTCTACCCTCTTCAGTGCCTCTTTCACCAATATGTGGTTGAAACCAGGTACTGTGATCGCTTACCTAACATTTGCTTTTAAGAAGGTGCTTTTTTGTGTGGATGGTAGTTCAATTTGGTGTTCTTGTGAGGAGGATGTTCAGAGGAGGCTTCTATTTAACCATCTTGCTCAGACTCCTCCAATTTTAACAAATTTTTATTTTTACCAAAGTATTACATGCTTGTAGTTTTAAAACATAATTTATACGGAAATGTTTATAATAAAAACCTGGAACAAATCCTCGTATGTCTCAGTTATGCCTTCTACTCTCTCTTATGGGATTAACTTTTACATTTATAAACTATATACTTTTCAAATATTTTAATTTCTCCATTATAGATATTACATGTTTTTTCATTTAAGATCATGAAGGCTTAGTACTATTAAATTATTTCACCCTCTTTGTACCCTTCCTGTTCTACCCATTCTCCCAGTACATCACCTCTTTCTGTCATGTCATCATTCAGTGTTTATATTTTATGCATATTTTAAAATAATTCACTCACTGCTGATCCAAACATTGTACTATGATTTTAACTTTGTTGGAGCAACCTAAAAATATCACTGGATTTAAATATTGTCTTTTTTATTGCTAAATTATCTGCATACCTATCAGTTCTAAAATGCTTCAACAAAAATTTAAAGTTCCTGCCATGCCTAAAAAATAATCAATTTCATTAGTTAATTTACCAATTTCGTCTTTTTTTTTCTGAATGCCTACTTTCTGAAGTCCTCTGTCTCTCTGTTCCAGTCTGAACTGTTTGCTATCTAAGACTCCTGCTTAGCTCTTGTACAGGAACCTCTATTTACCCTTGACTTGAAAATCATCTTTACTGCCCTAAAGGAACTACACAGTTTGTGACAGCCAAATCTTTTGAAAATTGCTTTTCCATTTTGATAGTTTCCCAAAGTTGCCTTTTACATTTAGAATTTAAAACAAATTTTGGTTTCCCGTTTTTACCAGAGTGTAGTCATGTGACTAGTTTCCACTGAGAAGGCACAGCTGAGTGATATTTGCAATGTGGAAGTAAACAACTGAGGTTGTGTAGCTCTGCTTATAAGCAGGGACACCACAACCATCAACATTTTGCTAGATTTGGCAGCATGGGCCAACCTAGCAGTGACAAATAGTGGGAAAATGTCATTTCGATCTATTTCCATTATTTCCCATGGTAAATATTTCATGCTTTTAGAGACTCCTTATTTCTATTAAATCATGCTCCTACAGCATCTTTTCACACTCATATTTATGTATTTGTTACCATTCAAATTAAACATCACTTCTGTCCCCCTTTGTCCTGTTTTAAAATGTTGTTTATTGAGCAGTGTCTGTAGTCTCCTGATGTAGAAATCATTCAGAAGGGCTATACTTTGTTGACTGGAAAAGTAAAAGTTATACATCCTTGAAACGGTAATTTTATGTCATGGCTTTTGCATTCTACTTAATATATGACTTGCTTCAGAAATATTACTTCCATTTAGGAGAGTTACCCTTCATCTGTTTCTACATTGCGGTCTTCATGGTTTGCATTTCCTTTATCCCAAAATACTCAACTTTTTTTGTGGTTATTCCCAAGGAATTTTTGTCCAAGTAACAAATTTAGAAACACTTGTGTTGAACTGCTCTGGACATGTATGGTTATTGTTTACTTATTTTGTAAATTATTCAAGGAGTAAGAAGGAAGAAAAAGAATAATCTGTAACAAACCATCCTAAATAATTCATAGAGAAATAGGTCAAATATATTTTGTTTCAGAAAGGTACTCAATTCTACCTACCTTATTCCTCCAACATACAATATATCTCGATTTGAAAGACCTTAGTTAAAGCTAAAACTCTGTCTCACTAAAGACAAGCATATTATTATCTTTAGAGAAATCTTTTGCAGTTTTAATTATGAGGGTCTCTGACCCTTTGCATAAGAATATACTTTGTATATAAAGTGACAGCCTAGTTTGGCTAGAGTAAGTCTCTGTATAAGCTAATTATATGTGATAATTTTGCCTGAAAGGAGACTGACTTGAAAGTGAATCCAATTTAACGGTGAGGAGATTGTTATAAGAAACATTTCATTGTGGGCTTGGAAGCCACTTAAAGTGCTAATTTTTCACTTGAATAACCATATTGCTATAGTGAAGGTTTTTCAAATTACTTAATATTTGTGAGATATTATTTGAACTAACGAAAAATAAAGACAAATAGTGAAGATTTTTTATTTTATAGGAACAATTTAGGATTCTATTATTCATTCGCATTAAAATCAGCCCCTATTTCCCTCTTCCCACTTGTCCTTAAGATATGGTGGACCACCTTGCTCCATTGAAAAACAAAGTTAATTCCTAAATTATACATTTAAATAAGAAGTTGCAAATTTTGTCCAGTTTATCAGTCTTTCTGACTTCTGTTTTTAAAGAATATAATCTCCTCTCTCAGGCATTTTTATAATTATATATCATAAAATAATTACATGCAGCTAGCAGCTTTTGTGTAGTTAGTTGAAATATGACAGCTACAAGAAGAAAGAGAAGAAAAAATGGCTTACGAGCAACCTAAAATATGGCTTTAAGCACTGTTATCTGGCTGTGGATAGCTAGGCAAAGGAGCCCTTTGGAGCACAGTAATCAAGACCAGGGCCTTTTTCCAGCAAACACTTCCAAGTCAAATCCAGTACAAAAGCCTGCAAATGAAACCTACAGGCTCACATTATACTTTACATAATATTGGGGTTTGTACAGTTTACAAAGTTTGTGAATCACTGGTCAGCTTCAAACCTGAGCAGAATATTTCATCTTGTGTGAAAATCATCAAGTACACATCCTGCTCTAAAATTCTTTTTACTTTCAAGTTACCTCACTTCTCAAAATCACCATCATAAATTATGCCATTGTGTTAAATTTTAAAGCTTCCAGAATGTCCGTGTAAAATTGCAAATATGTATTGGGAAATTATAGTGAGAGCCATAGCAAATTGCCCATGTCTCCCCTTCAGGAAGAGGCAGTTTGGACTCTGGCTGTATGGAGTGTTTGTGACTAATGAATCTCGCCTGAATTCCATTCTGCAAATTGCCCTCTAACAAAAGATAGCTGTCTTACTGAAGTTCATATCACCTTCCTGGGGACACCCAATATGCAATGACTGGTCAATAATGAAGCATAAAGGCGCAGACCTCTTGCCTTAAGGCAGGAGAACTCTGAAGAGCCATTGCATTCCATAGATCCCCATAGGATTAGCTGAGACCTCAGTTGCAACTTCCCAGCAGTCCTATTTCTCACTCTGCCCAATCCTGCTTCCCTTCCTCCCCAAGAGTATTGTTATCCAATAAACCTCCTGCATGCAACTCTGAGAGTCTCAGAATCTGGTTTTTGAGGAACCCAACATGCTGCAGTTGGCAGTAGGAAGCTTCCTGGGAACAAATTCTAAAATGTGATGGATAACTGTTAGCAGATGAATAACTGACAGCCCCCCTGGCTTGTGACTTTTGTATAATACTTAGCATTTTCATTAATAATGAACTTGGATAAAAGACTGAAGGAAGTGAATACCCTGAAAGGTATATGTCAGGCAATTGAACGTTTTATTTTTGGGGGGGCGGGATGTAATGAGAGAGACTAATTCTAAGAACTTTTGAACCTGATGGCTGTGTTAGGGATAATTTATGCACTGGAAAAAGACAATGAAAGGCTGAGAGTGATTAATAAGCAATATAATTTGAATATGAAAGCCAGAAGGTTTCTTTGGCAGCATATAAAGATACTATCATCTCCTAAAGTTGGAGGATAGAAAATGGTGATAATCAGACCCTGTACTTAATTATAGGAGTATCAGCACTCCAGAGAATGTTGAATTCTCATCCATGGCGAATCTGAAATGCCAAAGTCAGGGCCCTGATTGGAAAAGGCTGTGATTTCAGGACTTGGGATGGAGACATCTGCACTGATGCACTTGAAAATTCAATCTCTGTATTACCTTTAACCCTCTAGATCTACAAAAATAGCCTAGTCTTCCACTTTGAAGGCTATTTTGCCACCTTGCTTAAAGGCAATGTAGAGAACTCTCCTTTCAAAAGCAATATCTGCCCCCTGTGGATCTACATTCATACTTCATGGCTAACAAATCAATAATTACACTCACGTTACAATATAAACCAGAAGAAAAGGAGCTATACACCAAAATTGCTGCAAGATCTAGCCAACATGTACCAGAAGGAACTCAGAATGTATATACATATATCATATCTGAGTCTGGATCCCATTGATGCTGTTTCAAACAACACAGAATATAAATTTAGATGACGAAAATTAGTATAAGAGCACTCTCCTGGAATACAGAATTTAATACCTTAGAAAAGACTATTGGAGATAGTGCTAATACACTGCTAAGTTGTCCCTCGTAGGCTTGAAAAAAAGTAGTGGTTCTCACAAAGTGAAGTAGAAATGCCAGGACTTAACCTGGGATGGATGAAAAAAATCAAAGGCTCAGAGATATGCAATCAAAAAGAAAACTGCCCAATGTATACAACAAAAAATAATCAACGATGGATGATTCTGAGCCTGAGGGAAGCAGTCTCAATAAAGTCGTGACCCCATGCCTAGTTTTGGAAAGAGCCAGTTCTTGGGCCCAAACCCATTGACTAAAGAGGATGCCAGGTATATTCATGAGGAAGAACTCTGAGACAGCATAGCAAGTGCTTGTTGTACTGATTCTCCAGTCCTTATACAAAGGGACCTATGACCGTTGGCTTGTGTAGTTGTATATTGGGAAAAGTGAAATATCGAACAATTCTAGGACCATTGGATTCAGGATATGAGTTGACATTTGTACTCGAGGATACAAGTATTATCATAGATTGCTGTTTAGAGTGAGGGATAGGTAGAGGCCAGGTAATCATGAATTTCTATTTCATGTCTGGATCATAGTAAGTCTACTGGGTCCACATACTCACTTGGTGGTCATTTTTTGATCTTTAAATTTATTATTACAATGGACAAACATTGGAATTGTCAGAACCCTGATATTTGTTCCTTGGCTTGTGAAGTAAGGGCTAACATAGTTCTGATACAATATGCTTTTACTGTTCTTAAGTTTCAGAAACATTTTGAGAACTTAATTACATGGAAAATGGACAATGAAAATGGAAATGGTAAGCATGATGGGCTAATATTTTGTGTTAGAACAAGTAATTATCCTCTATATCCTTAATTCTAAGTTTAAAGATATGCCAAACCTATCCATGTCTTTTTAAACAAATTCATAACACACTAGGTATTAGTTATCCAAGAACATATTTGTTAATTCTTTCTTTCACTGAACCGACTATTTACTGAGAACTCTTAGGTAGTGTGTTAGATGTTAGAAAAAATGGAGAATAAAAACATATCTAAACCCTTCTTTGGTTTGATTGGTTTGATTATAATTCCAGATAATATTGCATTTCTGGGTAAATTTATTTAAGTAACTCCTTCAATCTTTAAAAGGGAACTTATACATTTAGTACTCAGACTTTACAGGATCAAAAGAAGCTCACTCTATCCAAATATAATTTTAAAAAATTCCTTTCTGTAAATTATAAGAAAAAAATTGTTTTTATATTGTTGCAATAAAAGTCACATTAACTGTGTATAAATATGTTGCTTTGCCTCTGCCTCTTCTGGAAATAGTGATCTGATAAGATGAAATTGATGAATGGTCAGAAGGGGGCAAAAAAATCTACTTTTGGATTTACGAAGAAAATCATTTCACAAAATGATTAATTACAAACTAAAAACATTTGCAGAATAAAAACACAGCTGCTTCATTACAATCAGCAACAATGTGTGCATTTATTTCCACGCAATCCTTCTCCTGTCCTATTCACAGTTAGTAGAATATCTCATGTGACTTTTATTATACAATTTACATGACCTTCTTTTACTAAGATCTTCTCATATGACAGAGTGGAACAATTTACAATTAGTAAGCATTAGAGTTATATAATTTGGTCATTTAACATGAAAAATATTTAAGTAGTTAGTATTTATATTATAAAATTGTTAATAACATTTAGTCTATAGATTTATTTATTTATATGTAATATATACCATATATTAAACTGTGCATTGGTAAATGAAGTCATCACTATTAGATGACTCCATTCTCATTTGCAGTCATAAAACTGAGTCATTTCAAGTAATTTTTCATCTAGTTGAATGAAGGCTTCCCTATGTATATGTAGCATTTAATGTCTAAGTGTGGTTCCCTTGTCTTAGAAACTGAAACATAGAGAGACATATTTTTCTTTGTTCTCAAAGAAAGCACAACCCATGCTAATTTAATTAAAGTAACAATATTTTTCTTATTAAATACTCACATAGGACTGACAAAGACACGTTTATTTATGCACTTCCAAGCAGATCTAGCCACTTCTTCCTCAATGCCACCATGACAGATACTCTATTGGCATATTCTTTGTGCACTTTCATAATTTCTGCTTGTTGCTGTTTCTCCCATGGGACTGTAAGCTTTTTTTTGCAAGGGTAGAGATCTCATAGTAGTCATCTTTGGTTCAGTAGTATCTAGAATGAGAATTTCTTTTTTTTAATTTAGTATTCCTTTACTGAATAAAATTTCCTTCTAGATTTTAAATTGCCTTTCTGTAAGCCACGTGATCATTGCTTCAAAATTCTTACTAGTTTTTCAGTATAACCTATGCTTTGGGTAGAAAAGAACATTCTTAAAAAGAAATTTTACTACAGTTATAACAAATGGAAAGTACTGTATAGGGAAAATAATTGATTTTGAACAAACATTGAGAGCCCATTATGTTATTACATACCAACTTCTGTGCTAACTTTTCTGAATACAAAGCAAAATTTCATTCAGTTCTTGTCTTCAAGTAGTTCATAGTCTAGTGTGGAAACACAGAAGAAGAGAATAATGAAATTTATTTATTTGTTTTATTTATTATTGTTATTATTATTATTATTATTATTATTATTATTATTATTATTATTTTGCGATGGAGTCTTGCTCTGTCTCCCAGGCTGGAGTGCAGTGGCACAGTCTTGGCTCACTGCAACCTCTGTTTTCCAGGTTCAAGCAATTCTCCTGCCTCAGCCTCCCGAGTAGCCGGGACTACAGGCATGTGCCACCACCCCTGGCTAATTTTTTTGTATTTTTAGTAGAGGTGGGGTTTCACCATGCTGGTCAGGCTGGTCTTGAACTCCTGACTTCAGATGATCCACCAGACTCAGCCTCCCAAAGTGCTGGGATTACAGGCATGAGCCACTGCACCTGGCCTGAAATTTATAATAAGAGATATGTTTGGTATTTGGCAGTACCACAAATGTGTCTACAACTTAACTACTATTCACTTCATACTTATTCTTAAATTATTTTGCATTATTTCATGATTTTTATGAGACTGCTGTTTTGCCAAATACATGTTATATTCAGTGAGGTTAAGGATTGCATTATATACTGATAGTCCCCTACCTGTGCTAGTGGAGCCTAGTGTACAGAGCAAGTAAGTTGTGGGGCCTTTGATGTAGTAGCAGTGTAGTGGACTTAGAAAGAGAAGATTAGAGTGCAAGTCCAACTCTACTTTCTTTAACTGGTTATATATTACTTTGATCATATTATGAGCATAATTTCTTAAAATGATGAAAAAACATGTTTCTTTCCAGGTCTTTATGGGCGTTAAATAAATATTTGGAAGTAGATAGTGCTTACTTATAAATACCCTTCTTTTAATAAGTATTAATTAAACACAATTAAGCTATGAACTTAGAAAAAAACACAAAACAGCTAAAGTTACTTAAAATATGGTTGGCCATGGTTTTGACTGTCAAGAGTCAAAAAATTTTGTCTTAGCATCATCTTCTCTAAACATTATACTATTTATTTTTCTCCTTTAGTAATCCAATATTTGTCTTCTCCTCATTGCTAGGTGAATACTTATTGTAGTTAGAAGAATTCTGAGGTGACCTTTAACATTCCTGCCCTCTGGTAGACGTGCCATGTATAATCCCCTTTCTTTGAGTTATAAAGGACTGGAAATGTGATGGATTTTACTCTTGTGATTAAAGCATGTTATATAATAAATATGAAGGGATTTTGCTGATATAATTAATTCACGTAGTTAGTTGACTTTTTCATTAATCAAAAGGAAGATTTTCCTGATTGGCCCTGCCTCAATGAGATGAGGTTATAAAACGGACTGTGCCTTTCTTGAAAGTAGATTTGAAGCATGTGAGACTTTTTTTTTTTTTTTTTTGCTGGCCTTGAGGAAATAAACCTCTGTTGTAGTCTGCTCCTTAGCTCAGCTAGGTCTGAGTTCTTGCCTCACAATCAGGAAGAATTAGGCACACGGACACAGGAGAGTGAGTGGAGCATAATTTATTAAGTGAAAGGAAAGTTCTCAGCAAAGAGAAGATGTGGGGTTGGTTCCCCTACCCAAAGGCAAGAAAGTTCTCACATGAGGCTGAGTTTGGCGACTTTTATGGACTCAGAATGAGGAGTGTGTGCTGATGGGTTTGTGAATATGCAAAAAAGTTTAAAGCAAAGAAAACACTCAAAGATGGGCACGACAGAGTAGAAAATCAATTAGGAAAGGGTAGGTATATGTAAAGTAGGTGAAGGGTGGGGACCAATCAGAGGAAAGCATGCCTAACAAGAAGATAAGTTCTCAATCTGGTCAAAGGATTTAACTTGTAGCTTGGCTTTCAGGCTTTAAACTGTCTTCAGCTTGGAGGTGGGATTTCACCAGGGACTCGCCCCTATCTGCCTAGGCATTTGGCTGCCTCCTGCCACTCTCACTGATGTGTTGTGAAGACATCCATGTGGCAGAGAATGGCTGTTACTTTAAAGGATATAACAATGACCCCACTCCAGCTGACAACCAGAAAGAAAATTAGAATTTTAGTCTTAAAATCCCAAGGAACTAAATTCGTATAAAAGCCATGTGAGTTTGGAAGAGGACCTCAAGCTTCAGATGGGATTGCAGCCCTTTGCCAACATCTTGATTTAAGCCTGATGAGTCTTTATGCAGAGCTAACCCAACTAATTCAGAATTCTGACTTATGGGAACTGTAAGATAATATTTATATTGTTTTAAGCCAGGAAATTTGTGGTAATGTGTTATGCAACAGAAATGAATACATTTACTTAATCTGATGAGACTCCGATTTAGGATACTCATTAGTGATGATAGTTTTGTGTCACTCCTCCTAAGTAATATATCTTAAGACAAGAAAAACAGAAAAGTGGGAATAACAGTTGGTAGAAAAGGTTTAAGGAGGCAACCTGTCAACACTTCTCATTATCTGGGAAATTGGAATACCAGATATTTCAATCCTTGAGGCTAAAAGAGTTTTTGTTTGTTTGAATTAGCATAGGTATCAAAGGTAGAAGAGAGATTTAACAGTTTGCAAAGATGCATAAAAATGGGGAAGACAGCTTGATACAGTGGACTGAGGGGCAGGAGATACAGGCGAGAGCCATGATATTATCTTTAACTTGCCATTAACTTGAGAAGATCTGTGAGATTCAGCCTTTTTCCTGGTAAATGCAAAGGATGGGACTACATGGTTTCTATATATTTTTTCTGACAGAAAATGCTGTGAAACTTATGAATAATGAAATCTGCAGTAGGAGAAATTTGATTTAATTACAAAGAAAGTTTTTCAGAGCATAGGAGGTTGAGAAAGTTTGAGGGATGTTACATAGTGATAAATTTTACTGAAAGAGTAATGTAGTTGAGATATGTAACAGGTATAATACACTTATATGTGTAATATAAAACATTTGTACATATAATTATATATATGTTACATATGCATGGGTAATATATTATTAATTATAGTAATACCAAAAAAGATTTTATGTACCACAGAATTTCAGAGTAGGAAGCACTTAGAACCAACTCTCTCAGTTCTTTACCTATAAATTTTAATTATCTCAAATATATAAGCCCTGAAATTCCGTGATGTATAATATCTTTTTTAATTGAAACGCAAGACTACCTGATTCAGCAGAGAATTCTCACAGCAGTGAATGTCCTACATCTTCCCCAAAGTGCCTTATAACCTGCTCTACCCTAGGAGATGGTTGTCCTTCTCTTACCAGCTGCTATTTTCTAATCTTCTGGTATTTAAAGAGTGAATAAAAAATCTAGGGGCAGTTTATTTATGAAAATAAGCTGGTCCTTGTTACAGCAAAATGAGAACAAAATGATTATTTTCACTAGAAATAAAACACAATGAGACTTGAAACTAGGAACAATATTTAGTTTTGTTCAATAACACCTCATTACTGAGGTTTTGTTGACAGAATATAAATTTACTTGACAGAATCATACATTAATTTTTTTTACTCCATCCACTCTTTTAAGTGATAGTTATCTTAATTATAATTAACATACTAAAAGTAAATTTAAAATGACATTATGCTAGAAACAAATCCGTGAAAGCAAATAAATTCAAGAATGAAGCTAATATTTTATTCTTTAACTATATTGTTAAAACTTAACTAGTGGAAGCATTAGAGCTGGTCATCTCCAATTAGGTCAGAAAGTCTTTTTCCCAAAACAAGAAAAGAAGTAAATGGTGGACTGCCATCTGTTATCCTCATACATAAAATAAAACAAGTGAGCTATTCAAAGTTACTTTAAAGTATAGTATTCTAGTGAATAATCTGGATTTCAATTACGGTCGGGCAGTTTGAAAAGTAATACACAATTCAAAAAAGGTTATATGCTGAAAATATTACAAGTTTTTCCAAAGTCTGATCCTAGAAAAAAATTATGAAATAAACCAAGTTGTCCACTCTGATTGCTTTTACCATACTTCTCCTTTCTCCCTCCAGTATTCTATCCAAGTTTCTCTAATTGCTCTGTGGTTTTTATAAACAACTACTTGTCAATTTTAATAAAAAACACAAGTTTTATTTTAATTTTAAATAGTCAAAATGATTTTAATTCATTCTTAGTCTTATGAATTTGGTGAACGTAGAATAAATATGCATGTGTATATGTGCATATGTGCATAAGAAAGACCATTGCTTGGTGGACGGCACTCTTGGTTTAAACAGTTTTAATTGATCCTTGGACAGAGGATTTGCAAATTTAGGAAACTAGGTAATTTAGAAAACTTCATGATTTCTTAGACTATCTGCAAGGACAGGATTTGTGATGGACTAACAATTTGTTTCTGGCTAATCAGAACTGACAGTAGTGATTTGCATCTTCAGGGCTGGAAGTATGTTAATTATAACTTAAGTGTGTTCACCTTGAGTGTAAAGTGTTTGTATATTAGGCAAAATTTTACAAGGGAAGACATATCTTGTAAACAATATTTCTGAATTTTATAATTTTGAAAGCATATTAATAAGAATAATATATTAATTGCAATATAACCATTTCATAAGATTTTTTTCTGAACAAAAGTACAAATAAGATTAAATATACTTGGGTCTGGAAAGAGAACAGTATGTAATAGAACAGGAATTCATTTCTGAGTAAAAAAATTTATTTAGAATGTATGCAGAATATTGTTTCAGACAACAAAATGTTCCATTGAATTGAGTTTTTATATAAAATTTATTTGAAATATAATATACAATCAGGGAAATATCAGTCATTGTGTAAGTTACTATTAAATTTTGAAAGTGTTATTTTTTAAAAAATAGAGTTAAAAATCCAATGCCATTATGAATAGAAAATAACTGCGAAATGGAAATGGAACAAGTTCCTGAATAATGCATCAGTTAAAGAGGTTTTCGATGGAATGTTCACTGCCCATAAAGAGTGCAGACTGTATAAATAAATAAACTCCTAGGTGTGATTGTTCCCTTTACTTAGTGGCATGAAGGGTGAACTCACCTTGACTCACCCTGGTGAAAGGGTATGAAAGCAGTAAGGCATTGTCTCTTCAGAAAAAAATCACACAGGGAGTGCAAATATTTCAGATGAGCAGGGATTGTTTTGACCGTTTTTCAGTATCTTTGTCAAATAATATTATCCAAAAAAGGGTACTTGGTAGCATCAGTATTACAAGGATAGAAATTAACAAAAGCAAGTATCATTTACTTCCAAATTTTATTTATAGTTTGGGGTAATTTGGCATAATGAACTTCAATCATTTAGGTAAGCTTTCCCATCTCATATATATAGCATGTTTACCCAACTGCTATTAAGATGTTGTAAGCATATTTACAGTTACATGCTCTCTGGAGCACAAGTAGCCACCAGTACTCTGCAGTTAAAATGAGAAATTTTTCTTCAATGTCCCTGATATGGTTTATTTTTATTTATTTTTAAACTAGTATTATTTTTAATTGGCAAATCATAGTTGTATACATTCATAGGTATAATGTGATGTTTTCATATATGTATGTAATGTGAAATGACTAAATCAAGCTAAATAACATATCCAATGCCTCACTTATTTTTTGTGGTGAGGCATTTGAGATTTACTCTCTTGTTTTGAAATATACAATACATTTTTATTGACAATAGTCGCTCTGTTGTGCAATACATCTCAAAACTTATTCCTCCTGTATAACTGAAACTTTATACACTTTGGCCTACAACCCCCCCATTTATTCCCTCACCCTAGCCTCTGGTAACTGCCATCCTACTCTCCACTGTTATGAGTTCAACTTTTTTAGATTTCACATATAAGTGAGAGAACATGGTATTTGTCTTTCATTTCATATTCATATTTTCTTTATCCACTCGGTTGATGAACATTTAAGCTAATTTAATATTTTGCAATTGTGAATTTTGCTGCTATAAACATGCATGTGCAGGTGTCTTTTTCATATAATGACTTCTTTTCCTCTGGATAGGTACCCAGTAATGGGATTGCTGGATCAAATGGTAGTTCTACTTTTAGCTCCTTAAGGATTTTCCATATTGTTTTTTATGGTGATTCTACTAGTTTACATTACCACCAGCAGTGTAAAAGTGTTCCCTTTCACCACACCCACACCAACATCTATAATTTTTTCATTTTTTAAAATTATGGACATTATTGCAAGAGTAAGGTGGTATCACATTGTGGTTTTGATTTGCATTTCCTGGATAATTAGTGATGTTGAGCATTTATTCATATGTTTGCTGGATATTTGTATATCTTCTTTTGAGAATTGTCTATTCATGTTCCTAGCCCACTTTTTGATGGAATTATTATTTTTTTTCCTTGCTAATTTGGGTTCCTTGTGGATTCTAGATGTTAGTCTTTTGTTGAATGCATAGTTTGCAAAGATTTTTCTCCCACTCTGTGGGTTGTCTGTTTACTCTGCTGATTATTTCTTTTGCTGTACAGAAGCTGTTCAGTTTAAACTTGTGCCTAGTGTTCTATTATTAGAATGTTAAACATCTGGGAGTTATTTATAGTCTATTGATCAAGGTCATACCAAGGACTGATAGCAAAAATTCAAAAAATTGCAACCTCAGGCATAAATGGATTAATTACATCCCATCTATTTATCTTTGTTTTTGTTGCATTTGCTTTTGGGTTCTTGGTCATGAACTCTTTGCCTAGGCCAATGTCTGGAAGAGTTTTTCCAATGCTATCTTCTAGAATTGTTATGGTCAGGTCTTAGATTTAAGTCTTTGATCCATCTTGAGTTGATTTTTGTATGAGGTGAGAGATGAGGATGCAGTTTCAATTCTTCTACATGTGGCATGCCAATTATCCCAGCAATATTTGTTGTTGAAGAGTTTGTCCTTTCCATGCTTTATGTTTTTGTTTGCTTCATTGATGATCAGCTGGCTACAAGTATTTGGCCTTATTTCTGGGTTCTCTGTTCTGTTCCATTGGTCCACATGCCTGTTTTTATACCATTACTATGCTGTTTTGGTAACTATAGCCTTGTAGTATAGTTTGAAGTCAGGTAATGTGATACCTCCAGATTTGTTCTTTTTGCTTAGTCTTTCTTTGGCTATGGGAGCTCTTTTTATTGGTTCCATATGAATTTTAGGATTGCATTTTCTAGTTCTGTGAAGAATGATGATGGTATTTTAATGAGAATTTCACTGAATTTGTAGATTTCTTTTGGTAGTATTGTTGCAGTCTCCCCAATGCACCTTAATGTAGCAGTTTCTCATTGTCTGAACTAGTATCCCGGGTTCTTTGTCCTACATCCAAGAAAATTAAGGAATGCAGACACAAAGGTGGAGTTGGAGCAAAAGTTTAACAATTGAAAAAAAAAAAAAGCTCTCCACAGTAGAGAGGGGAGTCCAAGTGGATTGCCGGGTTACAGCTCAATTCAAAAGTTTTTATAAGAAACTTCTCATCTCTGTAGCAGTTTGAGTAACTTCTCTTATCAGTAAAGCTATCTGTGCAACTCCCCCTATCTCATGCAGCTGTGGGTATGTCGCTAGGCAAGCACAAAGAGCCATTTCTCTTGTTTATATAATGGTGGGTTGTTTTAGATAAGGCCCCCTCCTCTCTGTGTAAGTTCCCACCATATTTATGCCTGAAAAAAGGGAGAAAACTTTTTCCTGGGAGCTTGCTAATTAGAAAAAGAAGAAAGAATGTCTGTGTTGGACCCTGTTTTGCTTATCTATCCAGGTGCAGCCTGAGTGTTTTTTTTTTCCCCAGGTTGTTTTATTTTTGTCTGTTGCTGTGACTTTTCAGACAGTCTGCTTCTGTAGTCTGAATTTTTCCCAAATGTTTTTTTTTCCTTCCTTCTCCCTTATTCCCCCCCTCAGGAGTGGAAACCCTAACTGTTGTTAGAGAGATAGAGCATTGATCTTTCTGTCTACTTCCTGCTGGAGAGGGGCATTGTGTGGGAAGCAGCAGCTAGGATTCCTCCAGAGGCCAGTTTAAGTGTCCTCAGTTGAAAGGCATGTCTATGCATGATTCCATTTGCATTATCATTTGGAGCTTGATAGCTTTTAGGTGGAAAGAAACAATCTGGGTTATTAGTGATTATGTATTAAATGAGACAAGGAGGAGGTAAGGACAACTTAAAAACCCTGAGTCTGCTGACATGCCCTGATAACTGGTGGCTGTAGTTAGCCCGTTAAGATTTGGGTTCATGGGGCTTAGCTTTGTTTAGCTTCCTTGGTCTTACTTTCCCAAAAAGGTAACATCAGGGTTATAGGTTACCTGGCAGGATATGCAGACTAGTTGCCCAGATCTAGAACATTGTTCCAGATTTTTACATTACCCATCCCTTTCTGTTTCCTCTGAGCTGCAGCCAGAGATTACTGGTTGGCTTGTAGGAATAAGCAGGATTGGTTTAAAATGTAGGCAAGAACTTAAAAACAACTAATAAGACTAGAAGTCAATGACAGATGTATGATAAGTTTGGAACATAATTTCCCTCTTTTTAGTCCTCATTTCTGTTAAAAAATATGATAGGACTATTTTGTTTCCAAAATAGACTTTAGTTTTAAACTTGGTCTGATTATTTGCATAAAGTGCAGCAAGAATAATTATTTTTACATAGACCTTTTAGATTGGCTTTAATGGAACTTTATTCCACAAGGAATCTCAGATAGGACTTTTTAAAGCTGAGCCCAGACATGGTTTTATACTCTCAAATACTTGTAAGTTGGGTAAACTTCTTTCTTCTTGATGTTCCAGGAGCGTGGGTTTCCTAGGCCTGCTAGAAAGTGACATTCTTTAATATCACAAGTCAGGAACCCTCTACAGGGGCTGTGTAGACAAAGTATGAGGCTAGTTTTCCCAAGGGGCTTTTATTGGCTCTGCAAGTCAATCTTGATTCTTCAAAGGGGAACACACCCTTTCAGTCAAAGGCTTGGTAAAACAACCAGTCTTTCCAATTGTGTCCTGTTGCAAAATAAAATGGATTCTTATTGCACTGATGCAAACAACTATATTGTTATAAGCTAAGAATACTCACAACCAGTTTCTGAATTTTAGAGGAACCTGACAGAGAGAAACAAACATGTTCCAAACCTTGCTTACAGGAGTATACCTTACTCAGTTGTTAAAGGCTGTAGCTAGCTTAAGACAAGTTTCCTTGACTCAGACAAAGAAAATAAGAATCAGCAATGTTCCAACATAAGTTAAAAACATTGCTTTAGTTTTCTATTAATTTAGTCTATTCCATTAACTCTTGTTCTGCTTGATATTAGTAAACATTTCAGCTTTTTTGAGTCCTGTACATTTTTCTGTTACCAGAAATCTGTATTTGAGAGCACCTATTAAAGTTCCACAGCTGATTATAAACTATTTTTTTAGGAAGAAGATTAAAACAAGACAACAATTGTCTGTAAATGACAAAATATCCAGGATGGTTACAGGCAAAAACATGATTGACAAATTTCGTTGTTTTCCTGGATTACAATAACCCAATATAACAAGCTTAATTGTAATTCATAGCACATATTCATACACTAGAACCTTAGACATCCCATACAGTTTTGGAACATATGTTAATATTATTCCCTAAATTGTAACCTGAAGAGTGTTAGACATCATTTTAGCAATTCCATGTACCTAAACACGTTAAATAATCCTGTTTGCTTCTCTTCCGGATGCTCCAGGGGCTCTCTGTAGCACCTGAAAGCTAGGGGTCAGGAAAGACAACCTTGAGACCAAAGTTTGATTTAGGGAAGTCTGTTAAATATGTTTAAAATTTAAAACACTTGATATTATGAAATAGAATTTTAGATTATCATAAGTTATTTGTTTTGCCAAAATTATGAGCCAAAAATTTGAAAAAGCGAAAAGCATTCATCAGCTTTTAATATTACATGAAAATCCTGTTCAAGAGAGAAAGTTAAATTTCACCCTTGCATTAGCTTACTATTAATGTTAAACCCAATTTTTAATAAAACTTTATAGGCAATCCTATTTAATTTTACCAGTTTGACCATGAGGTAAGATTTTCGCAAACCTTTTATAACTCTCTAAAAATTTTACTGAAGAGCAGACTGGCATCTTAAGAAAACCTTGCGCTTTTATTTTAATTTTTAATTTAAAGAAAAAACATATAATACCCTTTTGAATGTAGTTAATATGTTCACACACAGAGCTTCTTTTGCAAGATTAATTTTCACAATCTTGTCACGATTTGCTTGAACCTTTTACTTTATTTTATTTAATGTAAGACAATTCTTTCTACCTAGGCAAAATGTACATTTCCATACCTTCTTATAATCTTTAATCAACAACACCTTTTAATGTTTTTACACACCTTGCATGCAAATCCATGTTCAGTAGTTTCAATTACATATTATAAGGGTAACTCTTAGTAATGTTTGACTTTAATGTAAAACCTAGTAGGTTGTTTTGATTATGTGCTGGATGAAGATAAAATTTGACTCCTCTTAGCATAGTCAGGGGTGTGGTTACTTCCATATGTTCCCAGGCTTTACCAATAGTGAAGCAGGCAAGCTAACAGTTTTTAAAGGCTAAAGAAGCAGTTTACAACCTTAAGACATTTAGCAAACCTATTGTCTGACCTGTGTAATTTAGACTGCATTTTTACATCTTGAAGACATTTGTATTTTGCCAAGAATTCCTAAGACTGTTTATATTTTTAAAGATTAAAGTTACGTAAACTGAAAGGTACCACAGCTTTCACATTTTTCTTAAAAATATTTAAGTGCTTATTTTTATGCCAGTTAATTAGTTTCTTTAGAGGCATCACATACATATCATATATAAGACTACACAGACAGACAAAAGAAGATCCAACAGCTCAGGATAGAGCCCTTGTTTTTTTTTTTTTTTTTGAGACGGGGTCTTGCTCTGTCACCCAGGCTGGAGTGCAGTTGTGCGATCTTGGCTCATTGCAAGCTCTGCCTCCCGGGTTCACACCATTCTCCTGCCTCAGCCTCCCAAGTAGCTGGGACCACAGGTGCCCGCCACCACACCGGGCTAATTTTTTTATTTTTAGTAGAGATGGGGTTTCACAGTGTTAGCCAGGATGGTCTCAATATCCTGACCTCGTGATCCACCCGCCTCAGCCTTCTAAAGTGCTGGGATTACAGGCGTGAGCCACCGCGCCCGGCCAGGATAGAGCCCTTTTAAGAGCAGGGTGAAGAACAGAGTTCCCAGGGCCTAGTAAACAAGCATAGCTAGAAGACAAAGACAGATTTTGAGAGGGACTTATCCACCTCTAATTCTAGGGGTTCCATGAGGAAAACAGAGATTTCTCCAAAAATGAGATCTGTGGTGCCTTGTCTGTTTTCCTAAGGAGTCCCAGGCCACCAGAAGTTATTCTACGTTCTTCCATGGATGCACCAACAATGGCAAGACACAGTGAATAAAGTAATTTAGTTGACTGAGAAAAAAAAACAACAAAAACCTTTTCCAGGGAAACAAGATCTATGAAGAGAAAAACATAAAGGGCTTTTAAATATAGTATAGCTTAGATATCCACTTTCAATTAAGCTGAGTGATCTTTAAGAAAATTATTTTTTATTAAAACTTTACAGAGAATGTAAACAGTGATTCTATTTCTTTTACCAGTTTGCTTCACGACCTGTTCACAATTATGTTCAGGTTCTCCAGTTTCCTCTGGGAGAAAGTGGCTCAGGCAAGGGCAGGTTTTCAACTGGACTGCAGTTCCCTCTAGCAGCAAAGCTTGATACTTGAGGAGGCAATTGTTTGTTAGCCAGAGCCTTTCCTCAGAAGACAGCAGTCCTGCTGCATTGTGTGAGATGTAAACAGTGAAGTTATTCCCCCTGTTTAACCCAGTGGCCTCTGGCACCAGCAAAGCCAGAACTGCAGCTGCTTGGAGGCAGTATGACCATCCTTTAGCCACCAAGTTAAGTTCCTTGCTTAAATAACCCAGTGGCTGTGGAGCTAGACCTCAAGCCTTGGTTAAAACTTCCAGGGCCATTTCCTTCCTTTATGACACATACAGACTGGATGCTTTCCCTCTGGCAAGACTGAAGGCTGGTGTTTTAAGTAAGGCTTGCTTTAACTGGTTAAAGTCTTTTTGAGCCTCAAGTTCCCAAGGTGGGGGTGGTGAGTTTTAACTGTTTGAGTTTCTCTTATGAGGTGGTATAAAGAGTGAGACATTTTCATGTACCCAGGTACTTACAGTCTACAAAATCCAGTAATGCCTAAGAATCCCCTCAACTGTTAAAGAAAATGGACTTAATCCCGTCCTCACCTGGTGCTCTAGTCCCTTCTGATAAGACCGAACCTAGGTACATTACTAAAGTTTGACAGAGCTGAGATTTAGATTTTGAGACCTTATATTCCCTTTCAGCTACGAAACTGAGGAAAGTCTTAGTGCCCTACTGAGACCTCCTTGGTTGGGGCACAGAGGATAGTATCCTTTATATGCTGCAAAGTTTCAACTTGAGAGTGAGAAAAACTAGAAAGATTTTTAGACAGGGCTTGTTTCAGCATCTTTCTTCCAATATTAGGGGCTGCCTGAGTAATGAACCTGTTCTTCATTGAATTGGGAGACAGAGAGGTGTGTTTTATTAAAGCTTCTCTTAGCCTTTTCAAAAAGGCAAGGAAATTTTCATCCGGTTTCTCGTTTAACAAGGATAGTTTAGAATAATTAAGAGGTTTGTTTCTGGTTCTTTGCAAGCCTTTTATAATGCACATCAGAAAGTGTTTTCTTTTCCACTCATTTATGGCATTACTAGGGCTCAAATTAGGATTTTTAAAGGGGCACTGTTTCCCTTTCTGTTGGCAATGGGGATTCTGTTTCTCCCTTACTTTTTTTTCTTTAGACTTTTGCCTTTCAAGACTTTTAGAGTGGCTATAGGAGAAATGTTGTTTATCTCCAAATGTTTCTGCTGGCTGTAAGGCTGCCTGTTTTGCTGTAACAGTTAGGGGTTGACTTAAAAATAGCACAGCATCTCTCCATGTAATATTAAACACTTGGATTAAATTTTGGAAAGTCTCTATATATTTATCAGGGTTATCAGAGAACCTTCCCTTTTATTTGTCTAAGGTCCTGCAATAATAAGAAGGGAACTTGAGGTGGTCCCAAATGACGGGGATTCTTAGATGGTTCCTCTGGAAGTTGCTTTTCTAATTCTGGGGAATTATTCTCTATGGGCCTGCCTAATATGACTGATAAAAAAGCTGGATTGACCTTACAATGCTTGAAAAGGTTTAGTAAAAATACCATGCCCACGTGCAAAAGAAAATGAGTTGCTTTTCTCTTTAAAGTCCTGTGGTCGAAGGAGTTCCAATGTTGCAGGGTGCACTCCAGAAGGGTGCAAGCTGAAGTTGGTCTGTTATCTATCTAGAAAAAGAGACAGAAAAGAGGCATTCTTCAGTCTTCTTGTTCTTTTCACTGTGACCCAGGGTGAAGGGAAAGACAGTGGGAGTGTCCCCTGAACTGTTCTCAGTCTTTGGTTCCTGGGTCCCAACACTGTATGTGCCACCCCATGGGTGCAGGCATGACCCTCAAACCATGGTATCAGAGGAGCTAAGCAATGGGTCTAGTCATGCTTACCAATGTGACATTAGTCTGCTGCTTGGTAATTAGATAATTACCCTTTGATTTCCTAGACATTTGTGGTCTGTGTGACTCCTTGATGGATGGATCTTGGGAGAGACTATGTAACAATTGCATTTAGGCAAGGCCCCTTAATGGAGGGAGTGTACTGGATTGAGCTTTATACTCTGCTATTATGGACTAGACTAGAGAATTTATTCTTAGGTGGTGGCTCTGGTTAACTTCCAGACATAAAATCCACTTTCTATTTAGATGCCATTCTAGTCATAGGCAGATAGGTGTCTCAAGAAAACATAAGGGTCAAATGGTGGCCTTCCTGCTAATGGAGGAGTACTGAGATGATAATTTGTTTTTGATGGACATTTTTCTCCTCACTGCAGAAAGCAGAATTCTCTTGCTTGCAGAGAGGGCATAAAGATTAGTTTCTAGCAGAGATATGTTAAAGGGAGAAGAACTGGAAAGCTAGAGGTTTTTGTCAAAGGGCAGACAAGATTCCCCATGGAACAGATTCCGATTCCAGCAAGTGCTGGTGTAAACCTTTAAATACCAGGCAGTGATGATGGGGTTTTCTAAATATATAATCATGTCATCTGCACATAGGGACAATTTCACTTCCTCTTTTCCTAATTGAATACCCTTTATTTCTTTCTCCTGTCTGATTGCTCTGGCCAGAACTTCCAACACTATGTTGAATAGGAGTGGTGAGAGAGGGCACCCCTGTCTTGTGCCAGTTTTCAAAGGGAATGCTTCCAGGTTTTGCCCATTCAGTGTGATATTGGCTGTGGGTTTGTAATAAATAGCTCTTATTATTTTGAGATATGTCCATCAATACCTAATTTACTGAGAGTTTTTAGCATGAAGGGCTGTTGAATTTTGTCAAAGGCCTTTACTGCATCTATTGAGATAATCATGTGGTTTTTGTCTCTGGTTCTGTTTATATGCTGGATTATGTTTATTGATTCGTGTATGTTGAACCAGCCTTGCATCCCAGGGATGAAGCCCACTTGGTCATGGTGGATAAGCTTTTTGATGTGCTGCTGGATTCGGTTTGCCGGTATTTTATTGAGGATTTTTGCATTGATGTTCACCAGGGATATTGGTCTAAAATTCTCTTTTTTGGTTGTGTCTCTGCCAGGCTTTGGTATCAGGATGATGCTGGCCTCATAAAATAAGTTAGGGAGGATTCCCTCTTTTTCTATTGATTGGAATAGTTTCAGAAGGAATGGTACCAGTTCCTCCTTGTACCTCTGGTAGAATTCAGCTGTGAATCCATCAGGTCCTGGACTTTTTTTGGTTGGTAAGCTATTAATTGTTGCCTCAATTTCAGAGCCTGTTATTGGTCTATTCAGGGATTCAACTTCTTCCTTGTTTAGTCTTGGGAGGGCGTATGTGTCGAGGAATTTATCCATTTCTTCTAGATTTTCTAGTTTATTTGCATAGAGGTGTTTATAGTATTCTCTGATGGTAGTTTGTATTTCTGTGGGATCGGTGGTGATATCCCCTTTATCATTTTTTATTGCATCTATTTGATCCTTCTCTCTTTTCTTCTTTATTAGTCTTGCTAGTGATCTACTTAAGCTGATAAGCAACTTCAGCAAAGTCTCAGGATACAAAAGCAATGTGCAAAAATCACAAGCATTCTTGTACACCAGTAACAGACAGAGAGCCAAATCATGAGTGAACTCCCATTCACAATTGCTGCAAAGAGAATAAAATACCTAAGAATCCAACTTACAAGGGATGCGAAGGACCTCTTCAAGGAGAACTACAAACCATTGCTCAATGAAATAAAGGAGGACACAAACAAATGGAAGAAAATTCCATGCTCATGGATAGGAAGAATCAATATCGTGAAAATGGCCATACTGCCCAAGGTAATTTATAGATTCAATACCATCCCCATCAAGCTACCAATGACTTTTTTAACAGAATTGGAAAAAACTACTTTAAAGTTCATATGGAACCAAAAAAGAGCCGGCATTGCCAAGACAATCCTAAGCCAAAAGAACAAAGCTGGAGGCATCACACTACCTGACTTCAAACTATACTACAAGGCTACAGTAACCAAAACAGCATGGTACTTGTACCAAAACAGAGATATAGACCAATGGAACAGAACAGAGCCCTCAGAAATAATACCACACATCTACAACTATCTGATCTTTGACAAACCTGACAAAAACAAGAAATGGGGAAAGGATTCCCTATTTAATAAATGGTGCTGGGAAAACTGGCTAGCCATATGTAGAAAGCTGAAACTGGATCCCTTCCTTATGTCTTATACAAAAATTAATTCAAGATGGATTAAAGACTTAAATCTTAGACCTAAAACCATAAAAACCCTAGAAGAAAACCTAGGCAATACCATTCAGGGCATAGGCATGGGCAAAGACTTCATGTCTAAAACACCAAAAGCAATGGCAACAAAAGCCAAAATTGACAACTGCAATCTAATTAAACTAAAGAGCTTCTGCACAGCAAAAGAAACTACCATCAGAGTGAACAGGCAACCTGCAGAATGGGAGAAAACTTTTGCAATCTACCCATCTGACAAAGGGCTAATATCCAGAGTCTAAAAATAACTCAAACAAATTTACAAGAAAAAAATAAACAATCCCATCAAAAAGTGAGTGAAGGATAGGAACAGACACTTCTCAAAAGAAGACATTTATGCAGCCAACAGACACATGAAAAAATGCTCATCATCACTGGCCATCAGAGAAATGCAAATCAAAACCACAATGAGATACCATCTCACACCAGTTAGAATGCCAGTCATTAAAAAGTCAGGAAACAACAGGTGCTGGAGAGGATGTGGAGAAGTAGGAACACTTTTACACTGTTGGTGGGACTGTAAACTAGTTCAACCATTGTGGAAGAGAGTGTGGCAATTCCTCAAGGATCTAGAACTAGAAATACCATTTGACCCAGCCATCCCATTACTGGGTATATACCCAAAGGATTATAAATCATACTGCTATAAAGGCACATGCACACATATGTTTATTGTGGCACTATTCACAATAGCAGAGACTTGGAACCAACCCAAATGTCCATCAACGATAGACTGGATTAAGAAAATGTGACACATAAACACCATGGAATACTATGCAGCCATAAAAAATGATGAGTTCATGTCCTTTGCAGGGACATGGATGAAGTTGGAAACCATCATTCTCAGCAAACTATTGCAAGGACAAAAAATCAAACACCGCATGTTCTCACTCATAGGTGGGAATTGAACAATGAGAACACATGGACACAGGAAGGGGAACATCACACAGCAGGCCCTGTTGTGGGGTCGGGGGAGGGGGGGAGGGATAGCATTAGGAGATATACCTAATGTTAAATGACGAGTTAATGGTTGCAGCACACCAACATGGCACATGTATACATATGTAACAAACCTGCACGTTGTGCACATGTACCCTAGAACTTAAAGTATAATAAAAAATATATATAATAAAAATATAATATAAATAAAATAATATAAAAATATAATAAAAAATAAATAAAAAATAAGTGAATAAATACCAGGCAGTAACTTTGCTTCCATATCCTCTCTAAACAGCGGATGGACAGGGAAGTCTAACATGTGGCAAGCCGTCCCCACAGCATGCCTCCCAGCAGAAGGAAATTGATTCATCTCATGAAGCAACTGTTTAAATTTATTGGGCAGTGCTGGGCTTTTACGTGGAGGGAAGAAACAACTCAAATGGAGAGGTAGACAATCCAAATGGAGAGGGAAGAGGATATTCACTTGGGGTGAAATATCCCCCTATGCAGTGCCATGAATGTCTATGATTGGGTACAAAAAGCCCTCACTAGGTGAAAATTTAGACTGAAATCCTGAAGTCCCCTGTCTCAAAGAAATCACAATGTCAGCAATTCTTTAAGTTACATTCCTGATTACTAAGACACCAACTAACTCTAACCAGCAAGATTATATCTCTAGGTTGCAGAAACACCCACAACATTGTATATACAAAGAAGGGATAGGAGACGTGATAGCCAGAAGAGGAGAGAGGAAAATGCAATAGGAAAGGACGGGAGGCTCTTGTGCCAACACCCTGATGAGCTCTTGGGGACTGGAGTCTAAGGGCCTTCAGATAAGTCTAAGGCATGCTGTGGGGACGGCTTGCCACATGTTAGACTTCCCTGTCCATTCTCTGTTTAGAGAGGATATGAAAGCACAGTTACTGCCTGGTATTCATTTATTTTTTATTATACTTTATTTTTTATTATATTTTTATATTATTTTATTTATATTATATTTTTATTATATATATTTTTTATTATACTTTAAGTTCTAGGGTACATGTGCACAACGTGCAGGTTTGTTACCTATGTATACATGTGCCATGTTGGTGTGCTGCAACCATTAACTCGTCATTTACATTAGGTATATCTCCTAATGCTATGCCGTCCCCCCTCCCCTGACCCCACAACAGGGCCTGCTGTGTGATGTTCCCCTTCCTGTGTCCATGTGTTCTCATTGTTCAGTTCCCACCCATGAGTGATAACATGTGGTGTTTGATTTTTTTGTCCTTGCGATAGTTTGCTGAGAATGATGGTTTCCAACTTCATCCATGTCCCTGCAAAGGACATGAACTCATCCTTTTTTTATGGCTGCATAGTATTCCATGGTGTATATGTGCCACATTTTCTTAATCCAGTCTATCATTGATGGACATTTGGGTTGGTTCCAAGTCTCTGCTATTGTGAATAGTGCCACAATAAACATACATGTCCATGTGTCTTTATAGCAGTATGATTTATAATCCTTTGGGTATATACCCAGTAATGGGATGGCTGGGTCAAATGGTATTTCTAGTTCTAGATCCTTGAGGAATTGCCACACTCTCTTCCACAATGGTTGAACTAGTTTACAACCATTTTACAACTGGGTGTAGCCCCAGCCAGAAATATTCAGTTGTCCTAGGACCTCCTTCAAATCCCACACTATGGCTTAGAGCTTCTGTGAAAGGAAACTAGATTGTGATAGACTAGAAATCTCAGAAATGAAAGTAAAGAGTTAAAGTAAAGCATCTGCTCTTACTCACCTTTCTGATGAATTCTCTTTTTTCCAGCCAAATGCACCAAATATATGTTGCAGTCTTACCAATGCACCGTAATGTAGCAGTTTCTCATTGTCTGAACTAGTACCACAGGTTCGTTGTCTTACATCCAAGAAAATTAAGGAACGCACGTGGGCAAGGACTTCATGTCTAAAACACCAAAAGCAATGGCAACAAAAGCCAAATTTGACAAATGGGATCTCATTAAACTAAAGAGCTTCTGCACAGCAAAAGAAACTACCATCAGAGTGAACAGGCAACCTACAGAATGGGAGAAAATTTTTGCAACCTACTCATCTGACAAAGGGCTAATATCCAGAATCTACAATGAACTCAAACAAATTTACAAGAAAAAAACAAACAACCCCATCAAAAAGTGGGCAAAGGACATGAACAGACACTTCTCAAAAGAAGACATTTATGCAGCCAGAAAACACATGAAGAAATGCTCATCATCACTGGCCATCAGAGAAATGCAAATCAAAACCACAGTGAGATACCATCTCACACCAGTTAGAATGGCCATCATTAAAAAATCAGGAAACAACAGGTGCTGGAGAGGATGTGGAGAAATAGGAACACTTTTACACTGTTGGTGGGACTGTAAACTAGTTCAACCATTGTGGAAGTCAGTGTGGCGATTCCTCAGGGATCTAGAACTAGAAATACCATTTGACCCAGCCATCCCATTACTGGGTATATACCCAAAGGACTATAAATCATGCTGCTATAAAGACACGTGCACACGTATGTTTATTGCGGCACTATTCACAATAGCAAAGAGTTGGAACCAACCCAAATGTCCAACAACGATAGACTGGATTAAGAAAATGTGGCACATATACACCATGGAATACTATGCAGCCATAAAAAATGATGAGTTCGTGTCCTTTGTAGGGACATGGATGAAACTGGAAAACATCATTCTCAGTAAACTATCGCAAGGACAAAAAACCAAACACCGCATGTTCTCACTCATAGGTGGGAATTGAACAATGAGAACTCATGGACACAGGAAGGGGAACATCACACTCCGGGGACTGTTGTGGGGTGGGGGGAGGGGGGAGGGACAGCATTAGGAGATACACCTAATGCTAAATGACGAGTTAATGGGTGCAGGAAATCAACATGGCACATGGATACATATGTAACAAACCTGCACATTGTGCACATGTACCCTAAAACCCTAAAGTATAATAAAAAAAAAAAAAAAGATTTAAACACAATGGGAATAACTGGATCCCGGGATGGCAGGGACCAAGCAGCAGCACTTGATAGTCAAAGGCAAAGTGGGCATGGCTACGGTAATGGACATCAGAGGCAAAGTGGCAATCAGAATAGTCTGGCTTGTGTAGAGTTCTGGCATTGGCTAATTAATCACAGTGTTTCTAGAAGTGAAATTAATAGAAAGCCTACTGCATTTCTACTTAATTTACATAAGCAAAAAATTTCCAGGTTGAATGGACAAAAGACTAATTTAAATTATAAAAACAGAGAATCATGGCCCTCCAATCAATTTCCAGACTTGAGCCAGTTTATAAACCCAGAACCTCTTGAATGAAGGGGAGGCTGGGTCCCCTTGAGAAAGGACCACAATACGTAACCGACAATTTATGCAGTGAATCTTTCTCCCATCCTTCCCCCAAAGAAAACTCTGGCCTTTTACCAGAGTAACTGTGCATTGGGGAAGGGGAAATGATCAGACGTTTCTGGGACTACTGGACACTGGCTCTGAACTAATGTTGATTCCATGGGATGCAAAATGTCATTGTGGTACTCCAGTTAATGTAGGGGCTATAGAAGTCAGGTAATTAATGGAGTTTTAGCTCATGTCACAGAGATGATCCAGTGTGTCCCCATACTCATCCTGTGGTCATTTCTTCAGTGTCAGAATGCATAATTGGCAGAACACCCTCACTGGCTCCCTGTCTGGTAGGGTGAGGGCTATTAGGGTGGGAAAGGCCAAATGGAAGCCATTAAGAGCTGCGTCTACCTAGAAAAATAGTAAATCAAAAACAATATTCCATCCCTGGAGGGATTGTGCATATTAGTCCCACCCTCAAGGATTTGAAAGACACAGAGGTGGTGATTCACAACACATCCCCATTCAAATCTCCCATTTGGCCTGTGCAGAAGTGAAACAGATCTTGGAGAATGACAGTGGATTGTCGTAAGCTTAACCAAGTACTGACTCCAATTTCAGCTGCTGTACCAGAGGTGGTTTCATTGCTTGAGCAAATTAACACATTTTCTGGTACCTAGCATGCAGCCATTCACTTGGAAAATGTATTTTCCTCCATTCCTGTCCATAAGGCCCACCAGAAGCAATTTGTCTTCAGCTGGCAAGGCCATCAATATACCTTTACTGTCCTATCTCAGGGGTATATCAACTCTCTGGATTTGTGTCATAATCTTATTGGGAGATACCTTGATCACTTTCCAATTCCACAAGACATCAGCCTGGTCCATTACATAGATGACATTGGGCTGATTGGATCCAGTGAGCAGGAAGTAGCAAATGCACTGTAATTATTTGTGTGACATTTGCATGCCAGAGGATGGGAAATAAATCCGACTAAAATTCAGAGAATTTCTACCTCAGTAAAATTCCTAGGGGTCCAGTGGCGTGGGGACTGTCGATATATTTCTTCTAAGGTGAAGCATAAGTTGCTGAATTTGGCCCTTCCTACAACAAAGAAAGAGACACAAGGCCTAGTGTGCCTATTTGGATTTTGGAGGCAACACATTCCACATTTGGGTGTGTTAATCTGGTCAATTTATCAAGTGACCCAAAAGACTACCATTTTTTAGTGGAGTCCAGAACAGGAGAAGGTTCTGCAATAGGTCCAGGCTACTGTGCAAGTTGCTCTGTGTTTTAGTTAGATTTCTCTAGAGGAACAGAACTAATGGGATATACATCTGAATATATATAAAGGGGAGTTTACTAAGCATTAACTTACATGATCACAAGGTCCCACAACAGGGTGTCTGCAAGCTGCTGAGCAAGGAGAGCCAGTCTGAGTCCCAAAACTGAAGAACTTCAAGACTGATGTTTGAAGGCAGGCAGCATCCCGCACAGGAGAAAGATGTAGGCTGGAAGCCTCGGCCATTCTCTCCTTTTCACGTTTTTCTGCCTGCTTTATATTTACTGGCAGCTGATTAGATTGTGCCCACAAGATTAAGGGTGGGTCTGCCTTCCCCAGTCCACTGACTCAAATGTTAATCTCTTTTGACAACACCCTCACAGACACACTCAGGATCAATATTTTGTATCCTTCAATCCAATCAAGTTGGCACTCAGTATTAACCATCATGCTCTGCCACTTGGGCCATATGACTTAGCAGATCAAATGGTGCTTGAGGTGTCAGCAGCAGATATGGATGCTGTTTGGAGCCTCTGGAAGGCCCTCATAGGTGAATCACAGTGAAGGCCTCTAGGATTTGGGAGCAAGGCCATGCAATCTACTGCAGATATCTACTCTCCTTTTGAGAACCAGCTCTTGGCCTGTTACTAGTCTTTGGTGGAAACTGAAAGTTTCACTAGGGGTCATCAAGTCACCATGCGACCTGAGCTGCCTATCATGAACTTGGTGTTCTCTGACACTATCTATCCATAAAGTGGGTCGTGCACAGCAGCATTCCATCACCAAATGGAAGTGGTATATACATAATTGGGCTTGAGCAGGTCCTGAAGGCACAAGTAAGTTACGTAAGGAAGTGGCTCAAATGCCCATGGTCTCCAATCCTGCCACTCTGCCTTGTCTTCCCAAGCCTGTGCTGATGGCCTCATGGGACGTTCCCTATGATCAGTTGACAGAGAAATAGAAGATTAGGGCCTGGTTCACAGATGGTTCTGCACGATATGCAGGCACCACTCGAAAGTGGACAGCTGCAGCACTACAGACCCTTTTAGGACATCTCCGAAGGACAAGGCTGAAGGGAAATCTTCCCAGGGCAGAACTTTCAGCAGTGCAACTGGTTGTGCACTTTCCATGGAAGGAGAAATGGCCAGATGTGCGATTATATACTAATTCATGGGCTGTATCCAATGGTTTGGCTGGATGGTCTAGGACTTGGAAGAAGCATGATTGAAAAATTGGTGACAAAGGCATTTGGGGAAGAGGTCTGTGGATGGACATCTCTAAGTGATCAAAAACTGTGAAGATATTTATATTCCATGTGAGTACTCAACAACGGGTGAACTCAGTAGAGGAGGATTTTAATAATGAACTTGATATAATGACCTGTTCTGTGGACACGACTCAGCCTCTTTTCTCAGCCACCCCTGTCATCGCCCAATGGGCCCATGAACAAAGTGGCCATGGTGGCAGGGATGGAGGTTACACATGGGCTCAGCAACATGGACTTCCACTCACCAAGGCTGACCTGGTTACAGCTACTGCTGAGTGCCCAGTTTGCCAGCAGCAGACACCAATGCTGAGACTGCAATATGGCACCATTCCTTGGAGTGATCAGCCAGCTACCTGGTGGCAGTTTGATTATATTGGACCTCTTACAACATAGAAAGGGCAGAGGTTTGTCCTCACTGGGATGGACACTTACTTTGATATGGGTTTGCGTATCCTCCATGCAAAACTTTTGCCAAGACTACCATTCACGGACTCACAGAATGCCTTATCCATCATCATGGTATTACACATAGCATTGTCTCTGACCAAGGACTCACTTTACAGCTAAAGAAATGCAGTAGTGGGCTCATGCTTAAGGAATTCACTGGTTTTACCATGTTTCCCATCATCCTGAAGCATCTGGATTGATATAATGGTGGAATGGCCTTTTGAAGTCTCAATTATAATGCAAACTAGGTGACAATACTTTGCAGAGCTGGGGAGTTCTCCAGAGGGCCATGTATACTCTGAATCAGCATCCAATACTGTTTCTCCCATAACCAGTATTCATGGGTCCAGGAATCAAGGGGGAGAAGTGAAAGTGCCGCCACTCACCATCACCCCTAGTGACTAAGTAGCAAAATTTTTGCTTCCTGTTCCTGTAACATTACCTTCTGCTGGCCTAGAGGTCTTAGTTCCAGAGGGAGGAACACTGCCACCAGGAGACACAATCATGATTCCATTAAACTGGAAGTAAGCTGAAGGCACAAGTAAGTTACATAAGGAAGTGGACACTTTGGGCTCCTCTTACCTTTAAGTCAACTGGCTAAGAAAGGAGTTACAGTGTTGGCTGGGGTGATTGACCTGGACTATCAAGATGAAATCAGTCTCCTACTCCATAATGGAGGTAAGGAAGAGTATGAATGGAATACAGGAGATCCACTAGGGTGTCTCTTAGTATTACCATGCTCTGTGATTAAGGTCAATGGGAAACTACAATAGCTCAATCCAGGCAAGACAGCAAATGGATCAGACTCCTTAGTAATGAAGGTTTGGGTCACACCACAAGGAAAATAACCAAAGGGAATACAGAATGGGTAATGGAAGAAGGTAGTCATCAATACCAGCTATGACCACATGACCAGTTGCAGAAATGAGAACTGTAATTGTCATGAGTATTTCCTACTTATTTTGTTAAAAGCATGTTTGTGCATGTATACATTTGTACTAAGAAAATATTTTCATTTTATTTCCTTTTTCCTCTATCTTGTGACTTAAGAGTTACTGACTTCATACCAGCATTATATATTGTTGACTTATGTAATAGCATTTGTATTGGGGATTGGTGAGTTTACAGTTGTATGAAGGATAGATGTATTATGTTAGGTGTAATTATGACCTTATTATTGTCTTTATTTGAAGATTATGTATGATTTCAGGAGAATGTGTATGAGTTCAAGTTGACAAGGATTGGACTTGTGATGGTTAATACTTAGGGTCAACTTGATTGGATCGAAAGATGCAAAGTATTGATCCTGGGTGTGTCTGTGAAGGTGTTGCCAAAGGAGATTAACTTTTGAGTCAGAGGGCTGGGGAAGGCAGACCCACCCTTAATCTGGGGGGCACCATCTAATCAACTGCCAGAGAATACAAAGCAGGGAGAAAAAAACATGAAAAGGCTAAACTGGCTTAGTCACCCCCCAGCCTACATCTTTATCCTGTGCTGGTTTGATGCTTTGATGCTTCCTGCCCTCAAACATCAGACTCCAACTCCGGACTGGCTTCCTTGCTCCTGAGCTTGCAGACAGAGTACTGTGGGACCTTGTGATCATGTGAGTTAATACTACTTAATAAAATCCCCTTTATATATATATTTGGATATATATGTATGATATATATATATATATGTTATTGTATTAGTTCTGTCCCTCTAGAGAACCTTAACTAATGCAAAAGCAAAATTAATTATTGTTGCTGTTGTTATTGTCATTGTTGTTTTTCTATACAAAAACTTCACACAGTTCAGAGGAATATGACTGCCTGTTAAATAATCTAGTAGATTTCAACTAAATAAAATTTATGTACAGGCATGAGCTACTATGATGAAAAATTTGATCCATAACCAGAACAAGATATTCCAGAAGAAAACATTGTTCCAATAAAGCATACCAAATTTGAAATTTCATATTTCCAGATTTGTAGTTTGGTATTAAACTAAGCAGGGGTTTTCCTTTCAGTCAAAATATAAATAACTCTGAAAACATAATAATTTAAACCTCATTATATTTATACATTAGTGTAACTTAATTAATTAGATCGTTTTCAGAGAACAGTTTTCCTGAGTTAAGTATTGAATGAAGAGAACATGAGGTCATTGAATTATAGAAGGAATTTGGTCATTAACTGGCATTATTAAATGATGAGGGGTCAACAGATAATTTTTTAAAATGTTGATTGGGCTTTGAAGACAAAGGCCAGTGCTAACCTCAATAAATTAAAACCTAGGAGATTTACTACATGTTTAATTGTTCTTCCAGTTTCTTCATACTATAAAATAAAGCTTTTGTTTCCATTTTGTTTTGGGGAAAAACATGTAGTAGCACTATGAGATTATATAATTTTATTCTTTGTCCCAATATTATATATTCTTTCCTAATCTTCCTACCCCCCTGCTTGTCTTCCATCATATTAGCAGGTCTAGTAGGTGTAATAAATTATATCCCAGTGAGTCATCAAGTCCAATGCGTAGGTCCTGATCCCTGTCATGCTTCCACTGATAGTGGCATTGCCTCCTGTGTCTCAGGCAATCCTGTAAAGCTGGCCTGACAAGAGTCTTAGCAAAGTCTGCTTTAATTTAGAGCAAGTTTAATTAAGACTTTCAGTAGAAGAGCCCCACAGACCTGCCTAGAATCTTACTAATGTGCAATGCAATTATTGGAATATCATGGGAATCAGAACCAAGTAAATGGACAAATTTGTCTGTCAGGAATGATAGAGTTCTATATAATTAGTGACTACCTGATAAGATTGAGGGAGAATATGAATAAGGAGGAGTTACTAGATCACCTAAAGACTTTTGAAAACTAAAGAGAGAAAGTGAGGAATTATTTACAAAAAGGACATGCTTAGGGGAATGAATTCGAACTTTTTTTGGAAAAGTAGTAAACTCACATAAAATATAAAATCACTGTGCTACATGTTAGTATTGGGCTTTGATACTATAGAATACATATCTGTGTTGGAAGAAAGAAGCCTATAGCAGGGTTCAGCTCTTTCATTCTCACAGGGGAAAATAATGCACTCTACCAAAGTTATGCATGGGAGAAAACTACTCTAATAATTTATATATGGTGGTAGGAGGAGGAAGAAACTACTCTTCAGTCCTCACATGAAGTACTTCCTTATGCAAATTTGACAACTTAGTGTCCATTTTATAGAATGAAGGAACAGACCGAATAGATTAAGAGTATTATTTTTTCCTCCTTTGACTATTGTTGGCTGTGTGATTTCTTCCTTACATATGGTAGTGTGTATTTGCACTTTTCAAAAAGGAGTATATCTAATAAATTCACCCCCCAATAAAATATTATAAGGCATCAACTAGATTATCTGAACCAATTTTCATCTATTTACTTTTCAAACCAGTGCCCCATGAATCTGTTTTGCCTTATCTTCTTCCCTTTCTGTCAGCATTTTCTTTCCCATACATTCACTTCCTTGAAGCAAAGCATTTGTGTAATCTACTTTCAGTATTTTTATAAAATCAAAAGTAGCATTTCCCGTCCACCTTTTGTAGTTGTTTGACCTTGCTGCTTTTCTGAACATAAATGGCTTATTCTCTGAAGAAGTTCTGGCGGTATAAGAAACTATTAGTCAATTTTACTGATGCTACAAACACTTCAATTCACTACAAAGTTAACAGTATCATCGTAAATCTCACATTATGGGTTCTATTTTCAAATAATTGACTTAGGAGCAAGCATTATTTAGGCCCATCTCTTGCAAGCAATTGGAATCTCGGTTGAAAAGAACCCAAGATATCAATCTGTGGCATTAGTGACATCATAACAAATGTCATAGCCTGAATTTTCAGGATACAGCTTATGAAGTGTAAAATGTTGTCATTCAGCAGTACAAGGGCTAAAGTGCATTTTATAGGAGACATGGAAACAGTAGGGGGAGAATCATTCTTCATATCAATGGTATTCACCTTCATAGTCCAAAACAGAAAATATATTTAAATTTCTAAATGTCTAACCCAAATACCATAGTCTCCCAATAATATGAGTTCATATTTACTTTTTCAGAACACTTTAGAATACATTGTTTTCTAGTTTATTTTTAAAAGTGAAACATAACTAGTGTGGATGGTTCCACTAGTGGAAAAGTGCATGCATGAAATTAAGTCCATCCATGAAATAATTTTCATCCTTCTATTTCTAGAATATCCAAGGGTGACTCTATTAAATGCTTGTCTTCATTTAAAAAGCAAATCACATGTAATAGTATTTTTTAATATCTGAGCATAAATTCAGTAAAAAAGAGAAAACATGGATACATCTATAACACAGAACATATGAAATAAGGTTAAGTTACATATGTATCACCCTCTACTTATTCATGAATTCTCACAAATGCAGCATGCACGTAGGTACACACACACACACACATCAGGATTCAAATATCTTCCTGTGCATACTGTAAGAACAATATTTCATGTTGGCCTCTCCCTGCGGTTCTCAGACTATTATATTATATTACTTCTCTCTGATATTCCTCTCCATCTTTGAATGTTCTACCCCTTTTCATACTTCTATTATATTTTCTCTACTTGAAATATCTCCCATATCACTTTAAACTTGTTTTCTTTTTTATTATCTATTTTATTTTTAAAATTTTTAATTGACAGATAAAAATGTATATATTTATGGCATATATGTTTTAATACATGTATACATTGTAAAATGACTAAATCAAGATAATTAATATATACATTATCTCATCTTTGTTGTAGGGAGACCATAAAATCTACTCTTGTAACAATTTTCAAGTATACAATATATTGATTTTAACTATCATCACCATGATATCCAATAGATCTCTTGAATTTACTCTTCTTACCTAACTGAAAGCTTTTTTCCTTTGACCAACATCTCCCCAATTCTCCCATCCCCCAGCCTCTGGTAACAACTACCCCACACTATGCTTCCATGTGTTCAACAATAGAGGACTACTTCTACCTTAAGAGAATGATACGGTCCCAAGAAAACATGACAATAAGCCTTTGGACAAAGAGATGATGTGCAAATAAATTGTATTATAATGAAATTTTATTTCTTTGTGTATAAGCTCTTCCTATTTTCTTGTTACACTTCTCTTTCTAGATAACGTTCTAAGAAATAATCCTAGGAAAGAGAACCCCCTTCTTGCTTTACTTTAAGATTTGCAGAAAAGTAAGTGTCCAACTCACCTGAAGCTCACTCCAAGCATAGTTTGTAATTAACCTTCTAAACCACCAAATACATTTGTCAATCTCCATATTAACCTCCCATTTTAGGCAATATCTTCCTTTTTTATGGAATGGTGGTAATGGGATATTATTGCAACATGGCCTCTTGTTTACCATAGTCCATTTATTAGCTCTTTTATTAGCTCACTGCAGTACTCAGAAGGGATGAATATATATTCCTGTATTCTTTCCAACAACACTTTGAGAATGAAATTCTGACCAGCCCTTACTGCTTGGTTCTTTTCATAGATGGGCTTGCTATAGTCAGCTTGTAGCATAAAATATTGTGACTTACAGACATTTGAGCTAAAATGAACATGGAAACCTTTCAGTCCAGCACCCAGCCTATGCAGAAATACTTTTTAAAAATATTCTAAACAGAAGAGAGAGTATAAGATTAAATTTTATACAAGCATATATCAAAGATATTGTGAATTCCATTCCAGACCACAGCAATAAAGCAAATATCACAATAAAGTGAATTAGACAAAGCCAGGTTCAGTGGTTCATATCTGTAACCCCAGGGATTTGGGAGTTATGTTTACACTATATTATAGTATATTAAGTGTACAATAGCATTATGTCTTTAAAAAGTACATGCCTTAATTCAAAAATACTTTATTGCTAAAAAAAATTTAATGATTACCTGAGCCTGCATTAAGTCTTAATCTTTCTGCTGGTGGAGGGTCTTGCCTCAAAGTTGGTGGCTGCTGACTGATCAGTGTGGTGATTACTGAAGGTTGGAGTGGCTGTGGCAATTTCTTAAGATAACAATGAATCTTAAGATAATAAATGAAGGTTGTTGCATCGATCGACTCTACCTTTTACTAAAGATTTCTCTGTAGCATTTGATGATGTTTGATAGCATTTACCCACAATAGAACTTCTTTCAAAATTTCAGACAATCCTCTCAAGCCATGCTGCTGCTGTATCAACTACGTTTATGTAACATTCTGAATGCTTTCTTGCCATTTTCTTTCTTTCTTCGTTTTAAACTTTTAGGTTCAGGAGTACAGACTTGTTATGTGCAGGTTCATTATATAAGTAAAGTGTGTGTCCTGAGGGTTTTGTATGCATATTGTTTTGCCACCAAAATAGTAAGCATATTACTCCATAGGGTAGTTTTTCAATCCTCTCTCTCTTCTCACTCTCCATCCTCAGGTAGCCCCTGGTGTCTGTTGTTCTCTTCTTTGTGTCCATCTGTACTCAGTGCTTAGCCTCCACCTATAAGTAACAACATGTGGTATTTTGTCTTGGTTTCTTCTGTTAGTTCACTTAGGATTATGGCTTCCAGCTCCATCCATGTCACTGCAAATGACATAATCTCATTTTTCATTTGTGGCGGCACAGTATTCCATAGTATATACATACCACAATTTCTTTATCCAGCCTACCACTGATGGGCATTTGGGTTGATTCCATGACTCTGCTATTGTGAATAGTGCTATAAACATATGCATTTATATGTCTTTATGGTAGAACAATTTATATTCCTTTTAGCACATATCCAATAATGGGAATACTGGGTCAAATAGTATTTCTGTTCTTTGAGAAATTGCCACATTGCTTTCCACATGGCTAAATTAACCTACATTATAACCAGCAGTGTATAAATGTTCTCTTTTCTCCACAACTTTGCCAGAATCTGTTATTTTTTCACTTTTTAATAATAACCATTCTGACTGGTGTAAGATGGTAGTTCATTGTGGTTTTGATTTGCATTTCTCTAATGATTAGTGATGTAGAGCACTTTTTCATAAACTCCTTTTCAAATTAGCAGGTGTATGTATTATTTAAGGCAAAGTTCATATAATTTGTTCTCTGAAGAACCTTCTCAACTCCCACCCACCTTAAAGAATTTACCACTGTATACCATGGTCTATTTTGTTGGGAGACGGGAGAAGAAGTGTGTGTACCTGTATTACATCAGTTACTGCATTGTTTGGTTATTTATTTTTATATCTGTCACCTCAACTAGAATGTGAGCATCACAAGTGTAAAGACTGTTTTATTCATATTATATCCTCAGCACATAGTAAGGGCCCTGGCACAAACTAGGTGCCTAATAAGAAGTAAATTAATTAATTAAAGGGAATTCAAATGCTACTTTGCTCCAGTGAGTAAAATTAATAGCTTCTTAAGCCAACTATGGTTTAGAAGGGAAACTCTATTGAAGAAAAAAAGCCATGAATATTTCAAAGGCACATAAGTTTAACTAGAATTTCCTCTATTCAAATTTTTTTCACCTTGTAATTATAAATGCAGCATACAATATAATAAACAGAGAAAGTTTTTTTTGGTAACTGTGCTTAAATAGACTCGCTACATGAATAGTTAATAATTTTTTAATACTTCTGATTTAGTAATAATATTGTAAATTATTTTTGGTAAGTACATCTTCCTTTAACACATATTATTTTCATGTATAGCATGTACCAGTCAGTATTACCCAGGCATCTCTAATATGTGTTGAAATAAACCAGCTAATTTTACCATTAAGTCTAATTCAGAATTAGATTATAACCTGTACAATACATACTGGAAATCAACAGAATGCATCCTGAATTGGAACACTAAAACCGATCAAAAATGAGATTTAAAAAATTATTTATTAGCAATGATAGGCAATAAGCAGGATCCTTAAAAAAATGATCTTTAAAATTTGGGTGAAGAAAGTCAACATAAAAGAGTTCTAAATGAAAACGTGTTGTCAGATGAGTTGATGAAGTAGACAAAAGTGTATCAGTACTCAGCAGGTTCTCCTTTGGCAGCCTAATAAGTGCCCCAGGATTTTCCAAAACACAGAAATATCCTTTGTTTATGTACCTGTGTGTATCCCTCTATTTCCAAAAGTCTAAAGAGAACAAAATAGCATGGATGGGTAATGTTGAAGAAGAGGATGCTTCATCCTAGTCTAGATTGTAGGAAAAATTGTTCAAAATCAATTTATTCTTTATAAAGATAAACCTCCACATGCTGCCACTGTCAAGGTCTTCTTGAATAGTCTGCCTAAAAGCTGTTTTGGTGTTTCATCTATCTTGTCTTGAAAAACAATTTTTTAAATTAGGATGGTATTTTTGTCTGAATGCCTCTACTTTTGGTCGTGTTAGTGATACTATTTTTTGTTGTATCTTGGAAATGTTTTAAAAAGTGAACAAATTTTCCATATAGCAACTTCACACTCCCTATAGTCCATGAAGACTCTTGTTAATGGAAATTGATTTTTGTGTAGGTTACATACAAGAGTTGTGTACTTCCCTCCATACAGTTACTCACTTCTGAGTATAACCTGAGAGATTCATATCTAGATGTGTGCGTAGAACTACATGGAAATGCAAATAGCAACTGATATTTGAAATGCTTGCAGGCTAATTTCACTCAAATTGAATGTGATTCACAAACATCTTTCTGTATCATTGCCTGCCCCCACCCCCAACGAACACCTTAACCGTATTCCTGGGAGGAGTGCAATTCTATAGATTATTGGTATTCATTTCTACAATTTCAGGAAGCCCACATATTAATTGTATTCAGTTCCCCAAATTTGAAAAGCTCAATTTCAACAGCCAAAGATGAAAGAGAATAAGAATAAATAATGTCTTGCTGTTTTGACATCTCTGACATCATGTTGTTTCCTTTGTTTTGACACACAAAAGTAAATCGTATTTCTAGTGTTCATTATTCCAATTAGTAACAGATCGTCTTAGTAACAAGAGTCTTTCTTGTCTTATGCACAATACAAGGCATTAAGACCCAGTATTTTAAGGCAAGGCTCATATGTGACATATTTTATCAAAATCTCTTAATTGATATCCACCAAGAAGCGGCAATGGCTAGCATATTATATGAGACCCCATGGTACGATTATGTTCCTGTTTTTAATGATGCTAAAAAATCTGACATATTATATATTTTAATTATATATTTGCTTGCCTACTCTCTTTAGAACCTAAGCAAACTAGGGCACAAATTTATTTTTCTGTTATTAATTCCTTTAACCCCAATGCCTTCAAGGATGTTTGGCACATAGTGGCTGTTAATAAATGTTTCTTCAATGAGTAAATACATGAACACATGTAAATATCTTTGTTTGAAATCACTACCATTCAACTCATAGGACCTCTCTCTTTTTCACCATTACCACTCACAGCAACTTCAAGTAAGAGATATGGAAGTAAGAATGTTCTTGCATCGTCTACTACCATTTCACTATACCTCCAGCACATCTTATCTATTCCTAAATTTGTGTTTTTCTATGCTCTATTCTCCAGTTAAAATTTCTTCACTCTTCATCTCTACCAATCTATGTGCCTTCCTTCCTTAAAAATCTGTCTCCATATCCTAACCCTCTAGTCATTTTGCTTTACATTTTCCCTGTGTATTCTCTCAATATCGGCATACTTTATGCTGTCTTATTTTTGGACTAAAAATGGTCGGTTGTTTGGTAAATGTTTAGGCATAAGTCTTTAGTCTCAAGTGTACATCTCCAACTGAATAGGAAGCCCATTAAAAGGAATAACTAGTCTACTGCGCAGAGGATCCCCCTAGTTTTCTTAATGACTCTGAGTCCCCTTGTTGTCCTGCAGAGATTACTGAAGGATTTAACACCTGCTAGCACTTTTATTCTTGAAATTCCATCACTGTTTTTTTTTCTTCTTCAATAGGATCCACCCTTTCTTATTTGTTCAATATTTTTCCTAGTTTCTTTTATTTCCCACTATTTACCTCTCATTCTTCTTTCTCAAAACATGGCATTTTTGAATCACATCAACAGGTGCTGGGGAGGATGTGGAGAAATAGGAACACTTTTACACTGTTGGTGGGACTGTAAACTAGTTTAACCATTGTGGAAGTCAGTGTGGCGATTCCTCAGGGATCTCGAACTAGAAATACCATTTGACCCAGCCATCCCATTACTGGGTATATACCCAAAGGAGTATAAATCATGCTGCTATAAAGACACATGCACACGTATGTTTATTGCGGCACTATTCACAATAGCAAAGACTTGGAACCAACCCAAATGTCCAGCAACGATAGATTGGATTAAGAAAATGTGGCATATATACACCATGGAATATTATGCAGCCATAAAAAATGACGAGTTCATGTCCTTTGTAGGGACATGGATGAAACTGGAAAACATCATTCTCAGTAAACTATCGCAAGGACAAAAAAACCAAACACCGCATGTTCTCACTCATAGGTGGGAATTGAACAATGAGAACACATGGACACAGGAAGGGGAACATCACATTCCGGGGACTGTTGTGGGGTGGGAGAAGGGGGGAGGGACAGCATTAGGAGATATACCTAATGCTAAATGACGAGTTAATGGGTGCAGCACACCAACATGGCACATGGATACATATGTAACAAACCTGCATATTGTGCACATGTACCCTAAAACTTAAAGTATAATAATAATAGTAATAATAAAATAAATAAATAAAAATAAAAAAGAAAGAAGAAAAAAATGTTTAAATATACTTCAAAAATTAAATGTATTTTTTCACTAAAGATGTTCATTATATAAAATTGGAAATCACATAAAATATAAATATTACTAACAGTTTTGCTACTCGCAATATCTTAGATCATCTTTATATTTTTAATATGCTGTTACAAGCAAATAAACAAAAACAATTGAAGTCCCACTCTGTATATTCAAATTTTACCTCAGAACATGAAGCTTTTCAAATTAAAATTTATCATGATTGTTTCCTATCTTCTAATGTGTACATGTCTAAAGCCATATTATTTATCTTAGAGCATAAGCTTGAGGGTAGTATTTTTTAATCTTAAATAAATTATATAAATTATTTAATCAAAATTTATGTATTGTGTTTGTATAGCATTGGGGAAGAAGGAGAAGGTAAGGATTGAGTTAATACTAATTGTTGCTAACGAATTATTTCTTGTATTATCTAAACCAATTTACATTTTATGCTAATATCATGATGCAATATTTTCCTTAAAATTATAGATCTTTTTAAATAAAGTAAACAGTAAAATAATCTTATTGTTCTTCACATATAGATAAACTTTCTGTGTGAAGCAATCATTTCATATACAGGTAATTTTTATCAGGACATATATATCCATCCTGATATATGTATGTGTGTGTGTGTATGTGTGAGAGAGAGAGAGAGAGAGAATTCAATAATAGCTATATAGGTTGTTTGGGGCATGGCTATTCATGGAGGTGGAAAAAAGAAGGTTACTGTAAAGTAAGTTCCAGATTTCATAATATTTTACTCTTATACAGTTAACCTAAAAGTGACTAGGACCCTTTCAAAAGCAACTACGTCTCTATGTCAGTAGTTTGGTGATTCATTAAGAGAAAACTTATGCCTCATCTTGATTTAATGTCATTTTCTGGAGGATTGTTCATCATTTGACTCCATATAAAAACACTTCTTCCATTGGAAGACCTAAATAGTGTTTGAAACTTGATGACAGACTCTTCTTTTCAGCCATCAGTTACCATGCCTCTTTGTCTTTTAATCTTACTCTTGTCTTCCAGCTTCTAGGTAGTTGTCTCAGTGCATTTTTGAGCTTCATGTTCTCATATTCATAGCCTTTATACAAATTTTTCTTTTCCTGAACAAAACAGTAATAAAAATAGTTCTGGGATTTTTGCCAAACTTTGCTTCTAACGTCCACGTAATTTGGAAAATATCTTTACCTTTGTTATAGCCTATATCTTGGTATTCCTCTGAATTCAGATTGTAATTCTGGATGTCCACAGGGCACTTAAAGCTTACTTTCATACGCTAAAGATATTTGGAAAGCAAACCTTTTGCTGGTTCTGAATAACAGTTACAGCCATAGGTCCAAGATCATCAGTGGAATAGGTAGTCTGAAGATTTACCAAACCAATAGACAGGAACTGACTTGTTTTATAACTTCCTTTCTCATAACCCTAAAGCCAGCTGAAAGTTTTTGTTTAAAAATTTTCCAGCCTTTCTTTGTAAGAGTTTCTTCCAACAAGAAAACTGATCTTCCAAACAAGCATTTTTTACTCCATAATGATATACTTTTTAAAAAGACTAATCTTTTTTGTTTGTGTTATATATTGTTATTTTTATATTTTCTATTTACATTTTACACTAAGATTGTGCAGCCTTTCATCATATAAATGTACTTTTTTCTTTTTCAACTTTTATTTTAGAATGATGAAGTACATGTGCAGGATTGTTACAGAGTTGTATTGTGTGATGCTGAGGTTTGGGGTACAATTGAACCCATCATCCAGGTAGTGAGCATAGTACTTGAGAGTTTTGCAACCCTTTCCCCATCCCTACCTCCCCTCTCTAGTAGTCCCTTATGTTTATTGTTCCCATACATATGCCCATATGTACCCATTGTTTAGCTTCCTCTTATAAGTGACAACATGCGGTATTTGTTGCTTCAGTTTTGACATTAGTTTGCTTAGGATAATGGCCTCCAGCCGCATCCATGTTGCTGCAGAGGACATGACTTTGTTCTTTTTTATGGCTGCATAGTATTTCATCTGTATATGTACCACATTTTCTCTATCCAATCCACCATTTATGTGCACCTGGGATGTTTCCATGTTTCTGCTATTGTGAATAGCACTGTGATGAACATACACATGCATATGTCCTTTTGGTAGAAATATTTATTTTCTTTTGAATATATACTCAATGATGAGATTACTGGGTCAAATGGTAGTTCAGCTTTTAGTTCTTTGAGAAATCTTAAAATTCCATTTCATAGTGGCTGGACTAATTTATATTCTGTCCAACAGTATATAAGTGTCCCCTTTTTTCCACAGCCTTGCCAACACCTGTTTTTTACTTTTTTTCCTTTTTGAGATGAATTCTTGCTCCGTCACTCAGGCTGGAGTACAATGGCCCAATCTCAGCTCACTGCAACCTCCACCTGCTGGGTTCAAGCAATTCTCCTGCCTCAGCCTCCCGAGTAGCTAGGACTACAGGCGTGTGCCACCATGCTTAACTAATTTTTTGTGTTTTTAGTAGAGACAGGGTTTCACCATGCCGGCCAGGCTGGTCTCGAACTCCTGACCTTGTGATCCGCCTGCCTCGGCCTCCCAAAGTGCTGGGATTACAGGTGTGAGCCACCATGCCCAGCCTGTTTTTACTTTTTAACAAAAGTCATTCTGACTGGTATGCAATGGTATCTCATTGTGAGCTTCATTTGCATTTCCCTTATGATTAGTGACATAGAGCTTTCTTTCATGTGTTTGTTAGCCACTTGTATGTCTTCTTTTGAGAAGTGTTTGTTCATATCTTTTGCCAACTTTTTAATGGGGTTATTTGCTACTAGCTTGCTGAATTATTTAAGTTTCTTTGTAGATTCTGGATATTAGACTTTTGGTAGATACATAGATTGTGAATATTTTCTCCCATTCTGTAGGTTTTTTGTTGCTCTGTTGATAGTTTCTTTTGCTATGCAGAAGCTCTTTAATTTAATTAGATTTCATTTAGCAAATTGGATTTTGCCACAATTGATTTTGGAAACTTAGCCATAAATTATTTGCCTCCTTTGATAATGAGAAGGGTACTTCCTATGTTTACTTCCAGAATTTTTATAGTTTGAGGTCTTACATTTAAGTCTATAATCCACCTTATTTTTTGTATATGGTTATAGGTAGGGGTCCAGTTTTATTCTTCTACATTTGAATAGCCAGTTATCCCCTCACTATTTACTGAACAGGGAGTCCTTTCCCCATTGCTTTTTTTGGTCAAGTTTGTCAAAGAACAGGGGGTAGTGAACGTACAGCTTTAATTCTGAGCTCTCTTCTGTTCCATTGGTCTATGACTGTTTTTGTACTGCTACCATGCTGTTTTAGTTACTATGTATTTGTGGTGTAGTTTGAAGTCAAGTAATGTGATGCCTCCAACTTTGTTATTTTTGCTAAGGATTGCTTTGACTATTTGGGCTCTTTTTGGTTCCATATGAATCTTAGTATAGCTTTTTCTGTGAAAACTCTATAAAAAATGATATTGGTAGTTTTATTGAAATAACATTAAATATGTAAATCACTTTGGGCAGGATGGCCATTTCATCTATATTAGTTATTGCAATCCATGTGTATGGAATATTTTTCCATTTATTTGTGTCACCTCTAATTTTTTTCAGCAGTGTTTTGTAGTTCTCCTTGTAGAGATCTTTAACTTCTTTAATTTGATATATTCCTAAGTATTTTATTTGTGTGTGTGTGGCTATTATAAGTGAAATTTTGTTATGTATTTGGTTCTCAGCTAGAATGTTATAGGTGTGTAGAAGTGCTACTGACTTTTGTACAATAATTTTATATCCCAAAACTTTACTGAAGTAGCTGATCATTTCTAGGAGCCTTTTGGCAGAGTCTTTAGGATTTTCTAAGTATAGACACATATTGTCATAAAAGAATGATAGTTTGGCTTCTTCTCCTATTTGGATGCCTTTTATTAATTTCTCTTGCCTAATTGCTCTGGCTAGGACTTCTAGTGCTATGCAGAATATAAGTGGTGAGACAAGGCTAATCCCTTCTGCTTATGAGCATGTAAAATCAAGAACAAGTTAGTCACTTCCAAGATATAATGTGGTGACAGACATTGAGTAAATACTTGTGTTCTCAAAGGAACAAATTGGCCAAAAGAAAGGGGCTACAGGCCTCTTGCAAGTCCAAATCCTAGCAGTGCAGTTATTAAATCTTAATGCTCCGAAAAAATCTCCTTTGACTCCATGTCCCACAGCCAGGCACACTGGTACAAGGAACGGACTCCCAAGGCCTTGGGAAGCTCCACCACTGTGGCTTTGCAGGGGTCAGCCCCCATGTCTGCTCTCATAGGCTAGCATTGAGTGCCTGCAGCTTTTTCACACTGAGGATGCAAGCTGATATTGGATCTAAAATTCGGGGGTTTGCAGGATGGTGGCCCCCGTGTTCTCACACCAGTAGGCAGTGTCTTAGTGGGTACTCTGTGTGGGGGCTCCAACCTCACATTTCCCCTCTGCATTGCCCTAGTAGAGGTTCTAAATGAGGGTTCCACTGCTGTAGCAGGCTTCTGTGGGAACATCCAGGTTTCTCCATACATCCTCTGATATCTAGGTGGAGGCTCCCAAGCCTCAACTATTGCACTCTGTGCCCTTGCAGGCTTAACATCATTTGGAAGCTGCCAAGGCTTACAGCTTGCATCCTGTGAAGCAGCAGTCCCAGCTCTACCTGGGCCCCTTTCAGCTATGGTTAAAGTTGGGTCGGCTGGGATGCAGAAAGCAGTGTCCAGAGGCTGCAAAGGGCAGTGGGACCCTGGGTATGGCTCATAAAACCATTAATTCCTCCTAGGTCTCTTGGCTTGTGATGAGAGAGGCTGCTGCAAAAGTCTCTGAAAGGCCTTTGAGTCATTTTCCTCATTATTTTGGCTATCAACATTCAGCTTCTCTTTACTTATGCAAATTTCTACAGCCTGCTGAATTTATCCCCTGAAAATGCGTGTATTAATCAGGGCTCTCTAGAGGAGCAGAACTGATAGGATATATGTATATATGAATAGGAGTTTATTAAGGAGAATTGACTCACATGATCACAAGGTGAACTCTCATGATAGGCTGTCTTAAAGCTGAGGAGCAAGGAACACAGCAGTGCCTCAGTCTGAGTCCCAAAACCTCAAAAGTAAGGAAGCACTATGCAGCCTTCAGTCTGCGGACAACAGCCTGAGAGCCCATTCCACACCACTGGTTTAAGTCCAAAAGCCAAATAATTCGGAGCCTGATGTTCAAGGGTAGGAAGCATCCAGCACAGAAGAAAGATGAGGCCTAGAAGACTCAGCAAGTCTGCTCATTCCACCTTCTTCTGCCTGCTTTTTCTAGCCATGCTGGCAGCTGACTGGATGGTGCCCACCCAGATAAAGGGTGGGTCTGCCTCTCCCAGTCCACTAACTGAAATGTCAATCTCTTCTAGCAACACCCTCCCAGAAACATGCAGAAACAATACTTTGCATCCTGCAATCCAGTAAAGTTGACAATTAATGTTAACCAACCCAATGGGCTTTTCTTTTCTACCAAATGATCAGGCTGCAAATCCTAGAAACTTTTACACTCTGCTTCCCTTTTAAATATAACCTCCAGTTTCGGATCATTTCTTAACTCATCCATATGAGCATAGGTTGTTAGGAACAACCAGACAACATCTTGGACACTTTTCTGCTTAGAAATTTCTTCTGCCAGATACCCTAAATCATCACTTTCATGTTCTAGGCTCCGCAGATCCCTAGAGCAGGGGCACAATGTAGCCAGATTATTTGCTAAACCATAGCAAAAGTGACCTTTAGTCCAGTTCCCAATAATTTCCTCATTTCCATCTGAGACCTCTTCAGCCTGCACTTCATTGCCCATATTACTATCAGCATTTTGGTCACAACCATTAAATAAGTCTCTACGAAGTTACAAATTTTCCCTCATCTTACTTCCAGAAGCAGGATAGAGAGAGTGAGGAGGTGCCACACACTTTTAAACAACCAGATCTCACAAGAACTCACTCACTTTTATGACCAAGAGAAATGGTACCAAACCATTGATGAAAAATTGCCCCATTATCCAATTACCTCCCATCAGGCCCTACCTCCAACAATGGGATTACAATTCAACATAAGATTTGGGTAGGGAAACAGATCTAAACCATATCAGGAACAAAGATCAGACAAAGATCAGAGGAGAACTAAATAAAATCAGAACAAAAAACACAGAAGATAAATGAAACAAAAAGCTGGTTCTTTGAAAAGATAAATATAATCAATAGATCATTAACAAGATTAACCAATAAAAAAGAGAAAATCTAAATAAGCTCAATTAGAAATGAAATGGGAGCTATTACAACTGATACCACAGAAATACAAAAGAACATTCAAGCATACTATGAACGTCTTTGTGCATACAAACTAGAAAACCTAGAGGAGATGGATAAATTCCTATGAATGTATTACCCTCCTAGATTAAATCAGAAAGAAATAGAAACTCTCAAAAGACCAAAAACAAGTAGCAAGATTGAAACAGTAATAAAAAAATGCCAAAAAAAGTCCAATATCAGATAGATTCACAGTGGAATTCTATCAGATATGCAAAGAATAACTGGTATCAATCCTACTGAAATTATTCCAAAAGACAGAGAAAGAGAGAATCCTTCCTAAATCATTATACGAAGCCAGCATTCCCCTAATACCAAACCAGGAAAGGACATAAAAAAAAAAAAAAAAGAAAACTATAGACCAATATCCCTGATGAACATAGCTGCAAAAATCCTCAATAAAATCCTAGCTAACTGAATTCAACAGCATATCAAAAAGAAAATACACCATTATTGAGTGGGTTTCATACCAGGAATGCAGAGTTGGTATATATGCAAGTCAATAAATGTGATACAACACATAAACAGAAGTAAAAACAAAAATCAGCCAGGTGCAGTGGCTGACGCCTGTAATCCCAGCACTTTGGGAGGCTGAGGTGGGCGGATCATCTGAGGTCAGGAGTTCGAGACAAGCCTGACCAATATGATGAAACCCCGTCTCTACTAAAAATACAAAAATTAGCTGGGTGTGGTGGCATGTGCCTGTAATCCCAGGTACTTGGGAGGCTGAGACAGGAGAATAGCTTGTACCCAGGAGGCGGAGGTTGCAATGAGCCAAGATCACACCATTGCATTCCAGCTAGGGCAACAAGAGCAAAACTCTGTTTCAAAAAAAAAAATCATATGTTCATCTCAATTATGAAGAAAAAGCACTTGACAAAATCCAGCATCACTTTATGATTAAAACCTTCAGCAAAACAGTCATAAAAGAGACAGACCTTAAGGTAATAAAAGCCATCTATGACAAACCCACAGCCAACATT
>NW_026652282.1:106828858-106906541 GCF_009828535.3 Hylobates moloch
TGGGCATTTAGTGCTATAAATTTCCCTCTACACACTGCTTTGAATGTGTCCCAGAGATTCTGGTATGTTGTGTCTTTGTTCTCGTTGGTTTCAAAGAACATCTTTATTTCTGCCTTCATTTCATTATGTACCCAATAGTCATTCAGGAGCAGGTTGTTCAGTTTCCATGTAGTTGAGCGGTTTTGAGTGAGTTTCTTAATCCTGAGTTCTAGTTTGATTGCACTGTGGTCTGAGAGACAGTTTGTTATAATTTCTGTTCTTTTACATTTGCTGAGGAGAGCTTTACTTCCAACTATGTGGTCAATTTTGGAATAGGTGTGGTGTGGTGCTGAAAAAAATGTATATTCTGTTGACTTGGGGTGGAGAGTTCTGTAGATGTTTATTAGGTCCACTTTATGTAGAGCTGAGTTCAATTCCTGGATATCCTTGTTAACTTTCTGTCTCGTTGATCTGTCTAATGCTGACAGTGGGGTGTTAAAATCTCCCATTATTATTGTGTGGGAGTTTAAGTCCCTTTGTAGGTCACTGAGGACTTGCTTTATGAATCTGGGTGCTCCTGTGTTGGGTGCATATATATTTAGGATAGTTAGCTCTTCTTGTTGAATTGATCCCTTTACCATTATGTAATGGCCTTCTTTGTCTCTTTTGATCTTTGTTGGTTTAAAGTCTATTTCATCAGAGACTAGGATTGCAACCCCTGCCTTTTTTTGTTTTCCATTTGCTTGATAGATCTTCCTCCATACCTTTACTTTGAGTCTATGTGTGTCTCTGCATGTGAGATGGGTTTCCTGAATACAGCACACTGATGGGTCCTGACTCCTTATCCAGTTTGCCAGTCTGTGTCTTTTAATTGGAGCATTTAGCCCATTTACATTTAACGTTAATATTGTTATGTGTGAATCTGATCCTGTCATTATGATGTTAGTTGGTTATTTTGGTCGTTAGTTTCTATAGTTTCTTCCTAGCCTCGATGGTCTTTACAATTTGGCATGTTTTTGCAGTGGCTGGTACCGGTTGTTCCTTTCCATGTTTAGTGCTTCCTTCAGGAGCTCTTTTAGGGCAGGCCTGGTGGTGACAAAATTATTGTATTTAAATCTTGTAGTTGAGCCACTGCAGTGTCCACTGTTAGGTCTGACATACAGAGAAGAGCAATTACAGGGCTCTTCAAATACACAGGTGCTACCTTCACAAATCTATTTCACAAGTGTTGTTCAAGGGTATAGCTTCTGGACCCTCCCAGCTGGGATGAATCAGTGTAAAGTGACTAATCCACACCACCATCCCAGTCTCCTTCAGTTTTGGATCACTTCCTCTTCATTAACCCATGGGAAATCAGGCATTTCCAGCTCACTCACAGTGGGCCATCTTTTAATCCACATCTCAGCGAACCAAGCAAATAAACTATTAGAACTTTTTAAAAATCCCTGAGCTGCAACATTGAATTCAGAATTCATACTAAGTGGGCCTGAATCAATAAATTCAGCCTGATCCAATTCAGTGTTCTTTCCACCATTATCCCATACCCTTAATATCCATTCCCATGCCTATTCTCCAGATTTCTGTTTATGTAAATCAGAAAACTCAAGCAGTTCTTTTCAAGTGTAGTGCACCTCCTCATGGGTGACATTCAGATCTTCACCTTTAGGGGCCCACCGAGACTTTAGTCTAGTTATAGTTCTGGAAGAAAACAGAGGTGTTGGAGGTAGCTCCTGAGGAGAATCAACCTTATTCTGCCTGGCAACTGCCTCAGGGGAGGCCATCACTCTTCCTTCAGGCAGTGCAGAGTTTATCTCCTCAGACAAAAGTGGAAAGACTGATGGCAGCATGGGTCGGGAAGTGGATGTTGCCACTACTAGAATAAGGAAGCTGTTTTTTTGTTTTTGTTTTTGTTTTTTCTGGCAAGAAAAGTTCATCAGAGTTTACAAGCTCAGTGTCCCCAGCTTAATCAGGGTCCTTCCACATGTTCCTATTCCAAGTTGCAGGGTTACATTCTTTTTCAATCAATGCCCTTACTTTAACAGTAGATACCTGGCAAGGCTGGGTATGCACCTTTCATTGCAGGTAAGCCACTCGCATGATAAGAACTTGTGTCTGATTTTCCACAATTTCATCTCTTTCTCTATAGGAGATAAGACTCTCACTCAGAGCAATCTTAGCAGATTTGAGGGAACACCCTCACAGATACACCCAGGATCAATATAATCAAGTTGACACTCAATATTAACCATCACAGCTTTTCATCCAGAACTGTATAAGTAAGAAAGAATGATATACTTCCATTAACAGGTAAAATATTTTTGAAATACCTCCTAAATTAAATTGATTTATTGGTAGGCCAGTATCTCCCTTCAAACCTTTTCAATAAGTCATAGCCATCATGTTGGTTTAGGAAAAAACAATATATAATGTTGAACACATGCAAAACGTGAAACTTTTCCCATTTGGCCCAGGAATAATGGCAAAAAGTACTAGATAGACAGAAAGTAGAATTCCTCTTTTCACATCTGGGACGATTCTGGAGAAAACAAGATAGAGTCATTTGAATAAAGTCAGATGTCAGGATTCTTATCCACATTCCCAACCCCCAACTCCAAATTGATTCGGAACTTCATGGTGTGTGAGTGTGTGTGTGTGTGTGTGTGTGTGTGTGTGTGTGTATTATGGTCGGTGTCTCTAGAGATATCTAAGTATGTATAGAAGAGATTTAAGATATTAAGCTTAGTGTCTCATTTTCTCAAGTATAGTAGGTAATATGGACTGAATTGTGTCTTCCTCAGATTTATTTGTTGAAGCCCTCACCCCCAATGTGATTGTATTTGGAGATAAGATGTTCAAAAGGTTATTCAGATCGAATTAGGTCATAAATGTGAGATCCCCATCCCATACAGCTGATGACCTTATAAGAAGAGGAAGAGAAAGAGAAAGAAATTCATTTCCACCTCCAACCCCTGCACACAGAGAAAAAAAGTCCATGTGAGGACACAGCTAGAAAGAAGCTGGTTTTTTGTTTGTTTGTTTGTTTTGAGACAGAGTCTCGCTCTGTCACCCAGGCTGGAGTGCAATGGCGCAATCTCGGCTCATTTCAACCTCCACCTCCCAGGTTAGAGCGATTCTCCTGCCTCAGCCTCCTGAGTAGCTGGGATTACAGGTGCATGCCCAGGTAATTTTTGTATTTTTAGTAGAGACAGGGTTTCACCATGTTGGTCAGGCTGGTCTCAAACTCCTGACCTAATAATTCACCCGCCTCGGCCTCCCAAAGTGCTGGAATTACAGGCATGAGCCACCACACCTGGCTGAAAGCAGCTGGAAGCCAGGAAGAGAACACTCACCAGCTACCAAATAGGATGGAAGGCTGTCTTATCTGATATAAGAATAGTGACTTCTGGACACTTTTGTTATTTGTTTGGATGTTAGATCTTACTCCAGCCTTTTACTTTGAGCCTGTGGGTGCCATTACATGTGAGATGCATCTCTTGAAGACAACAGAAGTTGAGTCTTGTATTTTCATCTAACCTACTACTCTGTGTCTTTTAAGTGGGAGCATTTAGCCTATTTACATTATATGTTAATATTGATATGTGTGATTTTGATTCTGTCATCACTATCGTTTCGTTAGCTGGTAGTTATATAGAGTTGATTACATAGTTGCTTTATAGTGCCTGTGGGCTATGTCCTTAAGTGTGCTTTTTTGGTACCAGGTATCATTCTTTTTAGTGCATATTTAGCACTCTGTTAAGGACATCTTGCAAGATTTGTCTTGTTAAAACATATTCCCTCAGCATTTTGCTTGTCAGAGAAGGATTCCATTTCTCCTTCACTCGTGAAGCTTAGTTTGGCAGAATGTAACATTCTTGGTTGAAATTTATTTTCTTTAAAGACACGGACAATAGGCCTCTAATCTCTTTGGGTTTGTAAGGCTTCTGCTGAGAGGTCTGCTGCTAGCCTGATGAGGTTCCCTCAGTAGGTTACCTGCCCCTTCTTTCTAGCTGCCTTTACGATTTTTTATTTTGCATTGTCCTTGATGAATTGATGACTATATTCCTTGTAGATGATCATCTTGTATAGTATCTACCTGGGGTTCTCTGTAATTCTCCAATTTGCATGTCAACCTCTAGAGAGATTAGGGAAATTTTGGGAGACTATATCATCAAATATATTTTCCAAGTTGCTGTTATCTCTAATTATCTCTTAGGATTGTCAGTGAGTTATAAATTTGTTCTCTTTACATAATCCCACATTTCTCAAAGGTTTTGTTTATTTTTCTTAATTATTTTTTGTTTGTTTGTTGTTATTTTTGTCTAACTGAGTTGATTTGAAGAACCAGTTTTGAACTCTGAGATTCTTTCCTCAGCTTGGTCTGTTTAGCTGTTAACACTTTTGATCATATTATAAAATTCTTGTAGTGAATTTTTCAGCTCAAGAAGTTCAGTTTCAGTCTTTCTTAACATGACTATTTTGTCTTTCAGGTCTTGAATTGTTTTACTGGGTTGCTTGGCCTTTTTGAATTGAGTTTCAACATTCTCCTTGATCTCAATGAACTTCACTGATATCTCAGTTCTTAATTCCATGTCTGACATTTCAGAAAATTTAGACTGGTTAATAATTGTTGCTGGGGTATTATTGGCTCATTTGGAGGTAAGGGGACACTCTCTGGCTTTTTTAATTGCCAGAATTCTTGTGCTGATTCTTTCTCATTCAGGAGGGCTGGTATTCCTTTAATTGTGATGTAAATTAAGTCCATTTTTTTAATTTCAGGATGATTTCAGAGAGCTAAGTCTCTGTACAGGGCCTTGTTGTTGAATTCTTGCTCTTGGTTTTGCAGAATGAGGATGGAGGGAAGAATTAGTAGTGATTTTTGGTGTTGTAGTTTGGACTTCAATTCAGTAGATGGCACTTGAGAGCAATGGGCAGTGAATGGGACCTTAGCCTTTCAGTTTCTTTTTGTGTACTTGTGTTTGCAACTGTGTTTTGTGGTACAAGGGGGAGAGAGGTGACCCCCACAAAAGATCTGCTTATGTGCCTTAGGGAGCCACTTTCAATTAATGGCACTGTGCACACAATTTTTGTTGTTGTCACTAGATATTTCAGGCTGCAGGGGTCCTTTGGGGAGAGGTCTGGTAGGGAAATAGGGCACACTCTTACCAGACCAGCACTGTGGAGGGAGGCATGTCTAGGTCCCACACCAGCCTGTGAACCTTTGTGATTTACCCCTCTCAATTTTCTGAAAGTGTGGGCTCCTTCCCCATTAAAGTGCTTATCACAGCTCACAGCACCCAGGTTGGCACTCCTGAGCTCCATGCCACAGCCCTGAGGTGCCAGAACCTGCTTGTGGCTCCCTATTCTGGACTCTTGGGGTGGTATTTCTGGTGTGATAGGGTATCTGAAGGGCTCCCAAGGTTCTGTAATTCACTCGGGTGGAACAACGCAGCCAGGCCTGGCGTCCAGGGCTTCACGGTATACTTAATCCTATGAGGTGATATGAGGTGACCAAGCAGGGGTCCTGGGAAGGGCTGGCAGGCAGACAGACTTGCAGGACATATGTGCTCCAGTCCTGTGGCAGAAGCAGGCTCTTCTTTCTCCTCAGCAGGTAGCTGGGTGCAGAGCCTCTCAGAGGGAGATGGGCAGCCCTGGAGGGTAGGCACTGATGACCGGGATCCGCTGGAGCTGACTTGTGCTGAAAGGTCCCCAGCTCTGTGCCTGCTGCAGCTCTGTATTTAATATCTATGGAGATTACCCCTGAGAGCTCACACTTCCTTGGGGTTTTGGGTTTTCCTGCAGCAGCTAGTGAGACAGCCATCTGGGAAGGGGTCCCTGGAGAAACTCTAACCAGCCTGCCCACTGGGGTGGAGCCTGGGGAAGTTCATGCTATTTGCAGCAGGGAGGAACCTGGCTCCTCCTCTTCCTGTGTGGAACCTGGCTCCTCCTCTTCCTATGTGGAACCTGGGATCCAAGCTGCCAGGCAGGAAGCACTCTAAGGGAGTGCTTTTCTGTTTGCCCCTTTGTTCCCTTTTCACCCAATAAAACCCTGCTTTACTCACCCTTTAAGCCATCTGTGAGCCTAAAGTTTTGTGGCTGTCAGACAGACAAGAACCCCGTCTTTAGCTGAACTAAGGAAAAGTCCTGCAACACTAGGATTCCACAGGTCTGTGGTGGGAGTGAGCAGTCTCCCAGTCCCTTCATTCACTCCTTCTCCAGGTGTTATTCATGGCTAGGAACCAGCCATAATGTTCAGGCACTCTGTGTTGGGCCTCAGCTTTCTTTACCTTCAGCCTCAGCATTTAATTCTTTACTCCATCTGCATTTGGCATTTTTCTCTTGGAAGATCTAGTTAAATTATATTGGTATAGTTCAAAACTGTGGTCCCTTTCTGTAGAAATGGCACTTCCCAGCTGCATCTACTTGGCCATCTTGGAAGAAGTCCTAATCTGATTAAAAAATATATGCCAAGATCATAAGGCATCCTCACAGAAACTTAGACTTCCACATAATAATTGTGGAAGTCTTCAACACCCCATTTATAGTATTAGACAGATCATTGTGGCAAAAAGTTAACAAAATGCAGTAGGCCTTTAGCTGAGATGTTCTTATGTTGCCTAATTGAGTAACAGCCATTGGTGGGACTTCTGCTCACTGAAGATGATGACTAAAAGATAACTACTTAGTGCAAACAAATCACATTTAATGTACTTATAAAGACAGCTGTGCCTTTCTTACTGATTTCTTCAATGATTTTGAAAAAAATAGTTCCATATTTATCTTCTTAATGTCATAATCAGTTGCCACAGTTGGTGACTTGTTCAAAAATTGCTAAGAGATCTTATCATAAATAGTGCTATTATTCCTGTGATTATTATTTATAAATAGGACCTAACCAAGATTGTATAAAATAGACTCTTCACTCAATTTGTGATTGTTGTAAAGTAACTTAAATCAATAGGATTTTAAAAATCCTCTTAACATTAGGAAGAAAAATGTACACAACAGGCAATGCAGAACAAGGCAGGAAAACATAGAAGGATAAAGAAAAATAATGCAATTGTCTGGCTTTTATTATTTCTTTGCTTCTTCAAGCAAGGTCGCTGTTTTAGATGAAAGTAAATGATTGCCTATTTCTTTGCACACAGTAGGTGTGATGGTTAATATTGAGTCTCAAGTTGATTGGATTGAAGGATGCAAGGTATTGTTCCTGGATGTCCTGTGAGGGTGTTGCCAAAGGAGATTAACATTTGAGTCAGTGGACTTGGAGAGGCAGACCCACCCTCAATCTGGGTGGGCATCACCTAATCAGCTGCCAGCACAGCTAGAATAAAGCAGGCAGAAGAACGTGGAAGGACCTGACTTGCTGAGTTTTGCGGCTTTCATTTTTCTCCCATGCTGGATGCTTCTTGTCCTCGAATATTGGACTCTAAGTTTTTCAGCTTTTGGACTCTTGGACTTACACCACTGGTTTGCCAGGGGCTCTGAGGCCTTTGGCCACATACTGAAATCTGCATTGTTGGCTTCCCTACTTTTGAGGTTTGGGGACTCGGACTGTTCTACCACTGGCTTCCTTGCTCCTCAACTTGCAGATGGCCTATGGTGGGACTTCACCTTGAGATAATGTGAGTCAATTCTCCTTAATAAACTCCCTTTCATATATACATATATCCTATTACTTCTGTCCCTCTACAGTACCCTGACTAATGCAGGAAGCATTCAGTTCATTTAAAACATTCTCAGAGCACCTTGCAATGGGAGCAAAATAGTCTCATTCTATTTGACAATCTGATTCTTTGAAAATGAGTTTGATCATTCAGACACTTAAACCAAACAACAATAGGAACATATACTATATTGCCATGTTTTCTACATAGTCTATTATTATACATGTTAGAGTACGATCAATACATACATATCTTTTTACCCTACCAGACCATGACTGCTTTGTAAGAGTCATTATTTTATTATCTCTCTGTCACCAACAGTTTCTTGTACAGAGTAGGTACTCAGCAAATGTGTTGAATAAATAATAATAACTGTAATGATAGTAATTTTATTTTCATTTTTATAAAGATGAGAGTTGTTGTTCCTACAATTATGCATACTTCTGTAATCATGAAAGATAAAAGTAGAGCAGCCATCCGTTAAAAACCTGATTATCTGTACATCAAGTAGCAGCATAATAATAATGCTTTTATCTCCATGATTAAATTGTATATAATTACTTTCAAGACTGCACATTTCTAATAAGATTCTCCTACTTAGGGGACCCTTAACTCTGCCAGAATGTCATGAAAATAGATTCATACGTGTTCTTTCCAGATTATTTCAACAAGTTATATATACAACTAATGTTTCTCTTGTAATTGAAAAAATAATGTAACTACAATGATTATGAACTTACTAATCAACTTTTCAAATGTTTTACTCTTTATCGTAAATGAGACCTGCAAAATTTTATAAAAGAAAACAACAAGTAAATTAATAAGTAATTACAGGGTGCATAAACATTAGTAAATCAAACTGAGGTTCTATCACTTAAAGATGGTACTAATTTCATAAGCAAAGGAGAAATAAAATATGTTTCAGACAAGCAAATGCCAAGGGAATTCGTTACCACCAGATTTGCCCTACAAGAGCTCCTGAAAGAAGCACTAAATATTTAGAGACTTTGACCAGGCACTACAAAAACACACTTTAGTACACCAACCAGTGTCACTATAAAGCTACCAGATGAATAACTCTGCATAATAACCAGGTAACATCATGATTCCATAATCAAGTCCACACGTTTCAATGCTAACCTTGAATGTAAACAGGCTTAATGTCCCAACTAAAGGACACAGGGTGGCAAGCTGGAAAAGAAATAAACAAAACAAAACAAAACAAAAAACACAAGACGCAATTGTATGCTGTCTTCAAGAGACTCATCTCACATACAGTAACACCCATAGGCTCAAAATAAAGGGATGGTGGAAAATCTACCAAACAAATGAAAAACAGGAAAAAGCAGGGCTTGCAATCCTAGTTTCTGACAAAACAGACTTTAAACCAACAAAGATAAAAAAACACGAAGTAGGGCATTACATAAATGGTAAAGGACTCAATTCAAAAAGAAGACATAACTATCTTAAATACGTATGCACCCAACACACAAGCACTCAGATTCATAAAGCAAGCTCTTCAAGACCTTCACAGAAATTTAGACTTCCACATCATAATTGTGGAAGTCTTCAACACCCAACTGACAGTATAAAAAGATCATTGTGGCAAAAAATTAACAAAGATATTCAGGACCTGAACTCAGCCCTGGATCAAATGAACTTGATAGACATCTACAGAACTCTTCACCCCCAATACAACAGAATATACATTGTTCTCATTGACACATGGCACATACTCTAAAAGTGAACACATAACTGGACATAAAGAACTCAGCAATTGTAAAAAACTGAAATCATAACAACCACTCTCTTGGATTGCAGCACAATTACAATAGAATTCAAGACTAAGAAAATGCTCAAAGCCATACAATTACATGAAAATTGAATAACCTGCTCCTAAATGACTTTGGGGGTAAATAATAAAATTAAGGAGGATATCAAGAAATTCTTTGAAACTAATGAGAATGAAGATACAATATACCAGAATTTCAGGGATACAGCTAAGACAGTGTTAAGAGGGAAATTTATGGCACTAAATGCCCACATCAGAAAGTTAGAAAGATATCCATTTAACAACCTAAAATTACAACTGAAAGAACTAGGGACCCAAGAGCAAACCAAGCCCAAGGCTAGAAAAGGCAAGAAATAACCAAAATCAAAGCTGACCGAAAAGAGATTGAGACACACACACACACACACACACACACACACACACACACACACACAATTTAAAAGAACAATGAATCCAGGAGTTGGCTTTCCAAAAAAAATCATACAATAGACCACTAGCTAGACTAAACAAGAAGAAAAGAGAGAAGATCCAAATAAGCACAATTAGAAAGGACAAAGGGGTTATTACCACTGATGCTACAGAAATACAAACAGACATCAGAGAATATTATGAACGTGTATATGCACACAAACTAGCATATCTAGAAAAGCAGAATAAATTCCTGGACAAATACACTCTCCGAAGACTGAAACAGGAAGAGATTGTGTCTCTGAACACACCAATAGTGAGTTCAGAAATTGAAGCAGTAATAAATAGCCAACAAACAAACAAACACACAAACAAAAAAGCCCAGGACCAGATGGATTCACAGCCAAATTCTACCGGTTGTACAAAGAAGAGCTGGTGTCATTCCTACTGAAACTATCCTAAACAATTGAGGAGAAGGAATTCCTCCATAACTTATTTAATGAGGCCAGCATCATCCTAATACCAAAACCCAGCAGAGACACAACATAAAAAAGAAAACTTCAGGCCACTATCCTTGATGAACAACTGATGCAAAAATTCTCAACAAAATACTGGCAAACCAATTTCAGCAACACATCAAAAAGCTTATGCACCATGAACAAATATGCTTTATCCTGTGATGCAAGGTTGGTTCAATATATGCAAATCAACAATGTGATTTATCACATAAGCAGAGCTAAAGACAACAAAACCACATATGATTATCTCAATAGATGCAAAGAAAGCTTTTGATAAAATTCAACACCCTGTCATGTTAAAAACTCTCAATAAACTATGTGTTGAATAAACAAACCTCAAAATAATAAGAGCCATCTATAACAAACCCACAGCCAACATCATATTGAATGTGCAGTAGCTAGAAGCATTCCCTTTGACAACCAGCACAAGACAAGGATGCTTTTATCTCACCACTCCTATTGAACATACTATTGAAAGTCCTGGCCAGAGCAATCAGGCAAAAGAAATGAAGACATCCAAATAGGAAGAGAGAAACCCAAATTATCCCTGTTTGGAGATGATGTGATTCTACATCTGCAAAACCCCATAGTCTTGATTCAAAAGCTCTTTAAGCTGATAAATAATGTCAGCAAAGTCTCAGGATACAAAATCAATGTACAAAAATCACTAGCATTCCTATAAACCAACCACAGACAAGCCAAGAGCCAAATGAGGAGTGCAATCTCATTCAAAATTGCCATATAAAAAATAAAATAAGTAGGAATACAGACAACAAAGAGATGAAAAATCTCTACAATGGGAACTGCAAAGCACTGCTCAAATAAATCAGAGATGACACAAACAAATGGAAAAACATTCCATATTTTTGGATAGGAAGAATCAACATTGTTAAAATGGGCATACTGTCCAAAACAATTTATAGAGTCAGTGCTATTCCTAACAAACTACCAATGACATTTTTCAGAGAACTAGAAAAAAAATCTATTTTAAAATTCACATGAAACAAAATAGAAGCCTGAATAGCCAAAACAATCCTAAGCCAAAGAACAAAGCTGGAGGCATCATGATACCCAACTTTTCAAACTATGCTACAGGGTTACAGTAACCAAAACAGCATTGTAATGGTACAAAAACAAACACATAGACCAATGAAACAGAATAAAGGTCCCAGAAAAAAGGTCACACACGACAATTATGTAATCTTTGAGAAAATGGACAAAAAATGCAATGGGGAAAGGACTCCCTATTTAACAAATGGTGTTGGGATAATTGGCTAGCCAAATGCAGAGGACTGAAACTGGACCCCGTATTTATGCCATACAAAAAAATTAATTCAAGATGGACTGGAGAATTAAATGTAAAACCCAAAACTATAAACACCCAGAAGACAACCTAGGCAATACAATTCTGAACATAGGAACAGACAAAGATTTCATGATGAAGATGCCAAAATTAATTGCAACAAAAGCAAAAATTGACAAATGGGATCTAATTAAACTAGAGACATTCTGCACAGCAAGAGAAACTATAAGTGGGGAAAACAGACAACCTACAGAATGGGAGAAAATTTTTGCAAGCTATTGATCTGACAAAGCTCTAATATCCAGAATCCATAAGGAACTTAAAGAAATTTACAAGAAAAAAAGGCAGTCTCCTTAAACAGTGAAAAAAGGACAATTATGAGAACACATGGCCACATAGAGGGGAACAACAGACACTGGAGCCTACCAGAGAGTGGATGTGGGAAGGAGGGAGTGGATCAGGAAAAATAACTGTTGGTTACTAAGCTTAATATCTTATGGACAAAATAAGCTGTACAATAAACCCCCATGGCATGAGTTTACCTATGTAACAAACCTGCACATGTACCCCGGTACGTAAAATAAAAGTTTAAAAAAAATTAGGCCTACAATTCAAATTATATCATCATAATGTTTTTCTTTTTTTCTAAAATTTATTATTTTTATAATTATTTGTGCTTGTTCACATCACAACATATACTTTCAATTCTCTAGTTAGGTTTATAAAGAAAGCACTGTGTTTATTTTTCTGGATAGGGATAATTACATTTGTAGTCACAATAACTGTATAACTGTGAAACAGGAAAAAAACCAGTAAACACAAATTATCACCACTTTACAGTTGCCTTTGGCATAACTACCTCAGAAAAGTGAGTGAGGGTGTACTATGATAGAGCGCCAATATAATTTATGTTAACAAATTGCTGCATATAAAAATGATAATATCTTTTTGCCTGTATTCAATAATTATGTTACTTCAATGAAATCTTTGAACAATTGTGAATATTATTTCTCAGGAGTCAATGGGCAATATTGAAGATGCTCAATAGCATCAGAAAATATAGAGTTTTGGCTGAAAACCAATATGTAGAGTGTAAACAAATGATTATTTAAAAGCATAAAAATGTATATTACATTCAATTTGTTATAATAAAAGCTGGACAAACTGCTCATTTTCTTCTCAAAATTGAGAGAAAGTGATGCAATCCTAATCATGAACATTTTATAGAAATACAATGCTTGGACGTAATAAAATGATTATCAGAAAGAATGCTGTCTTTGGCTTCAGAATGAAAAAAGTGTATATGATTGTAGAGGTTGATAGGTGAATAAATTAATCTCATCTCTTAGTTTCTGAACTAAAATATTTTTTAACATTTATATTTATTCTGGCAAATATCTATACATACAGGAAAAACATGCCAAAATTATGAATTCATCAATATAATGAACATAGATATGTATAATTTCCACTTGACCTTTATGTAGCTGCAGGCCCAAATCGTAGCATCTTCCACATTGCCTAATCCATGCCTATTATTTCTTTGAACCAGAAAGCTTTCTCTAATGAAAGTTAATGCTCAAGGATTTGCTTTATATTTCCTCTCACTTATGAATACTTTGTTCTATTTTTTCATAAGTTAAAATTATTTTTAAATGCATATGCATTTTCACAGACAGATTATAAGAACTCTGTGAGAAGGAAATATCCAGTATGATGTGGCTGTATAAAACAGTAACTCAATAAATTCTTAATAAATAAGCATCTATTAATAGCCTTAAAGAACATGTGGTTGTCGTAATTTTCCCTTTATGAGAAATATTGACTTTGAAAGATATCTATGCATTCTTAATTTCAATGTAAAGAAAATGCATTTTCTTTACATTGAAATATATAATTTCACCAAACTTCACTAAACTTCAGGGTCAAAACTGAAGTTTTGATGGCTAATATATAATGTTGAATGAATAATATATAATGAAGGATATAGCATAGTACACAGACTGGATTATGTAAAGTCTTATATTATTCACTTTAGCAGTAAAACCTTCTCCTCATAGAGAGTAGAACTTGTATGATCAACTAGTAAACCAAGGTGCTAATAAAGACAAGATTTTTGATTCAGTACCCAACTGTGCAAGTTAATCATATAATAACATACATTTTTTTCTTGGTCACACATTATGCATTTCTTTTTATTCAGTTATTTTAAAAGTAGTCATGAAAGAAACTTAAAAAAAAGTTTGTGGATCGTTCACTGCAGTCCGTTGTGAGCACTGATTATGACTCAGTTGCATCAGCAGAAATATGCAGGACTTGAGGGTGAAGACATCTCTTGAATTCATAAGGCATCTTTCCTTGAAGTAAACATAACATTCTTCCACTCTTGTAAAAACTCTGAGTTGTGTGTCTGCTTTTATTTGTGACAATTTCATTCTGACTCATAATTCTTTATAGTTAAATTTGACATTTTTAGCAAGAGTCACATGAATGATCCCCATGTTCTCCATAGATTTTAACTTCGCCCCATCAAGGAAGTTGAAATAATTTGAAAATACTGTTCTTCAAAATGACTGATCTTATCAAACAAGTCTCAGTTGGCTTGCAACTTTCTTGATTCCTCAGCTTATCACTATTCAGCATATTCACTATATTGTCAGATCATCTCCCTATGATTAAGTGATCAAAAACAATGATAACCATAAAAGCATAAATTGCAAAAACTCCATTGCCTTTAGTATTTTTTTACAATGCACATTTTCTTGGACAAGTGAACATATGTGAAGTAATAAATCTATTAAAGCTATTTAAGAGGTACTGCAGAAATCAAATTGTAAGTCGCGATTTATGTGTATAATGATCAATGTTCACTAAAGTTTTACTTTGTTTTGTTTTCTTTTGGGGGTGGTGGTATTTTTAATTTTTTTGTTTTGATTTATACTTTAAAAAGACAAAGAACAGGTTTCTTGGTTAGAGGTTTGCTTTTGGTGCAGGAAAATACTAACATTAACACCGGGGTTAGATTAATCCCCAGTAACTGACCATGAAATGGAATGTTTTGGAGAGCTGAGTAGGCAACTGACACCACTAGAGAAATTAGAGTTGTGGGGATTGAATTAAGTTCCTAGAGATAAATGAATACATTATATTTAAAAATGTGTTATCCAATATGGTAACAATTGGCAACATGTTGGTATTGAATACTAGAGTTGTACCTATTCCAAACCAAGATATTCTGTCCAAGTGAAGTACACAGATTTAAATATTTAGTATGAAGAAAAGAATGTAAAATATCTCATAATAGGCATATAATAGGTTATGGTTGAGACTGCAAATTGTTCACCCAATATCTATTCTCTCATTTCTCTGTAATAATAAAAGCTTAGCTGGGTAGCTAAATGTTGCCGTGCAGCCTGGTTCCTACCAATGTAATGTAAATGGAAGTGATATATTCAACCCCATTAAAATAAAATAAAAATGTCCTCTACTTATCTCTCTTTCTTCCTGCAAGCAGGAATTTTGGCAAGTGGTGACAATGTGATAGCCATCTTAGGCCACAAGCTAGAAGATACATTTTCAGGGCGGCAAAGTAAAATGATAGAATGAGCCTGAGTCTTGAAAACCATGGAGTTACGTCACCTTTCGAACACTTATGCTAGGACCATTTTGTGACAAAGTAAATTCTACCTTATCTAATTTATTTTAAATTACTCCATAGTACTCTATGATGAATGTGCAACTACCATAGGTTTTATATCCACTTTTGGAGTAACGGACACTCAGGTTGATTCCTGCTCACTACCATCACATATAACACTGCAATGATATCCCCACATGGATCTATGTGAAGATTTCTTCGGGAATTACCCATAAAAAGGATTGGTTCTAAATAGAGTCTGCATATATTTCATTTGTCTAAGTAGTGTAATTTTTTTTACAATAGTTGTGCCGATTTGTATTCCATCAAACAAGTACTTTTGGGCTAGAGCAGGTGGTGAGACACCATTGCCATCAATAGTAATATACTACATTTGGGTAGCCAGAACTGAAAAGGCAAAAATCAGCCTCACAAAAGCTCCATGAGGGAAGAAATGGTGCCTATTTTTTTTTCTCAGTTATAGACCCAGTAAGTGGCACATAATTGTAGCTGTATAAATTGTTGTTAAAGAAAAACGGTAATATATGGGCCCTACAAGAATAAAGTTGTAAATTCACTGAAAAAAAAAAATCAGACCTTGTGGACTTGTATCACACTTATTAGAGAAAGCCTGATGGGGTACACCTTTCTGCTTCAAACACATTTCTCTCAGGTCTTTGCATTGCTTGCTCCTCATTCAGGTCTCTGCTCCAATGTTTTCTTTTCAGGGAAGACATTTCTGATTATCCTATCTAGAAGAGCACTTCAGCCCCTGCATTGATTATACTAAATTCCCTTCCATTGTTCCATTTTCATTCAAGTACTAAAGCTATATAAATTATATATATGTGTGTGTGTATGTGTGTGTGTGTGTACACACATATGCACACATACATGCACACACACACATATGTTCTGTCTTCCCTATTTGGAATACGTTCCATGAGGGTAAGGGCTATATTCTCAGTTCCTAGAACAATACGGTAAATGACATAAAGTGGGTACTCAATATATTGGCCATAGGAATGAATGAACTATCCTTTAATCAATCACAATCAGTATGTATTGAATTACTCCATGTAGGGTAACCATGCTAGGCCTTTGAAAAAACTAAGAAGTATCAGACAAATCTGTGCTTTCAAACTGCTTGAAGTCTGGTGAAGCAGAAAAAGGCAATGCCTACAAAAAGCTTACTAATGATACCAAACCGTTTGATACTTCTACTAATAAGTAGGAGTAACTTAACTAATAAGTAGGTTATAGAAGCTCATAGTCTGGAAAAACTATATGTAGGTTTCACTGAGAAGAGGTACTTGAGTTAGTACTTAAGTAGGCAAAATGTGAGGTATGGGGTCTCTAGAGGAAAGGACCTGCATGAGCTTAAATATAACTGGGCTTAAAATAAGAACCACAAAGAAAATATTTCCTCAAATCTGCATACAGCTTTCTAGGTCACAAAGCACTTTTATGCATATTTTATCATTTAGTCCTCACAATCATTTTTGAGGTTGGTAGAGAGGAGATTGATGTCCAAATTCATTTCTGAGGAAATTCTGTTTTTGAGGCTCAGGTACTATTTGCTTAAGGCTACTTGGTTAGAGATGGAAGCCAAATTCAGGCTTTATCATTCTTAATCCAGAGCTCTGTCCTCAATAGATGACGTCAAGGGGCGGAACTATTATATAGCTGGGATCTTGTCTATAAATATAATTACAAAGTGTACTCCTGGACATATTTGGATAACTGTGACTGATTTCGTTATCACTACCTGTGTTTATTTGTATTTGACTTCTCTCCCCATTAGATTAAGTACATCCTCAAGAGTTGAGTTGTAACCTCTACTTATTTTGTAATTTCCCCAGAAAATCCTACAATTGAGAGGTGTGGATTGGCCTTTATCTATTGTAAGCAATCTTACAAGAAAGGAAAACAAAACAATTTTCTTAAAAATGTGTTATAAATTAAATTACTTGTAGATTAAACTACAGAGATGTATACAAACAGAAACACATAGTGTACATAATTTTATCAAGAGGAGATGATTGTCTACTTCCAGTGCCTAACTCAGATCCTTAAATACATCTATTTACAAATTATCCTCCTCAAAGATTGAAGGTCAGGGAAACTCTCTCAGTTGCAGATTTTTATAAACCAAAAAGAATCTACTGTTTTTATTATATTAATCAGACACTAAATTACTTAGTACCACTCTAAACAGAAAATGAATTATTTTAGAAAAGCAGAACACGTTGTTTTTATATAAAATTTTGCTTAAGATACTGCTATATAAGTTACTAGGCCCTACCACACTTGAAAACAAAGAAGAGAAACAAGTATTTTTGTTTCAATCTATGTCTAGAATGCTTCTCCTATTTCTCCCTTTCCTTTTCTTTTGGCAGATTAGTGACATAAATTATTCGTATATTTTAGACATTATAATAAGTGTTATGGTCATATGTAATATTTTAAAATTATGAATAAAATAAAATTGAATTATGATTTAAAAGTAATATAAAAATATAAGACACACCATGGATAGAGCTGTAACATTAATATTTAATTACACATTTGTCAACTACTCTAAAACAGTTTTTGAAGCTTGAATTAAGAAAAAAAAGACTATAGCTATTGTTAGAAAACTAGAAATTACTTCTATATTAGATTTTCTTTATATATTTTTCTTTTGCTTTCTTCAGAAACTTTAGGCACAGAGAATTGAGGTATTCATGGCACACTCATCATCAATCTATATACAAAGCAACTTGGCAATTCTCTTTTTTATTTCCCTTATTCATTTTTGATCTCCATTTCCATTACCCTCAAAAGCTTCCACTCTAATTTGTTTGATACATGCCTTTGAATATGTGTGTAATTTTCTATAATATTAGCATCGTTATTGTCTGTGTGTGTTTAATACACATAAATAGTACTATGTTATAGAGCTCATTTTATTTCTTATTTTTTAAAATTCACCTATTCTTTCTAATTTTGTGAGATACATAGTATCCTCTTTGATTTTTCAGCCTTTAAATTATTATATTGAAATTATTTCAACATTTTCTTATTGTCGTTACTTTATTATATTATAAATAATTAGAAATGCATTAGTAATTTTCAAACATAACATCAGTTGATTAAGTTTTAGAGTGAGCACTTGCATACACACACAACCTAGATTTCATCAGTAATATTTTATTATAATTGGTTTATCACGTCCATCTATCTTTTCAAGCGATTTCATCTATTATCATCTATTATGAATCCACTGTACTTTTGGAATATTTTAAAATAACTTACAGACATTAGTACACTTCACCTTGAATATTTCAGGATGCATATCAGCTAGGGATGAATATTTATTAACATATTTTCCATTTAAAATTTATACAAAATGCATACAAATAAAACACCCAAACCTTAAATGTATGTTTTATGAGTTAAGAAAAATTTATACACCTTTGTAATCCAACCCCATTCAAAATACAGAACATTACCACTACCCTGAATTTTCCCTCATGCCCTTTGCACATAAATCTCTACTCCCAATGCCTAAGACTATAATTACTCTTATTTTTTGGAATGCAAATTGTTTAGCCTGTTGTATAACTTCATATAAATTGAATCACATAGTATGTAGTCTTGTCTGAGGCTTATTCATTTCTTTTGAAAAATAGCTAGGAGCAGAATAAATGAATCATAATATAAATGTGTGTGTAGAAGAAACAACCAGGCCTATTTCCAAAGTGGCTATGTGATTTTACATTCCCACTAAAAAGCCTGAGAAATCAACTTGCTTCCACATCACCGACAGCTAGTGATGTCAGTCATTTTAACTATAGCCAGACTTGAGAGTCAGTAGTAGTATTTTGTGGCTTTTATTTGAATTTTCCTAATGGCAAATGATGTGATTAATAACCATCCATATAATTTCTGTTGTCAAGTATATATATGAAGTTTTGTCCATTTTTTACTGGAGTGTTTTCTTTTTATTATTGACTTGTAACATGTCTTTATTTATCCTGCGTACTAGCTCTTTTTCAAATATATGGTTTGTGACTTTTTTCTCCCATATTGTGACTTATTTATTTATTTTTAGTTGTGTCTTTTTGAGGAACAGAAGTTTTATGTTTTGGCAAATCCTATGTTATTACTTTTTTAATATATGGTTATTATTTTCTGTATGATTCCTACTACTATTACTACTACTAGTGCTAGTAGTATGGAGCATGAGGTAGGTGTCAATGTTCATTTTTGCTGCGTAAATGTCCAGTTATTTCAATTTAATTTGTGAAAAACTTTTATTTGTTCCATTGGATTGCCTTTGACAAAAATCAAATGATTATGAATGTGTGTGTCTATTTCCAAGCTTTCTATTTTATTCCAGTGATCTATTTGTTGATCCTTATGGCAAAACCACATTTTGAGTATTGTAGCTTTACACTAAATCTTGAAATAATAACTAAACCTTTCAGCTGTATCATTCTTAATCAAGATTGCCTTAGATTTGCATATCCATATAAAATTTAGAATCTACTTGTTACTTTCTGCACATAACCTGCTTGGATTTTTATTGAGATTGTGTTTAATCTATAGATAAATTTGAAAAGAATTGACAACTTATCACTCTTTGTTCTTAAGTCCATAAATATGTGATATTGCAACACTTATTTATGCCTTCTTTATCTTGGCTATTACATTTTCTTATTTTTTAGTGATGAAATCTTTTAAAAGTTTTTGTTACATTTTTCTAAATACATTATGCATTCTGATGCTATTGCAAGCAAAATTTCTTTTTTCATTATCGTTTTCCAATTGTTTGCTATGAATAAATAAAATACAATTAATATTTGTTTATTGAATTCGTATTCCAAAACTTTGCTAAATTTAGCTATTGTTTTTAGTATCTGTTTTGTGGATTTATTAAGATTTCTTATATAAAACAATCCGTGAATAGAGACAGTTTTACTCCTTCCTTTCTAAACTTTGTCTTTAATTTTTAGTTTTTTTTGCATTGGCCAAAATATACAGTTCAATGTTGATCAAAATTGGTGACGGAAGGCTTCCTTTTATTGTCCCAAACTTAAAGGCGATAAATTCAATTTTGCACCATTTTGTAAGACATAAAGTGTAGATTTCGCATAGTGCTCTTTATCAAGTTGAAGATGTTACCTCCTACTTAAAGGTTGTTGAGGGTTTTTATTATGCATGGTTGTCGACTTTTGTCAAATGTTTTTTCTGCATTTGTAGAGATGATCGTACTTTTTCTCTTTATTCTATTTGTATGGTGAACTGCACTAGTGTATCTTCTAATAAAATCATGACTAAGTAGTATTTCTTCTAGGAACACTACTAGGACAAATGCTACTTAGTCATGAAGATACATTGTTGGATTTAATTTGTTAATATTTTAAATATTTTTCATCTATGTTCACGAGGGATGATGTTTCTTATTATTTTGCAATGTCTTTGTCAGGGTTTGGTAACAATGTGTCTGGCCTCCTCCATATAATAATAGATATGTGGCTATTAAGCTATTTGTTTTAATTTATATCAACTTTGATACATTGTATGTTTCAAATAATCTGTTCATTTTATCTAAATTGTCAGATTTATTGGCATAAAGTTGATAACATTATCTTATTATCCTTTTAATTTCTGTAATATCTTTAGTGATGTTCCCTCTTACATTTATGATAGTGGCAATTTGGTTTTTCTGTTTGTTTGTTCCTGGACAATCCAGCCATAGGTTTATTAAATTTCTTGCTATTTTCAGAGAAATAACTTTAGACGTTGCTATTATTCTCTATTTTAAACAATTTGTATTTCCTTAATATCTACTCTAATTTTCCAATTTTTTTTTTTTTTTTTTGAGACACGGTCTCAGTCTGTCTCCCAGGCGCCAGTCCACTGCAACCTCAGCCTTCCGGGTTCAAGTGATTCTCCTGCCTCAGCCACCCAAGTAGGTGGGATTACAGGCATGCACAACCATGGCCTGGCTAATTTTTGAATTTTTAGTGGAGACGGGGTTTTGCCATGTTGATCAGGCTGGTCCTGAACTCCTGACCTCAATTGATCTGCCCACCTTGGACTCCCAAAGTGCTGGGATTACAGGCATGAGCCACCGTGCCCCACCTGCTCCTATTTTTATGACTTTCTTTCTTCTACTTAATTTGCTTAATTCTTGTTTTGGTACCTTCTTATGTGGAATCTTAGGTCACTGATTTTAAAACTTTCTTTTCATTCTAACATATAAGTTTAGAGTTATAAATTTTTCTCTAAGCACTGCTTTAGCTGCAACAAAACATTATTATATGTCTATTATTATTTGTTTCAAAATATTTTCTAATTTCCCATGGGATTTTTAATTTGACTTATGGATTGCTTAGAATTATTTTGTTTAATACACAGTTTTTAGGGGTTTTTCTAGATACATTAATTTTATTTCCAATTTAATTCCTTTTTTTGTATCATACATGGTACTCTGTGTAATTTCACTCATTTTAAATTCATAGAGAAATTTTTTAATGTACCTATGTAGGATATCCTGGTGAGCATGCATGTTTCTTTAAAACAATCCGTGATCAGTAGTTGTGGAGTAATGCTCTATTAATATCAACTGGGTCAAGATAGTTGGTAGTGTTGTTAAGATAATCTATATTTCTGTCTAATTATTCTATAGGGTGCTAAGAATAGTATTTAAACTTTCAACTATTCTCATCAATTCTGTCAATTTCTGCCTTATGTATTTTGCAGATTTGTTATTAAGTACATGCATTATTATGACTATTATGCCATTCTGATGAACTGACCTTTATTATCTCTGGTAGTGATTTTTTTTACTTGAAGATTTTTTTTGTCTGATTTTATTTTGAACAGTTCAGCTTTCTGATATTTATAGTTTGCAAGATATATCTGTTCCATCTATTTATTTATTTATGTGTTTGTATGTAAAGTGTGTTTCTTATAGACCACATATAGTTTGGTCTTATTATTTTATTCCATTTGAAAATCTCTTGTAAGTGGATTATTTCATTAAAATTTAATATAATTATTGACATTATTGGATTTATGTCTACAGTTTCATTGGTTTTGTGTTTACCCATTTTTTGTTTGTTTCTTGGGTCCTCATTACCAGATTTTGGTTGAATTATTTGTATTTTTTTTTGTTCCAAATCTATTTCAATTTATCTCTTGGCTTTTAGGTAGACTGCCAATTTTGTGTGTGTGTATGTGATTGTTCTGTGGGTTACAATACACATCCTAAATGTTTTGGTCTTCTTAAATTCAGTATCATATTACATCACATAAAATAAAGAACTTTGCAAACTCTGGGCCCATATACACTCTTTTATTCTTTGTGATCTAATGTGTTGTCTCTTGAAAATATGTAAACCTTTATAATATATTATAATTAATGTTTGCACCAAATAATCTTACGCATTTTTTACGAAAAAAATAGCCCTTTATATTTACTGAGTTATTTTGCATATCCAATGCTTTTATGAAGATGTGAGTTTCCATCTGTTATCATTCTCTTCTACCTAAATAAATTTATTTAACATTTGTATAGTACAGGTCTATTTGTGGAAAATTATCTTGGTTTTCTTTTGTCTGAACATTTTTATTTAATTCATATTCATGAAGGATATAATCTTTCAATATAAAATCCTGGATTAACAGTATTTATTTCGTTACATGTTTTAAAGATGTTGATCCACTTTATTCTGTCTTCCATAGTTTCTAAGAAGTCATTCAAATTGTTGTTCAGTTGAAATTAATAAATAACTTTTTTCCAGCTACTTTTAGTATTTCATCTTTCATTTTAGGCAGCTTGGTTATGCGAGGTTTCTTTATATAAATCTTTCTTGAGATCACTGAATTTGGTGGTCCTGTTTTTAGGAATTATTCTGCTTTGGGCTCTTATAGCTTTTTGAATTACTAAATGTATGTCTTTTGCAAAATGTGCAAAATTTTAAGCCATTATATTTTCAAACACATTTTTAACAGTCTGTCTCTACTCTCCTTTCAGGACTCTAATTACACATGTGCTTGATACGGATCTACAAATCCCTGTGAGTATTTTAATTTGGATGTTTCACTTTCTTTTCCTTTTCTCCATTGTGGAGAATAACTTCTACTGATATACCTTCACGTTATCTGCTTTTTCCTTAGTTATGACCATTCTTTTGAGCCCATTCTTTAAAGTAACTTCTGAAACTGTAATTTTCAGTTGTAGAATTTCTATTTGGTTATATTTTTTTCAAATTTTCTGTCCTTTAATTTATAGTACTTATATTTTCCAGTTACTCAATAAGCATAGCTAAAATGCCTTAAGTCCTTGTTTGCTAATTCAAATATCTGGGTTATCTTAGGATTGGTCTCTAATGACTGTCCTTTTTCTTGAGGCTTGATCGAGTAATTTCAGCTTGTATTCTCAACATTGTGAATGTTATACTGAAGAGACTCTGGATGCTGTTTTATAACTCTGAGGAATTGATGTCTTATCAAACAATTAACTTGGTTGAACTCAAGTAGCAAACTTTGTCTCTTGGTTGTGAGCTCAAATCTCAGTTCTTTCTTTGATCTTTATCTGGGCTACTCGTAGTCTGCTCTGTACATGCATAATTCTGGGACCAATCAGAGATTTGGGCAGAATTTATACATAGAATACGGGGCTCCCTTTCTATGTTTATTTATTTTATGGATTTTCCCCATTACTTTCTAGTGGTTGTGGTTGCCCCAAACTCTGTCCTCTGGGTCATCAAGCAAGGAAAACAATAGGCTTCTTAGCACAGTGTTAACTACTAAGGATGCAATGATAAATATTTAATAATTTGATGTCTGAAAAAATAAAAATGAAACAATATTAGCATTTTTGATTACCATGATATAAATAATCACACCATAGCCAACTTTAGGCTGCATGTGTTATTGAAAATTGAGTTGAGAAGTGACACCCACAAACAGCTGTCCTGAGCCAATGTGAATTGGCTCCAGTACATCATTGTAAACACCTCACAGGGTGTTTATGTCTCTGTTATAAAATAAATTATCCTAAGGATAAAATCCATAAAAATAAGATACTCATGCTTAGGACTCTTTTTCCAAGTGTCAACTCACCTCCAAACTTCAGAATCTGACTGTTTTTATTACTTTCTATACATATGTTTTGTTAGTTTTTCTTGATGCTTTGTTGTTTTTATTCCTGTGCTATTTTGTGTTTTTTTAAAATATTTTGTTTATAACTGGTAATTGTTATTTATGGGAGGGTATTCTTCCAGGAAGAAGAATATCATTTGATTGTGCCATAAGTGAAAATCTAACATGCTTTTTGAGATCTAAGCTTATTTCTTAACCTGTATCTGGTTCATTGCTGTAACTACTACTTAGTAGTCCAAGTATGTATTTAACATATTTAACTGCATTCCTCTTGTGATTATTCCAGGGCTGTCTGTAAAGCCCCAAATCCACAAATAATGCTATAAATATATCATAATGTATGTCCTTATACATGTATTCTTACGGACTTACTTGAAGCTTTCTCTAGGGTCCACACTAAAAAGTGGGCCATGTGGTACATATTCCTAGTTTCACAAAGTCCTATCCAATTGTTCTCAAGAATGGCTGTCTTATTTTCACTTCCACCAGCTGTGCATTAGGTGTACCAGTTCCTCACATCTTTTCCAATCCTTGTTAGATCAAAGTGATACATTTTTGTTGATCATAAATTGGCATAATTACTTTAATTCACATTTCTCTAATTAACAGTAAGTAAAAACATCTCAGTATAGATTTACAATCAATCAAGCTTCTCCTTCCATCTATTAGATCTAACTATTCTTTGTTCATTTTGCTATTGTATTTTTCCTTTTTTTTTGTTGAAAGAGAAAAATTTCTTGTATATTCTAGATATTAATTACTTGCCTTTTCTAGATGTTGAACACATTGTATTACTATCTGACTCCTGATATTTACTTTTGAATACAAATTCTTGAGGATTATATAAATAAATCCATCAATATTTGTGTCTTGTTATCTTTGCTTTATGAGTCTCATGCACCCCTTTTCAACTCAAGGCCACAAAAGTTTTCTGCCAAATTATCTTCATTTAGCATTATAATGTTACCAGTTGTTTCCATGCTTGATAAATAATATAAATAGAAAAATATGATAAAATAATTAAGAAGCTCAAAAATTCCTGGGCCTTATCCTAGACGTAATTCATCAGAACCACTAGGGCTGAAACCTTGGAATTTGCATTTTTCTAAGCACCTCTAATACAGTCAGTTCTTTGAGGTATTTGGGAACCCCTAAATTGTATGATATTCATAGTTATTTGCAAATTTGGAATTCCTGAATAGTCTATCAACATTTAGGTTTTTGGTTTAATTTTTAATACAAATAATTATAGTATATATCTCTGGTGTACAATGTGGTATTGTAATGCATGTATATACTGTGGAATGATCAAATAGGATAGTTAGCATATCCATCACCTAAAATATTTATCATTTCTTTGTGCTGAGAATATTTTTGTTAATTATACTCACCATGCTGTGCAATAGAACATTGAAGCTTATTCCCCCTTTCTAACTGTACCTTTGTACCAAATGACCAATATCTCCCCTTTCCCCATCCACAACCCACCTTTCATGACCAGCCTCTGGTAATCACTATTTAACTGTCTAGGGTTTTTTTTAGTTTCTATGAGTGCTTATTTCATTTAGCATAACATCCTCCAGGTTCATCCATGTTGTCACAATGGCAGAATTTCCTATTTTCTAAATGGCTGTATAGTATCCTATTTTGTACATATACAACATTTTAAAAATCCATTCATCCATTGGTGGGCACTTTGGTTATTTTCATATCTTAATTATTGTGAATAATGACACAATCAACATGGGAGTGCAGATATCTCTTTGATATACTAATATCAATTTCTTTAAATATATACACTGTGCTAGGTGTGGTGGCTCACCCCTGTAATCCCAGCACTTTGGGAGGCGAAGGTGGGTGGATCATCTGAGTTCAGGGGTTCGAGACCAGCCTGGCCAACATGGTGAAACCCTTTCTCTACAAAAAATACAACAATTAGCCAGGCGTGGTGGCATGTGACTGTAATCCCAGCTAGTTAGGAGGCTGAGGCAGGAGAATTGCTTGAACCCAAGAGGTGGAGGTTGCAGTGAGCCATGATTATGCCACTGCACTCCAGCCTGGGTGACAGAGTGATACTCCTTCACAAAAAATAAATAAATAAATAAATAAATAAATAAAATAAAATGAATAAATAAATACACAGGCATGCAATTTCTGGATCATATGCTAATTCAACTTTTAGTTTTTTAAGAAAACTTCATACTCTTTTTCAAAATGGCTGCACTAATTTACAATAACAACAGTTTATAAGAGTTCCATTTTCTGCATATCCTCTCCAACATTTGTTATTTTTTGTCTTTTTGATAATAGCCCATCTTACACCTGTGAAGTGATATATCATTGTGGCTATAATTTGCATTTCTCTGATGATATGTTCAGCTTTTTTCAAATACTTGTTGGCCATTTGTATATCTTCTTTTGAGAAATATCCATTCTTGTCTTTTGTTCGTTTGTTTTTTTTGAGTAGTTTAAGTTCCTTGTATATTTTGTATATTAGCCTCTCAAACAATGTACGATTTGTAAATATTTTCTCTAAATCTGTAAGTTGCCTCCTCAACCCATTGTTTCCTTTGCTGTGAGAAGCTTTTTAGTTTGATGGAATTCCATTTGTCTAATTTGCTTTTATTTCCTGTGCTTGTGGGGTCATATCCAGGATATCACCACTGCCCACATCAATGTCATGGAGATTTTCCCTCTATTTTATCCCAGTAGTTTTACAGTTTCAGATTTTATGTTTAAGATTGAAATGGTTGATTTAATCAACCATTTTGAGTTGATTCTTTTATAAGGAGTGAGATAAACATCAATTTTAATTTTTCCACATGTGGATATCCAGTTCTTTTAATATAATTTATTGAAGAGACTGCCCTTTTTTTATTGGGTGTTCTTGGTAACTTTGTTGCAAATCAGTTAACTGTAGATGTGTGGATTTATTTCTGAGCTCTTTTTCCTATTCCATTGATTAATGTGTCTGTTTTTATGCCAGTACCATGCTGTTTTAATTACTGCAGCTTTGCAATAAATTTTGAAATCCAGTAGTGTGATGCCTACAGCTTTATCTTTTTTAATCAAGATTGCTTTGACTATCTGTGGTCTTTATACTTCTCTAAAAAATTTAACATAATTTTTTTATATTTCTATGAAAAATGGCATTGAATTTTGATAGGGATTGCATTGAATCTGTGGACTTGGTTATTATGGCCATTTTAACAATAGAAATTCTTCCAGTCCATGACCATGGAATAGCTTTCTATTTATGTATGTCATCTTTAATTTCTTTAATCAATATTTTATCTTTCCAATGTATAGATCTTCCACTTCTTTGGTTACTTTCACCGTAAGTATCTTACTTTACTGGATGCTATTATAAATGAGACTGTTTTCTTAATTTCTTTTTAAGATAGTTCATGGTTAACTGATACAAACACTACTGATTTTTGTATGTTGATACCAATGCTCACCAATTCTTTTTAACATAGTATTGGAATTCCTAGGCAATTAGACAAGAAAAGGAATTAAGTGCATTCTAATAGGGAAGGAGGAAGTGAAATTGTCTGTTTGCTGATAATGTCTTATACATAGAAAACAATAAAGACCCCCCCACCAATGGTTATAATTGACAAACTAATTCAGTAAAGTTGCAAGACACAATAATCAAAATTTAGTTTAAAAAACTAAGTGTCTTTAATATATGACACTAATATAGTTTGGATTTGTGTCCCTGCCCTAAATCTCATGTCAAATTGTAATCCATAATATTGGAGGAGGGGCCTGGTGGGAGGTGATTTGGTCATGGGGGCAGATTTCTCCCTTACTGTTCTCATGATAGAGTGACTTCTCACAAGATCTGGTTTTTAAAAGTTTGTAGTACTTCTCCCTTTGCTCTCTCTCTCCTGTTGGCCATGTGAAAATGTGCTTGCTTCCCCTTCTGCCATGATTGTAAGTTTCCTGAAGCCTCCCCAGCCATGCTTTCTTTACAGCCTGCAGAACCATAAGCCAATAAAACCTCTTTTCTTTATAAATTACCCCATTTATTTATTTATTTATTTATTTATTTTTGAGATGGAGTTTTGCTCTTGTTGCCCAGGCTGGAGTGCAATGGTGCTATCTCAGCTCACTGCAACCTCCGCCTCCCGGGTTCAAGCTATTCTCCTCCCTCAGCCTCCTGAGTAGCTGGGATTACAGGCATGTGCCACCACGCCTGGCTAATTTTGTATTTTTAGTGTAGACGGGGTTTCTCCATGTTGGTCGGGCTGGTCTCGAACTCGCCACCTCAGGTGATCTGCCTGCCTAAGCCTCCCAAAGTGCTGGAATTACAGGCATGAGCCACCACACCTCACCCGGCCTCATGTTTTTTTGTTTTTGTTTGTTTGTTTGTTTGTTTGTTTGTTTGTTTCTATAGCAATGCGAGAACAGACTGATACACTTTACTGTTCTGCAAGAACATCCAGCTCAGTTTTCTTATTTCAACCCCAGAAGTTGCAAAGGTTTAGAAATAACATGGGGAATGAAATATCTCCTTTTTAATGAAATTATTTGAATTTAATTTATTCAACAAACATTTATGAAATATCTACTGGGTGCCAGATAGCTAGACTAATATGATAAAGTCTACCCTTCATTTCTACCTATTATTAGTATTAATAGTAGTATTCATATAGAGAAAGTATATTTTCTGGATCTTTTGGCACTGCTTATAAGATGGCTTCCTTGTGCCCCTTGAAGGCTGAGGTGACAAAACTGGCATGAAAAACCTTTACAGAGGAACGATACAAGCCACCTGGCAACCAGACATGTCTTTGCATACCTAACTACAACTCACGTAGGGGTGAATGTCAAAACATAACAATGCCTGTTATCACATATTAATGTGAATAGCCTTCCAAAGTATGCTGATTTATAAAATTAGAGATTAAATAATTTTATATTGCCCTAGAACTTCATTTTTTAAATTAATCTATTCATATAATTGTGAGACAAATGCATTGTACAGATTCTTCTCATTCTATTTGAATGCAGTCTTCTTTTGATTCTGAACTTAGTGAAGAACTAAGAATATAATGCAGTCACCATTTCTTCTTCCAAATTTCAATATTTTCTAAAACTTTTTATGAGGAAGACTACCATGTGGTGTTATCTAAGAAAAAGCAGGTCAAAATGGCTCTCTGAAATGATTTCTAAATAAAGAATTTGCCTCATTTTATTTTCTTTTTCTCTGCTCATCATCATTGCTTGTAGGGAATTCTTTCAAGAAATATACAGCAATCTTATTATTCTGATGTAAATGAAGCTATGTCAAACCATAAAAGATTTCTTGTCATGAAATTTCAGTTGAACAGTTTCTAACTTCAACTGGTAATTCTCTTATCTTATTCCAAAATATAAGTCCTTGTTCAGTCCTCCTGGGGAACCTATAACAGATATATATAGGCTTGGATCTTGCCATAAGCACTATATTTCATAATAGCTCTTTAGCTTTAAACTGAAAAGGCACCTCATTACAAAATTTGTCACTGAAAATCTATTGTATTTAGAGAAAGTTTATTGACTCTTGAAGTTTTACTAAAAATGCGATTTTTCTTTTCCCTGTTCCTCCTGTGTTATGTAAAATTTAGTTAAAATGGTGCTAAATATTTGACAACGTCTAACCGAGTGAACTTCACTTGCATAAATTTACTTCTAGGAGTCTAACATTAGTATTCATCTCCCATAACAATAAGATTTGTCTATATAGCGTTGTTTGTACATATATAAAATCTGTGTACAACATATGCACACAGAGTTTATGTGTGTACAAATATTTTATCAGGTTTTAAATGCAGTTTTTTCTTAGCACTAGTTTGAAGAAAATGTATTTCAAATTTTCCATTACACTCATGTTTCTCAATGAATATCAAACAAAATATACATTTCCCCTTTCTCTTTAAGTCAGCCCACATTTGGGGCAAATGATTTTTTTCCCCTTTGGTTTACTGTGAATTAAATACAACCTTTCCAATCCTTAACGTGGATAAATACCTTCTACTTATAAATTGTAGTGATTTTAGAGACAAAAACTAGAGAGAAAAAACCAACAAGCATGTTTTACAGTTTTGAATGTCTATATATTCAGTGTCTTCCTGACTTAAATATTTCTCTCTCTCTGACTTGCCTCCACTATCTAAAATTATCTGATTCTCTGACTAGTCTTAATTTCTTCTTCTTCTTTAGACAGAGTCTTGCTCTTTCATGGAGGCTGGTGTGCAGTGGTGCAATCTCAACTCACTGTAACCTTCACCTCCCGGACTTAAGAGATTCTCTTACCTCAGTTTGCCATGTAGCTGAGATTACATGTGTGTGCCATCACACGTGGCTACATTTTTTTCTTTGTTGGTAGAGACAGGGTCTCACTGCGTTGCCCAGGCTCATCTCTAAGTCCTGGGCTCAAGCAATACCCTCATCTCAGCCTCCCAAAGTGCTAGGATTACAGGCCTGAGCCTCCAGGCCCAAACTTAGTCTCAATTTCTTGCTTGTTAAGGTGGTATATGGTATCCAGAAGTTTGAATAGTACCTTGAATTTTCACAAATGTAGGATCAGGGGTCATAGAAGAATTCCTCTTAAAAGTACATCTTGGAATTAGCATAACAGGTTGATAAAGAGCATAGGCTTTCTAAGCCTCATAGACTAGGGTTTGAAGCCTGACTCTGTCACTTAATAATAGCAGTGACCTTGGGCAAGTCACTTAACTATTTGAGTCTCAGTCTCTTCATGAATAAAATGATGATAGTAATATTTGCCTCTCAAGTATATTTTAATAACAAAATGTAATAATATGTATATTAAATGTAAAGTATAGTGCCTTGCATATAGTAAGCAGTTAATCATTGTTTTACACATTGGGTGGGATTATGGTAATCCTCCATTACATATGACTTGTGTTCAGTTCAGCTTAGTTCACCAAACATTAAGTATGTACAAAGCAACAGACTCCTGCTAAGTTAACCCTAGTGATAAAAATGTAAGTAAGACATGATTTCTGTCTTCAAACATCTCAGTCTATAATAATACAGACAAATAAATAGACAATTCTAACACATAAGGATGTATGCAATGGCAGAGATATACATATTTTATAGGATCAGAGAAGAAGTGGTAGATTGAGGAAGGCAAAGGAGGACTTCTGGGTGGAGCGAGAACACCCTAACAGAATCTTAACTATTTAAGCTCTGGAGGGTGATGAGACTAATCTAGAGCTGTAAAGTTCCTGACAGAATGTAACCTAGCAGATAAGCATACTGTCTCTGAAGCCAGACTATCTGGGTTCCATTCCACCACTTAGGGAAAATCACTGAACCTCCTTGTCCCTCACTTTATCCATCAATAAAATGAAGATAACAACAGTTCCAAACTCACAGGGTTGGAAGTATTAAGAGTGCTTTAAAAACACCTTGATAAATAGTAAGCATCGTACAAGGGTTATCTTAGCTCTTTCTGCTATAATATTTTTTAAAGACGAAATAAAAAAAATGTAATCATTCAAATTTACATATATCTGGGCTGACAGAAATAAAAGTGGATTGAAAATTGCCTACTATATTAGCATGCAATTATATCTAATTTACTAGTGATACGTTTTGTCAGCAATCAGGACACAGTTGCATGTAGTACTTGATTCTAAAAAATAAAAAGGACTTTAAAAATGAGAAATACCAGTGTTAAAGAAGAGAGCTAAAATATCTGTTTTTATACATGTTGTCAAAGTACTGATTATAACTTAACCTCATTATGAAAACTAAACTATACAACCTAAACATAATTTTAGTACAAATGTACCTTTTTAACCAGTGATTCTTAAACTGTACTCAGATTCTTTGGTAATGCCTCAGAAGTGCTGCAACAAATAAGCACTTTCTGCCAAATACTGAATTTGTATTGCCCATTCATTGCTTTACCCTAAATGATAAATAAGGGAGTTTTTAGAAACCCATTTAGGATTTTATTTCAAAACTTTAAAAATAATATTTTCATCATTTAAACATTTTATAATCACTTAACACTTTTAGATATCAATTTTATTGCCCTTAAACCTTGCTATCGATTGCATCATTGTATAAAATATATCAAGTGACTTACATTAGCAACAGGATAATGCTTTTTCTGAACTCCTTTCTACTGATTAAAACAAAAAAACATAAAATGAACCTTCTATCAAGACTTTTATGATTTTTTTTCTTCCAAGATGGCAGATTAGAGGCTTTTAGCAAATATCAGTCACTTAGAAATGGAAAAGTAGTACATGAAGATCAACTCTGTGAGCTTTAATTCAAGAAGGAAAATGGGAATCCACTGGAATAGTGAAGGATGCCCCCAGATCCCAGGGAAGTGTAAGTGAGCAAACAGCACCCATGATGGAATCTGGCTGATCAAAAGAGCGAAGCTCTAATATATGAGAGGGGAAGAGAGTCGCCCATGGGGATTCTCCTTTCCACTAAGGGATCCATGAAACTAAGGCCAAGGGAGAGCACTTTGTTTCTTCTAAACCCTGGAGCTAATTTTGGGAGAGGCCTGGAGACTCTGAGAGGTAAAGATATCAGACAAAGTTGCCGGCATTTTCCCAGACCCGAGACCAAGCTGAGGAAACAATTTCAATCCAGGCTTTTACAAAGTCAGTCATTCTTCAGTGACCCATCAGTTTGGCCATGCAGACATTTCTGTCTCAGGCTACAGATTGGAGTGCATGCTCTGGAGTTGTGTAAGGGTTTCCAAAGCCAGAATTGAATGACAAGTGTGGAAAGCACCCCCACGGTAGGTGCTGGAATTGTTCTCTCCCCCAATACAGGTCTGGAGTCAAATGAGAGTTTCTGCAGCCATGGTTTCTCCTGGACAGTGAGACTTGCAGCCAGAGCCAGTTTGGCAATTTGGAAAACGTCTGCATGTGTCATTCCTGGGTGCCTTAGCTTCCTCTCTTGAGATTGTGGTGCAGCGGGCCACTCTCTGTTTCACCCCCAGGCATATCTTCAGACATTCGGAGCGCCAAATCATGAGTTAGCAGCCTGAGCCCCCCTACCCTTTCTGAGCAGAGACCTTTCTGTATTGGGACCCTTTCCACTCCATACCAGGTATAACTCCCAGCATTTGGAGCACTGCTTCCTTGGATTAGCAACTTAAATTGCCTCACCCTTCCTGTTTAGAGATACTAGTGTGTGTGGGTGCCATCTTTGCTTCACACCCAGGCATATTTCCATACATTGGGAGCAACTGCTCACTGGGCTGAGCAGCCTGAGCCACACCACTATTCCTGTACAGAGACTGTGGTGCAGCAGGGAAATGACAGATATAGAATTCAGAGTTCAGTAGACAAAAAAAAAACTCAGTGAGATCTAAGAGAAAGTTCAAATTTAACACAAAGAAAACAGAAAAATAGCCCAAGATTTGAAAGATTGCATATCTATATTAATAATGAACCAAAAAGAACTACTGGAATTGAAAATATCAGTATAAGAATTTCAAAATACACGTGGAAGCCTTAACAACAGACTAAATCAAGCAGAAGAAAGAATTTTAGAGCTTAAAAATGGTCATTCAAATCAAACCATTCAGACAAAAAGAAAGAAAAGAGAATTTATAAAAATGAACAAAGGCTTTAAGAAATACGTAATTTTGTAAAGCCACCAAATATATGACTTATTGGCATTCTTGAGAGAGAAATAGAGAAAGTAAGCAACTCAGAAACTATATTTGAGGAAGAAATCCGGAAAACTCTCTTGAGATTTGGTGCAAGGTGATCATCCTGAAGGCACACAGATGTCAGACTATCAATGTAAAAAAAAAAAAAATCTTAAAGGCTTCTATAATAACTGCAAAGGGAAACCCATCAAACAAACAGCAGACTTTTCAGCAGAAACCTTATGAGCCAGAAAAGATTGGGGGTCCATTTTTAGCACTGGTAAATAAAAGAAATGCTAGCCAAGAATTTCATATCCTATCAAACTAAGCTTCATAAACAAAGGAGAAATAGTCTTGCTTAGACAATAAATCTCTAAGGGAATTCATCACCACCAGACTGCACCTACAAGAGATGCATAAGTGATTTCTAACCATGGAAACAAAAGATCAATACTTACTACCACAAAACACACACAAGCACATAGCCCACAGACCTTATAATGCAAATGCACAATCAAGACTACAAAACAACTTGCTAACAACAATATGACAGGAATAAAACCTCACATATCAATATTAACCTTGAACCAAAGTGGCCTAAATGCCCCATTTAGAAGACATGGAGTGGCAAATTAGATTAAAAAAAAAAACACAAGACCCATCTTTTTTCTTTCTACAAGAGACCCATCTCTTGTGTAATGACATTCATAAGCTCAAAGAAATGGAGAGAGATCTATTTTGCAATGGAAAACAAAGAGAGCAAGAGTCACTGTTCTTGCATTAGATAAAATAAAGTTTAAACCAACAAAATTAAAAAAGGACCAAGAAGGGCATTACATAATAATAAATGGGTTAATTCAATAAGAAGATTTAACTCTTCTAAATATGTATACACCTAAGATTGGAGCATCCAGATTTATGAAACAATTACTTCTAGACATAAGTAAAGAATTTCAACAGCCACACAACTATAGTGGAGGACTTCAACGCCCCACTGACAGCATTAGCCAAATCACTGAGGCAGAAAACTAACAAAAGATGCTGGACTTAAATTCAACACTTGACCAATTGTACCTAAATGACATCTCCATAATATTTCACCTAACAAGCAAAGAATATACGTTCTCCTCATCTGCACATGGACTATACTTGAAGACTGACCACGTGTTCAGTCACAAAAAAAGTCTCAACAAATTAAAAAAATCACAATCACACCAGACATATTTTCACACCGTAATGGAATAAAAATAGGAATCAATATTAAGAGGAACTCTCAAAACCACACAAATACATTAAAACCAAAAATCCTACTCCTGAATGACTTTTGGGGAAACAACGAAATTAAGACAGATACAAAAAAGTTATTTGAAATATACAAAAAATAGAGACATGACATACCCAAACCTCTGGAATACAGTAAAAGTAGTATAAAGAGGAAAGTTTATAGCACTGAATGCCTACACCAAGAAGACAGATCTCAAATTAATAACCTAACCTTGCACTTCAAGGAACTAGACAAACAAGAACAAAAAATCCCCCAAAACTAGCAAAAGAAATAACTAAATTAGAGCTGAATTAAGTAAAATCGAGACCCTCAGAATCATACAGAGGATCACTGGAACAAAAACGTGTTTTTTTTTGAAATGATAAACAAGATTGATACACTATTTGCTAGATTAACAAAGTAAAAAAGAGAGAAAATCCAAATAAGCACAATCAGATATAACAAAGATTATATCACAACAGACCCTGCAGAAATGCATAAGATCTTCAGACTACTATGAATTTCTCTATGCATACAAATCAGAAAATCTAGAAGAAATTGATACAATCCTGGAAAAAAAAACAACCTCCCAATATTGAACCAGACACGAACAGATATCCTAAATATACCAATAAAGAGTAATGAAGTTGAATCAGTAATAAAAACTTACCTATCACCAAAAGCGCTGGACCAATTAGATTCACAACTGAATTCTATCAGACATACAATATAAGCTGTATACAATATAATATACAATATAAGCTTATACAGTATAAGCTGTTACAATCTTACCGAAACTATTCAAAAATTCAAGGAGGAGGAAATTCTCCCTCCCTCATTCTGTGAAAGCAGTATGATCTTGATACCAAAATCTGGCAGAGACACAACAAAAAAAGAAAACTACAGGCCAACATCCTTGATGATTATACATGTGAAAATCCTCAAAAAAATACTAGCAAACCAAATCTGGCAACACATCAGATAGTTAATTCACTACAATTAAGGGGGCTTTATTGTTGAGATGCAAATATAGTTCAACATATATAAATCAGTGAATGTGATTCACCAGATAAACAAAAGACCTAGGATCATATCAGTAGGTGCAGAAAAAGCATTTGATAAAACCTAACCTGCCTGTGTGATCAAAACCCTCAACAAACTAGGCATTAAAGGAACATAACTCAAAATAATAAGAGCCATTTATGACAGACCCACAGCAAACATCATACTGAATAGGCAAAAGCTGGAAGCACAGTCTTTAAGAACTGTAATAAGACAAGACTTTCCACTCTCACCACTCTTATTCAACATGGTAATGGAAGTTCTAGCCAGACCAATCAAGCAAGATAAAGAAATAGAAGACATCCAAATAGTAAAAGAGTAAGTCAAATTATCTGTTTTTACTGATGATACAACTCTTTACCTAGAAAACCCTGAAGATTCCACCAAAAGACTTCTAGATCTGATAAATGACTTCAGCAAAGTTTCTAGATGCAAAATTAATTTACAAAAATAATTTGGATTTCTATACACCAATAACATTCCGACTGGTAACCAAATGAAGAACTAAATCTTATTTACAACAGACATAAAAATTATAAAATACCTAGGAATATATCTAACAAAGGAGGTGAAAGATCTCTATGAGGAGAACTAAAAAACTCTGCTTAAAGAAATCATAGATGAAAAAATAAATAGAAAAGCATTCTGTATTCATGGCTTAGAAGAATCAATATTGTTAAAATATTCATACAGCCCAAAGCAATCTACAGATTCAATGAATCTATCAATTTCATTTTCACAGAATTAGAAAAAAAATATTTTAAAATTTATATGTAATTGAAAAAGAGTTCAAGGGCTTTTTAGTCAGAAGTGATGAATCCTGCCAGGACTGGGTCCTTCCCTTCAAGGCCAGGAAGGGTAGTGGTGGGTGAGATGGGGAGCAAGAGAGGATGGTTTATGGCTACCAAAACATTAGTTAGAATGAATGAATAAGATCTAGCATTTGATAGTCCAACAGGGTGACTATATTCAATAATAATTTTATTGTACATTTTAAAATAACTAGTATATTTCCGTTGTTTGTAATGCAAAGGATAAAAGCTTGAGATGGATATTTCATTTACCCTGATGTAATTGTTACCCGTTGTATGCCTGTTTCAAAATATCCCATATACACCACAAATATATACCCCTATTATGTACCCACAAAAATTAAAAATAAGACATTTAAAAAGTGTCCAAATTGCCAAAGCAATCTGCATAAAAAGAAAAAAGCTGGAGGCATCACCTTACCTGACTTCAAATTATACTACAAGGTTACAGTAACCAAAACATTATGGTATTGGTACAAAAATAGACACACAGACAAGTGAACAGAATAGAGACCTCTGAGATAAAGCTACACAACTATAACTAACTAATATTCAACAAAGTCCACAAAAATAAATATTTCAATAAACTATTCAATAAAATATGCTGGGAAAACTGGCTAACCAAATGCAGAAGAATGAAACTGGACCTCTACCTTTCAGTATATATAAAACATTAATTAAGATGTGTTAAAGACTTAAGTAAAGTCTTTAAACTATAACAATTCTAAACAAAAACCCAGGAAAAATTCTAAACAAAAAACCTAGATATTTGCCTTGATAAAGAATTTATGTAGGTCCCAAAGGGATATTCAACAAAATAAACACTAGACAAATGAGACCTAATTAAACTAAAGAGATTCTGCACAAAATATAAAACTCTCAAAAAAGTAAACAAACAACCTACAGAATGGGAGAAAATATTTGAAAACTATTCATCCAACAAAGGACTGATATCCAGAATCTATACGAATGTAAATGAATCATCGAGAAAAAAAAATAATCCTATTAAAAAGTGGGCAAAAGACATGAATAAATGCTTCTCCATAGAAGACGTACAAGCCGCCAAGGAACACATGAAAAATGCTCAGTGTTACTAATTATCAGAGAAATGCAAATCAAAACCACAGTGGTTTACCATTGCACATCAATCAGAATGGCTACTATTAGCATGTAAAAAAAATAACGGATGTTGGCGAGGTTGTGGAGAAACGGAATGCTTATACACTGGGTGGGAATGAAAGTAGTTTAGCCACTGTGGAAAGCAGTAGGGTGATTCCTCAAAGAACTTAAAACAGAGCTATCATTCAACCCAGGAATCCTATTACTGGGTATGTACACAAAGGACAATAAATAATTCTACCAAAAAGGTACATGAACTTGTTTGTTCATTGCAGCACTATTCACAATAGCAACGACATGTAATCAACCTAGATACTCATCAGTGATGTATTGGATAAAGATAATGTGATACATATACACCATGAAATACCACAGAGCAATAAAAAACAAAATCATGTCCTTTGCAGCATCATGGATGTAGCTGGTGGCCATTATCCTAAGCAAACTAATGCAGGAATAGAAAAGCAAATATTGTATGTTCTCACTTATAAGTAAGAGCTAAATCATCAGTTCATATGAACATAAAGATGGGAATGATAGACACTGGGGGCTGTATAAGGAGGGAAGAATGGGGGCAAGGACTGAAACACTTCCTTTTGGGTACCATGTTCTCACTATCTTGGGAGTACAATAAAACTTTCTTTGAGAGTGCTTCTGATGCCTTCTATTTCTAATTCAGTGAAAAAGCTGGAGTAAAGTGAATATTATTATTAAGACTCCATTATCTAGTAGAGTCAACCCAAAATTTCTGTAATGATGCCATCATTCAATATTTATTAGTACACAAAGTATGGTTAACTAATAAAAAAGAATTTGCACATTGTATTCATTGTTCTCATCAAGTTTTACTAGAAGATACTTAATGGTCTTAGAAAGTTCAGTCCTTCAACACAAATAGAACAGTATAACCTTCCAGTGCTACTCAAGCACTTTTTGCTTTAAAGCCTATAATTTACATGCTATGAAGAAGAATATTGTAGCAACTAGGTTGGCCTGCTACTAATAGCATGTGGCCAATTTATAGCAAAGAAATGAAAATCAATGCTAAGTTCAAATCACAACTGTTAGCTACTAACGTTTTCTGTTGTAGATGAATATCACTGGGCTTAGCATGACTCATTTATTTTCAGTATTCCCTGTCCTCTTGTCATGAGGTCTGTTTTATATTGTTCTGTTTTCTTAGTTCTCGAGTACATAACTGTTCTGAATTAGGGGTTGTGGCAGATAAACACATTATTTAAATTATTCACTTCATAAAGCAGTCATATGACAGATCTAGAACATAGTTGATATTTTATGTTAAGGAATTTTATTAAGTTTTGTTTGAAAGCTTTCTATTATGCCATATATTCAGGTATGTTACAGGTCTGTGTATTGCTTGTGTGCACATAATGGTGTGTGAGAACATATTCCTTTATTACAAAGTTATGTCCCTGACACTAGAAGTTATAATGAGATTCAGTGTCTGAAATTGACCAGTGTAATAAGGAAATTGGGGTTATAAATGAACACGTTTAAAGGAGGGTTAAACAATTCTTTTAACCCTTGTTGAAAAACAGTTTAAATATTAGTTTAATTCTATACCTTTGAAGTTAAACAACCATAATGGAATTGCTGATTTACAGCCTTGCAAGGGCTCAAAGGTCATTATTGTTTTTAACAAGAATGATCACTATACAAGACAGTGGAGCTAGACATAAAACAATGGAAAGACACTAGGTGACTTTTAGATGAACCAGAACCTACATGCACAGTTCCTTGAATAGGTCTCTTAGCAAACAGACACAGACTTACACTGCTCTTACTTTTTAAAACTATAGACTAATTACAGGTACACTTTGAATCTGCAGAGCACACATGTAAGTATGAATATAACTCATGTTTCTTTTGTTGGCATGGAGGGAAGTTTCTTTAATAAAATAAATCATCATTAAATATCATTTATTTAGGGCTTTCAGACTACTGTCATCTCCATTCTAATTGCCAGATAAGAGGAAGCCTGATAGACAGTATAGTGCATAATCTAACTTCTTGTTTTAGTTATAAAGGAAAAAATTGGCCTGTGGAAAATTACAGGAGCATTTGACAAATCAATGGCCCACTAGAGAACACTTAGGGCCTACTTCGTAGCAGCAGAACTCCCTGCAGAATAAATCATAATAAATCTTTTTAAATGTAAGCCAAGAAGAGGTCATGCAGTAACTTTAGCAAATGAAAAATAGTATAAGTAGATAAAAATTTAAAGCACAAGAATGCTACATTAACATCAAATATTATGAATGTCATGGAAAAATAATATACTTGGAAGACTCAGAATAAATCAAGTGATACCTTAAGGAGTTAAGAAAAAATGCATGAGACTAGATCACCTGACTTTCCTCCCTGCCACAAGGCAAAGGTATCAGATGCTTCATACACCTGTGGAAGAAGACAACAGTGTTATCTACACTATCGTTTCCCTTATAGTTAAGTGTATTCAAAATGTAAGTTTCACTATGCAAGAAACAACTGAATACCTGATCAACATCTCTTTCGTTATTCCCCTCTGTGGTCTCAGAAAAAGCTATTATATACTTCAATAAGTCCAGAAATGGACAAGAATTGTTTTGACAAAACTATTCCACTTTCTTATGGTTGGATATGATTTGTCCCCAAAAAACTCGTGTTGAAATTTGATCCTCAATGAAGCAGTATTGGGAGGTGGGACCTAATGGGGGATGTTAGGTGAAGGCAGATCCTTCATAAATGGCTTGGTGCCATTTTCATGGTACTGACTAAGTTCTCACTCTAGCAAGACTGGATTAGTTTTCACAGAAATGGATTATTTCCCATGAGAGTGGGTTGTTATAAAGTCAAGATATCTCTCCGGTTTTGCTTTTGTGCACATGTCTGCTTCCTGTTTGACCTTCTGCCATGTTGTGACAGAGAATGAAAGACAACCAGAAGCTGAACAGATGCTGCCACCATGCTTCTTGAACTTCTCAGTCAGCAGAATCATGAGCTAAATAAACATTTTTTTTTTTCAAAATACCCATCCTACAGTATTCTGTTACAGCAACACTGTACATATTAAGAGATTATACCATATCTCAGGCAATCATACCAGTATGACTTTATATAACAAAAAATTGCCTATGTTAGAGACTTATGAAGCATCTTAGAGTTATTCATCTTTAGTCAGTGACAGAAATCTATTTATTCCTTCTTTTTCTAACAATAGTTGCCTACTGTCCTACCTCTCTGATTACTCTGCTGTTTTTTTCATATAGACATACATTTTAATATTGGATTTATTCAATAATAATTAGATTTATTTTTCTAGAGCTTTGGCTCTTCTGACTCTATGCTCATTTTGACCTTATTTGTTCCTATGACATCAATTAACATTTATGTGCTAATGCCTCCAAAGTCTATATATTCAGCCCAAACCTCTGGAGTTCTATACATCCGCATCCAACTGCCTATTGAACATATCCACCTGGATGTCTCACAGGAATAGCAAACTGATCATGTCAAGAACTGAATCCAACTCTGACTTTAAATATGTTTCTCTTCCAATTTTCCTGGCTTCAGTGAGTGGAAAAACTATCATTCATCTGAGCCAACCACTGGAGATCATTTTAAACAAAATTTTCTCAACCATGTTATAAGAAAAAATAATACACTGTGAGATAAGCACTTTAAAATACAGGATATATTTTGTCATTCAATAATCTACCTCTAGGTAATCTACCCCTAAGTACTACCTAAGAATGAATGATGGCTAAATGTAATTATAGTCACTCTACACATGAACTCATAGATACTCTTTTTTCTAACCTTCATATTAATGTGTTTGTCTCTTTGATGGAGGCTTATCCATGATACATAGCCTTGATTTTCTTTATATTTGAAGGAAGTTATGCTAGATCTAGAAGTCTTATTTGATATTTTCTTCTTTTCATCAGTTCGAATATGTCATCTCATTGTTTTCTGGACAATTTGTTTTCTAATATTTCATTTGTAAATTTTATTAAGGGTTTCTTTTATGTGATAAGTTGCTACTCCACTGCTGCATTCAAGATTATCTGTCTTTTGACAGTTGATTATGATATATCTAGGGTAGAACTTTTTGAAATTGTCTTAATTGAAATTCATTGAATTTCTTGGATATGTAGATTAATGTTTCTAATCAAGTTTGGGAAGATTTTAAACATTATTATTTCAAATATTATTTCTCTTTTTCCTATAATTCTGTGACCCTCATTATACATATGTTAGTATTCTTGAGGATGTTCCACAGGGCTTTGAGGTTCTGTTTATTTTTATTCAATTTAAAATTTTTTCTCTTCCTCAGACTGGATAATCTCAATTGACTTATCTTTATGTGAACTCATTTGTCTATCTGCTCAAATCTGTCCTTGAACAACTGTGTTGAAAATTTTCATTTCATTGAACTTTTTAATTTCAGAATTTCTATTTGATTTTATATTTCTATTGACATTCTATTTTTTATGATATAGTACTCTCATAACTTCCTTTGGTTTTTTAGATATAACTTCATTTAGTTTTTCAAGATATTTAAAATACCAAATTTAAAGTAGTTGCCAACTGAAGTCCAACATTTGGAATTACTGAGAAAGTTTCTGTTTAATTCTTTGTCCCCTGTGTAATGGTCATGCATTATTGTTTATTTGCATGCCTCATAATTTTTTGTTGTTGAACACTACACATTTTATATAATATAATATGACGACTCTACAAATGAGATTCTCATTCATCCAAGAATTTGTTGCTGCTGTTGCTTGTTGTAATTGTTGTTTTTGTTAGTGAGTTTTCTGAATACATTTTTAAAAGTCTGTATTCTTTATTGTGCGTGGCCACTGAAGACAGTACTAACGCAGCTTACTGGACATCTAATGATTTGACAGAAATTATCTTAGACAGATAGGACCAATAATTCTCCCAGTCCTTGTCAAGGGGCTCTGTATATTTTGTTAAATGCCTTCAACACTCTACCAGTTAGTTGACAATTCTGATGTAGCCTTCCCTTTCCGCTAGCACAGAGATTCAAGGTCAGTCAGCAGTTAAGGCTCCTCAATACATTCTGGAGTAGGTGCACAATCTTACCCATTTGCACAACAACTGGCATGCATGTCACTTTCATGATTCCCGGAAATATGTTGGAGCTGTACTTTTTAAAATTTTATTTTAAATTATTGTGGGTGCATATTAGGTGTCTATATTTATGGGGTACCTGAGATGTTTTAATACAGACATGCAAAGTGTAATCATCACATTTTGAAAAATAAGGTATCTATTTCTTCAAGCATTTATCCTTTTTGTTACAAACAATCTGATTATACTCTCTTAGCTATTGTATAATGTACAATTAAATTATTGTTGACTGTAGTCACCCTGTTGCGCTATCAAATCCTAATTCTTTTTCATTATTTCCATGTATTGTATGCATCAACCATGCCCACCTCTCCTCCCCAACCCCCATTACTCATCACAGCCTCTGGTAAAGATTCTTTTGCTCTCTATCTCCATGAGTTCAATTGTTTTCATCTTTAGTTCCCAAAAATAAGTGAAAACATGTGATGTTTGTCTTTTTGTGCCTGGCTTATTTAACTTAGCATAATGATCTCCAGTTCTAACCACGTTGTTGCAGATTACAGGATCTCATTCTTTTTATGGCTGAATAGTATTCCATTGTGTACAATTACTACATTTTTTTATGCATTCATCTGTTGATGGACAATTAGGGTGCTTCCACATTTTGGCTATTGTGAACAGTGCTGCAAAAAACATGGGAGTGCCTATATTTCTTTGATATGCTGGTTTCCTTTGAGTTTATAGCCAGCAGTGGGATTGCCGGATCATATGGTCCCTCTATTTTTAGTTTTTTTTTTTTGTGGAAACTCTAAACTGTTCTTCATAGTGGTTGTACTAATTTACATTCCCACCAACAGTGTACGAGGGTTCTGTTTTCCCCACAACCTTGCCAGCATTTATAATTGCCTGTCTTTTGGATATATGCCCTTTTAACTGGAATGAGATGATATTTCATAGTAGTTTTGATTTGCATTTATCTGATAATCAGTGATATTGAGAACCATTTTATATGCCTGTTTACCATTTGTATGTCTTTTGAGAAATGCCCATTCATATTGTTTGCTTATTTTTGATCAGATTATTAGATTTTTCCTATAGAGTTGTTTGAGCTCCTTATATATTCTCGTTATTAAACACTTGTCATATGTGTTATTTGCAAATATTTTTTCCCATTCTGTGGGTTCTCTCTTCATATCGTTTGTTTCCTTTGCTGTGCAGAAGCTTTTTAACTTGATATGATCCCATTTGTCCATTTTTGCTTTGGTTGCTTGTTCTTGTGGGGTACTACTCAAGAAATTTTTGCCCAGGCCATTGCCCTGGGGAGTTTCCCCAGTGTATTCTTGCAGTAGTTTCACAATTTGAGGTCTTATATTTAAGAATTTACTCCACTTTTATTTGATTTTTGTATATGGTTAGAGACAGTGGTCTAGTTTCATTTTTCTGCTTATGGATATCTGTTTTTCCCAGCATCATTTATTGAAGAGGCTGTCATTTTCCCAGTGTATGTTCTTGCCCCTTTTGTAGAAAATGAGTGCAGTGTAGGTGTGTGGATTTGTTTATTGGTTCTCTATTCTGTTCTATTGGTCTGTGTGTCTGTTTTAATGCCAGTACCATGGTTTTTTTTTGTTGTTACTACAGATCTGTAGTATAATTTGAAGTCAGGGAATGTGATTCCACTAGTAATATTCTTTTTGTTTAGACCACCTTTGATTATTTTGAGTCTTTGCTATTCCATACAAATTCTATGACTGTTTTTTCTATTTCTATGAAGAGTGTCATTGATGTTTTGAGAAGAATTGCATTAATTCTGTAGATTGCTTTGGGTATTATGAACATTTTAACAATATTGATTCTTCCAATCCAAAAACATGGAATACCTTTCCATTTTCTTGTATCTTCTTCAGTTTCTCTAATCAGTGTTTATAGTTTTCATTACATAAATCGTTCACTTATTTGGCTGTTAATTCTTAGGTATTTAATTTTATTTGTGGCTGTTGTAAATGGGATAACATTTTTATTTCTTTTTCAAAATTTTTATTATTGGCTTGTAGAAATACTACTAGTTCTTGTATGTTGATTTTCTATCCTGCAACTTAATTACATTTCTTTATCAGTTTTAGTAGTATTTTGGTGGAGTCTTCAGGTTTTTCTGATGTGATAAATAATCACATCATCTGCAGACAATGATAATTGAACTTCTTCCTTTCCAATATGGATGCCCTTTGTTTCTCTCACTGTTCTGACTGCTCTAGCTAGAACTTTTAGTACTATGTTGAATAACAGTGGAGAAAGTAGCCATCCTTGTCATATTCCAGATTTCAGAGGAAGGCTTTCAGTTTTTTTTCCCATTCATTATGATATTAGCTGTAGGTTTTGTCATATATGGCTTTTATTATTTTGAGATATGTTCCTTTTACAGACAGTGTTTTAAGGGTTTTTGTCATGATGTTGAATTTTACCTAATGCTTTCTCAGCATCAATTGAAATAATCATATGGTTTTTGTCCTTTATTCTGTTGATATGATGTGTCACACTGATTGATTTGCATATGTTGAACCATTCTTGCATCCCTAGGATAAACCTTGCTTGGTCATGATGCATGATCTCTTTAAAGTATTGTTGAATTTGGTTTGCTAGTTTGTTTTTTCTTGTTTGTTTTTTTGTTTTGTTTTGTTCTGAGACAGTTTCACTCTTGTTGCCCAGGCTGGAGTGTAATGGCACAATCTCAGCTCACTGCAAACTCCGCCTCCTGGATTCAAGTGATTCTCGTGCCTCAGCCTCCCGAGTAGGTGGGATTACAGGTGCCCACCACCACACATGGCTAACTTTTGTATTTTTAGTAGAGACAGGGTTTCACCATGTTGTCCAGGCTGGTCTCAAACTCCTGACCTCAGGTGACCCACCCGCCTTGACCTACCAAAGTGCTGGGATTACAGGCATGAGCCACTGCACCCAGCTGGCTGGCTAGTATTTTGATGAGAATTTTTGCAACAGTATCCATCATCGATACTGGCTTATATGTTTTTTTATGTTGCTTTGTATGTTTTTTGTATGAGGATAACACTGGCCTCATAGAATCAGTTTGAAAATGTTCCCTCCTCCTCTACTTTTTGTAATGTCTTCTTTTTCGTCTCTAATGTTATTTATTTGAACTACGTATTGTTTTCTTCATTTCAATGTCTTTTATTTGTAGTCTGGTTTTTCTTCTACTAATTTTGGATTTAGTTTGCTGTTGCTTTTCTGTTGCTTTAAGATGAATTGTTTGGTAGTTTATTTGAAGTTTTTCTTATTTTTTGATGTAGGCATGTATAGCTATAAAATTCCTTCTTACTGCTGCTTTGGCTGTATACCATAGGTTTTGGTATGTTGTATTTTCTTTATAATTTGTTTCAAGACATTTTTTAATTTCCTTCTTCAATTTTTCATTGCTCCATGGTCATTCAGTAGCATATTGTCTAATTTCCATGTATTTGTATAGTTTCCAAAATTCCTCTTGTTATTGATTTCTATTTTTTTTCCATTGTGGTCAGGGAAGATGCTTGATATTATTTCAATTTTTTGAAAGTTTTACAACTTGTTTTGTGACCTAATATATGGTCTATCTGTGACAATAATCCATATGCTGAAGAGAAGGATGTGCATTCTTTGGCAGTGGGATGAAATGTTCTGTCAATGTGTATTAGGACCATTTGGTCTATACTGAAGGTTGATTTGATGTTTATTTGCTGACATTTTCTCCAGATGATCTCCCTAATGCTAAAAGTGGAGTACTGAAGTCTCCAGCTATTATTGTATTTGGGTCTATCTCTATCTTTATTCTTTAGCTTTAATAATATTTGCTTTATATATCTGGATGCTCCAGTTTTGGGAGCATATATACTTACAATTGTTATATCCTCTTGCTGGAAACCTTTATCATTATATAGTAAGCTTCTTTGTCTCTTCTTACAGAATTTGTACTGAAATCTACCTTTTCTGATGTAAGTATATGTATTCCTGCTCTTTTTGGTTTCCATTGGCATAGAATATGTTTTTCCATCCCCCATTTTTTTAGCCTATGTGTGTCTTTATAGGTGAATCATGTTTCTTGTAACAGATCACTAGGTCTTGTTTCTTTTTTTTTTTTTTATCCATTCAGTAACTCCATGTCTTTTGATAAAAGAGTTTAGTCCATTTACATGCAATGTTATTATTGATAAGTGCGGTCTTACTCTTGCCATTTTTTAAATTGTTTTTTGGTCCTCTCTTCCATCTTAATTTTCTTTTTTTCTTTTTTCTTTGAAAGTGATTTTCTCTTATGATAAAATTTCTTTTCTTGCTTTTTTTTGTGTATTCATTGTATTTTTTTTTTGTTTCAGGTTACCATGAGGCTTGCAAATACTCTTACAGTCCATTATTTTAACCTGATAACAGCTTAACTCTGTGTGCATAAAAAACAAGCAAAAGAATTCTAATAAAAACTCTACACTCTAATTTCATACTCTTGCTTTTTAACTTTTTGTTGTTTCTCTTTATATCTTATTAAATTCTATGTTTTGCAAAATAGCTGTGGTTATTATTCGTAATTGGCTCATCATTTAGTCTTTCTACATAACACAAGAGTAGTTAAAACATCATGATTACTGTGTTATAATATTCTGTGTATTCTGTGTTTTTCTTTGTACTTACTATTACCAGTGAGTTTTCTACTGGCAGATATTTTTTATTGCTTATTAATGTCCTTTTCCTTCTGATTGAATTACTCTCTTTAGCATTTCTTGTAGGACAGTTCTAGAGTTGATAAAAGGACAGTTCTGGAGTTGATAAAGGATTTTGTTTGTCTAGAAAGTCTGTTACTCCTTCACGTTGGAAAGATATTTTTGCTGGATATACTGTTCAAGGTTAACCTTTTTTTTTTTTTTCTTCAGTACTTTAAATATGTCATGCCGTTCTCTCCTGATCTGTAAGGTTTCCACTAAAAAGTCAGCTGCAAGATGTATTGGAGCTTCCTTGTATGTTATTGTTTTATTTTCTCTTGCTGCTTTTAGGAACCTTTATTTATCTTTGACCTTTGCAAGTTTAATTATTAAGTGCCTTGAGGTAGTCTTCTTTGGATTAAATGTGGTTGGTGTTCTATATCCTTTTTTCTCTGTGGTTTGATAATTTTTTTTTTTTTTTTTTTTTTTTTGAGACAGAGTCTCGCCTGTCCCCAGGTGGGTGCATGGCACAATCGGCTACAAGCGTGAGCCACCGCGCCCGGCCCTGAGAAGTTTTTTTTATTATAATTTTGAGTAAACTTTCTACCTCTGTTCCTCTATATCCTCTTAAGACGAATAACTCTCAGATTTCTCTTCTGAAGGCTATTTTTTTGATCTTTTAGGTGTGCTTCATTCTTTTTATTCTTTATTTTCTCGTGTCTCCTCTATGTATTTTCAAAGAGCCTGTCTTTAAGCTCACTAATACTTTCTTCTGCTTGATCAATTCCACAGTTAAAATACTCTGATGAATTCTTCAGTATTCCAATTGCATTATTTAACTCCAGAGTTTCTGCTTCATTCTTTTTAACTATTTTAATCTCTTTGTTAAATTGATCTAATAGAATTTTGTATCTCTTTCCTGTGTTATATTAAAATTTTTTGAGTTCTCTCAACACAACTGTTTTGAATTCTGTATCTGAAAGGTCACATATTTAGTTCATTTAGTAAGGATATGATTTCTTGTTCATCTTGATATTTATAGATACTCATCTGTGTCTGTGCATTTAAAGAGTTAGGTATTTATTATAGTCTTCACAGTCTTGGATTATTTGTCCTTCTCCTTGTGAAGCCTTTTCAGGTATTTTAAATTACTTGAGTGTTGTCCTGCAGCTGTATCTGCTTTAGAAGGCACCCCAAGCCCAGTAATGCTATGGTTCTTGCAAACTCATAGATATACCACCTTGATTGTCTTGGATAAGATCCAGAAGAATTCTTTGGATTATTAAACAGAGACTCTTGTTCTCTTCCCTTACTTTCTCCCAAGCATATGCAGTCTTCCTATTATGAGCCACCCGAATCTGGTGGTGGGGTGATACAAGCTCCCTTGTGGCCATCAACACTAGGACTGCACTGGGCCAGACTTGATGCCAGTACTGCACTGGATCTTGCCCAAAGCCTACTGTAACCACTCCCGGGCTACTGTCTATGTTCATTCAAGGCCCTGCAGTTTTACAATCAGCAGGATGTGAAGCCAGCCAGGCCTTTGTTTTTCCCTTCAGGATGGTGAGTTTCCCTAGGCACCAGGCAGGTTCAGAGGTGCCATCTGAAAGCTAGGAACTAAAGTAAAAACCACAGAAGTATATACCTGGTGCTCTAATATACTGTGGCTTAGCTGGCACTCAAAATGCAAGATGCAGTCCTTTCCACTCTCTCTCCCCTTTACAAATGCAGAGAAAGCTCACCTCATGGCCACCTCAACACAGGCCCATGGAGAGTACTGCCAGACTACCTCTAATGTTTTCTTAAAGGCCCAAGAGCTCTTCAGTCACTTGTGGTGAATACTGCCTGGTCTTGGACTCCCCCTTCAAGGCAATGGGCCCCCCTCTGGCCCAAGAAAGGTCCAGAAATGCCATCCAGAAGCCAAGTCCTGGAAGCAAGGATCCAAAGAACCATGGTGCTCTATTCTACTGTAGCTGAGCTGGTACCTAGTGTGCAGCTCAAAGTCCCCTTCATTTTTCTCTCTACTTTTTTCAATCAAAAAGAGTCTTGTCCCATAGCCACCACAGCTGGTAATGTGCTGAGTCTCAGCTGAAACAATCAAGTCTTAGAGTCTAACCCAAGGTCCTTGGTGTAGTGTCTGGATATTTCAGGGGCCAAGGGCTCTGTAGTTAGCAGGTGACTAATTCTGCCAAGACTAAGACCTTCCCTTCAAGAAAGCGGGCTTCTTTCTGCCCCAGAGTGTGTCTAGAAATGTCCTCCCCAAGCTAGGTCCTGGAATAGGGGCCTCACAACTGTGACCAATGCCCTGTCTTGTGTGGATAAGCTGGCATCTAGAATGCAAGACAAAGCCCTCACCACTCTTTCCTCTTGTCTCCTCAAGCAGAAGAAAGGGCTCTCTTTTGGTGTCACAATTTGTGCAACCTTGGGTTAGGTGAGGGGGAATGCCAGCCCTTATTTAGCCATCCCAGCTGGTGTCCCAGTAGATTGCATACCCCCCAACCCAGTCTTCTGTCTCTTGGCCCAGTCTAGCAGTAGGTCACTCCTATGAAATGTAGTGTTTGTGGCCTAGACTGCCTTTCAAGTTTATTATGTGCCCCAGAGCTTTTTAGCTCACTGTGGTAAGGCTTCCAGGAACTCAGGTTATGACTGCTGCTATTGACAATTCCACTCTGGCTAAGGCTGGTTTATATGCTCCTTCTGTGGATGCATGTCAACTGGCTTTGGTCCAGTTTTTCTTTCTGCTGTAACAGGGCAGTAGTTGTTTCAATGCCTCACAATTGTTATGCTCTCCTCCCCAGAGCACAGGAATGCCCTCTGTGGCATGCCACTGCTGCCAGAGGATGGGGAGGAGTGGCATCCTATTCAAGAGTGTCTCTTCTATTCTTTACAGAGCCTTTTTCAGTGATAAGAAGTTAAATCCAGGTACTGTGAGTGCTCACTGATATTTGGTTCCCATGGAGGTGCTTTTTTTGTGCAGATACTTGTTAAATTGGTGTCTTTGCAGGGTAGGAGACATGATCTGTGGAGTCTTCTATTCTCCCATCTTGTACCACCTATCCTCTGATGAAGCTTTTTAAAGCCTTATGAACATCCTTTTTCTTAGCTTCTCCTTTTAATATCTTTTACTAGTCCATTTTTTTTGCCTCAATAGCTCACCATTGTCTCAAGAATTAATGAAGTTGAAATATTTGCTCATAGTTGTTTTAAACACTTCTCCATGGAAAGGCTTTTTGCACTGCTTGAATCTAAGTCAGGTGAAATAATACAAACTTTTCAAGTGTAGTCTTCCTGGGGAACACCAGATAGACCAAAAAAATAATAGTTATCTATAAATGAGGCATTGAAAGACCTCCAACCCTGTTTTGATCCCTCACATTGCTATCAGGATGGTAATTTTTACTGTGAGCTTTTGATTATCAGGGCTATTGCAGACTTTAGAATGAGAGTAAACATTTAAAAAAAAATAAAATTAAAAGTTTACTATTATCAGTGATATTCAGCCATTTATTTTTAAAAAAAATGAATGCACAAAAAATGCAAAACCTGTCCTTTATTTAGAGAGCTCTGAAAAAAGTTGTTTACCAGTTTTTCTTTTTCTTTTTTTTTGCTTTTGTAGATGAAAGAATTTCCAAGACCTCTTCTCCCACATTTACAGGGATGTCCTACCCAATATCTCATATTTCCATGCTCTTCCCCTATTTGGAATTTTCTTTATTTTTTTCCCACATAGCTAATTTATGTTACTTCCTTCAATATGATTCAACTCAAGAAAGTCCTTCTATGTCCTTAAAAAAGGGTACATAACTTAGCTGGGTTATGTGCCCAGTTTTATTATATCATATCACCTAAAATAGTAACATTTCAACATGACTTATATGTTTGTCTCCCACTAGGCTGCAGGCTACTACAGACTTCATATATATTTTTTAATTCTCATTTTTTAAAATAACAGAAACAATTAATGTATCATATATTGTGTGTGTATATATATATATATATATATTTATATGTAACATTTTCACCCTTTTAATGATTATGTTGTGGTTTGAAACTCCTCACAGTAGATAACAGACACTCAAAACATTAAAAAAGTGTATAACTAAATATATATGTATAACATATGTATGATGAGAGAGCTCTTTAAATAGACTATATATATGTATTGCTTTTGAATGTTTCAAACAAAAAGAAATGATAAATATTTGAGTGATGGATATGCTAATTACTCTAATCATTATATATTACGTGTGTCATGACATCACTATGTACCCCATGAATATGTACAATTATTATGTGTCAATTCTAAAAAAATTAAAAAATAATAAAAATAAATAAGTTATGCTTTAGAAGAGTTTTATACTCACAGAAAAATTTATCAGAAAGTAAAAAGAGTTCCTATGTATAACCTCAACCCATATATTCACAGCTTCCCCTACTATCAAAATCCCCCGCCAGAGTAGTACATTATAGTTGATGAACCTACACTGGCACATGATAATCACCCAAAGTCCATCATTATCACCCAAAGCCTATAGTTTACATTAGGGTTGTCTTGGTGTCATATATTATATAGAATAGACACATTGTATAATGGCACACATCCACCGTTAAAGTATACAGAGTATTGTCACTGCTTAAAAAATCCTCTGTTCTCTGCCTATTCATCCATCTATGCCCCAAAAATAGGATATCTATGGATTTTCTTTTTTACTATTTCCATAGTTTTGCATTTTCCAGAATGCTATACAGTCGATATCATGCAGTATGTATTCTTTTCAGATTGCCTCTTTCACCTAGTAATATGCATTTAAGTTTCCTCTAAGTCTTTTCATGGTGTGATAGCTTATTATTTAGTGATGAATAATATTTCATTGTCTGAATTTGCCACAGTTTATTTAGCTATTCATGTACTGAAGGGCATCTTGATTGTTTTCAAGTTTTGTTTATTATGAGTGATGCTGCTAGAAACATTTGTGTGCAGCTTTTTGTATATGCATGAGTTTTCAACTTATGTGGGTAAATACCAAGGAGCGTGATTGCTGGATTGTATAGTAAGAATATGGTTAATTTTGTAAGAAACTGATAAACTGCCCAAGTGGCTGAAGTGGCTGTACCATCTTGCACTGCCATCAGCCATGAGAAACAGTTGCTGTTGCTCCACACCCCCACCAGCATTTGGTTTGTCAGTGATTTTGATTTCTGCCATTCTAATATGACTGCAGTGGAATCTCATTATTTTAGTTTGCAATTTTCTAAGGACATGTGATGTCGAGCAGCGTTTTATATAGTTATTTGCAATTTACATATCTTCTTTGGTGAAATTGCCTACTTTGTAATCAGGTCATTTATTTTCTTATTATTTTATTTTCTTTGTAAATTTTGGAAAACAGTTCCTTATCAGACATGCCTTTTGCATATATGGTCTTCATATCTGTTTCTTTTATTATCATTTTCCTGAGATACATGTTTTTTTAATTTGATAATGCAGAATTATATATGGTTTGATATGGAAAGAATAGTAAGATACATAAAATATTTTAGGTGGTTTGCTAGTAAATCTTTGTTCCATTGACACTTGAGCATAATCATCATTTTGCCTTATCTATTCATTTTTGTTAAATATACTCAATTGTTTTATTGTTACCTTATAAGGCCCAATTTTCATCCTTTTAATGATTATGTTGCTGCTTGAAACTCCTCACAGTAGATAACAGAGACATTCAAAACAATTGAAAAATTATATAAATCAGAGAGTAAAGCTTAATTATTTTTGAACCCTTACTATGTGACAGCATTGTTGTAAGAACTTCATAGGTATTAACTCATTTAATTATCACAATTATTATGTAGATATTATTATTATGTCCCTTACAAGTGAGGAAACTAAATATAGAGAGATTAAATAACTAACTCATAATTATGCAGCTATTTAATGCTAGATGTCTGATCTGAAGAAAGGTCACATGATTCTAAGACCTGTGTTTTTTTAAGGCAAAATAAAATTTTATTTTACTTATTGCTTAACTGAATTAAAATATCACTGTTTGCTTAAAGTAATTATAATAACATATATGGTGATTATAACATACGGATATGTAAAATGAAAGACAGCATGTCATAGGGATAGGAGAGAGGAATTGGGAATACTGTTATAAGGTAGCCACACTATATGTGAGGCAGTACAGTACTATATGAAGGTGGACTTGAATCAGTGAAAAATATACATTGCAACTATAGGGTAGCCACTAATTATTTTTATTTTTTTTATTATACTTTAAGTTCTGGGATACATGTGCAGAACATGCAGATTCTTAATACATATGCCTAAACCACTTCTTTTTGAAAATAGTGATATAATTAAGTATGGATTCTGCAAAAAAATGGAAGTGTGTTCTGCTCTGATTCTGATTCTATGCCTTGAGCAAATTACTTAACTGCTGAGCTTCAGTTTCCTCATGTATAAAATGGAAATCATAACACTAAGGAAATAGATTTTATTAATATGGTTAGGCTTTGTGTCCCCACCCAAATCTCATATTTAATTGTAATTTCCAGGTGTTGAAGGAAGGACTTGGTGAGAGGTGACTGGATCATGGGAACTATTTCCCCCATGCTGTTCTCATGATAGTGAGTGAGCTCTCATGAGATCTGATGGTTTTATAAAGGGATCTTCCCCACTTTGCTCACTCTCTTGCCTTTTGCTATATAAGATGTGTCAGCTTCTCCTTCTAAAATGATTGTAAGTTTCCTGAGGCCTCCCCAGTCATGTGAAACTGTGAGTCAATTAAATCTATTTTCTTTATAAATTACCCAGTCTCTGGCAGTTGTTTATAGTATGGTGAAAATTGACTAATGCAGACAATTGGTACAGGTAGAGTGGGGTACTGCCATGGAGATAACCTGAAAATGTGTAATCAACTTTGGAACTAAGTAGCAGGCAGAGGCTGGAAGAGTTTAAAGGGCTCAGAAGAAGATAGAAAGATGTGGGAAAGTTTAGAACTTCCTAGAGACTTGTTGAATGGTTCTGACCAAAATGCAGATAGTAATATGGGCAATGAAGTACACTCTGAGGTGGTCTCAGATGGAGATAAGAAACTCATTGGAAACTGCAGCAAAGGTCACTCTTGTTATGCTTAACAAAGAGACTGGTAGAATTTTGCCCCTGGCCTAGGGATCTGTGAAATTTAAACTTGAAATATATGGTCTGAAATTGGAACTTACATTTAAAGGGCAGCAGAGCATAAAAGTTTGGAAAATTTGCAGCCAGACCATGTGGAAGAAAAGAAAACCCTATTTTCTGGGGAGAATCCAAGCTTGCTGTGGGAATTTTCATGACTAATTAAGAGGCAAATTTTAATAGCCAAGAAAATTGAGAAACTGTTTCCAGGGCATGTCAGAGACCTTCATGGCAGCTTCCATCACAGGCCCAGAGGACTAGGGGGAAAAAATGGCTTTGTGGTCTGTGGGCCAAGGCCCCACTCCCTTGTGCAGCCTCAGGACTTTGTGCCTACTCCAGCTATGGCTAAAAGGGGACAAGGTACAGCTCAAGCCATTGTTTCAGAGCGTGTAAGCCCCAAACCTTGGCAGCTTCCATGTGGTGTTGGGCCTGCAGGTACACAGAAGTCAAAAATTGAGGTTTGGGAACCTCCAACTAGATTTCAGAGAATGTATAGGAATTCCTGGATATCCAGGCAGAAGTCTGCTGCAGAGGTGGAGCCCTGATGGAGAAACTCTACTAGGGCAGTGTGGAAGGGAAATGTGGGGATGGAGCTCCCTACAGAGAGTCCCTACTGAAGCACTGCCTAGTGAAACTGTGATAAGAAGGCCACCCTCCTCAAGACCCTAGAATGGTAGATCCACCAACAGCTTGCATTGTGCTTCTAGAAAAGCCACAAGCTCTCAACAGCAGACTGTAAAGGAGCTGCCCCAGGCTGTGGGAGGCCACCCCTTGCATCAGTGTTCCCTGAATTTGAGAGATGAAGTCAAAGGAGATAATTTCAGAGCTTTAAGATTTTTTATGTCATTTTTAGATGGAGTCTTGTTCTGTCACCCACGCTGGAGTGCAGTGGCATGATCTCATCTCACTGCAACCTCCACCTCCCAGGTTCAAGTGATTCTCTCGCCTCAGCCTCCCGAATAGCTGGCATTACAGCCATGTGTCACTATGCCCAGTAATTTTTGTATTTTAGCAGAGACAGGCTTTCACCACATTGGCTAGGCTGGTCTCAAACTCCTGACCTCAAGTGATCCACCCATCTCAGGCTCCCAAAGTGCTGGGATTACAGGCATTAGCCACTGCACCCAGTCACAGAGCTTTAAGATTTAATGAGTGCCCTGTTGGCTTTTGGACTTCATGGAGCCTGTGGCCCCTTTGTTTTGGCCAATTTCTTGCATTTGGAATGGGAACATTTACCCAATGCCTGTACCCCCATTGCATCTTGAAAGCAACTAACTTGCTTTTGATTTTACAGGCTCATAGGTGGAAGATACTTGCCTTATCTCAGATGAGAGTTTGGACTTGAACATTTGGGTTAATGCTTAAATGAATTAAGACTTTAGGGGACTCTTGGGAAGGCATAATAGGTTTTGAAATGTGAAAGGGACATGGGATATGGGAGGGGCAAGGGGCAGAATGATATGGTTAGGCCTCGTGTTGCCACCCAGTTCTCATCTTAAATTGTCATCTTCAGGTGTTGAGAAAGGGACCTGGTGGGAGGTGATTGGATCATGCATATTTCTTCCCCCATTCTGTTCTCATGATAATGAGTGAGGTCTGACAATATCTGATGGTTTTATAAGAGAATCTTCCCCCTTCACTTGCTCTCTCGCCTGCCACTGTGTAAGATGTTCCTGCTTCCCCACTCTGCCATTATTGTAAGTTTTCTGACGCCTTCACAGCCATGCAGAACTGTGAGTCAATTAAACCTCATTTCTTTATAAATTACTCAGTCTCAGGCAGTTCTTTACAGCAGTATGAAAATGGACGAATACAATCATCTGAGAAAGCGTGTTCAGATAGAAGAGCAGAATGCTGCGGACTTAGCTCTTGTATATTCTTACATTTAGTTTGGGGGAAGAGACATAAAATAAGCAATGGGGGGTAAAATGACAGAGGAACAAAAAGTATCCATTGGGTTTAGGAAGATGTAAATGGTTGGCAACTTTAATAGAAACATCTCAGTAGAAAGATGAGACAAAAGCCAGATAGTAGGACATAGAAAAGTACCTGGAAAGTGAGTGTAGTATAATATGTTTTTTGAGAAATCTTGTTGTGAAGCAGAGCAGAGAGAAGAGGAATTGGCTAGATGCATGGTCAAAGGAAAGCTCATTTTGAGATGTGAGATTCCAGGACATGCAGACATGAAGAGATTAGTGATGCATGACAGAAATGATAACTAAAGGAGCAACCTCCTTGAGAAGGTGAGAGGATAGTGAAACTTTCAAGCTACTTCAGCTATTCTTAAAAGGGTCTCAGAGACTTTGTCTTTATTAATGCAAATAAGGTTGACTAGTTTACGAAGAGGCATAAATGAATTCTGAATATCAGTTTTTGCTTATAGACTACATATAATTCATATTTTTCTTATCTTCTAAAAACTGCATACTGAAACCATTTGAATGTTAGACCACAAAAGACCTTAAATATTATCCATGTAGATGTAGATTACTCTCAGTTTGTAGTATTCTAAAGCTCAGAGAGGTGGAAGGAGTTACCTGCAGAATATTAGTACCTTTTTAAATCCTAGGACATTTCCAGATTTCTACCCAAGTTTAAATAGAATTTAGCAAATTAAATGATTGATTTTGAACAATAACCTCTATGTCTTATTTAAGTAATTCTCCATAACCAAAAGGCAGATGATCTTTAAGCTTATAGAATGTATTATTGTAATACTGTGAACTCTCAGCTTTCTTAATTATTAACCGTATGCTGAATTAAGATTTAAAGCTGTAGGGACATCTAGATCCATTTTCCTACTATATTAACTAATTCACAGATAATGAAAGCTTAGCTTCAGGGTTAGTGCTTCCCAAGAGACATTTTATTTTAGAGAAAAAAATTTATATTCTAATAGAAGCCTGCATTTCTTTTCAGCCCATGATATTCTATAAAATTACTAGCCACATAGCCAATATTTATGCCATTTAACTGTTTAATATATTTATCTTACATAAGTAATTTAAGATTCTGTGACAAGTAAAAGCAACCCAAATATTTCTTGCTTACTTTTTCTTTATAACTTTTATTTTAGGTGTGAGGAATACATATGCACGTTTGTCACATGAGCAAATTGCGTCTCATGGGAATTTTGTATACAGACAATTTTGTCACCCACATTATCAGCATAATACCAAATAGGTTTTAAACACTGAAATATTTTAGGTTAATTCAGAGTATAGATTTCTCTGGTCCTTTCTCAAACAGCATCATTGAAGTACATTTTACTATAAATGGTTTTAAGCCCATGCCAGAATATATTCTTTAAAAACATTCTACTTTTATTTTCGATAAAGGAGGTATGTGCAGGTTTGTTACATGGGAATATTGTGTAATGCTGAGGTTTGAGTTATGGATCCCATCACCCAGGTAGAAAGCATAGTATCCAACAGGTAGTTTTTCAACCTACAGCTTTCTTCCTTCCTCCCTGCTCTAGTAGTCTTCAGTGTCTGTTTTTCCCATATTTATGTCTACGTGTGGTCAATATTAACCTCCTACCTATAAAAGATAATATGTGGTATTTGGTTTTCAGTTCCCGAGTTAATTTGCTCAGGGTTATGTCCTCCAACTGCATCTATTTTGCAGCAAAGAACATGATTTCATTATTTTTATGACTATATAGTATTCTGTGGTATATATATATATATATATACCACATTTTCTTTACCAATCTACTATTGATGGGCACCTGGGTGAGTTCCGTATCTTTTATATTGTGAATAGTGCAGAGATGAACTTATAAGTCTGTTTTTTTTTTGAGAATGATTTATTTTCCTTTGGATATAAAGCCAGTAATGGGATTGCTAGATCTAATGGTCATGCTATTTTAAGTTCTTTGATAAGTACCCAGATTGCTTTCCACAGTGGCTGGACTAATTTACATTCACATGAATAACATAAAAACATTCCCTTTTCTCAACAGCCTTGGAAGCATCTGTTTTTGTTTGTTTGTTTGTTTTTTGCTTTTTATCAACATGTATCCTGAGTGATGTGAGCTGGTATCTCATTATGATTTTGATTTGTAATTCTCTGATGATTAATGATGTTCAGAATTTTTTTTATATGTTTGTTGGTCACTTGCATTTCTTCTCTTCAGAAGGATTCATTCATGTACTTTTGTCACTTTTTAATGAGGTTGTTTATTTTAGTTCTAGTTGATTTGTTTCCTATATATTCTTCAATATCAGACTTTTATTGGATCCACAGTTTGTGAATGAATATCTTCTCCAGTTCTGTAGATTGTCTGTTTTTCTGTAAATATCTTTTGCTGTGATGAAGCTCTTTAGTGTAACTAGTCCACACTTGCCTATTTTTTTCCTTCAAATTTCCGTTGGTGACTAAGCCAAAAACTTTTTATCCAAGGCTGATGTCAAAAAAAGTATTTCCTAGGTTGTCATCTATGATTTTAATAGTTTGAGGTATTACACTTAAATCTTTAATTCATTTTGAGTTAATTTTTGTATATGGTGAAAGGTAAGGGCCCACCTCCAATCTTCTATGCATGGTTAGTAAGTTATTCAAGCATCATTTATTGAGTAGAGGATCCTTTGTCTAATGCTTATTTTTGCTGGCCTTGTCAAAAATCAAATAGTTGTAGGCATGTAGATTTATTTCTGAGTTTTTTATTATATTCCATTGGTTTATGTGTCCGTTTTTGTACCAGTACCATGCTATTTTGGTTACTGTAGCTTTACATTATAGTTTGAAGTCCAACAGTGTGATAATTTTGGCTTTATTTTCTTTTCTTAGGATATCTCTGGCTATTCAGGCTTCTTTTTGGTTCTACATGAATTTTAGAATACGTTTTTCTAATTCTGTGAAAAATGATGTTTGTAATTTGATATAAATAGCATTGAATCTATAAATAGATTTGTGCAGTACAGCCATTTTTATTATATTGATTCATTCCATAAGCGTGGATTTTTTTTTATTTATTTGGGTAATCTCTGATTTACTTGAGCAGTGTTTTGTAGTTCTCCTTGTAGATATGTTTCACCTCTTTGGTTAGCTGTATTCCTAGTTATTTTATTTTCTTCATGGCTATTGTAAGTGGGATTACATTCTTAATTTCAATTTCAGCCTAAACATTGTTGCTTATTAGAAATGCTACTGATTTTTATGCACTAATTTTGTATCTGAAAACTTTTTTTAATTAAAGTCATTTTTCAATTCTAGAAGTCTTCACGTAGTCTTTAGGATTTTCTAGCTATAACATCATATTTTGAGTGAAGAGAGATAGTTTGACTTCTTTTTATTCTACATGGATGTGATTTTTTACTTTATCTTGCCTGATTGCTCTGGCTAGGATTTCCAGTACTATATTGAAAAGGAGATTGAAGAACGGACATCATTGTCTTTTTTTCATTCTCAAGGGGAATGATTTGAACTTTTTCCCATATGGTATGATCTTGGCTGTGGATTTGTCACAGATGGTGTTTACTATGCCTAGTCTGTTAAGTATTCTTATTATGAATGTATTTTGAATTTTAATGAAATATTTTTCCACATCTATTGAGATGAACATATGGTTATTCTTTTAATTCTGTTTATATAGTGAATAATATTTATTGATTTTAATATTTTCAACCATCCTTCCATCCCAGGAATAAAGCCTACTTGCTCTTGGTATATTAAATTTTTGATGTGCTGCTGGATTTTATTTGCTAATATTTTGTTGAGGATTTTTTCATCTATGTTTATGAGTGACATTGGTCTGAAGTTTTTATTTTTCCTTGTGTCTCTGCCAGATTTTAGTATCAGGCTGATGCTGGATTCATTGAATAAGTTAGGGAGGAGTTCCTTCACGTTAATTTTTAAAAATAGTTTCAGTACTATTGGTATCTGTTTTTCTTCCTATGTATGGTAGAATTTAGCTGTGAATCCAACTGGTCCAAGGCTGTTTATGGCTAGTAGGTTCTTTATTACTGATTCAATTTCAAAAGTTCATATTGGTTTATTCAGATTTTTAATTTCTGCCAAATTCAATCTTGTGAGATTGTATGCCTCCAGGAATTTCTCCATTTTCTTTAGCTTTTCTAATTTGTGTGCATGGATTTGTTCAATGTAGTCTCTGAGAATCTTTTGTATTTCTGTGGGATCAGTTATAATATAGCATTTGTTGTTTCTGATTGTAATTATTTGGATCTTATTTTTCTTCATTAATCTAACTAGGGAATCTATCAATCTTATTTTTTTTTTTGAAGAACAAATTCTGATTGTACTTATATGAACCTTGACTTTTTTCTTTGTTAATCTAGCTAGTGATCAATCTTATTTGATTTTTAGAACTGCCAACATGCAATTCATCACACAATTTGTTTTTTATATGAATTTTTACATCACAAATTCATTACATTCTTCTGTAATTTTAGTTATTTCTTTTCTTCTGCCAAATTTGAGGTTGGTATATTCTTTTCTCTAGTTGCTTTACGTGTAAAGTTAGATTGCTAATTTGAGACCTTTCTAAATTCTTTTTTTTCTTAATTTTTTACTTTTTATTGCAGTAGGTTTTCAGAGAACAGGTTATGTTTGGTTACATAAATAAGTTCTTTAGTGATGATTTCTGATATTTTGGTGCACCTGTCACCCAAGCAGTGTACACAGTACCCAATGTGTAGTCTTTTATCTCTTGCTACCTGAGTCCCTGAGTCCCCAAAGTCCAATGTATCATTCTTACACCTTTGTGTCCTCATAGCTTAGCTCCCACATATGAGTGAGAACATACAGTGTTTGGTTTTCCATTCCTGAGTGACTTCACTTATAATAATAGTCTCCAATCATATCCAGGTTGCGGAAAATGCCATTATTTTGTTCCTTTTTACAGCTGAGTACTATTCCATGGTGTGTGTGTATGTACGTGTGTGTGTGTGTGTGTGTGTATGTGTATATAGGCATTTGGGCTGCTTCCATATTTTTGCAATTGCAAATTGTGCTGCTATAAACATGCATGTGCAAGTATCTTTTTGGTATAATGACTTCTTTTCCTCTGGGTAGATAACTAGAAGTAGGATTGCTAGATCAAATGGCAGATCTACTTTTAGTTCTTTAACGAAGCTCCACACTGTTTTCCATAATGGTTTTACTGGTTTACATTCCCACCAAAAGTGTAAAACTGTTCCCTTTTCACCACATCCCCGCCAACATGTATTATTTTTAATTTTTTGATTACAGCCATTCTTGCAGGAGTAAGGTGGTATTGCATTGTGGTTTTGATTTTCATTTTCCTGATAATTAGTGATGTTGAGCATTTTTCAATACGTTTGTTGGACATTTGTATATCTTCATTTGAGAATTGCCTATTCATATCCTTAGCCTACTTTTTGATGGGATTTTTTTTTCCTTGCTAGTTTGTTTGAGTACTTTGTAGATTCGATATATTAGTCCTTTGTCAGAAGCATAGACTATAAAGATTTTCTTCCACTCTGTGGGTTGTCTGTTAACTCTGCTGATTATTATTACTGTTTTTATTTTGCTGTGCAGAAAAATTAAGTCCCATCTATTTATCTTTGTTTCTGTTGCACTTGTTTTTGGATTCTTGGTCAAGAACTCTGTGCCTAAGCCATTATCTAGAAGAGTTTTTCTAATGGTATCTTACAGAGTTTTCATGGTTCCAGGTCTTAGATTTAAGTCTTTGATCCATCTTGAGTTGATTTTTGTATAGGGTGAGAGATGAAGATACAGTTTCATTCTACACGTGGTTTGCCAATTATCCCAGCACCGTTTGTTGAATAGGGTGTCCTTTTCCCCATTTTATGTTTTTGTTTGCTTTGTCAAAAATCCGTTATCTGTAAGTATTTCGCTTTATTTCTGGGTTCTCTATTCTGTTCAATTGGTCTATGAGCCTATTTTTGTACCAGTACCATGCTACTTTGATGACTATCACCTTATAGTATAGTTTGAAGTCAGGTAATGTGATGCCTCCAGATTTGTTCTTTATGTTCTTTTTGCTTAGTCTTGCTTTGGCTATGTGGGCCCCCTTTTGGTTACATATGTATTTTAGGATTTTTTTTTCTGGTTCTGTGATGAATGATGGTTATATTTTGATGGGGACTGCATTAAATTTGTAGATTGCTTTTGGCAGTATGGTCATTTTCACAATATTGATTCTACCCACCCATGAGCATGGGATGTGTTTCCATTTTTTTGTGTCAACTATAATTTCTTTCAGCAATGTTTTGTAGTTTTCCTTGTAGAAGTCTTTCATGTCCTTGGTTAGGTATATTCCTAAGAATTTTTAAAAAAATTTTTTATGGCTATTGTGAAAAGGGTTGAGTTCTTTATTTGATTCTCAGCTTGGTCACAGTTGGTGTATAGCAGAGCTACTAATTTGTGTAAATTAATTTTGTATTCTGAAATTTTGCTGAATTCATTTACCAGTTTTAGGAGCGTTTTGCATGAATCCTTAGGATTTTCTAGGCCTACAATCATATCATCAGCAAACAGTGACATTTTGACTTCCTGTTTACCTGTTGGGAGGTCGTTTATTTATTTATCTTGTCCAGTTGCTCTGGCAAGGACTTCCAGTGCTCTGTTGAATAGAAGTAGTAACATTTGGCATCCTTTTCTTGTTCCAGTTCTCAGGGGGGAATGCTTTCAACTTTTCCCCATTCAGTGTAATGTTGGCTGTTGATTTGTCATACCTGAAGGTATATCCCTTCTATGCCGATTTTGCTGAGGGTTTTATTCATAAAAGGATTCTGGATTTTGTTAAATGCTTTTTTTGCATGTATTGGGATAATCATGTAGTTTTTGTTTTTAATTCTGGTTATGTGGTATATCATATTTGTTGACTTACATATGTTAAAACATCCCTGCATCTCTGGTATGAAACACACTTGATCATAGTGGATTATCTTTTTCACATGCTGTTGGATTGGGTCCGCTACTATTTGCTTGAGGATTTTTGCATCTATGTTCAACAGGGATATTGGTCTGTAGTTTTCTTCTTTTGCTATGTCCTTTTCTGGCTTTGGTATTAGTGTGATACTGGCTTCATATAATTATTTAGAGAGCATTTCCTCTTTCTCTGTCTTGTGGAATAGTGTCAATAGGATTGGTAACAATCCTTCTTTGAATATCTGATAAAATTCAGCTGCGAATCCATCTCATCCTGAACTTTTAGCAATTTTTTATTATCATTATAATCTCACTTCTTGTTATTGGTCTATTCAGAGATTCTATATCTTCCTGGTTTAATTTAGGAGGGTTATATATTCCGAGATTTATCCATCTCCTGTAGGTTTTTTAGTTTATGCACATAAAGGTGTTAGTAGTAGCCTTGAATGATCTTTTGTATTTCTGTGATATCAGTTGTTATATCTCCCATTTCATTTCTAATTGAAGTTACTTAAATCTCTTTTCTTGATTAATCTTGCTGATGGTATATCAATTCTATCTTTACAAAAAAACAGCTTTCTGTTTTATCTTTTGTATTTTTTTGTTTTAATTTTATTTAGTCCTGCTTTTATATTCTTTATTTCTTTTCTTCTGCTGAATTTGGGTTTGGATTGTTCTAGTTTCTCCAGTTCTCTGGGATGTGACCTTAGATTTTCCATTTGTGCTCTTTCAGGCTTTTTTGATGTAAGCATTTAATGCTATGAACTTTCCTCTTAGCACCACTTTTGTTGTATTCCAAAGGTTTTAAATAGGTTGCGTCATATTTATCATTCAGTTCAAAGAATTTTTTAATTTCCATCTTGATTTCATCGTCAACTGAAGGATCATTCGGGAACAGGTTATTTAATTTCCATGTATTTGTGTGGCTTTCAGGGTTCGTTTTGGAGTTGACTTTCTATTTTGTTCCACTGTGGTCTGAGGGAGTACTCGATGTAATTTTGATTTTCTTAAATTTACTGAGACTTGTTTTGTGGGCATTCATATGGTCTCTCTTGGAGAATGCTCCATGTGCTGATGAATAGAATGTACATTCTGCAGTTGTTGGGTAGAATGTTTTGTAAGTATATGTTAAGTTTACTTGTTGCAGGGTGTAGTTTAAGTTCTTTGTTTCTTTGTTGACTTCCTGTCTTGATGTTTTGTCTAGTGCTGTCAGTGGTGTATTAAAGCACCCCACTATTACCGTGCTGCCATGTATCCCGTCTCTTAGGTCTAGTAGTAATTATTTTATACATTTTGAAGCTTCTGTGTTAGGTGCATATATATTTAGAATTGTGATATTTTCCTGTTGGACTAGTCCTTTTATCATGATATAATGGACCTTTTTGTCTTTTTTAACTGCTGTTGCTTTAAAGTTTGTTTTGTCTGATATAAGAACAGGTACTCCTGGCTACTTTTGGTTTGCATAGGACATCTTTTTCCACGCCTTTATTTTAAGTTTATGTGAGTCCTTAAGTGTTAGATGAGTCTTCTGAAGACAGCAGAAACTTGTTTTGTGAATTCCTATCCTTTCTGCCATTCTGTATCTTTTAAGTGGAGCATTTAGGCCATTTACACTCAGTGTTAGTATTGAGATGTGAGGTACTATTCTATTCATTATGCTGTTTGTTGCCCAAATGCCATTCTTTTTGTCATTGTGTTATTGTTACATAGTTTCTGTGAGATTTGTGCTTTAAGGAGGTTTTATTTTGGTTTCTTTCAAGGATTTGTTTCAAGATTTAGAGCTTCCTTTTAGCAGTTCTTGTAGTGCTGGCTTGATAGTGGCAAATTCTTGCAGTGTTTGTTTGTCTGGAAAACAAAACTTTATCTTTCCTTCATTTATGAAGCTTAGTTTTGCTGGATGCAAAATTCTTGGCTGATAATTGTTTTGTTTAAGGAGGGTAAATATAGGACCCCATTCCCTTCTAGCTTGTAGGGTTTCTACTGAGAAATCTGCTGTTAATCTGACAATTTTTTCTTTATAGGTTGCCCCCTGTTGCTTTTGTCTCACAGTTCTTCATCTTGACTTTATATAACCTAGTGACTATGTGCCTAGGTGATGATTTTTTTGCAATGAATTTCCCCGGTGTTCTTTGACCTTCTTGTATTTGGATGTCTAGATTGCTGGCAAGGCCAGAGAAGTTTTCCTCGATTATTCCCTCAAATATGTTTTCCAAACTTTTAGATTTATTTTCTTCCTTGGGAACACCAATTACTTTTTTTTTTTTTTTTTTTTTTTGAGATAGAGTCTCCCTCTGTCACCCAGGCTGGAGTGCAGCGGTGCGATCTCAGCTCACTGCAACCTCTGCCTCCCAGGTTCAAGCAATTCTCCTGCCTCAGCCTCCCGAGTAGCTGGGATTACAGGGGCCCACCACCACCCCTTGCTAATTTTTGTATTCTTAGTAGAGATGGGGTTTCACCATGTTGGCCAGGCTGGTCTCAAACTCCTGACCTCAGGTGATTCACCCACCTCGGCCTCCCAAAGTGCTGGGATTACAGGCATGAGCCACTGTGCCTGGCCCCAATTATTCTTAAGTTTGGATGTTTAACATTATCCTATACTTTGTAAGGCTTTGTTTATTTTTTAAAATTATTTTTCCTTTGTCTTTGTCAGATTGGCTTAATTGGAAAACCTTGTCTTCAAGCTCTAAAGTTCTTTCTTTTCCTTGTTTGATTCTATTGCTAAGACTTTCCAGTGCATTTTGCATTTCTCTGTTTTTCAGAAGTTTTACCTGTTTTTTATTTATGCTCTCTATTTCACTGAAGAATTTTCCTTTCATATCCTGTATCATGTTTTCAATTTTTTTGGGTTGGACTTCACCTTTCTCTGGTGCCTCCTTGATTAGTTTAATAATTAACCTTCTGAATTCTTTTTCTGGCAATTCAGAGATTTTATCTTGGTTTGTATCCATTGCTGGTGAGATGATATAATCTTTTGGGGATGTTTAAAAAAACTCTTGTTTTGTCATATTACTAGAATTGTTTTTCTGGTCCCTTCTTATTTGGATAGACTATGTCAGAGGGAAGATCTGAAATTCAAGGGCTGCTGTTTAGATTCTTTTGTCCCACGAGGTGCTCCCTTGATGTGGTGTTCTCCCCCTTCCCCTAGGAATGGGGCTTCCTGAGAGCCGAACTGGGATGATTGTTTTTGCTCTTCTGGGTCTAGCCACCAGTGAAGCTACTACCCTCCTGGCTGGTACTGGAGAGTGTCTGTAAAGAGTCCTGTGATGTGATCTGTCTTCAGGTTTTGCAGCCATGGATACTAGCATCTAGCATCTACTCTGGTTGGGGTATTAGGGGAGTGAAGTGGACCCTGTGAGGATCCTTGGTTGTGTTTTGTTTAGTGCACTGGTTTTGTATTGGTTGGCCTCCTGCCAGGAGGTGGTGCTTTCAAGAGTGCATCAACTGCAGTGCTATAAGGAGGATGAAAACTTGCTCTAGGGACAGCTGGTTAAGCATTCAGGTTCCTCAGGTGGTGGGCAGGGCCATAGAGCTTCCAAGAGATTATGACCTTTGTCTTCAGCTACCAGGGTGGGTAGAGAAAGGTAGGGGCAGGGATAGGCATGTCTGAGCTCAATCTCTCCTTTGGCAGGACTTGCTTCAGCTGCTGTGGGGGCCGGGGATGTGGTTTCTAGTCCAAAAGAGTTCTATTCCTAGGGGGATTATGGCTGCCTTCCCTGAGTCATACAAGCCATCAGAGAAGTGGGGGAAAGCCAGCAGTAACAAGCCTCATGCTGCTCCCACACAGCCTACTGTCCTAAAGGCCAGTCTCACTAGCACTGTGTGCCCCCCATAGCACCAAGTCTATTTCCAGGCAGCCAGTGACCAGGGCTGAGAACTTGCCCCAGACCACGAGCCTCCTCATTGAGAAAGCAAGCTGACTCACAGTTTTTTGGCATCTCAGAGAGCCTGCAGGAGTAGTCCAGTTCCTTCAAAGGGTCTGTGGATTTTCCTTTGTATTTTGAGAGATTCATGTTTGTCTCTACATGTGTTTCTCCTTTAGCAGTATGCAGTTGTCCTGCCTCCTTCCCCGTAATCCCCTTTTTTGTTCTTCTTAATTTTTATTGGTTTACAGGCTGTTTTATCAATATCAGAACAGTGACTAGTGTTCTTTTTAGTTTTCCTTTGTATGGTAGATTTTACTCAACTCTTACTTGATCCTGTGGGTTTTGTTACATGGGATATGGGTCTCTTGAGGACCAAAGATGGCTGAATCATGCTTTTTTATCCAACTTGCTACTTTGTGTCTTTTACGTGGGGGTGTTTATAGAGTTGATTACATAGTTGCTTTATAGTGCCTATGGGCTGTGTCCTTAAGTGTGCTTTTCTGGTATCAGGTGTCATCCTTTTGTGTCTATGTTTAGCAGTCCCTTAAGGACTTCTTGCAGATTTGTCTTGTTAAAACATATTCCCTCAGTATATTGCTTGTCAGAGAAGCATTTTATTTCTCCTTCACTCATGAAGCTTAGTTTGGCAGAATATAAAATTCTTGGTTGGAATTTATTTTCTTTAAAGACACTGACAATAGGCATCCAATCTCTTTGGGCTTGTAAGGTTTCTGCTGAGATGTCTGCTACTAGCCTGATGGGGTTCCCTCTGTAGGTGACCTGCCCCTTCTCTCTAGCTGCCTTTAAGATTTTTTCTTTTGTATTTTTCTTGGGGAATTGATGACCATGTTCCTTGTGGATGATCATCTTGCATAGTATCTGTCTGGAGTTTTCTATGATTTTCCAATTTTCATGTAAGCCTCTGGAGAGATTAGAAAAATTTGGGGGGACTATATCATCAAATATGTTTTCCAAGTTGCTATCATCTCTTTTCTCTTAGGACTGTCAATGAGTTATAAATTTGGTCTCTTCACATAATCCCATATTTCTCAAAGATTTTGCTCACTTTTCTTATTCTTAATTTTTTTGGTTATTTTTGTGTGACTGACTTAATTTGCAGAACCAGTTTTGAGCTCCGAGATTCTTTCCTGAGCTTTGTCTATTTTGCTATTAATACTTTTGATTGTATTATGAAATTCTTGTAATGAATTTTTCAGCTCAAGAAGTTCAGTTTCAGTCTTTCTTAACATGACTATTTTGTCTTTCAGATCTTGAATTTTTTTACTGGCTTGCTTGGCTTTTTTGAATTGTGTAGTTGCTTTATAGAGAATTTAGGTTATGTTCTTAAATGTGCTTTTGTGGTAACAGGTGTTGTTCTTTCCAGTAAATTTTTAACACTCTTATAAGCACCTCTTGTAAGGCTTGTCTAATTTAAACATATTCCCTCAGCATTTGCTTTTCAGAGAAGGATTCTATTTCTTCTTTTCTGTGTTTTATAGTGTGAGGGGGAGAGAGATGACCCCCTCCAAAGGTCCATTCCTGGGCCTTAGAAAAGCTACCTCCAATCACTTGCACTGTACCCACAAATTTTTTGCCAGATGACCACTGTGAAAGAAGGCACACCTACGTGCAACACCAACCCACAAACCTGTGTAATTCACCTCTCTCATTTTGTTGAAAGTGTGGGCTCCTACTCTACTCAATTGCCAAGCACAGATTCTGGCTCAGCACTCCCAGTCTTTGGGCAACAGCCCATCAGGATTTGATCACAGCTACTTCCTCCAGACCCTTGGGGTTGGGTTCCAAGTGTGGTGGGGGATCTGAAGGGCTCCCAGGCTGCCAGACTGCACTCAGATATACCAAAGAACACAGGCAGTGAAGCACATGCTTCACTTTGCACACACTCCTATGGGGCAGCCAGGCAGGGGCCCTGGAAGGGACAGATGTGCAGGGGGGCATGCAAGTCAGATGTGCCCCAGTTCTGTGGGGCAGCTAACTCTGCTTTCTCCTCAGTGGTTACCTAAGGCCCCTCAAAGGGAGATGGAGAGCCCTGGGAGATGGGGGCTTGTGGCTGGGATCTGACAGAGCTGTCTCAAGCACAGTGGTCCCTGGCTCCGTGACTGCTGCAACTCCATCTTTGTTTAATTTCCAAGGAAATCCACCCATCAGCTCAAACATTTGTGAGGGATGTGGGTTCCCCTGCAGCTGGGATTCCAGAGGTCCAAAGTGAGAAGGGGCAGTTCCCCAATCCTTTCTCTTTTCCCTTCCCCAGGAGCCATTTGGGGCCAAGAACCAATTGAAGCATTCAGTCATCCCAGGCAGAGTTCCCAGCTTCCTCGCTTTTCAGTTTCTGTATCTGCATTTTTTCTTCATCTGTATTTGATATTTCCTCTCCAAAGATCTGTTCAAATTTGGTTGATTTTTAAATTCCAGCTCTGTCCATGGTAGCAGCACTTTCACTGCATCTCGGCAGCCATTCTGAGACCTGTCTCCAGAGTATTTTCTGGGTGATATGAGCCCCATGAGATATTTTAAAAAGGCAAAATAATGTAGTCTATAGTAAGAAAGGGTAAAAGTAGAGACATTTTACATTTAACTGTACATCACAATTAAAGTTGACTATACCTATAATTTTTATATAATATATACTAAAATTTATATAATACATTATTTGAATAGTTTACTATGAATGTCCATCATATTTCCAAAAAACGATTTAAAGAGGCACACAAACATTATATATGCTACTGAATAAAACCAGAAATTTGTGGATGTCAGAGGTAACAAAAACTAATAGGAGAGAAATATAAACCAGACAAAGTAAATTAAAAAAGAGGAATAGCTGTATTAATATAGGTAAGTACATTTCAACTCTGAATGCTTTAAGCAGAACAAAAGGATTTTAGGTAATATTAAAACATACAACCTACAAAGTAAATATGTACCAGACTTTCATACAATAAATAATGTAGCAATGAAGATTATAAAGCAAATGTCTTAGGAATCTAGGGAGAAATATTTTTTTAAATATGCTATGATAGTGAAATACATCACTCTATCATTTTCAGAATTTGACAGATAAAACCGATGAGAAATAAGAAATAGTATAGAGGATTAATATTCCAATGAATAAGTGGAAATTAACTGATACATATTTATAATTATAAATCCTATAAACAGATAACGTATTCTTTTTTTAGATGCATGAAGACTTTACAAACAAAAAAATCAGTTGTACATGTAACAAAGAAAATCTTAATAAATTACCAAAAAGTAGAGGTATGTAGAAATTATATTATCTGATTTTTGTCTTAAAAACAGAAAACCAGAAATTAGCAATAAAAATGTACAAAATTAAGAAACAGGAGGAGGAATAGAAAGGGAAATTTTTAAAATAATTCCAACTTTAGTTTAATTCTGGAGGGGAAATGTGCAGATTTGTTATATAGGTGTATTTTGTGATGCTGAGGTTTGGGGTATGAGTGATCCTGTCACCCAAGTAGGGACCATAGTATCCAATAGTTTTTCCACCTTTGCCTCTCTCTCTAGTTCCTCCTCTAGTACTCACCAGTGTCTACTGTTGTCAGTTTTATGTACATGTGTACCCAATATTTAGCTCCTACTCATAAGAACCTTAATTTACTTAGGATAATTGCCTCTAACTGCATCCATGTTGCTGCAAAGAACATAATTTCATTATTTTCAATTGCTATGGAGTATATGTACCACATTTTCTTTATCCAGTTCACTGTTGATGGGCATCTAAGTTAATTTTCTCTCTTTGCTATTGTGAACATTACTGCAATGAACAAATGAGTACATGGAGTACATGTGTTTTGGTAAGAAGGATTTATATTCTTATGAATATATATCTAGTAATGGAATTGCTGGGTTGAATAATAATTCTATTATTAATTATTTAATAAATCTCCAAACTGCTTTTTCACAGAGATTGAATTGACTTGCATTTCCACCAACATTGTAAGAAATTCCTTTTATTCCACAACTTTGGCAGCACCAGTTATTTTCTCACTTTTTAATAATAGCCATTCTGACTGGTGTTAGATGGTATTTCATTGTGGTTTTTCTTTGCATTTCCATGAAAATGAATGATATTGATCATTTTTTCATATGTTTGTAGGACACTTGTATGTCTACTTTTGCGAAGTGTTTGTACATGTCTTTTGCCAGTTTTTAATGGGACAATTAGGGTTTTTTTTTTGCTGAATTATTAACTTCTTTATAGATCCTGGATATTCAGTCTTTGCTCAGATGCATAGTCTGCTTATCTTTCCCATTGTGTAGTTTATTTCTTTCTTTACTTACTTTGTTGATAGTTTCTTTTCCTGTGCAGAAGCTCTTTAGTTTAATTAGATCCCACCTTGTCAACTTTTGTTTTTGTGACAATTGCTTTTGAGGACTTAGTCATAAATTATTTCCCAAGGCCAATGTCCAAAATTATATTTCCTACGTTTCCTTCTAGGATTCTTACAGTTTGAGGACTTACATTTAAGTTTTTAATCCATCTTGTGTTAACTTTTGTATATTGTGAAAACTACAGGTACAGATTCATTCTTCTGCATATGGCTAGCCAGCTATCCCAGCACTATTTATTGAATAGGGAGTCCTTTCTCCATCGCTAATTTTTGTCAGCTTAACATTTTTTGAATTTATTGAGATTTGCTTCATGGCGTAATGTGTTGTTGGTGTTAGAGTATGTTCCCAGTTGAGATGAGAAAAATGTATATTTTGTTTGATGGGTGGATTATGTTGTAGATGTCTATTAGGTCTTATTTGTCAGGTGTTGTATTTAAGTCTAGAATTTTTTTACTAATTAATTCCTTTTTTCTGCCTCAGTAATCTCTCTAATACTGTCAGTGGGGTATTGAAGTCCCCCACCATTATTGGGTGGCTGTCTATGTCTTTTTGTATGTCTAGATGTACTAGTTTTATAAATCTGGGTGCTTCAGTATTGGAATTCTTAGGTCTTCTTCATGAATTGAATTGAATCCTTTTTCATTATGTAATGCCCTTCATTGTCATTTCTTACTGTTTTTGGTTTACAGTCCATTTTATCTGATATAAGAATAGTGACCCCTGAACATCTTAGTGTGATAGATCTTTCTCCAATCCTTTACTTTCAGCCTATATATGTCATTACATGTGAGATAGGTCTCTTGAAAAGAACAGACTGATGACTATTTTTATTCACCTTCTCACTCTATGCCTTTTCAGGTGGTCATTTAGACTATTTATATTGAAGGTTAATATTGATATGTGGGATTTTTAACACACTGAAGTTTTTAGCTGGTTACTTTGTAGTTTCTATTGTATGGTTGCTTTATACTGTCTGTGGGCTATGTCCTTCAAAATGTTTTTTGGTAGCAGTTAGAATTCATTTGATTCTATGTTTAGAATTCCCATAAAGCTCTCTTGTAAGGTTCATCTACTGTTAATAAATTCCCTTAGCACTTGGTTGTCTGAAAAATATTTTTATTTCCCCTTCACTTATGAAGCTTAGTTCAATGGAATATAAAATTTTTTGTTGGAATTTATGTTTTTATTTTTTTTTGAGAATGCCAAAAGTAGGTCTCCCCTGGCTTGTAAGATTTCTGTTCAGAAGCCCACGGTTAGCCTGAGGGGGTTCTCTTGTGGGTGACTTGACCTTTTTCTGTAGGTGTCTTTAAGACTTTTTTGTTTTGTGTCAACCTTGAGAGTATAATGACTATATGCTTTGGTAATTGACTTTGTATAGTATCTTGAAGGTGTTCTCTGAATTTTTTTTGTATCTAAATGTCTACCTCTCTAGCAAGATTAGAAAACATTTCTTGAATTATTTCCTCAAAGATGTATTCTAGGTTGTTTATTTTTTATTCTTCTATCTCAGGAATGCCCAAAATTCATACATGTGGTTGGTTGCTTAACATAATCTGGTATTTTTGAAACATTTTCCATTTTATAAAATTCTGCTTTTGTGTTTATTGTTGTCTGATTGTGTTAGTCTAATGAGCAATTTTCAATCTCTGAAACTCTTTCCTCTGCTCCGTCTAGTTTATTAATAAAGGTTTCAATTGCATATTTAAATTCCTTAAGTAAGTTTTCATTTCCAGAGTATCTGAAAAATTTCTTTTTAAGATATTTGTCTTTTCCTTTATTTTCTGGATTGCTTTATAAGTTTCTTTGTGTTTATTTTCCACCTTGTCTTTAATCTCATGGAGCTTCTTTGAAATTCATGCTTTGAATTCTTTGTCTTTTATTTCTGAGTTTGCATTTTGGTTAAAAACCTTAGCTGCAGAGCTCATGTGATCCTTTGGTGGTGTCAATACATTTGGATTTTTCATAGTGTCCAAATTTTTGTGCTGGTTTCTTCTCATCTGGAGATACTGTTGCTTCTAATTTTTGTAATTATTTTCATGCAGGTAATATTTTTTCTTTCCCTATATACATATATATATATTTTTAAATTTTATTTCATCCCCCTACCTGTGGTGTGTGGCTGTAGAGAATGCTGGGTAAGGTTTTTTTCTTTGCTTTTATATCCCTATGCACTTATGTCAGCTGGCTTTCTATTGGGCTGTGTGGTTCATCCTGTAAACCATTAAATGGTGCTTATGGGTAAGAGCTGGCTACAGCCAACATGAAGGTATAGCTCTCTGTTGCATTAGTCATGGAGCTGATACCTGGAGTCCACAATTGTCTGAGCTTCCTGCTCAGCCCCAGGTGGGTGGTGGGAGGCTATATGGGCAGGGCTGGACTAAGCAGGCCCACCTATAGTTCCCTCAATGTCAGGCAGAAGCACCAGCATTGATGAGGAATCCAGTGGGCAGCCACTAAGCACCAGAGGTGTGCCTAGATGTGGAGCTGGAGAACCTCCTTGGCCCTAAGTTCTCTGTGAGGCAGGGAGAGCAGCAGTGGCCTAAACCTCTAATCCAGGAGAGTGGGTTATCTGGATGCCTGAAGATCTGCTTGTGTGTGGAGTGTACAGAATGCCACTTGACCACAGTCTTTGTATAGAATGGGTGAGGAAGCTCAGCCTGCTAATCTGGGCAAGTGAGTGCTCCCAATGCCTGGAGATCTGTATTGGTAATGGACTGGAGAGGGCCTCACTTTACCACACTCTCTGCACAGATGCACAGGAAGGGTGAGAATTAAAATAATTTTAAGAAAATCTTCTTTGATATGGCAGAATATATTTTGGTACATATATTAATCAGAGTTTTTCAGGGAAACAAATCCAATAGGATATTTGTATTTGTGTGTGTGTGTGTGTGTGTGTGTGTGTGTGTGTGTACACAGTGATAAAAGAGATATAGAGATTTACAGAGAAAGACTTATTTTAAGAAATTTGCTCATGTAGTTGTAGATTTTGGCAAGTCTAATATCTATAAGCCAGGCCAACTAGAAATTACCACAGGAGTTGATGCTGCAGTCTTGAGTTTTAAGGCAGTCTGGAGGTAGAATTCTTTCCTCTCCTGGAGACCTCTGTCTTTTCTCTTAAGGTCTTCAACTGATTAGATAACACCCATGCACATTATGGAAAATAATCTAATTTACACAATGTCTACTAATTTAGTGGCTAATTACATATAAGATAGATCTTCACAGGAACATCTAGATTGATGTTTCACTAAACAATGGGGTATCATACACTAGCCTTGTTTATACCCCAAATTTACCATCACATCTATTCTACAAAATTATATGAAACCATAAAAAATGTAGCAGATCAATCTAATATGCACTTTCTTGGATAAAAGTCTATGATATATTTCTATTTGAGAAAAGTCATCCAACTATATTATATTATATCATTTATATACCCTATATGTATAAATATATGCACCATTGTTAATGCATATGTATCTGTTTCTCATTCTCTTTGAATATATAATTTTATAAATGTATAGAAAAAATTCGTGGTAGTCTGAGGAGGGCATAAAGGAGGACTTCTACTTATTTCCCTTCATGTTTCTGTACTTTTCTGGTGTAGATCTTTGTCTTTCAGATCACAAACTAAGTTCATTAGAGTACGTCTAAGTCTTCAAAATAGGGTAGTAGGTCAGCTTTCTAGAGGAAGTTGAGAAAAGAGTCTCAAAAATTGTCATTGAGGTAAATGGATGGGTGTAGCTCATAAGATTGTTATGGATAATAGTACTTTGTAAGGCTAGATAAGAGGTATAACTTCAGTATGATTATAGTTTATTTAGTGCCATCATGGGAGGAAGTTTACCTCAACTTAGATCCTATAAGGAAATTTAGGAAGAAAAAGAACTACATAAAATCTTAGACTCTGCTCTTATGAATCTTCATAAACTCCAACCTTCATAGTACAGCATATTTTTTTTTAGGGCCTGAATGAGTGGAAAAGCTGGCCTGATTTACTTTCTGCCACTTTATAACTTTCTCAGGGGGTATCTTGAAGTTTCATGGTTGTTGAGACAGGTCTTTCTTAGTCTTGCCCTTCTGTGTTAACTCAGATTATCCAGTAACTGTCTTCATAAATTGAGTCACTCTGCAGAAATACGGATTACATTTCCTCCTCTCCATAGTTCTAATTCTGTCATTCCTTTATCCTCAAAAAGAATATATAGGTTCCAGGAGAGGCAGTACACAATAGTAAATTATACTAACTGCTTAATATGACGGCTGTTCTGATAGTACTCAAGCCTGATTGATACATGCCCTATACTATTTTGTTAAATATTTTGAATATCAGCTTTGCTGTGAGCCTGATGAAAAGTGAGATCAACCAAAGGAGAATATATTAAAATTAGGGCAAGTTATGTATTACTATTTTTCATAAATATTACGGAAATAGTATTTGGCATTTAACATTATCTGTTTCCCTTTTAAAGTGAAGCCTGAGCTCCCATGTATTCAAGGAATAAATTAGAGACTATGAGTTTCGTTACAAAATGTTCCTCATTTAAAGCCTGGATAGTTTGAGTTTTTAGGATGTAGTGTGGTTTTCTTGCCATATAAACAGAAAGTCATTGTCCTGGAGTAGGTCAACTAGTAGGTCTCTGTATTCATCATGGTGAAATTTTTGATGAGTAATCTTTAAAGGCTAAATAAGTTGTTCATTTTGGGACTCAGAGCAGTTTTTGCTGAGGCAGTTTAGAGGAAGGAAATTTCCAGATATTTATGATGTGGCCTATTCACTGTGAATGTTACCTCTATGGTCTCAGATTTTATTTATTATAAAATCAAATAATAATAAGGATAAATCAGAAAGTAAACATAAACAAAAGGATATTATTAAAATAAGTTAATTAAAATTAAAAAATTAAGAACAATAAAACTTTTAAAATATTAAATATTTCAAACATTTTGTTTTTCTTCTCCCTCAGAAACATCTATGATTCTTAGGTTTGGCTGTTTTATGTAAGACCATACTTCTTAGAGACTTTTTTCATTTTCTTTAATTCTTTTTTCTTAGTTTTTGTCTGATTGGGTGAATTCAAAAGCCTTATCTTCAAGCTCTGTATTTTTCTCTTTTACTTGGTGTAGTCTATTCTTAAAACTGCCCACTGCATTTTGTAATTCCCTAAATGTGTCTTTCATTTCCAGAAGTTCTAATTGGTTTTACTTTTATATATATATAATATGTGTATATATTATATACACGTG